>NC_080584.1:63661671-64289171 GCF_029962835.1 Magnolia sinica
CAGGCCGGTCGGACACAATTCGCTTCCGCGCTGGGAAGAATCGCAGTATCGTGAGTGTTTTATTGCGATAGTGCATAACACACCGAGGTCAGTGTTGCGTTGATGTGATGTGGTAAAATTTCGTGGGCCCTGTCATGATCCATGTGTTATATCCACGGTCCATTCATTTTTAAATATCAATTTTAGGAAACAAATCCAAAATTGAGCCAGATTCAAACCTTAAGTGGAGGAAATAGTGGGAATTTAACACCTACCACTGAAGACTTTACGCGGGCCAGAGAAGTTTTGGTCACGTTGGCATTTCTAACTTCCCTTCGTCCAGGCATGTGTGTCCTTATGCTCAGGATTTCGTAGCTTGAGTTTAGTACTTTTTTTCGAAATCTTAAGTGTTAACTTTTAAAGACAAGTCATGTTTCATGATAAATTTTTATTTCTTTTATTAGTAACCAACTTGACAGAAGGAAACAAATCATACCTAAAGAAAATGTTTGAATATAAATATCAAATGTACAAATGGTTTGCCCAAAGGGCTTATACAAATCAATGGCTCAAATATAAAAAATGTAACAACATAATAACGAAAAATAATAAGAAATCTAAAATCAATAGTCGTAAGCTCATCCGGCTCTTCATGCTCCATATACAATGTAGACATATATATCATTTACATAACCCGCACTAACTGAATATGTTTTGATAGCATCAATAGATATCCTAATGAAGTATACCCTTAAAGATTGCCCAGCTTCACAATAGGTAAGAATATAATTCAAATAAACTCATGATAATACAATATTCAACGTAAACTTCACTTTTAAAAATACAATAATAAACAATTTATATTTCATAAGTGAAATATAAAAGAATATTACCTGAAAATCAGGAATAAGATACAACTCACATTTTCGAGTAACGATTTAAGAAAACATAATATCTAAATTACAATTCACCACTCACAAGTATAACACCAACCAATACATCCAAACCACAATTCAAGCTATCACATAAGGAGATGCACTCCACTATTCACCAATATAATCCAAATCATCACAATATTCAATCGTTAATTTAATCTTGATTAATACATGAATGTATGAATGCAATCAACCTGGGGATACACATCCAGCTGAACAAATAAATGAACCTTTCAGACAATTGGCCCTTCTATGCAAGAGAATGAGTCTTTCAAACAGTCGACCCATTCAAAATGTAAAAGGGTTGTTCGAACCGTCAACCAGGTACTCGATAACGCTCATGTACCATGTATGCATGATTAACTCAACTGTTATTAGTTCATTTTACAAATAGCACATCAGAGATGCTCAAAGGTCACTATGGGGACGCGCGTAACCCAGCATAGGCCAATAGCTCCAGCATAGTATCTTATACCATCATCCCCAGCTCACAAGATTTAAACAAGTAAGATTCTAACACACACAAATGATTATAAACAGTGTTGGTAAAATAAATTATTCAAGGTATTCCATTACAAAAAAAAAAAAAACCTTTACAACTAGTAGCCACTGATGATTCAACATGTAGACATTATCATCACAAGTCCACATATAGTTCCAACAAAGAGTCTTCCCAACAAGCCACATTGGTACCAAGTCCTTTGAGGACATAATAAAATAATACAATCCATACGTTATCTTGGCACAAATAATCTATGAGATGGTAAGTTTACGACCAAATATTATTTAATTCATTCACAACTAACCACTAATTCGATGAACCTATAATGTACATATCCATTAACATATATTCCAACTACAACTCCTTAACATAACCAAATGTCAAATTAAACCATAATCAATTCAATATACATTATCTAGTAAATACACATGTAAGTACTGATCGAAACTAAACTAGAGTAAATAATTCCACAATTAAATAAATCATAAATCTTTATAATTAATCTAGAATGTTAATATCTACAAATCAAGAAACATACTCATATAGTTCATAATTATAAGATAATGTGCATATATAAATGCGAATCATCTTAAAAGAAAGATTAACAATTCATATCTCAACTAATTATTCGATAATACACGTAAATTAGTCATAAATAATATTAGGCAAATAAATCAAAAGAAAACTAAATTATTTATGATAATGAAGGAAAGCTTGAACGGTGAATCCTCACTTTATGGTGTGGATTTTCTTTAAATATGGTTTAGAGTGCATGCGCTTGCTTGAGATCAAGTCCAAACCCTCAAAAGTTGAAATCGAATTGACACAACTCGGTTCCAACTCAATCCACACAAGGTGAACCTTGATGAAGCGATTGGGAAAACGAAATCTCCCACCTAACAAATAGAGACGAATTCAATTAACTTCCATTAAAATATATTTCAAAATTAAAACCATATGACTCAACTCACCTTGTATTCTTCACGACCTAGCTAAATCAATATACATCGACTCAATTCTAAATCGAGATCTACTATACTTGTTGTAGTCGCATGATCACCTGAATCAATATAACCAATACTTACTCCACTGGACTAGAATCCCCCAACATTGGACGAAGTTCGAGTCAAGTTCGATTTGGACTCGACAGAATAACTAGTTCAACCTAACAATGATCCCCACTTCTTTTTTATTCGTCCCATCTTCATTCTCCTTTCCTCATCTTCTTTCCTTTTCTTTCTAGTAATAAGGGTTGAAAACCATTCAACACAACTCGACTCCAACTAAGTCGACTCGATAATGCCACAAAGTGGATTAGACAACACCCTACACTGATCTCTCCTTCTTCTTTTTTTTCTTCTGTAATGGTAACTGGGCCGAGTCAGAGATGAAGTATCATGCCCCAAATCTGTGGATGGACAGCTTCCGTGATACATCGAATTCGGCACTCGACTTTCATACACCAAATCCCGAGTTCGGCGCATCACAAGGAAGATTTTTTACTGAATTTTTTTTTCAAGGCTGGAGTAGCTTGGAAGACATACTTGCCTAAGTGGATTTGGGAATGTTGACGTTGTGTACCTTTTGGAAAGCATTGTACTTGTAACTATTAGGATTTATAATGGAAAGTATTGCTTAGTCATTTGATCATGGATCTTCATGCTCAGGTATTATTATATGCATATTAAAAAAAAAAATCAGTCAAAAATCTTCCTTGTGATGCGCCGAACTCAAGACTTGGTGTGTGGAAGTCAAGTACCGAATTCGATATATCAAGGAAGCTGTCCGTCCATGGATTTGGGGCGTGACATGAAGGACACTCTAGTTGTTGTACCAAAACGACCAGACTTGACTGAGACTGAATTCCCTAGAACAACTGAGTTAACTCGGCTTGACTTGGCAACAACTTGAACCTGAACATGAACTCGATCGGGAACTCGATCTCTACTTTCCTTTCTTTTTTTCCTTTTCTACAAACTGACAATCACATCCAACACCTAGATCTGAACCAAGCCTAGCCCAAACTCGGTCTCGACTCAGCCTAATATTATCTGTCGAGTTAACTCGGTAGTACCACGGTGATAACCCGATAGCTCCCTGACTTGCTAATCTTCTAAAAGAAATATCCATTAATCTTCTCACGCCATGGACTAGATTCAGTCCAACTCAGATTGTACTCACCACAAAACTCAGCAACACAAGGTGAGAGAACTCATTTGCGACTCAATTGAGTCAAATTGAGTGAACCCATCTCACTCTCTCCCACTTTCCCCTATCAATGGTGGGAAATTGATGAAATTTCAGTGCTTAGAAAATAATCAATTGACCTACCTGATGGATGAACCCGATTTGGGATTGGTGGCTAGTCACGATCGCAAAAATTGCATTTTCCGACGAGGAAGAGATTGACTGATGGCAGATTGGCACCAGAGCCTCCTTTCTTCGATCTGCTACTTTTGGATGACGAGTATCGACACTAGGAAGCTTCATGACACGTCGGATCGAAGCTTAGATCATGTTTCCCTGGTGGGTTTGAAGAAAGTTTGAGATGACGTGTCGTCGCATGCTGACGAAGAAGACGGTAATATCGGCCACCAATCTTAATCTTTTTTCTGGTTTCGTTGTGCAAGAAGAGGTAAGAATGGACGGCTAGAATTGAATGGAAGCTAAGGTTTCCTATTTTCGAAAGCAGCCAGAGAAGAGAAATGTTAAAAAATTTCTATTTATATGTGTTGTAAACTTGAACCCTAATATGTGCGAAGGCTATGAATGGCAAAAAGGAGCTCCCTCGGATCAACTCCAGCTGTGCAAGAGACGGAATTTTTTTCCGTTATTATTATTATTATTATTATTATTATTATTTTTGAATTTCTCTTGCGCACTCTTCTTGTGCTAGGCATGGTGAATACACACGTGTGAAAAATCATGTGAAAATGCATGGGTTTTGGTCGAAATCCAGTGTTCTACGAGATGGACGGTTTGGATTTCCCGGATAGACACCAATGGTGGCACCATTCAAACAAACGACGGCTATCCATTTCAAACGGACGCTGACGGAAACAGGGGAAGAAAGAAGAATGGTTTCTTCTTCGGTAAGTTTGGGTCAAAGCCACGTTTGACTAAAAACCCAATTCAATGCATAGCGGGTGCATGACTACTAATGTGCAGGCGGTAATAAAAGTGGGTTTCGTAGTGATATTCTGTGAGATCCACACCGATCATTTGCTTTGTACGTTCCAACTATGCCATATGACCAAAGATCAGGTAGATCCAAAGCTCATGTGGACCACACCAATGAATTGTCTATTTATCTAAAATTTGAAAACTAACACCTAGGCTTAAAGTACGGGGTGTTATAATCTCCTATCTTTAAAAGAATTTCACCCCCAAAATTCAACCGTTATACCATTAATGATAACAAGGAAAATCTAACTATAATGTTTTTAGGCGTTCATTACTTTTTCTTAAAAATACGCAGGTATGGACAAATGTAGACGACTTGAGCTTTGGATCTGTCAAATTTTGGGCTCATGAGTTAAATGATCTGGAAATTTTCATCGACGGCATGAATATAAAACATATATCATGGTGGGGCCCCGAAACTTTACAAGATCAACAGCATTTCGATGCTGTGTTGGCACTACTCAAAATGAGTACACGGTTTGGCTAGTGATGCCCAGTTGGCTAGTAGTCCGTGCTCTGTGGGCCCTACCATGATGTGTGTTTTATCCACGCCGTTCATCCATTTTTTTCAGATTATTTTAGAGATCAATCCCAAAATTTAGTAAGATATAAATCTTAGGTGGACCACGCCAAAGAAAATAGTAGTGATTGAATATCCACCATTAAAATCCTCTTAGGACTCATTGTAATTCCTATTTGACATCCAATCTTTTGATTAGGTCGTACAAAACTTTGATGAAGTGAAAATAACAAATATCAGCTTGATCCAAAACTTTTGTGGCTCTCGAAGAGTTTTTAATGGTGAGCGTTTAATCAACAATATTCTATGTAACGGAGTCCCATTGAGATTTGGATCTACCTCATTTTTTAGCTCATTCTATAAAATGATATGGAAAAATGGATGAATGCATGGTTGAAATACATACATCATGGTGCGGCCCACAGAGCATTGACCACTAGCCGTTGGCCAGTGGTCGGGTCACTAGCCAATCCGCATTCAGATCTGAACGTGGATTACCTACTGAACTCAATGGTAGCGAGTCTCGATACTAAAGTGACGTCATCACGTTGTGTGGGCCCACCATGATTTATGTGTTGTATCCACAACATCCATCCATTTGAAGAGATTATTTGAGGGCATGATGCATAGATTGAGATGGATCCAAAGGTCAAGTTATCCCCACCATAGAAAATAGTGGGGATTGAATGCGTACCATTAAAAACTTCTTTGGGCCACAATAGTTTTTGATCAAGCTGATTTTTGTTGTTTCCCTTATTCCATGTCTGTGTTAACTTATAAAGACGTTTGATTTCAAATAAACATTATAGTAGCATTAGGAAGGTTTTAAAGGTGGGTATCGTTGTCCTTACTATTTTCCGTCGTGGAGTCTACTTGAACTTATAGTTAAGATTATCAACTACTTGGTTATCATTACGAATTATACTACGAAATATAAACAATAAGCTGAAAGTAAAGAATTACACTAAGGAATGTAATTTACTTCGTAAGAAGTAAAGCTATTTATACTAAGAAATATAAAATGACCGATAATTGAAAGATAACTTAAGGATAATATTTGGTTTTAATTGAGTTGATATGAGGCAAAAAAAATTTGCTACATTTCTTTGTTATTTATAGACTTAATCCAGCTATCTCGATTATTCCCAAGCATTAACGGTTACTATAATCGTTTCAGCATTATTTGATTTTTATTTTTTTTATCACCTTCTGCCATTTCTAACTGCTTCTTCATGAACCTTCTTTCATCAATCACTCGAGCAATGATGTGACATTGCTCCATGCATTCCTTCTATATTACAAAAAAATCCTCTCGCAATAGGCGAATCCATATGGAACACGGGGAACTTACTCTGAGTGGTTCTCGTGAGGAATGACGGCCACGGGATAAACAATACTCATTAGCTCGATCTGAACCGTCTGTAACTCACTGCCCTTCAGTCACTGGGACCGGATTAGGTGTTAGCCGGATAACACCTTAGTGGGTGTTACCATTACCATGGGGCCCACCTTCATGATGTTTTGTATATCCATGCCATCCATCCGTTTCAACGGCCTGTTTTAGGTAAGCATATCCAAATATCAGGTATGCCTCACGATTAAAAGTTCCAAAGGCTCATCCAACCTGTTGATAATGTTAAGAAGACCCGGATGAAGGGAAAATATAAAGATCAGCTTGATCGGAAGCTTTTGTGGCCCACAAAAAGTTTATTCGTTACAGTTTTTTAGTGGTGTAGTATATTTGAAAATTGTATCTTCTTAAGGTTTGGGAACACGTCCAAAAATGAGATGAAAAAAACAGATGGACGGCCTGTATATTCAAAAAATACATAAAGAGAGAGAAAGAGAGAGAGAGAGAGAGAGAGAGAGAGAGAGAGAGATAAACTTAATTATCTTCCATCCCTGACACGCGACGTGCACCTATCAGAGCAGTTAGACCCATGGATTAGTCGCGCCACGCTCCTCCCACCGAAATTTTCACCTCTGTTTTCTCATGGTGTGGTCCACTTGAGATTTTAATCTGCTCTGTTTCTACGCTCATGAAATAATAATAAAAAATGGATACGCGGAATGGATAAAATAAACATTATAGTGGGGCCTACAGAGCATCGTCGCTTAAAACCCAACCCAATCTGCTACACACGTCAGCTCTCCCATGCATTCCTTGACCCTGACCAAACTTAAAACTTTAACCTTGCAAATTGAAGCACATTCTCCTGCTGGAATACAGAGGAGAAAACTAATACAATTTCCATGGATTGGGCATTGGTTATGTGGTTGTGGGCTTTGGTTTTTGCTCAGGACTGTAGTGATGGGTGTCTTGCGTGCTTGGACAAGGAGAGGACTTCTCTCTTGGAGATCAAAGCTTCCATCAATTACCCGAATGGGTCTTCTCTTCCTACATGGGAGGATGGGACTGACTGTTGTAGTTGGGAAAGAATCAAGTGCCACGATGGGATAGGCCGAGTGTGTTACAAACCAGTAATTGGAAGTGGTCAGTTGTATGTGTCATTCTATTTGCATGTATTTAGGCATGGTTTTAGGCATGTTTGCAAGTGAGGTCAGTAGTTGGTTGTATTAGTTCCTTATTTCATGCATGAGTCTTAGGTAGTTTCTTTGTTTTAGTCCTAGTTTTAGGGAAGACATCCCCACATCCGTGTAGTGGGAAAAGTTGGGTGTGTAGTGGGAAAAGTTGTAAATAAAGTCTACAAAAACTGGAAAGGAATGGAGGAAGGACATGAAGTTTATCTCCAAACAACTGTCTGCAGCAAGGATTGGATCCCTTTAACAATCCTATAGTTTTTTTTTCTCTCACCATTGGTCGCCCAAAGAAGACACCTAAATCCATTCCACCTTCACCTCGTCCCTTCACTCGATCCCACGTCTACCGCCAAAACCCAGGTCGCAACATTATGGTATCAGAGACGGGGCCAATGGAGCATCGAATGGAGAGTCTAAAGAAGGAGGTTAGCACACTTGCTGCCGGCCAAGAGAAGTCATCGAAAAGATGATCGAGCTCTTCACAACTTGGTCGTCGAGGTGGGAACTCCAAGCCAATCCGCGAGAATGGAGAGAAGCTTCTCAACCTCACAACAATGGGGGGGGGGGGGGGCTACAATAGCTCAACCAGTACGAGAACCTCCATTAATTCCAGTACTCCGAAGCTAGTCAAGCTCGACTTCCCGCGATTCAACGGCAATGAAGATCCCACAAGTTGGCTCTGTCGGGTGGAGCAGTTTTTTAAATTTCAGCACACCTTAGAGGAAGAGAAGGTGACACTTGCTTCCTTCCACATGGAAGGGGATGCACAAATGTGTCTGCAACTTCACAAGCAGATTCATGGGTCCATGAATTGGGAGGAGTTCAAACAAGGAGTACATGCAAGGTATGGTCCTACAAAATTTCAAGATTTCTTTGCTGACTTGATTAAATTGAAGCAGTTTGGAAGTGTCAAAGAGTACCAGACACAGTTTAAACTCCTCCTCTTACGGGCGGGTCAAGTCACCCCAATACAGCAGGTTAGTTGCTTCATCAGTGGGCTCCGTGACAACTTGCAAGCCGATGTGAGGGCGGAAAATCCCGCCACATTGGAAGCAGTGATTGGCCTTGCTCACTTGTCTGAAGCCCAAAACTAAGCCATTCGCCGACCACCAGTGTTGGAAAACTCCAAATTCAAATAGGCCCTACCTCCAACATGCACCCCAGAGGCTTCTCCAGTTAAGCGCATGACACCGGAAGAAGTCAAAGAAAGGAGAGATAAGGGCCTTTGCTTCCGCTGCAATGAAAATACTCCCTTGGCCGTCAATGCAAACGCCTATTCGTCATTGAAGCTTGCTGGCCCGAGGAGGATGAAGACAATGGAGGAGAAGGGTCACAAGAGGTCGAAGGAGCCAGTGAGAGCACGCCCGAGATCTCTTTCAATGCAATTTCTGGAGCTCATACTCCCCAAACTATGAGATTGAAAGGTACATTGTTTTCAACACCAGTGAAGATTTTGGTGGATTCAGGGAGCACACACAATTTTATTAGTAGCACTCTAGCTGCTAAAGTTGGGCTCCAAGCGTTGGAAGGGAGGCCATTTGAGGTGACCGTAGCAAGTGGGGAACGGTTGATCAGCCCAGGCCGGTGCAACCAGGTCCCACTCCATATCCAAGGCTACTTTTATTAGACTTCTACTTGTTACCCTTGGATGGATATGAGATTGTCTTGGGTACCCAATGGCTCAGGACTTTGGGTCCTATAATCTGAGATTTTTTCAACCTTCAAATGCGTTTCACAGTTTTGGGAAAAGAAATCTCATTGCAGGGTTTAACATCTCCACAAGACAAGCTCGTAGAAAACTTTTGCCTAGAACGAGTATTAAAGCAAGGGCGCCCAGGAGTGGTCTTACTGCTTAATGCAATAGCTACTCCACAAGCCAAGGCAATCGACAACACCCTCCTTGTAATATTGGATGATTATGCAGATGTCTTCTCTGAACCAGTCGGTCTCCCACCACCACGCCAGCATGATCATCACATCCCACTCCTTGCTGGGACCGAACTTGTCAACGTACGCCCGTATCGGTACCCTCATTTTTAGAAGACAGAGATTAAAAAATTAGTGAGCGATCTGCTGAAATCAGGAGTCATACGGCCTAGCACGAGTCCTTATTCTTCACCTATGTTACTGGTCAAGAAACATGACAGGTCATGGAGGATGTGCATCGACTATAGGACTCTCAACAAGGTCACCATAAAAGACAAGTTTTCAATTCTTGTGATCGACGAGCTGTTGGATGAATTACATGGTGCTCTCTTCTTTTCCAAGCTAGACTTACGCTCTGGCTATTATCAAATTTGAGTCCACCCCCAAGACATCTACAAAACAGCCTTTCGAACACATAGTGGGCATTATGAATTTCTAGTCATTCCATTTGGCCTGACAAATGCGCCCTCCTCTTTTCAAGCCCTCATGAATGACATCTTCTGCGATCATCTCCGTAAGTTCGTCCTTGTTTTCTTTGACGATATACTGATTTATATCAAGACATGGAATGACCATTTACAACATTTGAAGGTGATCTTTGATATCTTACAAACTAATAACCTATTTGTAAAAAAGCAAAAGTGTCATTTTGGTGACACACAGGTAGCCTATTTGGGCCACATCATTATTCGCAAGGGAGTGGCGGTAGATCCTGAGAAGGTTGCGGCTATGACTAATTGGCCCAAGCCGATTACTCCCAAAGCGCTTTGAGTTTTCCTTGGCCTCACCGATTATTACCGTAAGTTCATTCAGAACTACGAAAAAATAGCTAGACCTCTTACAAAAATGCCAAAAAAAGTTGGGTTCGCTTGGTCCCAAGCTGCTGAGGAAGCTTTCAAAAACTTGAAACAAGCAATGACAAGGGCGCCGGTTCTAGCCTTGCCTGATTTTTCTAAAAACTTTGTGGTAGAATGTGACGCATCTGGGTCAGGAATTGGTACTGTCTTATTGCAGGACAAGAGACCGATAGCATTCTTCAGCCGATCTCTTAATGGGAAGAATCTCCTCATGTCAACCTATGACAAGGAGATGCTTGCACTAGTCTCTGCGGTCCAAAAATGGAGGCTATATTTGATTGGAAGAACTTTTATTGTCCGCTCAGATCAGCGAAGCCTTAAGTACTTGTGGGAGCAAAAGATCACCACCCTTGCACAACAAAAATGGCTCTACAAACTAATGGGGTTCGATTTCACCATAGAGTACAAACAAGGGGGAGAAAATGTAGTGGCAGATGCGCTATCCCGAAGCAACTATGAAGGAGAGGTTGCAGCTGTTTCTTCTCCTGTTCCACGGTGGATCTCAGCCATCAGAGAAGAAGTTGCATCTAACCCCAAGCTCCAACGACTAGTCCAGCTATGCTTGGCAGATAATGCCATTGGCCCATGGAGGTTTCATGAAGGTGTGTTTTTTTTTAAAGATCGTATTTATCTTGCAGATGACTCCCCCCTCTTGCAGGATGTACTATCTCAGTTCCATAATAGCACACATGAAGGATTAGTCAAAACACTCCAGCGCTTGAAGGCGGGGTTTTACTGGACCGGGCTTAAGCAACAACTCAAAGAATTTATCAAGAAGTGTGATGTCTGTCAGCGGAACAAGGCTGAGCACAGACAACCGGCTGGACTTCTCCAACCTCTTCCAATCCCTACACAAATTTGGTCGCACATTAGCATGGACTTCGTGGAGGGACTTCCACCCTCTCAAGGCAAGTTAACAATTTTTGTGGTAATAGATCGCCTATCTAAATACAGTCATTTTGTTCCATTGAAGCATTCATATATGGCTGTAGGGGTTGCTCGTGTTTTCTTTGATTAAATATTTAAGCTTCATGGTATGCCTGAATCCATAGTTTGTGACCGAGACCCAACTTTCACAAGTGCTTTTGGAAGGAGCTTTTCCAACTACATGGGACCCTATTCAATTTTAGCTCCTTGTACCACCCACAAACCGACAGGGCAGACAAAGGTAACTAATCGCACCATGGAGATGTATCTCCGTTGTTTCAGTGGAACCAAGCCAAAAGAATGGATGCAATGGCTGACATGGGTGGAGTATTGCTATAATACAAGTTGGCATTCAGTGATCAAGAAGACTCCATTTGGGGCAGTGTATGGCCGCACCCCTCCAACTTTATTATCTTATATTTCCAGCACTGCAAAGGTACAAGCTGTGGAAGATGAGCTGCTTCATAGGGACAAGGTACTGAAGGAGTTGCGTGAGACCTTGAAGAAAGCTCAGTCTCGTATGAAACAGGTTTATGATGGGTCCCATAGAAAAAGATTACTCTGTAGGAGATTGGGTCTATCTTAGACTCCAACCCTACAGGCAAGCTTCCCTTGCTCTCAGGAGAAATATGAAACTCGCTCCCAAGTATTACGGGCCATTCAAGATAATAGAGAAGATTGGTTGTGTTGCTTACAAACTTGACTTACCAAAAGATTCAA
Source organism: Magnolia sinica (assembly GCF_029962835.1). NCBI lineage: Eukaryota > Viridiplantae > Streptophyta > Magnoliopsida > Magnoliales > Magnoliaceae > Magnolia > Magnolia sinica. The sequence continues at coordinate 63,673,762 of NC_080584.1, forward strand.
GGATACATCCGGTGTTTCATGTTTCATTGCTCAAACCCAAGATTGGGGATGCTAAGCAGGTGATCGAACAACTTCCCGAAGTAGATGAAGAGTCTCGAATGATTCCAAATCCTCAAGCAATACTAGACAAGTGCATAAAAAGAGGGAAAGCTGAAGCATTGGTGCATTGGGTGGGTCTATCTCCTGCAGATGCCACGTGGGAAAATCTTGAAGAATTGAAGATGATGTTTCCAAAGATAGCCCTTAAGGGCAAGGGCTCTTTTTAAGGAGGAGGGGATGTTACAAACCAGTAATTGGAAGTAGTCAGTTGTACGTGTCATTCTGTTTGTATGTATTTAGGCATGGTTTTAGGCATGTTTGCAAGTGAGGTCACTAGTTGGTTGTATTAGTTCCTTATTTCATGTATGAGTCTTAGGTAGTTTCCTTGTTTTAGTCCTAGTTTTAGGGAAGACATCCCCACATCTGTGTAGTGGGAAAAGTTGGGTGTGTAGTGGGAAAAGTTGTAAATAAAGTCTACAAAAACTGGAAAGGAATGGAGGAAGGACATGAAGTTTATCTCTAAACAGTTGTCTGCAGCAAGGATTGGATCCCTTTAACAATCCTATAGTCTTTTTTTCTCTCACCATTGGTCGCCTAAAGAAGACACCTAAATCCATTCCACCTTCACCTCGTCCCTTCACTTGATCCCACGTCCACCGCCAAAACCCAGGTTGCAACAGAGTGACTGAAATTTCTCTCAATAATACAAGGGAATACGAGTTGAGAGAATGGTATCTAAATGCCAACTTACTTCCATCCTTTGGAGAACTGCGGAGCCGGGAATAACCTCGCTGGTTGGGTTGATGATGAAGGTATCTTTATCTCCTACAATCTTAACATTCTTCCTTGATGGCCCAGTAAATTGAATTTGAAAGATGTCATTTGGGGTGCAACTGTGAGAGTGCATTTGGAGCACCTATTAATGAACTGTAATTAACTCGTTAGCATTCATATCAGGGATTTCTCGTTTCTGAACTGTAATTCTGTCAATTTCAATTTGGACCTGATAAAAACAGAGCTTCAACTACAATGAGGATGACTTGGGGAAAAAAAACAGAGTTGTTGGGATTTGAGGCCTTCTCCTACATAAATACAGGGAAACATTTTTAACCATTGCAATTTAATTCACTCCAGCATCACTATCTGTTTCATGCTGAACTAAAGATCTAACGCAGAGTGTTGGAAAATAAAGACCCCTGGTGTTTCCTCTTCGGCATGATGCATTTGAGGAAATTTATTTAATTTTCTAATGAAAGATTAAGAATGGTTGGGATTTTTCCCCTGTTCTAAGTAGGCTCTAAATACAGGACGTCACCCATATGCAGGTTTCAAAAGATGGTCCAGATTGCCCAACCTAGAGTACCTTGAACTCCTTCAACGAAAGCATTTTCCTCTATTTGGGTTCACTCTCATCCCTCAGGACTCTTGATCTACGCTTCAATAATTTTGAAGGACGCTTCCCCTCTTAAGTTAAGTGGATTAATTGTAAAGAAATTAAACTGAGAATGATAACATCAGTTTAAAACAATTTTTTGAACTGGATTCAGTGGCCATGCCTCAGTCACATGTCCAAACATTATATCTGGAAGTTTTGGATTTGAAATATAAGATACTGAATTGCTCTCTATCCCTCCAATCTAAATTCAGATAGATCTTACTGATAGATGCAGAGTTGAGAGTCTTTCACATGCATATCAAAATGACATTTGAAATTTCACATTTTGAGATGCTTGTTGATTCTTGCCATCAGTATTAGCAGAAAATAATATTACATCTTCTGTCGTGTTATAAGCTCAACTGTGGTGAAAAACAAAGATAGGTTTCAGTGCTTTCTTCTTCTTCTTCTTCTTCTTCTTATTATTATTATTTTCTTTTAGAGGGCTTTTGTCGTTAGAGATCGGTCAAAAGAAGCCACCTTTAGCTTTAACCTAAAGTGATTAAAGAGAGAGGAAGGAGGTGAGAGGACTCAGATTATGTAGTGATCCTCTAGTGCCAACCATTCATGCAGTCTATCCATTTTTCCAGGTCATTTTAGATCATCATCACAGACGTGAAGCAGATCCAAAGCTCAAGTGGAGCACGCCACATAAACAGTGGAGATTGAATTCCTACTGTCAAAAACTTCCTGTGAGCTACAAAAGTTTTGGATAAAGCAGATTTTTCTGTTTTGCCTTCATCCAGGTTTATGTGACTTTATGAGGAGGTCCAATGGAAAACAAACATCCTGAGTGGGCACTAGGAAGGTTTCCACGGTGGTGTGGCCCACATGAGCTTTGGATCTGTATCATTTTTTGGTCTCATTCCCTAAAATGAGTTTGCAACTTGAATGGACGGCATGGATAAGATACATCATGGTGGAACCCATAGAGGTTTTCCAGCACCAACCAGTATCCATGCTGGATTTGAAATTCAATTTGATAGTGCATCCAAATGCACTCGACAGGCCGACTTCTAAATTGTAATTCTGTCGATTTCAAGTTGGACTTGAGACAAACAGGCGGGCACATTTAATTAATATTAAGGCTTCAATGATAACAGCGAAGAAAAAAAAAACAGATTTATTGGGATCTGAGGCCATCCCCCACATAAATATAGGAAAGCATTCTTTTTACCTTCGTATCTTAATTCACTATGGCATTGCCATCTGTTTCATGCTGAATACAAGATCTAAGGGAAGGGAGCCTGTTGGAAACAAAGGGCCCTCTTAAGTGTGTCCTCTTGGGCATGTTATGTTTTTGAGTAAATATTTTTATTTTATTTTTAATGAAAGATTAATAATGGTTGGGATTATTCCCCTGTTCTAAGCAGGTCCTAAACACAAGACGTCATCCATACGCAGGTTTCAAAAGATAGCGGAGATTGAGCAAGCTAGATCACTTTAATTTGAGTTGTAACCACTTCAATAGAAGCATTCTACCGTATTTGGATGCCCTTTCATCCGTTAATAGATTGTCTCTAAACACCAATTTGTTTTAAGTTCCAGACACAAGTTTTGAAATGCTGTCCAGATTGGGCAACTTAGTGCATCTAGATCAGGATCCCTCCACAAGTTATCTTCTTATGACAAGTATGACGTAGAAGGATTCATGTAGAATGAGCTTCTAGGAAGTTTTAACAATATTCCAACTTTTTTGGTTTTGGTTGACCATTGCGGCTTTTCTCTTATCCTTGGTTTTAGCTAACCGGTCTTTGATGATTACTCCCTTTGAAATGAACCTTTCCTTTGGGGCTAGGGTTAAGCCCTTTGCTTGTGCTCTGTTTGGTTACTATGGACGATGTCCGACTATCAGTAACCTTGATAATGATCGACCATATCTCAACCTGCAGTGTGGGTGGTTGACTGATTGGGCATTGGCTGACCAGGGCTGTTGGATGATGTACCATTTCCACACGCTTTATCTTAGGTCATTATCATCTCAATTACAACTATGTTGACGTTGGCCGCCATCAATTCCCATCACCTCCTCTTTTTTTGAGAAATTAAAGAGATCTTTGTTCATGTTCTCATTTACTATATTCCTGAACATGTTACAATTATTAGTAGAATGAATCTTAGTACCGTTTTACTTGCCGATATCTCTTATTCGAGTTCCTTGGTTGTTGGAATCTTTAGTTGATGGAATCTTTTGGTAGTCTGGAAGCATGATGAACTTGGCTTCCAATAGAATGTATAACATCTCCTAAACAATAGAGATATCAAAAGTATAATGCCTTAGAGTTTCAGAGGAACCTTTCCTCGAGTTTATACAGGGCGAGGCCTTTTACTCGACCTTTTTAAGGGCAGAACACTCACAGAGTCACGTGCCAACTATCTTGGCCACGGCCGCCTCGTAACAGGTGTCGTGGTCTTCATTCGACCATGTGATGATTATTTCCACTACAACCAACTAATAGTTCAGGTCATGATAAGATGTGCCCTTGGATGTGCTCATTCGTTGCCTTTATTTTGATGATGTGCTCGTATTGGATTGCCCTAGTTAACAACTCAAACAAATGTTCAATGTGCATGCCTTCAAACTGCTTTCTAAACTCGAAACCCATGCCTTCTAAGGCGAGCCCAGAAACTCAACCTTGGGGAGAATCACTAGATAACGATTTTTGGCATCCTTGAATCGGGCGATGAATTGCTCGATCATCTCGTTAGGCAGTTGTCAAGCCTAAACAAGTCGGTTATGGCCGATACCTCAAGCTCAGTTCAGTGGAACTGCATGTGAAACCTCTCTTCCATATCATTCCAGGCTTGGATTGAGTTTGCAAAGAGATTTGTGTACCATGTGAAAGCGGTTGTTATTAAAGAATTCGCAAACGACGTGAGTTTTAAAAAATCATTATGAGATGACTTACCACACTATACAGTGAAGTGACCAATGTGATTGATTATAGAGGTCTCCCCTTCTCCGGAGAAAAGTGTGAACTCAGGGAACCTGAAATCTCTCGAAATCTTGTAATATTGATCGACTCTCTCAGAGTATGATTTCCTATAAATCAACGGAGGAATGTTTCGACTGTTTTGTTAGACCCCATATTACTAAATGAGCCATGTAACATCGTCCTAGTTGAGTAGCTATTGTGGGCTTACCAGTTCTTCTTGATCGAAGTGTCACTCTGACTGCCCATGGTATGTCCCTTACGCTATGTGATTGACAACCACTAGGGGAAGGGTGGCTAGAGGTTGTGATGTAGAGCGGACAACGGGCACATTCATGGCAAAGATGGACCAGAGAAGGCCCAATCAGAGGTGGAAATGATCCAGACCGTTAGAACCTTAAATCAATCATATCTCGTAAACCGGGATAAGTTTTTTGACATATCATATATGATTTTGGGGTTGAAGGACCTACTTAAGCCAAAAAAAAAAACCCCCACTATGCTGCGTTGCCTACACTGTATTTATGAGATTCCATCAGATCAATGGTCAAAAGTCCTATTTAATTTAGTTTTTACTATAAATCGTAAGTTTTAGTTCAAGTATAATTCTTTTATCCTTTGAGTTGTAGAATTAGTGCCCAACATGAAAATGGCTTAGAAAAGTTAGGAGAATACTTTGGTTAGGCCAAATAGAACACTTACTATTTTTGGCCGAAAACCACGAAGTTAAATAGGAATAGAGGTTGTCTATAAATAGTAAGTTTACTATTTATAGTAAGTCACGTTCTTAGGGTGTTTGAGTTGGAGTTTAAGTCTAAAACTCCCTCCTAGGTTTCAGTTCCTAATTTAAAGAGTTGTAACTTTATTTTTTATTTTTTTTATTTTTAATCATCAATCAAGTTATTTCGAATTTATTGGAATTATTTCTGGTTGTATCTCCCTAAATTTGAGGAAGCTCTAAAAGGAGTCTAGAGAGCTCCGTGGATTCAAAATAGTTATCCCCTGAGAAAGATGGGGATCGACTCCTTCACATCCCACCTTGTGCCAAGTGGTATCAGAGCAAGGACTCCCCTTATGCTGATGACAATTAACAATGGAATGAACTAAAATCCTATGGATGGTGATTTAGGGATTCATTATTTATTGGAAAGAATAGAACATTTCCACCAAGAGAGACGATTAACCATGTAAGGCCTAAAGGCAACCCTCGACCATATTGCAGATGTATTAATTCCTATTTAAGCCCAAGGAAACACTCAGCCACCCCATGATCATTGTATGACACAACCCATTTTTCGTAGGGCATTTCTGGAGGCAAATCACAGGGCAATCCTAGATAGGTCAAGCTCCAATGACGAGGATGTCGATGGCGTCATTACTCGACGACCAATCCATGTAGCTGATCGACTATATCGTGCTGAAAAAAACTATCAAGGTAAGGTCAAACTTCTCAATTTTAATGACTTATTGTGTATAGAAGACTTCCTCGATTTGTTAGCAGAAGTATAGTGATATTTTGATTACATGAACATGCTGGAACAAAAGAAAGTGAAGTTGCTTGTGTTCAAATTGAAATCTGGTGCTCTGTATGGTGGTAGCAGTTACAACTCTCACATGACCGATAGAACAAGGCGCCCATCCGATCATGGCCGCGGATGAGACACCTTCTTCGAACATAATTTCTCCCAAGTGATTATGAGCAAGTAGTGTTCCAACAACACTAAAATTACTGGCTGGGAAATCAGACCATCACAAATTACATCGAAGAATTCTAATAGAAATGATTTATCAGAGAGTGAATCACAGAACATAACGTAGTGTAATATTGATTCCCATGCATGAAATGACCATCAGGCAGAAAAAGAAATTACTAGCAAAGTTACCGCTTGAGAGGAGTACATCCCATAGCTGAGAGCAAAGGCCACAAGCGGTTCGCAGGTATCAACTGAGAACTTCCTCTGCTCATTTGATATCTTTAGCTTGTGGAGAGCAAGAAGCAATGCCTGAGGATGCCAAGCTTGAGGTATTAATCTAAATCAGGTTGACAAGGTCCCATAAAGGAGTCAAAAAGAACACAGAGAAACTACTTATGAAGTCTCATACAGTTTGCCTAAACCTAAACCTAAACCTAAAATCTAATGTATTCTTAAATCCTTAAACGTAAACCTAGAGCTAATCCTAATCTCAACTCCCTAACCTAAACCTAAACCTAAACTTGAAAACCCAAACCTAAACCCGATCCCGAACCCGAACCCGATTTCCTAAACCTAAACCTTAACCTATTCTCAATTCCCTAAACCTATAGCTTATAACCTAAACCTAAACCTATAACCTAAAACCTAAACATAAACCTAAACCAAAAACCTAATGTATTCTCAAATCCGAAAACCTAAACCTACACCTAATCCTAATCTCAACTCCCTAACCTAAACCTAAACCTAAACTAGCAAACCCAAACCTAAACCCGATCTCGAACCCGAACCTGATTTCCTAAAGCTAAACCTTAACCTATTCTCAATTCCCTAAACCTATAGCTTATAACCTAAACCGAAACCTAAACGTATACCTTAACATAAACCTAAACCTAAACCTATAACCTATAAACTAAACTTAAACCTAAAACCTAAATGTATTCTCAAATCCTTAAACCTAAACCTACACCTAATCCTAATCTCAACTCTCTAACCTAAACCTAAACTTAAACAAGAAAACCCAAACCTAAACCCGATCCCGAACCCGAACCCGATTTCCTTAACCTAAACATTAACCTATTCTCAATTTCCTAAACCTATACCTTATAACCTAAACCTTAACCTAAAACTAAACCTAAACCTATAACCTATAACCTAAACATAAACCTAAAACCTAAATGTATTCTAAAATCCCTAAACCTAAACCTAAATCTACAGCTAATCCTAATCTCAACTCCCTAACCTAAACCTAAACCTAAACTTGAAAACCCAAACCTAAACCCGATCCCAAACCCGAACCTAATTTCCTAAACTTAAACCTTAACCTATTCTCAATTCCCTAAACCTTAACTTATAACCTAACCTAAACTTAAACCTATAACCTACACTTATAACCTACACCTATAACCTAAACCTAAGCCTAAAACCTAAACCTAAACCTAAAACCGAAATGTATTCTCAAATCCTTAAACCTAAACCTACACCTAATCCTAATCTCAACTCCCTAACCTAAACTCGAAAACCCAAATCTAAACCCGATCTCGAACCCGAACCCGATTTCCTAAACCTAAACTTTTACCTATTCTCAATTCCCTATACCTATTGCTTATAACCTAAACCTAAACCTATACCCTATAACCTAAACCTAAACCTAAAACCTAATGTTTTCTCAAATCCTTGAACCTAAACCTACAGCTAATCCTAATTTCAACTCCCTAACCTAAACCTAAACCTAAACTTGAAAACCCTAACTAAACCCAATCCCGAACCCGAACCCGATTTCCAAAACCTAAACCTTAACCAATTCTCAATTCCCTAAACCTATAGCTTATAACCTAAACCTAAACCTTAACCTAAACCTAAACTTAAACCTAAACCTATAACCTATAACCTAAACCGAAACCTAAAACCTAAATGTATTCTAAAATCCCTAAACCTAAACCTACACCTAATCCTAATCTCAACTGCCTAACCTAAACATAAACCTAAACTTGAAAATCCAAACCTAAACCCGATCCCGAACCCGAACCCAAATTCCTAAACCTAAACCTTAACCTATTCTCAATTCCTTAAACCTATAGCTTATAACCTAAACCTAAACCTTAACCTTAACCTAAACCTAAACCTATAACCTATAACCTAAACCTAACCCTAAAACCTAATGTATTCTCAAATCCCTAAACCTAAACCTACACCTAATCCTAATCTCAACTCCCTAACCTAAACCTAAGCCTAAACTTGAAAACCCAAACATAAACCTGATCCTGAACCTGAACCCGATTTCCTAAACCTAAACCTTAACCTATTCTCAATTCCCTAAACCCATAACTTATAACCTAAACCTAAACCTAAACCTAAACCTAAAACTTAATGTATTCTCAAATCCCTAAACCTAAACCTACACCTAATCCTAATCTCAACTCCCTAACATAAACCTAAACCTAAACTTGAAAACACAAACCTAAACCTGATTTCGAACCCGATTTCCTAAGCCTAAATCTTAACTTATTCTCAATTCCCTAAACCTATAGCTTATAACCTAAACCTAAACCTTAACCTAAACCTATAACCTACAACCTAAAACCTAAATCGATTCTCAAATCCCTAAACCTAAATCTACACCTAATTATAATCTCAACTCCCTAACCTAAACCTAAACTTGAAAACCTAAACCTAAACCCGATCTCGAACCCGAACCCGATTTCCTAAACCTAAACCTTAACCTATTCTTAACTCCCTAAACCTATAGCTTATAACTTAAACCTAAACCTAAACCTAAACCTATAACCTATAACCTAAACCTAAACCTAAAACCTAATGTATTCTCCAATCCCTAAACCTAAACCTACACCTAATCTTAATCTCAACTCCCTAACATAAACCTAAACCTAAACTTGAAAACCCAAACCTAAACCCGATGCCGAACCCGAACCCGATTTCCTAAACCTAAACCTTAACCTATTCTCAATTCCTTAAAACTATAGCTTATAACCTAAATCGAAACCTAAATCTAAACCTAAACCTAAAACCTAATGTATTCTCAAATCCCTAAACCTAAACCTACACCTAATCCTAATCTCAACTCCCTAACCTAAACCTAAATCTAAACTTGAAAACCCAAACCTAAACCTGATCCCGAACCCGAACCCGATTTCCTAAACCTAAACCTTAACCTATTCTCAATTCCCTAAAGCTATAGCTTATAACCTGAACCTAAACCTAAACCTAAACCTAAACCTAAACTATAACCTATAACCTAAACCTAAACCTAAAACCTAAATTTATTCTCAAATCCCTAAACCTAAACCTACACCTAATCCTAATCTCAACTCCCTAACCAAAACTTAAACTTAAACTTGAAAACCCAAACCTAAACCTGATCCGGAACTCGAACCCGATTTCATAAACCTAAACATTAACCTTTTCTCAATTCTCTAAACCTATAGCTTATAACCCAAACCTAAACCTAAACCTAAACCTTAACCTTAACCTAAACCTAAACCTATAACCTATAACCTAAACCTAAACCTAAAACCTAAATGTATTCTCAAATCCCTAAACCTAAACCTACACCTAATCCTAACCTCAACTCCCTAACCTAAACCTAAACCTAAACTTGAAAACCCAAAGCTAAACCCGATCCCGAACCCGATTTTCTAAACCTAAACTTTAACCTATTCTTAATTCCCTAAACCTTAACCTATAACCTAACCTAAACCTAAACCTATAACCTGCACTTATAACCTAAACCTAAGCCTAAAACCTAAACCTAAACCTAAAATCGAATTGTATTCTCAAATCCTTGATCCTAAACCTACACCTAATCATAATCTTAACTCCCTAACCTAAACTTGAAAACCCAAACCTAAACCTGATCCCGAACCCGGACCCAATTTCCTAAACCTAAACCTTAACCTTAACCTATTCTCAATTCCCTAAAGCTATAACCTATATACTATGACCTATAACTAAAACCTTAACCTTAACCTAAACCTATAACCTAAATCTAAACCTTAACCTAAACCTAAACCAAAACCTAAAACCTAAACCTTAACCTATAACCTATAACCTATAACTTAAACTTATAACCTATAACCTAAAACCTAAACCTAAACCTAAACCTATAACCTATAACCTATAACCTATAACCTATAACCTAAAACTAAACCTAAAACCTAAATGTATTCTCAAATCCCTAAATCTAGACCTACACCTAATCCTAATCTCAACTCCCTAACCTAAACCTAAACCTAAACTTGAAAACTCAAACCTAAACCCAATCCCGAACCCGAACCCGATTGTTGTAATAATGTAGCCCAATCACATGGCAAGAAACAAGAACGTATCCCTTTTAACACATGCCCCTTTTTACAAAGCTTTAATTTTTGTTGTTGTTTCTATTAACTTGAATTGTAGCCCAATCACATGGCAACAAACAAGAATGTATCCCTTTTAACACATGCCCCTTTTTACAAAGCATTAATTTTTGTTGTTGTTTCTATTAACTTGAATTGAAATACTTTTTTGCATTATTTACTTGCATTAGTTTTATTTTAATGATCAGTTTTATTTTAAAAAAGTACCCACTTTTTTGGAAGAAGTTTATGCAATTCTTCATGATTCTGAATTATAATGTTTTGTTGGTTTAATATTTTTTTTTATAGATGAAAGACAAAAAGAAAATTGTTGCTGATTTTTTTTCTTTTTTTATTTATGATCTTAAACTTATATGTATTTATGCGTGGATGAATGTAATGTGGATAAGATTCTTTGTGTTTGGATGGATGTAGTTTATGTTTGGATGAATGTAGTTTATGTTGAATTTACGTTGTTTGGGTTTAGATGGATGTGAATGTGAATATGATGAAATATATTATATAACAGGTGTATATCGAGAAGAATACGATGAAATATATTGTAACAGGTGTATATTGACCCTCTCAAATTTGAAGATGTGCTTTGAAGGCTCATAAGGGACGGTCCATGATAGTCCTTTTTAAGGACGGTCCATGGCCGTCCTTTGAAGGCTCATAAGAGATGGTCCATGACAGTCCTTTTTAAGGACGATCCATGACCATCCTTTTTAAGGACGGTCCATGGCCATCCTTTAAAGGCTCATTAGAGACGATCCATGGCCATCCTTTGAAGGCTCATCAGAGACGGTTTATAACAGTCCTTTTTAAGGACGGTCCATGACCATCCTTGTAAAGGACAGTCAATGGCCGTCCTTTGAAGGCTCATAAGAGATGGTCCATGACCGTCCTTTTTTCGTCAATAAGAATGACGGTTTTCGACCGTCCTTTAAGTAATACGACATGCCAAAATTTGACGGCCCATGCGACGGTCCATGACCGTCCTTTTTGGTCATTTGAGACGGTTTTGGACCATCCTTTTTTCACTGTTTTGGCGTAGTGTTTAAGATCAAGCTGATATTTGTGTTTTCGCTTCTTTAATTTTTGTGTTAACTTATGAACAGGTTATTTCTCAAATAAAAATCACAGTGGACCGTAGGAAGGCTTCAACAGTGGACATCACTCTCCTCACTATTTTCTATGGTGGGGTTCGCTCCAGCTTTGGATCTACCTCATTCTTTTGATCATGCCCTAAAATGATCTCTCCAAATGGATGAACAATGTGGATACAGCACGTACATCATGGTGGGCCCCACAGAACTTGGTGGTGTCACTTCAGTAGCGAGTCTATCTACTCAACGTGTCAGTATCTAATCCACCTCTAATTTCTTTCTTCTAAAATTTAATTAGGTCATGTCATCTCACGACAATTTTATAAGATTAAAAAAAAATATATGTTTACAAAATCTGCTTGATTAGCAAGGAATATTAGGTGCAGCCCAGGATGAGTGATGTCCGTAGAATCCTCAACGTGGGCCCACCTTGATCCATGCATTGTATATCTACTCCGTTCATCCGTTTTCTCATATTATTTTAAGATTTGACCTGAATTGGTACTTGTGATTGGGTTAGATTCAGTCTGAATTAGTCTAGGACAGACTCGGACTTGGATCGGGTTAGGCATGTTGGACTCCGTACCGAGTCAGCTCAAGTTCGGGTTAGGCCTATTTCAAAACTGAATTGAGTCAGATCGGCCCTAACTTGGTTTGAATCGACTCGATGCCCACCTCTAACCTACATTATATAGGGCAAAATTCAATGTGGGCCTTAAATCATGTGGGGCCACCGACAAAATGACAGGATTCATTGGACAAAGTGATGAGGTTATTAGACACAGTGACAAAGTCATATTAAACAAAGTGACGAGGTTGCCCGACAAAGCAACATGATTCCACTAAACAAAGTAATAAGGCTAAACAAGACAAAGAAAATAGGGTTCACTATAAGAAACAATGCTTTTACCAATGAAATTATTGCCGACGAAACAAATTTCGTTGGTAAAAGTACGTTTTTACCGACAAATTTTTTTTTGTCGGTAAAACAACACTTTTACTGATGAAATTTTTTCCTTTTCATCGGTAAAACTATTTTAATTTTTAAGAAAGAAAATTTTCGCGCAATTCTGAAAATTTCGCCGTAAGAGTTTTACTAACGAACATTTTCGTCGGTAAAAATCACAAAACCACTTTTATCGACGAAAATTTTCGTCGATAAAAATATTATATTTTCCACTCTAAAAATTTTCAAGCTGAGTTTTACCAACAAACTAAAATCATTGGTTTTACCGACGAAAATTTTCGTCTACCGATGAAAATGTTCGTCGGTAAAAGTGTGATATTTTTAAGATAGAAAATTTCACCCTAAGACTTTTATCGACAAAAACTTTCGTCGGGTATAATGACATAATTTTTCACTTAGAAAATTTTCCCGCTGCCTTGAAAAGTTTCCCACTAAGAGTTTTACTGATGACCGAAATCCGTCAGGAATAATGTTTTAACCGACAAAAATTTTCATCGGTAAAAGTGTGATATTTTTATGATAGACAATTTCGCACTAAGACTTACCGACGAAAACGTTCGACGGGAATAATGACATAATTTTTAACTTCGAAAATTTTCCCACTGCCGTGAAAAGTTTCCCACTAAGAGTTTTACCGACACACGAAAGCCGTTGGGAATAATCTTTTTACCGACGAAAATTGTCGTTGGTAAAAGTGTTCTGTTGTTCACTTGAAAAATTTTCGCCCTGAGTTTTACCGACAAACCAAAACTGTCGGGAATAATGTTTTTTACCAACGAAAAGTGTTGTCAGTAAAAGTGTTATATTTTTAAGATAGGAAATTTTGCACTGAGAGTTTTAACAATGAAAATTTTCGTCGGTAAAAGTAGTCTACTTTAGAAAATTTTCGCCCACACTTTTACCGACGAACCAAAACCGTTGGGAATAGTGTTTTTACTGACGAAAAGTTTCGTCGATAAAAGTGTTATATTTTTAAGATAGAAAAGTTTCCACTAAGAGTTTTACCAACAAATAATTTCATCGGGAATAATGATCTTATTTTTAACTTAGAAAATTTTCCCGCTGTCTTGAAAAAGTTTCGCGGTAAGAGTTTTACCGACGAACCAAAACCGTCAAGAATAATATTTATAAGCTAATATTTAATTGATTTGTGTGTGTGTGTGTGTGTGTGTGTGTGTGTGTGTGTGTGTGTATATATATATATATATATATATAATTAAAAGGTAATATTTAAATGATTTGTAATATCACATGAAAAAGAATATTGAAAAGTTTAGAAATTTTAACTATGTTTGAGAAAAAATTTGAGAACAAAATAATGCTTTTGAAGAAAAAAATTGGCATTTTGAAATTTTTTAGAAGAAATTAAAATATGAGAAATTTTTTGAGATTTTGAAAAAAAAAATCAGAATTTGTATTTTAAATATTTTTTGAAATATTTTTTTAATAAAAGTGATATTTTGTTAAAAGAGAAAAAAATATACATTTTGAAAAAAAAATGTTATTTTTAAAAGGAAATTCAATTTTATCTGTGAAAAATAAAATTACTAAATTATTAGGCACGCCCACTAATTGAACCTTTAACTATTTTTGGACAATCTGATCAGTCTAGATTGAAGAGTAAATAACTTCAGATGTTTAAATCAAAATTCACTCAAATTGTTGATTAATCTTGTTTGTCCAATATCTTTCTGATATGTAGCATGATTGGGGTGAGTAACTAGTCAAATTGAGGGTAATGATCAGCAAAATAGAGTGAATGGACCAGACATGTAAAATGGGCCAAATATTCTGGTCAAAATTGTGACCCAACTTATTAACCTTGTGAAAACCTAAGAATTGACGTTAGTAAGTTTTGTGGGCCCCATCATGATGTGTGTTGAACATCAACACCGTGGATTTGATGTGTCCCCTTTAGGTTATGAGATATCTCAAAAACCATCGGTAAATGAAACTCAAGTGGGTCATACCATCTAAGACTATGTGAAGACATCCTAAAAAATATAAAAGCACTTGATGGGGCCCATATGAGTTTTGGATGCGGTTGAAACTTGGTCTGACCCCTCATCCAAGTGGGACACACGTAATGAGTGGGTTGGATATGTGAATCACATTTAGGCAGGCCCAATATATGATTATGAATGTTTTAAGGAAACCCTTCTCCACTACATTTAGGTGAGTTACTCGTTACCCTTACCAGAGTAAACTCTGTGGGGTCCACCATTATTTATTTATTTTATCCACTCCAATCATCCATGTTAACAGAGGTCTAAAGAACAAAAAGGAAGCACATCCAAAGCTCAAGTGGACCACACCATAGGAAATAGTGTGATTGAACTTCTACCATTTAAAATTTTTTGGAGGCCATAGAAGTTTTGGATCAAGCTAATGTTTGTGTTTTCTATTCATTCATATATTTTTGATATTATGAATAACCTTTAACCATTTTTGGACAATCTAATCAGTCCAGTTTGAAGAGTAAATAACTTTAGATGTTTAAATCAAAATTCACTCAAATTGTTGATCAATCTTGTTTACCCAATATCTTTCTCATATATAGCATGATTGGGGCGAGTAACTAGTTAAATTGAGGGTAATGATCAGTAAAATAGAGTAAATGGACCAGACATGTAAAATGGGTCAAATATTGTGGTCAAAATTGTGACCCAACTTATTGACACCCTAAGAACCTAAGAATTAATGTTAGTAAGTTTTGTGGGCCCCATCATGATATGTGTCGAACATCAACACCGTGGATTTGATGTGTCCCCTTTAGGTTATGAGATATCTCAAAAATCATCTGTATATGAAACTCAAGTGGGCCATACCATCTAAAACTATGTGAAGACATCCTAAAAAATATAAAAGCACTTGGTGGGGCCCACATGAGTTTTGGATGCGGCTGAAAATTGGTTTGACCCCTCATCCAAGTGGGACACAAATAATGAGTGGGTTGGATATGTGAATCACATTTAGGCAAGCCCACAAATAAGTTTTTAATGGTAGGTGTTCAATCCCCACTGTTTTCTGTGGTGTGGTCCACTCATAGTTTGGATCTGCCTCATACTTTGGCTAATTATCTAAAATTATCTGGTAAAATGGATGGACGGAGTGGATATATAAAAAATACGTATTCACGGTGGGCCCCATAGTTTACTAAGTGCGCTAAGTGTACTGAGATACTCGGTAAGCAATCGGTACGTAAGGGGAACGGATTGGCTACTCCCCCTGACACCATCCAATGGCTGGTGGTCGGTGCTCTGTGTGCCCCCCCATGATGTATGCGTTTCATCCGTGCCGTCCATCTATTTTTAAAGATCATCTCACCGCATGAGACTAAAAATGAAGTATATCCCAATCTGAAATGGACCACATTACAGGAAACAGTGTTAAATGAGCGTTGACCATTAAAAACATTTTGGGGGCCATAAAATTTTTGGATCGAGATGATTTTTTTCCCCTTCATCTAGGCCTGTATGA
This sequence comes from Magnolia sinica, assembly GCF_029962835.1. NCBI lineage: Eukaryota > Viridiplantae > Streptophyta > Magnoliopsida > Magnoliales > Magnoliaceae > Magnolia > Magnolia sinica. The sequence goes on from NC_080584.1 coordinate 63,689,771, forward strand.
CCTAATAAACAGATTGGATGTCAAATAAACAGTATAGTGGGCCTTAAGAGGATTTTAATGATGGATATCCCATCACTATTGTTTTCATGTGGTGTGGTGCACCTGAGATTTATATACCTCTCAGTTTTGGAATAAATCCCTAAAATGATATTTAAAAATGGATGAACATAATAGATGAAATACATACATTATGGTAAGGCCCACGGAGCACTGACCACCAGCCACGGGGTTGGTTCAGTGGGAGTAGCGAGACTGGCTACTGAAGTGACGTCAGCAAGTTCCGTGGGCCCCACCATGATGTATGTTTTGTATCCACACCTTCCTTCCATTTGGAGAGATCATTTTAGGGTAATATCCAAAGAACGAGTTTAATCCGAAGCTCAAGTGGACCCAGCATAAAAAACCTAAAGGGACAGTGACGCCCACCATTAGAAACTTTTAAAAGCCACAAAAGTTTTAGATCAAGCTGATATTTGTGTTTTCCCATATTTCATGTCTTTTTTAACTTTTGGACAAGTTGGATTTCAAATAAACTTTACGATGGCCTTAAGATAGTTTCAACAGTGGCAATCACTCTCCTCGCTGTTTTCTGTGGTGGGGTCCACTATAGATTTTTATCTGCCTCATTCTTTGGCTCATGACTTAAAATGATAACTCAAAATGGATGGATGGTGTGGATATAACAAATACATCATATTGGGGCCCACAAAACTTGGTGTCATCACCCTAGGGCGTCCAACAGGGAAACAAATTGGCTGCTACTCCTGACACCAGCCCTGTGGCTGGTGGTCGGTGCTCTGTGGGTCCCACCATGATGTATGTGTTTCATCCAGGCCGTCCATCCATTTTTACATATCGTATTAGGGCTTGATACAAAAAATGAGAGGGATATAAATCTCTAGTGGACCACACCACATGAAAACAATAATGATTGGATATCCACCATTAAAACCCTCCTAAGGCCCATTGTACTTTTTATTTGACATCCAATCTGTTGATTAGGTCATACAGACCCAGATGAAGGGTAAAAACAAATATAAGCTTGATCCAAAACTTTCATGGCCCCCAAAAAAATTTTAATGGTCGAAATTCATTCAACACTATTTCTTGTAATGTGGTCCACTTGATATTGAGATATAACTCATTTTTGGTCTAATATCATAAAATGATATAGAAAACTAGATAGATGGCATGAATGAAACACAAACATCATGGTGAGGCCCACAGAGCATCGACCAGCCAATCCGTTGCACGCCTGTATCCAAGAGACTATTTCTCTCTCTCTCTCTCTCTCTCTCTCTCTCTCTCTCTCTCTCTCAGGCCTCTCTCACACTCGCGCCCTCTCTGTCTCTCTGTCTCTCTCAGTCCTCTCTCTCTGGCGCGCGCGCATCCTCTCTCTCTGTCTCTTTGTTTCTCTCGATGCTCTCTCTCTCTCGCATCCTTGCTCTCTTTGTCTCTCTCGGTCCTCTCTTTCTCTCATTCATCCTCTCCCTTCTCTCTCATGCATCCTCTCCCTTCTCTATCTCTCTCGCATCCTCTCTCTCTCTCTCTCTCTCTCTCTCTCTCTCTCTCTCTCCTTCGAGCTCGGGAACCCTATTTTCGGCATGGACTCGTGATCGGGGCTCCAACTCAAACAGGAAGTTGTTCTCTTCCTCTAAAGCTCAGTTGACCGTGAGGTCTCTCTCTCTCTCTCTCTCTCTCTCTCTCTCTCTCTCCTCAGAGCTCAGGAACCCTATTTTCGGCATGGACTCGTGATTAGGGCTCCAACTCAAACAGGAAGTTGTTCTCTTCCTCTAAAGCTCAGTTGAGCGTGAGGTCTCTCTCTCTCTCTCTCTCTCTCTCAATCTCTCTCAATCTCAATACCGATTGAAACAATTTGGGGATTTAGGGATTTGGGGATTTGGAGATTTAGGGATTTGGGGTTTAAGGTGGGCTCTACTGAGTTTACTCAGTACAATAAGGGCCTGTTTGGCCAGGCAGATTGGATGGGATTGGATGGTATTAGAGTGGATTGCACGAATTTCAAGGTAATGCTAGCTGCGTCAGTGGATTGGTGCAAGATCTAAAAAATGAGGCAGGTCCAAATCTTACCATTAGAAACTCCAACCTGTTGATTAGGTCAAAGACCTCCATGAAGTTTAAATGAGAAAAAAATAAAAATAAAATGAAATAAAAAATAAAACAAATATTAGCTTAATCCAAAACTTTTAGTGGCCAAGAACTTTTTAATACTAGGCATTCAATCACCACCATTTTTGTTGTGTTGTCATTTGAGATTTTGGATTTGTTTCATTTTTGGGTTCATGGATTAGAATGAGCTAGCAAAGTATAGATGGACAAACACATGCAGATGATATGAAGATAAAAGATGAGTGTGGTCCAAAAGTCAACCATGAACCTAGAGGTTTTTGTTCTCTTGGGCTCTCTATATGATACATATAGAGGATCCACTGAGGTGGGTGGGATCCCTGGTTGCGAGGCCCATTGTGATGTATGTGCCTTATACCCATACCTTCCATCTATTTTGAAAACTCATTTTAGGGCATGATCTGGAAAAAATTTTGAAGTAGATCCAAATCTCAGGTAGACCATAACACAACAAACAATGATAATCAAGTATTAAAAACGACTTGCATGATACAAAGGTTTTGGATCAAGCTGATATTTTTGTGGCCTCTTCACTCAAGTCTTTATGACCTTATCAACAGTTTGGATAGAAAATAAACATTCTGATGGCCCGCTTGAAAGTTTTTAATGGTGGGAATTCAATCACGACTGTTTCCTATGGTATGGTCTACCTAAGATTTATATGTGCTTCATCTTTGCCATCATACCCTAAAATGAGCTATCAAAATAGATAGTGTGGATGTGAGACACATTCATCGCAGTGGTGGGGCGGGGATTTATCTTAGAGGAATCTATACAAACTACAAAAATATCCTAACATCCGTAGTTTGTTTTACTTGTGTGTTGTTCCCATCACTATGTGCAGATCATATCTAACCCATTCATTGGATGTCCAAAATATTAGCTAATCTAGTCATGAAATATGCCACACCATATAAGACAATGGAGAACCATCTAAAAATCTCTAAATTAGTTGATGGAGTTGTGCTAGGAAAATTTAATGTGCACCCTAATCCACTAGCCATGTGAATGTGGTGGGGTCAATCTTAGTTGTTAATCTTGATGATCGATAAACCGTTTGGATAATATGATTTCTTTATTAATATCCAGTGTTGTTGTAAACTTATATAATGTGTCATGGGTTATGTGTGAAAATATTCTTGTAGCCTTTCCAACATAAAAATCCGAGTAAAGGCACCTAAATGCCAAACTGTAAGGCATTTTGCCCACTTGCCAAGTTAAAAATATTGGTGAGAGCAACTAAATTCCTATCTTTGAGGTAGGTGCCCATTTCTAAACTTAAAAAACTGGGTAAAGTAATCAAAATAACAATACTTGAAACATTTTCACATTGTGTTCACTTTTCTGGTTAATTATCTAGGTAAGGATACCTAAATGCCTATCATTGAGGCATTTTCCCAACATTCTAACTTAAAAATCTAGGTAACAGCACCTAAATGCCTATCCTTGAAGCTTTTTTTTTTATTGGTCGAAGTTAAAAATCTAGGTCACAGCACCTAAATGCCTATCCTTTAGGCATTTTGTTGACTTTTCAAGTTAACAATCAAGGTTACGGTACCTAAATTCCCATTCTTTACATAATTTTGCCCATTTTTCAAGTTAGAGATCCGGTATAGGTACCTACATTCCAATTTTTGAGGCATTTTGCCCAATTTCCAAGATAAAATTTCAAGTAAATGCATTTTGCCCACTTTACAAATCATTTTAGGGCTTTATCCCAAAAATTAGAGGGACGTAAATCTCAGGTGGACCATACTAAAGGAAAACAATAGTGATTGGATATCCACCATTAAAATCCTAAGGCCCACTGCACTTTTATTTGACATCTAGTTTGTTGATTAGTACAATCTATGGATTAGGTCATACAAAGTTAGATGAAGTTAAAAAACAAAGATTAGCTTGATCTAAAACTTTTATGGCCCCCAAAAAGTTTTTAATGGTTGACGTTCAATCAACACTGTTTCCAGTAATGTGGTCTACTTGAGATTGGGATATACCTCATTTTTGGGCTTATACCATAAAATTATCTAGGAAAATAGATGGATAGTATGGATGAAATACATACATCATGGTGGGGCCCACAGAACACCTACCACTAGCCATTGGTTAGTGGCAGGGAGTAGCCAATCCATTTCCAAAGTCCACTCCGTCTATCAGTTTCCATACTTGGATGTTAGTTCCTAAATTTTTTTTTAAAAAAATGAGCAAATTTTTGTACTTAGATGTTAGTTCCTAAATAAAAATTATGTTGGGCCCTGGGAAGTTTTAAAGTCTTGGTGTCATTATCCCCACTGTTTCCTAGGTGGTTCACTTGAACTTTTGATATGTTTCATTTTTGCTTTCTGATTGTTTATGTTATAATATATTTCATTATATTTAATAGCAATTTTAGTATAACCTATTTATTCCTTGATTGCTAAGTACATATTGTTTTATTGCCTTCTGTTGCCCAAAATTGTCCTTGCAAACCTTAATGAGCTTGTATATTACATTTTTTTTTGTCTTAAATTATTATTGTGATTAGTTAGTTTATAGTTGTGACTTATAATTGTGATTTGTAAGTTAGATAATTAGTTACCCATTTGAGGATTTCTATAGGGCCATACATAGATATGGTGTGTTTTTGGTAGCATAGAAATCACTTAAATTGTCCCATTTTGGACAGTTTAAGGTTGGATGGATAGTATGCTTTCATATAATCTATTTAAATATTCATGCCTGATCCGCGGTCCATCTCCTCGTTTCTCTCTGGATCTGTTTCTTCCATTTCATATCCAATGCCAAATATCTTTACATTACTTTAGATATTTGACATCGAAATGTATCGTAAAATCAACTTATCTAGAGAGGCATGGGGAGATGCTACCAGATTTTCGGCATGGACTAACAAATGGGAATATTAAAGTATTACAATCTATCCAACCTTGGATGGGTAACTAATTTAGGATTTAATTGAGCGGGGTCCCTGGAAAGTGAGAACCGCTGTTATGACCATGATGAGTAGCTGTCCATTTCTTATGGACAATAATATGGGTAGTCTGGCCATTTGGACAGGCCCGTGTTTATGAATTAGCTTGAAATTGATGGAGCAGACCTAGATATGCGTCGGAGCTATCCGGATGTTGAGCGGGGGTCCCTGGAAGGTGAGAACCGCTGTTATGACCATGATGAGTAACTGTCCGTTTCCTATGGACAGCAATATGGGTAGCCTGACCATTTGGACAGGCCCGTGTTTATGTATTAGCTCGAAATTGATGGAGCAGACCCGGATGTGCGTCGGAGCTATCCGGATGTTGAGCGGGGGTCCCTGGAAGGTGGGAACCATTGGTGATGACCATGATGAATAGCTGTCCGTTTTTTATGGACAGCAATATGGGTGGTCTGGCCATTTGGACAAGCCGGTGTTTATGTATTAGGTCGAAATGAGGTAGATCTAAGTCACAAGTGGACCATAAAATTTGAAAAAAAGTATTGATTGAATTTTCACCTATAACTTAAACTTAAACCTATATAACCTAAACCTAAACCTATAACCTAAACCCATAACCTATAACCTAAACCTAAACCTAAACTTATGACCTATAACTTAAACCACCTATAACCTACACTTACAACCTACAACCTATAACCTATACTTATAACCTATAACCTACAACATTAACCTAAACCTAAACTTTAACTTAAACCTATAACCTAAACCTAAACCTAAACCTATAACTTAAACCTAAACCTATAACCTATAACTTAAACCTATAACCTAAACTTAAACCTAAACCTAAACCTAAACCTAACCTATATAACCTAAACCTAAACCTAAACCTATAACCTAAACCTATAACCTATAACCTAAACCTAAACCTAAACTTATAACCTATAACTTAAACCACCTATAACCTACACTTACAACCTATACTTATAACCTAAACCTATAACCTATACTTATAACCTATAACCTACAATATTAACCTAAACCTAAACCTATAACCTAAACTCAATTCCCTAAACCTAAACCTATAACCTAACCTAAACCTAAACCATACCTACACTTATAACCTACACCTAAACCATAAGGTCCTGTTTGGCCGAGTGGATTGAAAGGGATTGAATGGTATCAGGGTGGATGGCATGGATTTCAAGGTAATGATGGTGTTGTCAGTGGAACGTCTTAAGATCCATGGGATTGCTATATTCCAGGATTGCTATATTGAGTCTTTTTGGCACACCTGGCCAATCCCGGGATTAAACCTTCCCATCCCTTCCAATCCCTCGAACCAACATGTCTTAGGCAAATTTGAACGGATTACGGTGGATTGCATGGGATTTAAAGGTAATGATGGTGCTGTCAGTGGATTGTCTTAAGATCCATGGGATTGCTATATCCCAGGATCAAATCACCAAGTCTGTTTGGCATGCCCGACCAATCCCGAGATTTAACTTCCAATACCATCCAATCCCTTCCAATCTGCCTAGCCAAACGGGCCCTAAACCTAAACCTATACTTATAACCTAAACATAAACCTTAACCTGAACCTATAACTTATAACCTGAACCTAAACCTATAACCTAAACTCGAACATAAACCCGAACCCAAACCCAAACCAAAACCCGAATTCCTAAGCCTAAACCTAAACATATAACCCATAACCTAAACCTAAACCTAAACCTAAACCTGAACCTAAACCTGAACCTAAACCTATATAACCTAAACCTAAACCTAAACTTATAACCTAAACCTATAAACTATAACCTAAACCTAAACCTAAACTTATAACCTATAACTTAAACCACCTATAACCTACACTTACAACCTACAACCTATAACCTATACTTATAACCTATAACCTACAACATTAACCTAAACCTAAACCTTAACCTAAACCTATAACCTAAACCTAAACCTAAACCTATAACTTAAACCTAAACCTAAATCTATATAACCTAAACCTAAACCTAAACCTATAACCTATAACCTAAACCTAAACCTAAACTTATAACCTATAACTTAAACCACCTATAACCTACACTTAACACCTACAATTATAACCTAAACCTATAACCTATACTTATAACCTATAACCTACAACATTAACCTAAACTTAAACCTTAACCTAAACCTATAACCTAAACCTAGAACCTAAACTCAATTCCCTAAACCTTAACCTATAACCTAACCTAAACCTAAACCTATAACCTACACCTAAACCCTAAGGGCCTGTTTGGCCAAGTGGATTGGAAGGGATTGAATGGTATTAGGGTGGATGGCATGGATTTCAAGGTAATGATGGTGTTGTCAGTGGATTGTCTTCAGATCCATGGGAATGCTATATCCCAGGATTGCTATATCGAGTCTGTTTGGCATGCCCGGCCAATCTCGAGATTAAACCTTCCCATCCCTTCCAATCCCTCGAACCAACATGTCCTAGGAAAATTTGAACGGATTAGGGTGGATTGCATGGGATTTAAAGGTAATGATGGTGTTGTCAGTGGATTGTCTTAAGATCTATGGGATTGCTATATCCCGGGATCAGATCACCCAATTTGTTTGGCATGCCCGGCCAATCCTGGCATTTTACTTTCAATCCTTTCCAATACCATCCAATCCCTTCTAATCCGCCTGGCCAAACGGGCCCTAAACCTAAACCTATACTTATAACCTAAACCCTAAACCTAAACCTAAACCTTAACCTAAACCTAAACCTATAACCTATAACCTAAACCTAAACCTATAACCTAAACTCGAACATAAACCAGAACCCAAACCCAAACCCCAACCCGAATTTCTAAACCTAAACCTAAACATATAACCCATAACCTAAGCCTATACCTAAACCTAAACCTATATAACCTAAACCTAAACCTAAACCTAGACCTAAACTTAAACCTGAACTTATAACCTATAACTTAAACCACCTATAGCCTACACTTACAACCTACAGTTATAACCTAAACCTATAACCTATACTTATAACCTATAACCTACAACATTAACCTAAACCTAAACCTTAACCTAAACCTATAACCTTAATCTGTAACCTAAACTCAATTCCCTAAACCTTAACCTATAACCTAAACATATACTTATAACCTATAACTTAAACCACCTATAGTTTACATTTATAACCTAAACTTATAACCTAAACCTATAACCTATACTTATAACCTATAACCTACAACATTAACCTAAACCTAAACCTATAACCTAAAACTTAACCTATAACCTAAACTCAATTCCCTAAACCTTAACCTATAACCTTACCTAAACCTAAACCTATAACTTACACTTATAACCTACACCTAAACCCTAAGGGCATGTTTGGTCGGGTGGATTGGAAGGGATTGAATGGTATTAGGGTGGTTGGCATGGATTTCAACCTATAACCTAAACTCAATTCCCTAAACCTAAACATATAACCTATAACCTAAGCCTATACCTAAACCTAAACCTAAACCTAAACCTATAACTTAAACCTAAACCTATAACCTATAACTTAAACCTATAACCTAAACTTAAACCTAAACCTAAACCTATATAACCTAAACCTATAACCTTAACCTATAACCTATAACCTATAACCTAAACTCAATTCCCTAAACCTTAACCGATAGCCTAACCTAAACCTAAACCTATAACCTACACTTATAACCTAAACCTATAACCTATAACCTAAACCTAAACCTAGCCTAATCTTAAACCTATTTCCATAAACTAACTCTAGGCTTTTCATTGTAGAGATGGATAAGAGTTGGATGCGAGCTAAGAACAGGTTTGGCCGAAAGTATAAATAGGAGTTCAAGAGTTTATGAAATTTGCTTGGAATTGGGCAGATTCAGGGAATAGGATTAGGTGTACATGTCGAAAATGCAAGAACATGTTTTCTAAGACTTTAGACAAAGTAGAAGATGATTTGTTCATAGTTGGGATTGACTAGGGTTATACTTGGTGGATCCATCATGGTGAAGATATCCGCCATAGAGTTGAGGCCACTGAAGTCTTTGCTAACGTAATTGTGTCGGATAACGAGGATGAAGACGTTGATGAAATGCAAGATATCATAGGAGATGTGTTCAGGGGAACAATTGCGGATACTGATTTTGCAGCGACAAGCAGTAGCCAAGATATTCCTCCTATGGGTGATGTCGAATTAGAGAAGTTTAGTAGGTTGTTGAGGGCTGTGCAACATCCACTTCATCCGGGGTGTGAGAACTTCTCTAAGTTAAATTTTCTTACAAGGTTACTTCATTTGAAGACAATAAATTGTTAGAGTAACAAATCGTTCGACATGTTGCTTGACTTGTTGTAAGAAGCATTATCGGATGGTGAGACATTGCCTAAGTCTCATTACGAGGCAAAATCCTTGATGCGAGACTTGGGCCTTAGTTACATCCTCATACATGCATGTATAAATGATTGTTTATTGTATTGAAAAGAGCATGAAAATGTTGAAGAGTTTTTAGAATGTGGAGAGTCTAGGTGGAAGTATGATGAAGCCAAGACTAAGAAAATTCTGCAAAAGGTGTTAAGGTACTTCCCATTGAAATCCAGATTGCAACGATTGTTTATGTGTAGCAAAACGGCTAAAGATATGAAGTAGCATAAGGAGAAACGCGTTCATGATGAGTGTACACTGAGGCACCCTGCGGACTCTGAAGCCTAGCAAAATTTTGACAATCAATATGACTGGTTTGCAAAGGATTCTCGCAATGTTCAACTAGGTCTTACAAGTGATGGTTTTAATCCATTTGGTAATATAAGTACCTCGTACAGTATGTGGCCAGTGGTACTTATGCCTTACAATTTACCTCCTTGGATGTGTATGAAGGAGTCATTTTTCATTATGTCATTGCTTATTCCTGGACCTAGGTCACATGGGAATGACATTAATGTATATTTGCGACTGCTAGTAGATGAGTTAAATGAGTTGTGGAGTCAAGGTGTGCAAACGTATGACACATTTGCAAGACTGACATTTTAATTACATGCGGCGGTCTTGTGGACAATAAATGACTTTCTCACGTATGAAAATTTATCTGAGTGGAGAACGAAGGGAAAGTTAGCTTGTCCTACATGTAGTATTGAGACTCGTTCAATGTCAATGAAGCATGGTAAAAAAATGTGTTATATGTGCATTTTCTTTCGAGCGATCATAGTTGGCGCAGGAAGACGATGATCTTTGATGAAAAATAAGATCATAAGCTACCCCCAAAAGAGCTATCTGGAGAAGATGTGATACAACAACTGAGTAACATTGGAGAAGTTAGATTTGTTACGGCATCACACTTGAAGAAGAGGAAACGTATAGTATTGGACTATAACTGGAGGAAGAAGAGTATTTTTTTAGTTGCCCTATTAGAGTGATCTGAAATTGTGATACAACTTGTATGTCATGCATATTGAGAAAAATATATGTGATAATATCTTCGGAACATTGATGAACATAGAGAAGAAAATAAAAGGATCGATTGAATCTACAAGCAATGGGTTTAAGGAAAGAGTTGCACTTACAACCACATGAAAATTCGTACACTATACCAGCAGCCTGCTACACATTGATAAAACTAAAGAAAAAGTGTTTATGTGAATAGTTGAGATCAGTGAAGTTTCCCTATGGGTATGCCTCAAACATATTTCGACGCGTAAATCTAATGGACTGTAAGGTAACAGGAATGAAAAGTCATGATTGTCACGTCCTTCTGCAACGCCTACTATCGGTTGCGATTCATGGATTCCTAAGCAAGGATATCAGTATGGCACTGATTGAGTTGGAGATATTCTTTAAGGATTTGTGTTCGAAATCGTTGAATGTATATGTTATTAAACGACTGAAGAGGGACATTGCCATAATCCTTTACAAAGTTGAAAGAATATTTTCACCCACTTTTTTCGATGTCATGGTATACCTAGTGATTCACTTACCTCACGAGGCAAAGCTTGCAGGCCTAGTACAATATCGTTGGATGTATCCGATCGAAAGGTGGTACAACCTATAACTTAAAATTTTTATTCATTCCATAAACTACATATATCCATATTTTTATACGTATAACATAGTGGTTTTGTGTATAGATACCTTCACGTACTAAAATGATTTGTGAGGAATAAGACATAACCGGAGGGATCCATTGCTGAAGCGTACATTGATAATAAGTGTCTGACATTTTGCTCCATGTATCTTCGTGCCATAAAGACTAGATTCAACCGAGAAGATCGGAATGCCGATGAAGGGCAGTAGCATGAACAATGACTCATATCTGTATTCGCATATAACGTTTGTCCTTTAGGATCCCCGACATTTCAGGATATGGACCTTGGGGATCTAGCAAAGGCGCAGTGGTATGTGTTGCATAATTGTGAAGAAATAGAGTCGTACTTGGAGTAAGTCTTCCCTCGATTATTATTTTCTCTACATACGATGATCTTAATATTTCTTGCTGATGACATGTCATTTATGTGTAGCGAACACATCGACCAAATAAAGTCCCAATTCCTAACAAACTATGATCTTAATATTTCTTGCTGATGACATGCCATTTATGGTTCGCAAAACGTGTAAGATTTTATATTGTATCTCACCACACTTAGAATTTCGTTGTATTGCACATTATTTGAACCTAAGAAAATCCCTAAACAATTACATTCTGTACATGATAATAAATGAAGACATTGCGCACTAGCAACTCTACGGATGCGTCTGATGCACTATACTCACTAGCGTGTGGCCCTGATAGATGTGTATCTAGATATTCAGGTTGTATTGTAAACGAGATTCGGTTCCACACTGAAGAACGTGAGAAGTATAGGCCATACAAAATAATGGGGTGGTTGTGAAGGGAACGCATGAGGAGGTAGAAATTAACTTTTATAGCATTTTTACGGATATTATTAAGCTGAGTTATTGTATGAGAAAGTGGGTGTACTTATTTAAATATAATTGATGGGACATTGGAAATAAGAAGTTGGGAATACAGACTGACAACTACTTTACGAGCGTAAATTTATCTCAGAAATGGTTTAAGGACGACCCATTTGTCCTCGTCGACCAAGCCGAACAAGTATTTTACCTCGCTGACACCAAGTTAGGCGGCTCTTGGCACGTGGTGCAAAAAATAAAGCCCAGGAACGTATTTAACGTTCCCGTACTAGAAGTTGAAGATAGCGAGGACGGGGGAAATGAAACGTCTAGGGTTGAACAAGCATATGAAGAATACATGCCATCTGGGGATACAGGGACTGATTCAAGTGTTGATATTGATGTGGTGCAATTGGACAAAGATGATGTGCCTCCTAATCATGTTGATGCCTCAATAATACATGACATTGTTAGAGATAATAGCGGTTTCATTGATGACGACGTTGCAAACGATGAAGAGGAAATACTGATCAGCAATAATGATGGTGAAGAAGAAATAGTCCTAAGCGATAGTGATACAGACGACAATTATTAAATGTACACATGATTTACATGTCTTTTTTCAATTCGATTAATTTATGTATTCCATGTATACGTGAAAATTAGAAGTCATGATTTATTCCTTTAATTGACTTATTTATAATCCACAATTGTAGTTGAGTCAATTTCTGATCATGTCCTCCTCAAACCGGATCATAGCGGAAGCACGCTACATACTTCACTAGCTGTTGCAGATGGACGTTTCAGTCCTATCTTCTTCTGGTAGGGCCAAAGAGATACCCGGTCTGGTCGATGAGTGTGCCGCGGAATATATCGACGACAACTCACATGAAATATTATACAATCTCAATGAAATTCCAGAGCTGATAGAGGTATATAACCGCGGGAAACTTAATATGGAAGATACGACTCTGTCACTTGCACATCTGAATGAAGTCCCGAGATACCAGATTTCTCCTATTGTGACTAGCATGTTGGCTGTAAAAATGTCGAGTGCTTTACACAACATGACATATGCTTCTGAAGCGTACGATAACTTACGTAGGGAGTACTTCGGATAGTTTACCTCAAAGTTATTTTGTATTACAATGAAATATATGTATTTAATATAGAATGACAATATGTAATGGAATTTTCAAGGGTTATAGATTAAAGTTTATAGTTTTATTATATTCTGCTTGCATTATAATGTAATGGTCTAATCATATTTTAATCATCTCTCTAAGTATAAGCACAAATGCATTATACCATCAACAATACTTGTATAATGTTTTAGTATATTCCACTTATATTGACATTGTTTAAATTATAAGTTCGTAACTCGCTCATATTTAATGATGGCACCAGGTGGGAGACCACGTCGTTCACGCAATAGATCTACCCCTTCTACCCGTGATGCGACGGAGACAGCATCGCCATCACATACTGCATCGCAGGCGTCTGATCCCTCAGTTGTACATACACCGGACATTGCATGTAAGTCTAAACATATATTTCTTTTAATGACTTCTATTTATGTTTAGACTTACATATTTCTTTTGCAACAGCATCGTCGACCAGTCGACGAGGATGTGGACCTATGCGTGAGTTACTTTTAGAGCAACTTACGTGTGAGGGTAAGATGACGGTAGAGTTTCCACAAGACTGCATTAAACCTGTTGGGAACAATGCCAGGTTGTTTACGTCGGAGGTCGGTGTCTTATGCCGATCTCTGATCCCCCCACCAGCTCCCGTTGGGCGAACGTGACAGATGATGTGTGGCAGCTCATCCGTCAGCGCCTTCAGGTAAATTTTAGTAAATTAAAATTTATTTTATAAAAGTTCATTTACAGTTAAGTTATTTTGTAAATAAGTTTATTGCCTTAATCTATTATTTACGAAACTGCATGATAATTTTGACTTGGATTTGAGTGTTCCACACATTTCTCATGCCGTCGACGACATGGTCAAGGAGCGGTTCAAGGAGTACCGTGGTAACTTACACAAGCGGTGCGTGAGCCATGAGGAGGCCGTACAATCCGCACGTGGCCCATGACAACTGGCGGATACTCTACAATAGATTTTCGTCTTATTCTTTTCAAGTAATATTTACATATTTACGATATCTTAAGATAACAATTAAATTCGCAATTAATAATAATGTATTATGAATAATGTATTCAAAAGATGAGTAAAATAAATTCTAACAACAGGGGAAAGTTAGAAGTGAACCATGTGGCTTGTTCAAAATCATTTGTACGACTTCATCATGACATGGTAAGAAATTACTGGTAATTAATAAGTTGATATATTCTTTCCATGCATTTATATTAGCTCTATTGTGCTTTCGATTGCACTGCGAGATTCCGTCATTGGCCAGGAGCCTAGACCAATAGGCCTCTACAGAGGGACTCACTGTCAGCAGGCGATGGGATCTTGGGTACATCTTGAAGCTAGTGAGAATTAGGTAAAAATTCTTATATTGTAAAATTTAATTGCATTGAATTATAATAATGTCATTTATTATGAAAATTCATATGTTTTCATTACAGGCGGCGATGGACACATTACGCAGTCAGCCCACTCCCGATGATACTTAGCGGAGTGAGCCAGAGGTCCTGAGTGAGGTGCTTGGCACCTGTTCTGGATATGTGCGTGGGCTTGGCCATGGTGCCAAGCTAATAGTACTCGCTAGAGCTGCTTCCAGCTGATCCATCGTCGTTGGTGACAGCGCCGTACGCCAAGCTGATATCGCAGAGAGAGAGGTTGAGCAACTACGAGTCGTCGTCCATGACATCAGAGAGCATCAGGAGAGGCAGAGGGAGGAGCAGGCAAGGTAAAGGGAGGAGCAGGCGAGGAAAAGGAAGGAGCAGGAGAGAAGGATGGAGGAGCTAGCGAGGCAGAGGGAGGAGCAGGAGAGGAGGATGGAGGAGTTGGCAAGGCAGACAGAGGAGTAGGAGAGGAGGATGGAGGAGCTGACGAGGCAGAGGGAGGAGCAGGGGAGGAGCAGGATGGAGGAGCAGGAGAGGAGGATGGAGGAGATACGGGTGGAGCATGAGCGACGGATGACGGAGATGTTTCAGGCTCTCGCTACACGCTTACCCACCGATGCCCCACCACCTCTACCATCATCTTTGTGATTTTTTATATTTTATTTATGATGTTAAACTTATATGTATTTATGCGTGAATGAATGTGATATGGATAAGATTGTTTGTGTTTGGATGAATGTAGTTTATGTTTAGATGGATTTACTAGTTTGGGTTTAGATGGATGTGAATGTGAATATGAATATGAATATGAATATGAATATTAAAAGTGTATATCAGGAAGAATATGATGAAATTTATTGTAACAGGTGTATATCGGGAATTTTGTACCGGAAATTGGAAAAAAAAAAAAAACGAGACATTTACCTATGAAAACTTTCGTAGGTAAAAGTTTTGTAAATATTTTTACCTATGAAAAAAGTATCATGAAATATTTTTACCTACGAAAATTGTTGTAGGTAAAAGTTTTTTACATATTTTTTACTAATGAATTTATAAGTTTTTTATATATTTTTTCCTACAAAAAAAAAAAATCATCAGTAAACGTTTCTTACTTTTTTTACCAATGAAAAAATTCATCTGTAAAAGTTATATAAATATTTTTACCTACGAAACAAATCGTCGATATAAGTTTTACACTTATTATTTCCCGACGAAAAAAATTCGTCGGTAAAAGTTTTGTAATTATTTTTACCTATGAAACATTTCGTCGGTAAAGGTTTTTACTCATTTTTTAGCGACGAAAAAATTCGTCGGTAAAAGTTTTGTAATTATTTTTAGCGACAAAAATTTTCGTCGGTAAAATTTTTTGCTTATTTTTTACCGATGAAAATTTTCGTCGGTAAAAATCTTGCCATTGCCAACAATTGAAATTTTCATCAGTAAAAACCTTTTGCGTCGGTCTTTTACCGACGAAAAACTAGCTTTTAGCGATGAAAATTTTCGTCGGTAAAAGTGGGTTTTCTTGTAGTGGTTCCATTAGATAAAGTTACAAATTCTCGGGAAAAGTGATGGAGGTTGCCAGACGAAGTGACCCAGTTCCACTAAACGAAGTGACGAGGTTGGAAGACAAAGTGATTGAGTTTTACTAGATAAAGTTGTGAAGTTGCTGGACAAAGTGACCAGGCTGTTGGATGAAGTGACGAAGTTCACTAGACAAAGTGATTGGGTTACTGGACAAAGTGATGGGGTTTTACTAGACAAAAACACTATGTAGTAAGACAAAGTGACAAAGGTCTACTATATCAAGTGACGAAGTTCTACTAGACAGAGAGTGACGCGGTTGCTAGACAAAGTGACAGGATTTCACTAAATAAAGTGAAAGAGGTGCTAGACAAAGTGACAAGGTTCTACTAGACAAAGTAACGTGATTATTAGACAAAGTAATGGGGTCCATTAGACAAAATGACGATGTTTCACTAGATAGAGTGATGGGGTTGCTAGACAAATTGATAGAGTTTTGCTTGATAAAATGACGAGTTTTTGAATAAAGTGACTTGGTTCCACTAGACAAAGTGACGATGCTACTATGCAAAGTGAGAGGATTTCACTAGATAAAGTAGTGGCTTGCAAATAAGATGACGGGGTTTTAATAGATAAAGTGACGAGTTCATTTGACAAAGTGATAAGGTTACAGCACAAAGTGATGGGGTTGCAACACAAAGTGATGGGGTACACCAGACAAAGTGACAAGGTTGCAATACAAAGTTACGGGGTTCAGTAGACAAAGTGACGGAGTTGTAGCACAAATTGACGAAGTACAGTGGAGAAAGTGACGAGGTTGCAGTACAAAGTGACGGGGTTCACTAGACAAAGTGACGAGGTTACAGCACAAAGTCACGGGATACACTAGACAAAGTGACGAGATTGCAGCATAAAGTGACGAGGTACAGTAGACAAAGTGACGATGTTGCAGTACAAAGTGATGGGGTTCAGTAGACAAAGTGACGGGGTTCACTAGACAAAGTGACAGGGTTACAGTACAAAGTGACGGGGTTCACTAGACAAAGTGACGGGGTTGCAGTACAAAGTGACGGGGTTCACTAGACAAAGTGACAAGGTTGCAGTACAAAGTGACGGGGTTCAGTAAGCAAAGTGACGGAGTTGCAGTACAAAGTGACGGGGTACAGTAGACAAAGTGATGAGGTTGCAGTACAAAGTGACAGGGTTTAACAGACAAAGTGACGAGGTTGCAGTATAAAGTGACGGGGTTCACTAGACAAAGTGACAAGATTGCAGCACAAAGTGATAGGGTACAATAGACAAAGTGACGAGGTTGTAGTGCAAAGGGATAGGGTACAGTAGACAAAGTGACGATGTTGCAATGCAAAGTTATGGATTTCAGTAAACAATGTGACGAGGTTGCAGTACAAAGTGATGGGGTTCAGTAGACAAAGTGACGAGGTTGCAGTACAAAATGACGGGGTTTACTAGACAAAGTGACGTGGTTTAGTAGACAAAGTGACAGGGTTCAGTAGACAAAGTAACGAGGTTCACTAGAAAAAGTGACGAGGTTGCAGTACAAAGTGACGGGTTTCAGTAGACAAAGTGATGGGGTTGTAGTACAAAGTGACGGGGTTCACTAGACAAAGTGACGAGGTTTGGATTGGATTCAGTCGTAATAAATGGTGGGCGTGACTCTCTCCACTGTTTTCTATGGTGGGGTCCACTCAAGTTTTGGATCTGATTCATTCTTTGGCTCATGCCCTAAAATGATCTCTCCAAATGGATGGACGGTGTGGATACAAAACATACATCACAGTGGGACCCATATAAATAGGTGACATCACTTCAGTATTGAGTCTCACTACTCAATGTGGCGCTGAATCCCAAATGGAAATGAAAGCGGATTGACAACTCCCCCACCACTAGCCCGGTGGTGGTGGTGGTCGGTGCTCTGTGGGCCCCACCATGATGTATGTGTTTCATCCATTCCATTAATCTATTTTTACGTATAATTTTAGGGGTTGATTCCAAAAATGAGAGGGATATAAATCTCATATGGACCAGACCACAGGAAAATAATGGTGATTGGATATCCATCATTAAAGTCCTCCTAAGGCCCACCGTACTTTTTATTTGACATCCAATATGTTGGTTTGGTCATCAAGACCCAGATCAGCTTGATCCAAAACTTTTATGGCCCCCAAAAAGTTTTTAATGGTCAACATTCATTTAACACAGTTTCATGTAATGTGGTCCACTTGAGATTGGGTTATACCTCATTTTTGGTCTCAGACCATAAAATGATCTAGAAAAATAGATGAACGGCATGGATGAAACACATACATCACGGTGGGCCCACATAGCATGGAGTGGCAGGGGAGTAGCCAATCCGTTTCCAATGGAAACCGTGGACGCGGATTCACTGGAGAAAGCCTTTTACGTGAAGTTTATGGTGGAGTCCACCGTGATGTTTATAAGAATTCCAATCCATTCATCCATTTTTAGAGCTCATTTTAAGACATGTAACCAAAAATTAGGATGATCAAAAACTCAACTGGGCCATACAAGATGAAACAGTGGAGAAAGAAATTCCTACATTTGAAACCTTCCTAGGCCTCTTGATGTTTATATGCCATCGAAACTGTTTATAAGGTCATTTTTACTAGGATGAAGTGAAAACACCAAAATATTAGACTGATGCAAAACTTTTATGGCCATATAAATATTTCAACGGTGGACACTAAATCCCCACTGTTTCCTCTCGCGTGGCCCATTTGAGTTTTGTATACACCTTAGTTTTGGTATGATGTCCTAAAATGATATCTAGAAATGGATGAACGGGTTGGATTTATCACAAATGTCGCAGTGGGCCCATCCGAAATCCTTGCGCAGGATCTTACTGCAAAAGGCTTTGTCAGGAAATTTGCATCCCCCGGTAGACATGTGAAATCGGATTGCATACCAAGTCCTATCGTACTGAGTAAACTCTGTTGGGCCCACTGTGAATTCATATGGTTTATCCACGCTATCCATCTGTTTTTTCAGATCATTTAGGAGTTGAGCACAAAACTGAAGTATATTAAAAGCTCATGTAGACCATACCAAAGGAAATAGTGGAAGTATTGATTTTTGAAATGTTTCTAAGTCCCCAATGATGTTTATTTTTCATCCAAACTATTCATAAGATCACAAAGACATGGATGAATGGAAAACACAAATATCATCTTGATATAAAACTTTTGTGGTCCCCAAACACTTTTCAATGGTAGAATTCAATTCACAGTGTTTCGGGTGGTGTGGTCCACTTGATCTTTGGATATGATTATTTTTTATTGTAAAACCCTAAAATTAGATGATAAAAGAGATGGATGGAGTTGATACAATGCACGAATGACGGTGGGCTCCACAGACTTTACTCAGTATGCTTACCATACTGTGTTACTCAGCATGCAAACCGCTTCCGTTTAATGTCTCCGTTATAATTCTTATTAAATGTACTTTTTTAATATATTTAAAAAATCTGATGACGTGGCACTTACAGTCACATTGACCAATGAAAACCCTCGAGTCAGGGAGTTCCTGACTCCAGGAAACAGAGGATCCGCACTCTTTTAACATATAATTTTAGGGTTTTATCCCAAAGGTGAAGGCTGAAGCATTAAATCATAGACCCACACGTGTACAGTGAGCCGTACATGCATTATCAACCCATGTGTTTGTAAATATGGATGATTGAAATAAAATCATTTGCAAAGCGTTTACAGTGAGTCGAGTTCACAGATGAATCTATATTGCTTTATTATTATAGCTAGTATAAATAAATAAAATTTCATCAGACCTACTATCCAATTGATCAATCCCAGACTTCCGTAGGATGGAAAATACATGGCAACCATGAAAAAACCACATTATTTAGATGATTGTAGCTCATCCATAACTCAACAGTACTTAAGATCTCTGTAACTCTTAATACATTGAGAGCACAGGATCTTTTATCATCAGTGAGAGATTTTTTTTTTTTTTATAATTGTCAATATTTACTAATAGGTGGGAGCAAACCATCGGAATTTTGTAGTGATACGTTAATATTAACATTGTTCATTTTTGCAGCTTTGTGCAATCTTAAGAATCTCCAAGAGCTGGATCTTCAAAGCAATGAATTGGAAGGGAGCCTTCCTCCATGTCTCAGCAACTTGTCATCCCTCCAACTACTTGATCTCTCCCGTAATAAACTCAGTGGGCAAATATCCTCATCGCTCATCTCTAGCCTCACAATGTTCCGATTCCTTTTTCTCTCTTAAAACCACTTTGAAGGTTCTCTCTCACTTAGCTCATTTGCTAACCTTTCCAAACTCGAGGTTGTGGAACTTTCAGTACGGAAAGCTACCTATTGGATCGATTTGTACGAAGTTATAACTTATCCCAATCAATTAGAGGTTGAAACGGAATCCACTCCTTGGGTTCCTAAATTCCAGTTGAAAGCCCTCCTCTTATCAAACTGCAAGGTCAACAAGCTCACTGGTACGGTTCCCAGCTTCCTTTCCAGCCAATATGACTTGATAGAACTGGACCTTTCGTACAACAACATGAAGGGAAAGTTTCCATCTTGGTTGTTAGAGAATAATCAAAGACTACAAAGTCTAGACCTGAATAGCAACTCCTTTGTCGGCCCATTCTATCTGCCACCACATCCAAACATGGATATATCCTTGTTCGATGTCTCCAACAACCACATCAAAGGGCAACTTCCTGAAAATATCGGTTTCCTCCTCCCAAATTTACAATACTTAAACATGTCTATAAACGCTCTTCATGGCACCATTCCTCCATCAATGGGCAACATGAGACAAATGCGTTCTCTAGATTTGTCGAGAAACAAATTTTCAGGAGAAATACCAGAGCAATTGCCCATGGGTTGCATCTCATTGGAAATTTTGAAGCTATCAAACAATAGATTACAAGGCCCAGTATTTCTGACTCATTCGAACTTGACAGTGTTACGGTTTCTGTATCTAGATGGTAATAGATTCACAGGGAAGATCTCAGCTAGTATATTTAAAAGTCAGTATCTATGGATTTGGGATGTTGGTAAAAACAACCTATCGGATTGTCTTCCTATACAGATTGGGAACTTTACTAAATTGGAGTTGCTATACATGTCAAAAAACCATTTCAAAGGTTCGATTCCAATTGAGTATTGCAACCTCTCCAATCTATCCCTTTTGGACCTTTCCCAAAATAGAATTTTTGGGTCCACACCTTCATGCGTCAACCCGTCTTTAAGATTCTTACATTTGCAAGGAAATGTGCTTACAGGATTGATGCCAAATACTTCATTCAAAATATCCTCCCTTGTTACAATAGATGTCAGGCACAACAACATATCTGGTAATATTCCAAGTTGGATTGGTACTTTTACTAATTTAAGGGTTCTTCTCCTCGGAGGAAATAATTTCCAAGGTCACATTCCCCTGCACTTGTGTCAACTGAAGAACATCAGCATACTGGATCTTTCACACAATAATCTCTCTGGAACAATACCGCCATGCTTTGGTAATATGACATTCGGGAGGGCAGGAGTAATTGACTTTTCAACTTTTGTTGTCTCTAGAGGAATTTTTGGTTTCTTTCAAAGCAAAGATTTTCCTGGACATCCTATTGCTTTCCGTATGTCACCAGAAGAGGAAGAAGTGGAGTTTATAACAAAGAGGAGGTCTGAAACTTTCAAGGGCGACGTTCTTTACTTTATGTCTGGTGTAGATCTATCATGGAACCAGTTAACAGGTGAAATCCCACCTGAAATTAGACATCTAACTGCTATTCATGCATTGAACTTGTCCCACAATCAATTAACTGGACCAGTTCCAGAAACCTTCTCAAACCTAAAACAGATTGAGAGCTTGGACCTTTCTTACAACAGATTGAGTGGGGAGATTCCTCCTCAACTTACTGAGCTCAACTTCTTATCTACATTCACAGTGGCCCACAATAACTTATCCGGCAGGACACCCGACAGGAAAGCGCAGTTTGGCATCTTTGGAGAAACAAGCTATGAAGGCAATCCCCATCTCTGTGGACCACTACTGAAGAGTTGCTTTCCCACTTCTTTGCTACCACCTTCAATCCCAACAGAACCAGATGATGAGGAAGGCGGTTATGATATAATCCTCTATGCATGCTTTTTTGGGTCGTGCACCATGTCCTTCTTTTGTTTTGATAGCTCTTCTCTACATCAACCACTATGGGCGAGGCCTATATTTCTATATGGTTGATGCATGTATCTATTCATGCTACTATTTTGCTTTAAACAGCTACCATTTTGCTTTGGACAACCTTCGCAAGGTTTTCCCCTGGGTACCTGCATAACGTTCGACTCAGATCAGTTTCTCCCAATAAATCTAATTGTAAGACAGTATAATAATCATGTTTATTCATGATGCTGCATTTATTTGAAACCGTGTTTTCCCTTCCTACTGTGTTATGATGTGAAAGTGAATTGAATTCCAGTGTATGGATTAATAAAGAAGATTAATAAAGCCTAATGAGGAAATAAACCTCAAATTGTTGTTATGTTTCAATTTGGAGTCCAATTCCTACTAATACTAGCGAAATTTTGATTTTCTTATTTCTACTCATAGTAATTGTACTTCAGATTGAAATCCTAGCCTAAGGCATGGATCTTGTGCTTGAGTCCTAGGTCCTGTTTGGTAGACGCCTAAAAAAATGAGTTTACCTCAATTTATTTAACAATAATTATATATGTTAGAAATCTAGGCCACTAATACATAACCAATGTTATGTGTTAGAGATACATAATTACTATTAACTTAAAGGAGATCAACTTATTTTGAGGCGCCCCCCAAACTAGCCTTAGAGTTTCATCTCTATTGGTAAAACAGGCACGTTTTTCCTACCCAAGCATGAAGATCAAGTATGCTGGACAGAACTTTGGTAATGTGGCTTACATAGTTTCGCACACCTGATGTACAGGACAATGTCCTGTTTTATCACGTGTGACTGTATCAGATGTGCAAGTGGGCCTAGCATAAATAAAAAGTAAAATAACATAAATACTTTGATACTCTGATAGTGTCATTGATGATACACGGACAAAAATTACTAAGAAATTAATATGTGGCATACAATTTCTTTGAACTAACTGTACAAATTATGAGCACAAGTTTAGATGTATCATGAACAAAATAATACAACTATCTGGATATTAAATTATTAGATTGCTCCAAATTTATTGGATGGTTAGAAATGAAATGTATTTGATGGTCTTATTTCAAACAAAGGGTTCCATGAGTTTAAGGTTTGGATTGTCTAACCCATCTAATTTTTAGAATGTAGCTTAGTGACAGTGGTTCCATAATTTATTGTATTAAATAGGTCATGTGTATCATTTCTACGTGATGGCACATCAAGTGCCACCAGAGTATTAAATGATGGGGTTTTCCTCCTTGGGTCAGAGGAGATGTGGTGCGATTCGGATGTCACAAACAGTGAAATCACTGCGCTGCTCGACCAGTCAAGAGCACTGCTCGACCTGTCGAGTGGTGCTCGACTCAAAGTCCAGCGAGCAAATTAATTTGGAACTCCATGGTGCTCGACCAGTCGAGCGAGGTACTCGACCCGTCGAGTGGGCCGCTTGACCGGTCGAGGACTCTGCTCGACCAGTTGAGGTTACGCAGATTCATGTTCAGATTTTGTGCGGACATTAAATTTGAGGCGGTTTTCAAAGAAGTGTGAAAGCAAGTTGCCTAAATTATAAATAGGGGTACCTAGGACTGTTCTAGGAATGCAAGAGAATTTCCTAAAGCTTTGCAAGGGTTTGTTAAAGGGTTTAGGGCTATCAAAGGTGTGAGTGAGGGAGAGAGAGAGAGAGAGAGAGAGAGAGAGAGAGAGAGAGAGAGAGAGGAAAGCTTGTGGAAGAGAGGTTCTACTCGTAGAGGTGATCTACTGTGCACTCGACATCTCAGCACTTCTACGTCCTCGTGATCGGTGAGATCTCTCCATTTTTCTTTTATTCTTTTATTGTTCATCCGCTCCTACGTGAGTGAAGAAGATTTCATCCAAGCGGTATGTGCCTGTGATCAGTTGTAACGTTCTACTTCATACTGGATTATTAATCTGAACTAGGTCCCGTGGTTTTTACCTTTTTGAGGGTTTTCCACGTAAAAATCTCTTGTGTCGTGTGGTTTGTGCTTTGATTATTTCATTGCTTTATTATCTCATAGTTCTGGTGTTTTTGGGAGGCTAGATCCTAAAGTTTTGTGCAACGGCCCCCAACATTAAATAACTCAAAGACTAAAAATTTAAAGAGAGAGAGAGAGAGACAGAGAGAGAGAGAGAGAGATGAACCAAGTGAGCCTTTTTTTCATCAAGTGGGCCTAGGTGTAAAAATAAGTGATTCGAGTGCTGCTAGTCATAAATACGATTAACACGTGAACTAATGTGTGTTGTTTGAACCTCTCCATGAACAATGAAGTCCATTAGTTGGATGGTCTAGATTGGTGTGCACGTACAAATGACAATGTCTGTGAGCGAGTTGTGGCTCTCGCACAGAGCTATAGCTGTATTTTGTCATAGCACTTGGGTGAGTTATAAACTTAGCCCAAGAGGTTAGTGCTGCCCCCATGAGTATGTGAAACACTTTTGGGCTTTTAGTTTGTACTTGCAAGGCCCTTAGACCGGTGATCCACATCATTCATACGGTGGGCCCCAATGTGATAAAAGAAGCACGTCCAACGTACCTGACACAAGAGAATGTCCTATGACATGGCACCTTATCACACTTGACTACATCAGACACTACAAGAAAGTGTAGCTTAGACGATGGACGGGGCTACCGTTTGCTCGTAGCCGGTTTTAACAGCCACGGGCAAAGGGTCCTATAAAAAGAAAAATAAAAAACCCTACCTACCACTACCAAAAAAAATGAGCAAAGGCTACAGATGATTGGAGTATTTAGCTACGGATATAAAACGTAGCTATATTACTACGAATTTAATTCGTAGCTAAATACTCTAACCCCACCACCTCTAAGGTGCGAATTGATGGTCCCTTAGAAGTTCTATGGGGCCCGCAACAATTTTTATGTTTAATCTAAGCCGTCCATCCATTTAACAGATCATTTTAACGCATTAGCCCTAAAAATTAGGTAAATGTAAAGTTCAAGTGGACCACACCATAGGAAACAATGGAGATTAAGTGCCTTTTATTGATTTATGGTGTGGTCCATACGAGTCTTCTATTTGCCTCCTTTTTTAGAAAAATTCCCTAAAAAATTATTTGAATTGAATGAAAGGCATAGATAAATGACATACATCATAGTGGGCCACACAGAGGCCCTAACATGACCGTTCATCTCAATTTGGTGTTCGCGCCCATAAAACAAAAAATCCCCGCTTTCATTTTTCATTCTCGCGCCCAGATGTGGAATTACAGTTCTCCCTCTCGCTCCTTTCTCTCTATCTCCTCCCCACTTCTCTCTCTCTCTCCCTGCCGATCCTCGACTGCGTGAGGGACTCCCTCGTATGGCTGACGTTGGCCGAGTGGTGGTCCAAGGCCCTCCCTACCCACGCACCACCTTCATTCCTCTCTCAATCACGATCTCCATTTCTCTCTCTCTCTCTCTCTCTCTCTCTCTCTCTCTCTCTCTCTCTCTCTCTCTCTCTCTCTCTAAAGCTCTATTGAATTACATTCACGAACGCGAGGTATTTCTCTCTCTCTCTCTCTCTCTCTCTCTCTCTCTCTGTCTCTCTTAATGTCTCTTAATCTCAATGTTGATTTATGAATTTGGGGATTTAGTAATTTCTGGATTTCCAATTCGAATGTGGGCCCTCATCTAGGGATTTGGGGATTTTAGGGCTTATAGATTTGAATGTAGACCCTGAATTTGGGTTTTCCTGATTTTACAAATTGGGGATATGGGGATTTTGGGAATCTAAGAATTTTTAGAATTAGGGATTTCACCTTCCAGATTTGGGAGAGCGATTTTGGTCTCAAGTATAGTTGGAATGGGGCTAGAGGAGTGGCTGCTTTGTGGCATTTTTTTTGCTTCAGCTAGTCATAATGTATTAAGGAGCTTACAGTGGCAGTCCTTCTATCTTTTGATGAACTAAAAGACGGTGATGGAATCATGTCTTCCTTAACGAATACTGAGTTCAGCTCCCCACTTCAAATGATCCCACCATTCCAGACCTTCGTAGAGGGAATTCCAAGCCCAAAATTTTCAAAGAGTGTAAGTAATTTCAATTTCTTGAATCTCAAAATTTTTATACCATTTAACCCCAAAAATCATGGCTTGTAAATGTTAATCTGAAATTAACTAAAATATCCAACTCATGTGAAGATATTGTGGAGTTGATGTAAGTACGACGGGTGGCCAAGTCTGTCTGTCATCAACGAGAGATCGAGAGACGAAGAATGAAAGATCAACTGGAAGATCGACTTCAAAGGGTATGTGAAATTAAACCATGTGTATTAGTTTGTTCTATTCTACTTATTCTTAAGAAAATTTGATGAATAAGTGGAGGTTGAAAACCAACGTTAGCTTAGAGTTCTCGAAGCAATTTATCCCCATCCATTTGCCATTCCTCCAAGGTGATCCATCTGCCCCTCCATCTAATTACTCTCACAACACTCATTCCTCCAAGGTGTCTACCCATGTTAGCCGGATGGAATCTGATGTATCACCATCGGCCCCTTCAACAGAAATTTGCTAGCTGTGTGTATCATTTTGGGTGGTGGCAACAGCCAGTGGATTACTTGGATTGGCCATCAACTTCGCCTCTATGTGGTTTTTAAACCAAACAGGTCCCACCACATATAAGTAAGAGTCATATACCACTGAGAGAGCCATCTTGATTCACCAATTGACTACTGATTAAGAACTTGTGTTTTACAGAATTTCATACTGTTATGTCCTGCTTATTTAACCTGGAAATGTCTCTGTTCTCCTCAACTGTACGTATTATAGAGGCATTTTAGTCTCACTTGAAATTCAGGAGGTTTATTGGGAGCACCCTTGTGTGCTTTTGTTGCAAATGTGGGGAGTATGTTTTATTCATTTTTTTCTCTCTTTTTTTTATTTTTTTATTTTTATTTTTATTTTTATAGTTCTTTGGCATTTCATTTTAGAGATAGATGCTGATTAGGAATAGTATTGATACCTGATTTGTTGGAACTCTTCTTATTTCCTTCTAATGATTATACATTGTTTCTAGCTAACCAATCAAATGGGTAGGATCTTCCAATCTATGGGCATTTTGTATGCCTCCCATCGACAGAGGGTCCATCAGATCAATAGTCTTCCTACCAAAGACCATATTTTTCAATGCACTCTGTATTGTTGATGCAGTTACATCTAATACTAGAATAGTAAATGTTTTTCACAGGCTTAATTCTGATGTCTTTGTCTAGCTGCTTATTCATGCAGGTCCTGTGGTGTGGTGGGACATAATCAAGATTTCACTCTTTAGAATCGAAGAGGTATTTTAGAATGCTCAGGTGGAGACTTTACATAGCATGTTTAGGTTTTCATATTGTAAAAGCGGGTATGAGAGTTTAAGTGTGAACCATTGCTTTATTTTCTTTCTTAAACTGTCTATTTTTTGAGGTTTACTAATTTTCCTTCTGGGAGATTTTCCAGCAAGGCCCAAGGTATTATTGGTGGACTTTTGTAACTCTCCTATCTTGCCACTAAACTATAATCCAATGCCAATCCAGAGTGATTTTTTTTTTTTGTAGCCCATCTATGATATAAGTATTGGAAAGGAACGAAACTATAATTTGGAAACATCATTCATTTTGTTATTTCTTCTTGATTAAACGGAATGTTTGCAATTCAATTCACTTGTGCATCTCTGTCATGCTGACTATAATACACTATTCACATAATCAAGAGTACGGGAGCATTTCTCTTATCTGTAGATATTCGATAATATCTTTGAATTCCTTTTGTCCTCTTATCTTCATATTCTAAGAGGTTTTCTATTCTTGAAACTGTGGCAAAGGTTAGGTCATGTGTTGTGATGCTGGACCTCAAATTTGATGCTTTGATTCTTGAGATGTTCCATCATTTTCTCAAAGCAATAAGGTAATAAGTTTAACTCGATGCCATCTTCTGTCTTTTTTATTTGGAAGATCTCTCACAATATTAAATTATGTAACATTATGTACCTGCAAATTTAAATTTTAACACAAACTCGTTGTAGTAGGATGGCTTATGACCACGACATAATGACAACAAGGAATTCTACATGCCTATAAACCTTGTATCTGGTTGTCCTTGGTTGTGATGCAGCAAAGGTTATCACCGACAGAGACCCTGGGAGGTAGAGGGGATTTGGGTTTGTGAATTTCGCCAGTGATGAGTTTGCCGGTAATGCCTTATCTACATGGATGGTGAGGTGAGTTTGTTTTTCTCTATAGCAATTATCCAATATTTAGGAGAATCGAGCATTTGCTCAAGCCGTTGAACTATGCAGTGGACACCTTTTGGTGATCCAATGGATGGGAGATGCCTACCACAAAGATCTTCCTCATCAGATGGTCCCATATTCTAGCCAGTGGTTGGAACTTGCTAATCCATTTGAATTTGATGAAGAGAAGCATCTGCTAGGGAAGATACTAGTGTGGCCCATCCCATGATTTAACCCAGTAGATGAGCGGCCTAGGTTACTAAGCCTGAATTGTAACGTTGTTGTGTGTACTTATATATACGTGAGATTCTCATGTTGAACAAATTGGACTGGTCAAAACAGTTTTATGGGAGCATTTCTCTATGTTCTCTCTCTCTCTACTATGTGTGTGGGGAAATGATGGTCATTTATATGGTGTAAATGAGCCCATTGGGACACTTGGACAATCCAACCAAATTGGTTTATTAGATCAAGAACACACCGGGCGACCATGCAAAATTCACACAGATTGGTTTTGTTCCACTAGCACAATGCAGAATCACATAGATGGATGATTTGTTCCACTAGCACGATGCCCTTATTTTTTATAGCCATCCATTTTCCAAGCCATGGATGGGCTAGTAAAGGTCATCTGATAAAAGTGTGTGTCTAGAAAATATTAGTGATCCATGATGCCTCCCAACAAACAAATGACTCAAATTGTTGATTGGATGTATCTTCCAATAAATGACATTGATCATCCATTTTATCTTCTTGGATCAGATGTCTCGAATTTTCAAAATAGATCGATTGGTTGGACAGTCCAAGTGCCCTGGTTGTTGAGGGTCAAATATTGCATATTAGACCCCAGTTATCTCCTGAATTATGAACATGATACTGTTTTAATGAGCTATTTTAATCGTGTTTGTGATGCAAGGAGAATTGATGAGCATGGATTGAAAAGGATGCTAAAGGTATGGATGTAGCGCTCTGGCATCACCAAGGCATTGGACGGGACTCCATGGGGCCTAAATTGAGGATCTACACACCAGAGACCAAAGAAATTTCGGCCACTCGCTTCAAACAGGCCTGAAAAACGTCCAGAATGCAAGGTCACAATATTCCCACCATCTGATCGACTCAAAACTTCATATATGGCCTGAAGACCCTAAATAAACCGTACGCGTCAAATTTCAATAGTTGGACCCCTATGGAAGTGGTCTAATGGTCAGATCAGCCCATGAATTACTGATCTGAGGCCCACCTGATATTCAGATATGCTTCAAACTTAGACTCGATCCATTAAATGAGATGAGAAAAGGGACGAGTGGATCCGATTTTCCACAAACATCAAGGTAGACCCCACTTCAAGAGGCGAATGTACACAGCGAGTGTACACCCGCTGTGCATCGGACCAACAAAAGCGGCAAAGTTAGTTTTGACCGACCTTATTTTTAAAAAAAATGAAAATCACCGTCTCTGTTTGCAACAGGGAGTTGTGGGTGATTTCAGGTGGGCCACCATCATCGCAGATATCCCTAATCCGGACTGTCCATTTGTTTCAAAAGGTCAAACCGACCGTACACATGAGGTTTTTCCAAATCGATGCTTGCATACACAGGATAATACCGTTCAAACACAGGTTGAACGGTGATATAGAAAATCAGGTGGGCCGCTTCAGCATCGATCCAAAACCGACCATATTAGAACGGTTTTGTGAGTAGAATATAGTGGACGTCATGGATTCCTGAACCAGCAGTGAAGAAGTGGGCCCCACCAGCAGAACAGTGTCCGGACGTGCGTGCCTCTGTTCACGCGATCCGAAAAATCCGGGACGATGTGGTCCACCCCTGTTGATCAAATGGTTGATCTGGTCCGTCTAGAAGGAGCGCAAGTCAGCCATGATCCTAGCTATGTCGCCGGAATTTTGACTGAAGGGATCAACAATCCAAAAAGTTCAGCCGCAGCTTGGTACGTTTGCGCAAGGAATCCCGAAATCTGCAAACTGGTTGCGAAACGATTTCGCGGCAACCATTACGCATCGTCTTACGCACTCCCAGCCGAGGAAGGTTGAGACCACGATATAAGCCAGAGAGAAAGAGAGAAACCGGGGGATGAACGGAAGCTGGAAGCTGGAACGAAAGAGAAAGAGAAAGAGAAGTTTTTTTTCTTAACTTTAAGCTTTTTACTGTGTTTTTTTTCTTCTTTTTCTTTTGTTTATTTGTTTATTTTAGCCCCTTTCATGTGTGGCTAAACTCCTTAGCTAGGGCTAAGAGGTGAAGCCTGTAACGAGATGGGAGATTCTATTCTATGCTTTTAATGTAAATTCATGGACTGAATTTGGTTTTTTAGTGATTATGGAAGGAATGTTTTTAGTCTTTAATGGTCTATTGTGACTGAAATTACAATGGGTCTGCAATGGCTTTGAATATTTTCTTTTCCCCTTTTTTTTATGACGCCAGGAAGCCCTGTTGTTCACCATCATCTCTTAGGCATGGATGGATGATGCTACCTTTCCTAACTTTCATCTTTTAAAAACCAAATCAAGTAAGTTCAGCTTAAATTCCATAATTCTTGATGCGGGCATAAGATCTCCCTGATCCCTACAAGTGGATCCTCTGAATCCCTAGTTCCCTTCCTCTGAATTCCTTAAGTTTAATCTCTCACCATTATTCATCAATTTACATTGGATTTAGATTACATCTTTTTGCTAGTTCTATATCTAGTTAGTTCCAGATCACGTACAAGTTTCAGTCCCTGTGGATTCGACCTCGATCTCACCGAGTTTATTACTACATCACAACACTATACTTGGGGAGTGAACAAGTTTTTGGCGCCATTGCCGGGGACTGACGATTGCGATTCTCTGAAATTAATTAGTTTTAGGATTAGTTTAAGATTAGGATTTTTTCTAACTTTAGGTTTAGATTTTCTATTTTAGGATCTAACTTGTTTCCATGTTTTGTAGGATCCTGACATAAGTCCCTAAATTGGTAATTCCTTCCTAATTTCTCTACTTTTTCCACTTTTAAATTTAGGGTTTAAATTTTAAAAATCTTCTAATTCTAGTATTTTCCTATTTGTAGGAAATAGTTTATTTTTGAAAATTTTTCTCTTTTGTTTTTAGAAACTAGGTTAGTTATTTCCCTTTTTAGGAATTAACTTTCTATTTTTATTTTTATTAACTTTCTAATCTTAACTTTTTTATAATCTAATTTTGGTTCCTCATTTATTTTTACAATTTTTGTTTAGAAACTAACCTTTCTATTTTGTAGGGCTTTAAGATAGAAATTTCTAATTCGGTAAGCTCCTTCCCTACTTTCTATTTTTCAGTTCCCTTTTAGTAATTTACTTTCTAGTTTAGGACTTTCCTAAATTATTTTAGAAATTTCCACTTTCTTTTAGGAATTCTTTCTTTTAGAAATCAGTTTACTGCTATCTTTCTTTTAAAGAATTGTTCTTCTCCTTTTAGAATCTAACTTATTTTATTTTATTTTGCAGATTTTTAACTTAGGGACTCCAATTTGGTAATTTCTTTCCAACTCTCTGTTTCTTTCTAGATTTTCTTTTCCTTTCTTAGGAATAAGTTTTGAATTTAATTGAGGGCTGTGAGAGTTTCATGCCCAAGTGGGCCCGTGACAACACTCGACGTCTCTTGACTGAAGGAGGATTGGTTGAGGGGTTGATTATCCATCGCAGGACTAGATACCACTTGAATTTCCCTGAATTAATTGAAGTTATGGCTGAAGACCAACCTCCTCTACTTCCACCTAGGGTGGAGGATACCCAAGATGAGAACGAGGTGCATCAGGCACCCCCGCCTCGTACTTTACGAGATTATCTACAACCGGCGGGAGTGAGTACGCCCTCATGCATGATTTTCTCTGAAAACACAGGACAAATGGACATCAAGCCAGGAGTTATCCAACTCCTTCCCAAATTCCATGGACTTGAATCAGAGAGTCCATATTTACATTTGAAAGAGTTCGATGAGATTATAGCTACATTATGTTTTCCTAATGTATCTGAGGATACAATCAGGCTGAAACTCTTTCCTTTTTCCTTAAAAGAGAAAGCTAAGACGCGGTTATATTCACTGCATCCTAGATCCATTGGCACATGGAATGACATGCAGAGAGAATTCATAAAAAAAATTCTTCCCACATCATAAAACAATTACCCTCAGAAAAGCAATCACGAACTTTGCCCAAAAGGAAGATGAAACATTCTTCCAATGTTGGGAAAGGTTCAAAGATTTGGTCAGTTCATGCCCACAACACGGATTTGAAACGTGGCACATTACAAATTTTTTCTATGATGGACTGACATCTTCCATGTGCCAAATGGTCAAGACAATGTGTAATGGAGAGTTCATTAATAAAGATATTGACGAGGTATGGGATTACCTCGATAGTCTTGCTGAAAAAACACAATCATGGGACTATTACCCAAAGTCGAACACCACGTCTAGGCCGACTCAATTAAAGGAGAAAGGTGGATTATATCTCTTGAAAGAAGAGGATGATCTCAAGTGTAAAGTGACTATGCTCATAAGGAAAGTTGAGGCCATAGAAGGAAAGAAGGATAAGGTTAATGAAATTGTTTACGGCATCTGTGATTGCAACATTCATACAATTGAAAATTGTCCTACAATACCCGCCTTTCGAGGAGTGTTGAATGAACAAGCTAATGCCGTAAACAACTATCAAAGACTTTTTACTGGACCTAACTCCAATACGTACAATCTTGGTTGGAAAAATCATTCAAACTTTAGTTGGAGGAATGGACAAATGGCTACCCCTCAAGGTTTTTTCAATCAAAATCCAAATCAAGTGAAACCTCAAGAAGAACCGGTTCAAAACTCCATACAAGAGCTGGCTCAGGCAATGCTGGGAATTACAGATTTTATGCAAAAGATAGATTCTCGTATGACGGTTATAGAAAAGGGGATGCTTCCTGCACAACCTCTCCCCAATCCTAAACTGCAGTACGAGATTAATGATCCCAGCTCTTCAAATCAGATGGGGCACGCTAAATCCATCACCACTCTTAGGAGCGGAAAGATCATCGATAAAACTCTTCCGGTTAGGCCCGAAAAGCCTCAAGAACCAGAAGAGGACAACAATGATGGATCTAGTGATGCCCCACAAAAATTAGAACCGGAACTTCTAGAGAAGCCATTAGCTCCGTTCCCCCAACGGTTGGTTTCACCAAAACCGCTCTCTAACTCTCAGGATATCCTAGAGGTGTTGAAACAAGTGAAAGTCAACATTCCTCTACTTGATGTCTGAAACAGATACCTTCATATGCCAAATTCCTGAAAGACTTATGCATGACCAAACGACGGCAGAGTATTCAAAAGAAGATCTTCTTGACCGAGAAAGTGAGTGACATCCTAAAGCAAGATGTGCCACAGAAATTCAAGAATCCCGGTAGCCCAACCATATCATGTATAATCGGGGACCATCGAATTGATCATGCACTTCTTGACTTAGGAGCGAGCGTCAATCTGATTCCCTACGCGATATACAAACAGTTAGGTCTAGGTGAATTAAAACCCACCCTAACCACACTACAACTTGTTGATCGCACTGTTCGTGTACCAAGAGGGATAATTGAGGATGTGTTGGTCCAAGTTGATAGATTTTACTACCCTGTAGATTTTATCATCCTAGACACCGAACCCATCAATAACATAAGCACTCAAATCCCCGTCATTCTTGGCCGCCCATTCCTTGCCACTTCAAATGCAATTATCAATTGTAGGAATGGTGTCATGACTATGTCTTTTGGGAATATGACATTAGAGTCAAACATCTTTTTCAATAACGGTAGAAACTTAGAAGAGGATGACGATTTCCACGACATTAACATGATTGACTCTTTAGTGGAAGATACGACACCTCTAACCTTATCCTCTGACTCTATAGAGACGTGCCTGGCCCACTCCCATGATTTTAATGATGACATGATTAGGGAGACGTGTGTCTTGCTTGATACTGCACCGGTACTTGAAGTTAACCGGTGGAGGCCACAATTTGAAGATTTGTCACAAACCGATGTAATACCTCTACCGTCTAACCTCAAGCCGTCGAAGCTTGACCTAAAACCTTTGCCCTCTGATTTGAAATATGCCTATTTAGGTCAAGATGAGACATACCCGGTGGTGATCTCTGCCCACCTGGAGAAAGAACATGAGAGTATGCTCATATCTACTCTCATTGAGCATAAAGGAGCCCTGGGATGGACGATAGCGGACCTCAAGGGAATCGATCTCTCGATTTGTACTCACCGCATATATCTTGAGGATAATGCAAAAATCGTTCGGCAACCACAACGTAGACTAAATCCAAACATGAAGGAAGTGGTTAAGGCCGAGGTTCTTAAACTATTGGACGTCGGTATCATATACCCTATATCTGATAGTCAATGGGTGAGTCCAACTCAAGTGGTCCCTAAGAAGTCCGGAATCACCATCGTAGCCAATGCTAACAATGAACTCGTGCCAACTAGAGTCGCTACTGGTTGGAGAATGTGCATTGACTACAGGAAGTTGAATACCGTCATGAGGAAAGACCACTTTCCTTTACCATTCATTGATCAGATCCTGGAAAGGTTAGCTGGTCATTCCTATTACAGTTTCCTTGACAGGTATTCGGGCTACAACCAGATAGAGATAGCCCCTGAAGACCAGAAAAAGACCACATTTACATGTCCCTACGGCACCTTTGCTTACCGAAGGATGCCATTCGGACTATGTAATGCCCCTGCCACCTTTCAGTGACGTATGCTTAGTATCTTTTCTGATATGGTGGGGCAATACGTAGAGGTCTTCATGGACAATTTCTCTGTTTACGGTCCATCTTTCAGCAAGTGCTTGGAAAGTCTTAAATGTGTGCTGAAAAGATGTGAAGAAAAGAACTTGGTACTTAATTGGGAGAAGTGTCATTTCATGGTTCAGAAGGGAATTGTCCTTGGGCATTTCATCTCGTCCAAGGGAATCGAGGTAAAAAAGGCAAAAATCGATCTTATCTCTGACCTACCTCCACCCAAGAACATCAGAGACGTGCGATCCTTCTTAGGACACGCAGGATTTTACAGGCGATTCATAAAGGACTTTAGTCTCCTCTCTCGTCCTTTATATAATCTTCTTCAAAAGGATGCTCCGTACAAGTGGACTGAGCAATGCCAGGAAGCTTTCACCAAGCTTAAGGGCACGTTAACCACTGCACCTATCATGCAGCCACCTGACTGGAGCCTTCCTTTTGAGCTTATGTGCGATGCTTCTGATTATGCTCTTGGGGCGGTCCTAGGCCAGAGAAAAGATAAGAGGCCCTACGTCATCCATTACGCGAGTAGGACTTTAAATCCGGCCCAAGTGAACTACTCAACTACGGAAAAAGAACTCTTAGTCGTAGTGTTCGCCTTGGACAAATTTAGGTCCAACCTGATCGGATTCAAGATCGTTATCTATACAGATCATGCGGCACTGAAGTATCTTTTTTCTAAGAATGATTCTAAGTCCCGCCTGATACGATGGATCCTTCTACTCCAAGAATTTGATTTGGAAATTAAAGATAAAAAGGGAGTAGAGAACGTAGTGGCCGATCACCTTTCTTGCCTTCATACCTCGATTCCCTTGAGACGACTCATATCAACGACATGTTCCCTGATGAACAACTGTTCAGAGTCTCCCATTCACCTTGGTTTGCTGATATTGCTAATTATCTTGCTACGGGTGCTATACCGGCACAGTGGACTGCGCAATAAGAAGAAATTCTTCACCGAGGTGCACAACTTTTTCTGGGATGATCCTTATTTATTTAAATATTGTCCAGACCAAATCCTAAGGAGAAGTGTACCAGACGAGTAGCATCAGAGCGTCATCTCCTTCTGTCACTCACAGGCCTGTGGTGGTCACTTTTCTGCTAAAAAGACCACGGCCAAGATTCTGCAGTGTGGCTTTTACTGGCCCACTATGTTTAGGGACACTCATGAGTTTTGCAAAGCTTGTGAGCATTGTCAGAAATTAGGAGCATTGTCTCGTCGAAATATGATGCCTTTGAATTCCATCCTTATCATTGAAGCATTTGATTGCTGGGGCATTGATTTCATGGGACCATTCCCCCAATCGTTTGGAAATCTGTATATTTTGCTCGCCGTGGATTATGTCATTAAATGGGTCGAAGCGATTCCGTGTCGAAGTAATGACCATCGCACGGTCATTAAATTTCTAAAAGAAAACATCCTTTCTCGATTCGGAACGCCTCGAGCCATCATTAGTGATGGGGGCTCACACTTTTGTAATAAACCATTTGAAAGCTTAATGAAGAAATACGGTATCTCTCATAGGGTGAGCACCCCGTACCACCCACAGACAAGTGGGCAAACTGAGATTTCTAATAGGAAAATTAAACACATTTTGGAGAAAACGGTTAACCCTGATCGTAAGGATTGGTCAATCCGATTGACTGATGCCTTATGGGCATACCGTACTGCCTTTAAAACCCCTATTGGAATGTCTCCCTTTAGATTTGTCTATGGGAAAGCTTGTCACTTGCCTATGGAGCTGGAACATAAAGCGTACTGGGCGATCAAAAATTTTAATTTCAATCTGGACAACGCTGGCTCGCTCCGCAAACTTCAATTAAATGAACTTGAGGAAATCCGGAATGATGCGTACGATAATTCAAAAATTTACAAGGACAAGATGAAAGCATTTCATGACCAACACATTTTGCGAAAATCATTCACGCCTGGTCAGAAGGTCCTTTTGTACAATTCTCGATTACATCTCTTTCCGGATAAGCTTCGATCTCGTTGGACCGGCCCTTACATTGTTGTTACTGTTTTTCCTCATGGGGCCATTAAGATAAGAGATCCTGACAATGGCAAGGAGTTTAAAGTCAATGGACATCGATTGAAAGCATTTGTCGAGAAATTTGATTCAGATGACATGTCCATGCCCCTGACTGCTCCTGTTTACTAGGATTGATCTCCTAGTCTGATGGAGGTATAGGTAGGTTTATCGCTTTCTTAGGACTAGGGTAGTTGCTTGATTTGTCTGGCTGAAGACGGTAAACTTAGCGCTCCTGGGAGGCAACCCAGCTCTTCATTTCATTTCGTTTTTATCATTAGTTAGTTCAATGTTTGTGGGTAACATTACTGCAAACCCTCACGAGACTACAACTCGTCCACTAGGGGTAACCTAGGGGTTTAAAGGCTTGTTGCATAAGCTAAATGCAATCGAGAGCATCTACGAAAGTTGTGTAGGTAGGATTTCATTTCTGTTATTTTTATTTTACTTATGTTGGTTTCTCTCTTGTGATGACCCGCTCTTACGTAGATATCTTTGGAAAGCCTCTTGATTCTTTCGTCCAGGTACTATCTTTCCATCACTCCTCTTATATTTTCGTTGTCCCATGTGTATTGCATGCTTATTTCTTTTACATTCAGGATAATGTAGATCTTAGGTTGGGGGTGGGAGATTAGGTTTCCTAATCAGTGTTTTCTTAGTCTTGAGTGAAAAATTGTGAAATGTGAAAATTTTCAATTTTTCTGGAATTTCGTATGAATTCAATGTGATTTTGATGGCCATCTGGGACACTGGGAATTGCAAAATACATGATGTTGGTAATTTACGACTCTTGGATTCGGTTATCTGTTAAATTTCACAGCTAAGTTTGAATTGTTAATCCATTATTA
This sequence comes from Magnolia sinica, assembly GCF_029962835.1. Lineage (NCBI taxonomy): Eukaryota > Viridiplantae > Streptophyta > Magnoliopsida > Magnoliales > Magnoliaceae > Magnolia > Magnolia sinica. The sequence goes on from NC_080584.1 coordinate 63,727,913, forward strand.
GAATTTATAAGCATTAATTGAGTCATGAATTCGCCGACACATCTCGCTTGCATATTAAGGTTTCAGTTCAATATTGAAGGATTAATTAGGTAATCACTAAACATGAAAGAAACCAACTTGGGAAATTGAATGGATTGGGCGATCAGTCTTTACCACAGGTTTGCTCACTATAGGTGAGGATTCGACTCCCCAGGGATGATATTTGAAAAAGAGTTGGGTGTACAGCCTTTACCTTAGGTTTGCTCCCTATAGGTGAGGATTTGATTCCTCTTTTTGGCGTTACTTTTAATAGAAAAATCAAAAGTTGGAGGAATGAAAAGATGATCTGTGAGGAAAGTTTTGGTTATCATGAATTATCTTATTGGTTACCAATGATATCCTGAAATTGAGAAGTGAGTTTCATGTTAATAAGCCGAGATTATACTATACACCCATGGAACTTAATGTTTAGAATTGTTCTGATTGATGGATTAATACTTTGAACTCGACTATGAAGCTATCGTGCGCTCGAGTTCAGAAGATAGTAATGCCCAACATTCATGAATTATAGAATTATAGGATCTGGATTGTTTTTTAAAAATCAGTCGATTTTATAGAAATTGTTCTGTAATTCTCAACTTATTTTTCTCACACTTTACTCGGGACTAGCAAAATGCTGGTTGGGGGTTGTGTTGAGGGTCAAAGATTGCATATTAGACCCCAGTTATCTCTTGAATTACGAACATGATACTGTTTTAATGAGCTATTTTAATCGTGTTTGTGATGCAAGGAGAATTGATGAGCATGGATTAAAAAGGATGCTAAAGGTATGGATGTAGCGCTCTGGCATCACCAAGGCATTGGACGGGACTCCATGGGGCCTAGATTGAGGATCTACACACCAGAGACCAGAGAAATTTCGGCCACTCGCTTCAAATAGGCCTGAAAAACGTCCAGAATGCAAGGTCACAATATTCCCACCATCTGATCGACTCAAAACTTCATATATGGCCTGAAGACCCTAAATAAACCGTACACGTCAAATTTCAGTAGTTGGACCCCTATGGAAGTGGTCCAATGGTCAGATCAGCCCATGAATTACTGAGCTGAGGCCCACCTGATATTCAGATATGCTTCAAACTTGGACTTGATCCATTAAATGAGATGAGAAAAGGGACGAGTGGATCCGATTTCCCACAAACATTAAGGTAGACCCCACTTCAAGAGGCGAATGTACACAGCGAGTGTACACCCGCTGTGCACCGAACCAACAAAAGCGGTCAAAGTCGGTTTTGACCGACCTTATTTTAAAAAAAATGAAAATCACCGTCTCTGTTCGTAACAGGGAGTTGTGGGTGATTTCAGGTGGGCCACTATTATCGCAGATATCCCTAATCAGGACCGTCCATTTATTTCAGAAGGTCAAACCGACCGTACACATGAGGTTTTTCCAAATTGATGCTTGCATACACAGGATAATACCGTTCAAATGCAAATTGAACGGTCATATGGAAAATCAAGTGGGCCGCTTCAGCGTCGATCCAAAACCGACCATATCAGAACGGTTTTGTGAGTAGAATATAGTGGATGTCGTGGATTCCTCGAACCAGCAGTGAAGTGGGCCCCACCAGCAGTACAGCGTCCGGACGTGCGTGCCTCTGTTCACGCGATCTGAAAAATCCAGGACGATGTGGTCCACCCCTGTTGATCAGATGGTTGATCTAGTCCGTCTAGTAGGAGCGCAGGTCAGCCATGATCCTAGCTATGTCGCCGGAATTTCAACTGAAGGGATCAGCAATCCAAAAAGTTCAGCTGCAGCTTGGTACGTTTGCGCAAGGAATCCCGAAATCTGCAAACTGGTTGCGAAACGATTTCGCGGCAACCATTCCGCATCGTCTTACTCACTCCCAGCCGAGGAAGGTTGAGACCACCATATAAGCAAGAGAGAAAGAGAAAAACTGGGGGATGAACGGAAGCTGGAAGCTGGAACGAAAGAGAAAGAGAAAGAGAAGTTTTTTTTCTTAACTTTAAGGTTTTTGCTGTGTTTTTTTTTCTTCTTTTTCTTTTGTTTATTTGTTTATTTTAGCCCCTTTCATGTGTGGCTAAACCCCTTAGCTAGGACTAAGAGGTGAAGCCTGTAACGAGATAGAAGATTCTATTCTATGCTTTTAATGTAAATTCATGGACTGAATTTGGTTTTTTAGTGATTATGGAAGGAATGTTTTTAGTCTTTAATGGTCTGTTGTGACTGAAATTACAATGGGTCTGCAATGGCTTTGAATATTTCCTTTTCCCCCTTTTTTTTATGACGCCAGGAAGCCCTGTTGTTCACCATCGTCTCCTGGGCATGGTTGGATGATGGTAACTTTCCTAACTTTCATCTCTTAAAAACCAGATCAAGTAAGTTCAGCTTAAATTCCATAATTCTTGATGCAGGCATAAGATCTCCCTGATCCCTACAAGTGGATCCTCTGAATCCCTAGTTCCCTTCCTCTGAATTCCTTAAGTTTAATCTCTCACCATTATTCATCAATTTACATTGAATTTAGATTACATCTTTTTGCTAGTTCTATATCTAGTTAGTTCCAGATCACATACAAGTTTCAGTCCCTGTGGATTCGACCTCGGTCTCACCGAGTTTATTACTACATCACAACCCTATACTTGGGGAGTGAACACTGGTGAGGTTTTTTTTCACCACTATTCTGGTGATCTTTTATGATCAGGTCAAATCATATTGTGGTCATGGTATTGGGAAGTTGTTTCATTGTGCTCCAAATATTCCCCATTATGCAAGTATCCTTTCTAAAAATAGTAATAATCTTTTGGAGACGTGAATTTGTATTTCATTATGTTATACTGACCAATCAGCCCATGAACAATGCCGAATTCAGCTTAGGCACGATCATATATGTGTGGGTCATGTAGTTTACTTAATATCTTCTTCTCTCATGTGTCAACTTCCGCTGTTAGCTATGGTAGCTGTTTCCTTGACCCATAGCAGGAAATGCAGCAGTCAGTGTGATGAAAGAATGGCAGACCTTTACAACCGAATCCATTATCAATCCAGGTATCCTTTTAAGTAGAGACACATTGGTTTCTGTTTTTAGGACCTGAGTTTTCAAGTTCGGTGGATGGATGGTCTTCATCCAGGTATTTAGACCATTGATCTGATGCATCCTACCTTGGATGGGGACTCTTCAAAAACCTTGATGGCGGAATTGCCATTGCATAGTTGTTATATTTCTAAGAAATGGACCGTTATGTCAATTTATCTAGTTTTTCCTTATTTCCATTTGCTTTACATTACCATTGCATGATTAGACTTTAATTGGTTAATATACTTTTCATATCCCCATTCATCTCTTTAGATGTTGTATGAGCATCGCTATCTATACCAGTGATCAACATCAATCCTTGAAGGCAACTAGGCAGACGACTAAAACACTAGGATTATAGAAGTATTCCTTTTTCCATGCTCTAAGACTACTGATATAGTGAAGGTAATTCTACGAGAAGTTGAACTATCATAAGACTTTAACCTCCATTGCCAGGTTACATTAATGATGAACAACCCAGGTTATTAGAAAGCATGATCAAATGGCTGTTGGTTTCTTTCCACTGCCTTATTCTTTTAACTCATTGTATGCCTATTTGTCATCATTTATTTGTAAAGTTTTGTTAATGTAAGTCATGGAAACATTGAAAATATCATATGGTACTGGTCTTGAGTATCTAGTTAGCTATGAGACCACCCAACCCAGATTATGGAAAATAGAATAAACTTCTCTTTCTTTTGTACATTTTTAGAAATTTCTAGCTCACCATATTACTTGTCCCAATCCCATTCGGATTCTAACTTTGAAGTATCGGTTTTTGCAGCTAAATCACGAATCATGTTTATTTTTTTGATGTCCTACATTTATAAAATAAATCAAATAGATTGTTTGGATCATGGATAAAGACCCCATATTTGGTTAGCTAATTACAATCAAATCAGTTTCTTCATGAAAACTAGTTAGATGTTTGTTGCCTTTGTTTGGTTAGTGTGCTTGTTGGACTTTTCCTTGCATGCTTTTGTTGTCCAGGGAACAAGTTGACTTTGTATCGTTTATGGTTAGCTCTTACCTGAAGTGAATTTTGCACATAGTTCAACAGGAAAGTTGAACTAATTTGTAGCACAATCTCTTGGCCTTTTGAAGTTTCTATTGGTTTCAAATGCTCTGATTTATTTATTTTTGTTTTTTTTGCAGAACTATTTTGTATTTACCCCTGATGATTAATGGTGCGCATTCAACAATTACTTTAAAGACAAGGAACATCTATCTGATCACAATGCACAACGTTGCAGGCCGCAGACACACACAATCTCATTCAATTTTGCAAGGCTCCCTTCATCATTCTATGATATTCTTCGCGAGGAGTAGAACGGCTATATGGAGCTCTTTCTGCTCATATGTGGCCAGGGATGATTTGCAAGGTGTAGAGATGAACTTTTCTTTGTTTCTACCTTACCTTTTCTTTTTATTTCTTTTTCTTTGGTTTTTTTTTTTTTTGAATTCTTTCTACCCTTCCAACATAATTGTGTAACCATATCTGAGAGACATGATGGCACTTGTAAGAGCTTGTAAGATATAATACTCTCTCATTATGCATGTAATTAATTAAGTGTGATGTATTACTTCTATTATTCTTTATTTGTATTAGTTTAGATGGGTAGATGGATTTGTAAGCCATGAAGTCTTTATCTATATCAATTAATTGAATGAATGAATGATCATGTGGTAATTGAATGAATAAATGATTATAATTTTTTTTTAAATGTAGGTAATAGCTACGGATATTGACCGTAGCTTTTATTAAATTCAGCATATTGCTACGGATCCAACACTACTTTTAGCTACCAATACTATTTGTAGCTGTAGGTAGTTTTGCTACGGAAATAGTTGCTACGGATTATATCTGTAGCTATTGCAATCTATGGCTACGGATTAAATCTGTAGCCATAGGTTTTAGACTTATTGTTACGGCACCTACGACTACGATCATGTTGCGGACTAAAACCCTAGCCATATCTCTATGGCTACGGATTAAATCCGTAGCCTTTGCCCAGTTTTCTAGTAGTGTACATTTCCGCCCTTTCATCTCCAGCGTGCACCAATTCTCTCTCTCTTTACCTCTCCCTCTCCAGTCTCTCAAGCTCTCTCTCTCTCTCTCTCTCTCTCTCTCTCTCTCTCTCTCTCTCTCTCTCTCTCTCTCCTCGGCCCTTTGCTGCAGTTCGTCCTTCCACTGCTCGTGAATCTCTGATAATTCTCAAGTATGATGTAAAGCTTTTCCCTTCTTGGTGTTGCTTTCTGCAATTTAGAATACCTAATTAGGGATTTGCATTGTCGAATCCCTTTTTAGGGATTTGCATTGTCGAATCCCGAATTAGGGATTTGCATTATCGAAACCCTTTTTAGAGTTGACATGCTTTTGTTCCTAGGTATATATATTGTCGAATAGTTTCCAGTTGCCGTGGCTTGAAACAGTTTGACCATCAGTTTAGGACAGATAATGGGAGCCTGTGAAATGCAATTCCTTTTGTGTAGACTCAGGTGCTCGGTGGATCACCAAAAAGCAGATGCAGTTGTGATTTTGGGGTATACCCAAACAGTTCTTAAAGCATGCTAAAGTTCAATGATGTTTTGTTCTTTGTATGAATTCTGTTTTCTACATATGACTATATAGATTTGGATGACTATATAGATTTTATATGAATTCTGTTTAGTGCTGTTTTGTTTTTGCTTTTTGTTTTTTTTTTTTTCTTTCTTTATTCACTTTTAACTTAGAAGGAAAAAAGCTATTTTCAAGCTACAATATTACAATTTTTGCTTAGATCTATGCTATGGCTTTCTAATCATGTAATAAATGCTGGCTTAACAATGTCAATAATCTTAGTCTTAAAAGATGTTAATTCTCATGCTTCTTTATATTAGGAACAAATAGACCAAGTAATTCTACTTCATATTTTCTGTTTAGTTGAATCTGCAATTTTATTTGACACATTTAGTACCTGTTTGGTAGCTCCACAAATATGTTCATCTCATTTTAGTTAACAATAATTATGTATTAGAGATTTTTATCTGTATTACATAATCACTTTTAACATGAACTCATTATCTATTAGAGATCAAGATTAATGCATAGTTTCTGTTAACCAAAATGAGATCAACTCATTTTTTAGGTGTCTACCAAACAGGGCCTTAGGTGAGTTGATATTGTTTGTTTGGAGTAGTAAACATTATGCAAATATCTTTTTCTATTTGTATATTGTTTACACCATTAAAAACCATAAACTGAAATGGTTATTGGGAAGTATATATTCAGGTGGATCGAAATAATTATGTGGAATTTAGTATTCTGGGCGATGTTAGTGGAATACAGGTACAGGTATTGTGAACAGGGTGCCTAGATCCAATTTCTCAAGATTTGGTTGCAATTCACAACTCTTTTCTTCAACCTGTCAATTTTACCAATATCTTAATCAACAATTAGTATGTCATCAACATAAAGTACAAGAATGATGAAGCTATTATCAGAAAACTTTTTAAATTAAACATGATGGTCCGCTTGCGTTCTATCATATCGATGAGTTGTTATGAACTAGTCGAACTTCTTATACCATTGTCTTGGGGCTTGCTTTAACCCATATAAAATTTTCTTTTACTTGCAAACCAAGTGTTCCTTACCCCTCACTTCAAACCCTTCTAACTGCTCCATATAAATATCTTCATTCAAGTCGCCATGAACAAAAGCTGTCTTAATATCTAACTATTCTATCTCAATGTCTAGGCTTGTAGTTTTTTTTTTTTTTTTAAGAAGATAATCTATCATTTCATATGAGTAAGCAATGTACAGGTAAAAGACTTCCCAGACTGCCCACCTGGAAAAAAAAAAAAAAAACAAACTTAGGGGGAGCACAAGGAAATACTAAGGACTTAAAAAAAATATATGTACAAAAAGTAGGCTATCTAATCTCTCTAATGGCACCCAAGCCAACTTTGTCAAGAAAAATAAGGCCCTTCGTGACAAGGGGAAGGTCCTTGACAACAGTGATCACGACGTTTGATTGGAGATCGCTGCCTGAGCATGCCAAGCTATCCACTGGAGCATTCCCTTCTCTTGGGATAACATTAAACAGAAAGGTGCTCGTCTGCCTCAAATTATTTATCCCTTTCAACCAGGGGTTCCAGACCTAGGACAGATGGGATCAGATCTGTCATTAAGCATATCCGCCACAAGTTTTGAATCCGTTTCCACCTCCACCATACTGAGCCCAGAGGATCTACAAAGAGAAAGACCGTCACAAACCGCCCTTAATTCTGCTCTGTTGTTAGAACCCACACCATACCCAACATAGAAAGAAAAGATAAGAGAATCATTATCATTTTTGCAGAGCCCCCCTCCGCCTAAGAGCCCGAGGTTCCCGTGAGCTGAACATCAATGTTCAGCTTAAACCAATCCGAAGGCGGTACCACCCACCAGACAAATTGGAACCGGCACTGCCTCTGGGCTCTCAGGCTAGACTGACCAGCTGCAACATAGATACCGTTGTTGCTGTATAGACCTTTAGTGGGAAGCCTGCTCTGTGCGGTGGAGATTCTGGATAGCCACTAAGATATGCAGCCTATGGTGGCAGGTATGGAGACCGGGGTTCCATCAAATCGACAAGCATTCCGTGCTTTCCAAATCTCCCAAACAATGATCAAAGGGGCCAACCTGTGGATGGATTTCGAGTTGGTAACCTGGGCTGGGGTAGACCACCATTGGTTCCATCTTCCAGCAATGTGGAGGGCCTGCAGATGTGGAATCCCTGCTAAGTCTCCAAAATATTTCCAAATCCTATCAACCAAGTTGCCTAGGAGGAAAAGGTGCTCAATGGATTCTATGGACGACCTACTATTGGGAGATTCGATGCAGCATATGCATCAAGAGGAGAGATGAACCCCTTTGGCCTAGATATTTTCGTCAACAGGTACCACTCCTTAGAGGAGCTTCCAGGCAAAAATCTACAACCTCATCGGCTTCTTACCTTCCCACACCAAGCTCGCCCAAGGCTTGTAGTTAGACCCAAAATCACTTGAATGGATGAAATCTTCACCACAGAAGAGAATATTTCATCAAAGTCAATTGCCTTCTTTTGACTAAAGCCTTTCACAGCCAAACGAGCTTTATAATTCACTTATTTGTCATTTCCATTACTTTTCAACTTCAAGACCCACTTATTCTTTAGTGATTTTCTTCTATTTGGAAGCCCCACCAACTCATAGGTATTCTTTTTATGCAATGAGGCCATCTCATCCTCCATAACCATCTTCTGCTTATCCATCTTCTTCTTATCATTATCTTTATGAATTTGAGCTTCCTTGAATCTTTCAAGCTCTCCTGCATTAGCTAGTGTAACATATTTTGTAGAGGGTTACTTCCTTGAGGGTTGTCACTTGCTTATAGACCTTGGCTGAGACTCAGCTGGTGGCTCTTGAGCGGACTTCTCCTCCTGCTCTTCTTATTCGACATCATCTACATTATTTACAGGAACATCATTATTAACAACTCCATTTTCTTGTCTCTCCTCCATCACTATTCACTATGGGAGGAGGAACTGGAATCATTTTATCATGAAGCTTTATTATATGTTCTTTAGGCACTCAACATACACTTTGCACCCAAACACTTTCAAATGAGACTACGAAATCTCTTTTCTACTCCATACTCTTTTTGGAATATCTCCCTTCAAATGAACTAAAGGGGATCTGTTAATTAGGTAATGGGTAGTACGCTTTGCCTCACCCTAAAATGATTTTGGCAATTTGGCTGAAGAGAGCATGCTCCTGATTCTTTCAATAATTATTCCATTCATCCTCTCAGTCACACCGTTTTGCCAAGGAGTCGTGTAAATTGTCTTCTAATGCTTGATGTTGTTCTTTATGCAATACCCCTCAAACAACTTTATTGTATAATCCCCACCATGTTCTATCAGGATGCACTTCAACTTCTTGTATGTTTCTCTTTCAATCTTAGCATTAAATTGCTTAAAATTTTCATACACGTGGTCTTTGGTTTTCATAGCATAAATCCAAACCTTCCTAGAAGCATCATCAATAAATTTGACAAAATATTATGCACCACCAAGAGAATTATACTTCATGGGACTACACATGCCAAAATGAACCAAACTTAAAAAGCATGAATATCTTTCTAAAGATTTCTAAAAAGAAACTCTATATTGTTTACCTACTAAATAATGATCAAAAGGATTAAGAAGTGTGCCTTTAATGTTGGAAAGAATCTGCTTCTTTGCTAGAATTTGCATGCCTTTTTCACTCATATGGCCAAAACACTTGTGTCATAAGTTTGGTGAAGAGGTATCTTCCACAGTACTTACGCCATTCTTGCACACCTTTACTTGAGTCTTATAGAGTGTATAACATGTATTTCCTCTTGCTATAATAAGAAATCCTTTAATAAGCTTATAGTCACCTTTGCCGAAGTAGCTCACATAACACATGTCCAGAAATTAAATTGAGTCAAAGGTCAAGAAAATATCTCACATCTTTCAAGGTAAACATGCAACCCACATCTTTTTTTTTCTTTTTTTTTGAAAGAAAGTATTTCGATGTACACATCACCTACTCCAACTACTATCATGCCCAACTTGAGAACACTATAACACATGACTTGCATGTATGTTGCAAAAAGATATCTTTTGCAAGTAGCATGAAACGAAGCACATGTATCTACTACCCATTCGGTTTCTTGATACCCCCCATGGAGACACGCAATATCATAGACGTGAATATCAAAACGTCACCATCAGATGTAATGGCAGTCGTATTTTTATCTTCCTACTTTTCCTTTCCTTTTTCTTTCTTTTTCTCCTTCCTAGGTTTTCAGCATTCATTTTGTAGTAGCCCAACTTGCCATAATTATAGAAATTGACATCCTTCCTGGACTTATATTTACCTTACAACTTCTCACGGTGAGGCTTTCAAGTTTTTCTTCTTCTCCTCACTTTGGTAGCAAGTACTTGTGAGTGAATAGAACCAAGTGACTTTCTTATTGTTTCCTCATTAAGTATGCTACTTGTAACTTGACTCATAGTAACCACACCATCTAAGGTTGAGTTGCTAAGCGGTAGCACTAGAGTTTTTCAATTGTCAAGCAAGGAGCTAAGTAATAACAATCCTTGTAGTTTATCATCCAACATCATCTTCATAGTGGTTAACTAATTCACAATGCTCTGCATCTCGTTCAAGTACTCCACAATAGACCTCTCTTCTTTGTACTTAAGATTTATGAGCTTTCTAATTCAAAAAGCCTTAATCCCATTAGTTTTCTTTCATACAATGATTCTAATTTTTCCCATTAGGCCTTAGAGGAAGATTCTTTTGATACATGGTGAAAAACACTATCATCCAACCATTGTCGAATATGTCCAATGGTTTTCCTATTTAGCTTTTTCCATTCCTCAACTGACATATCCTTTAGTTTGGCTTCATCTGTAGCATCCTAATTTCATCTAGCCAATTATATACACACCTAAACATATATAACTACCTTACAAAGAATACAGTGAAAACTTAAACATAACGAATCAATGTAAAGGGTATAAGTAATGAAATTTTGGGGATGAAATTTTGTTTAAGGGGGTAGATGGTAACACCCTGAACTTTTCAATACACGAATATTAAAAGTTCTCGAGTGTTACCATGAAATTTAACTTAATGTGTACATGTGTACAATACCAATCTAGTTATCCTAACATTACATCTATTTTCCAACATGAATGTGACCATTGAGAATGATCTTCATCCATAGATCAAGCCATCCGACCGTTGATTTTAAGACAAGATCATCATATGTCCAAGTATTTCCATTTTTCTATCATAACCAACTATTTAACCAACTATCCATCGATAACAGATCCCTTCCGTAGGGCGGGTTGATTCTCAACACGGGTCCAGACCTCCTCCTACCAGCCAGCAGTGGACTCAGCCGATCAGGGGTCAGCTTGGGGCAGGGATATCCATCAACGGCCAGCAGCATTGTCACTCGAACTCAGATGTCCAGCAACATTTTCCGATCAGAGACCAGCAGCATCGCCAATTGTCCTTAGACCTGCAGCAACGTTGGTCGAACAGGGGACAGCAGGATTCCCCTGTTCTCGAGCCTGGTGGGGTGCAAAATCAAGACCACCTTTTCAGTCAGGGTGAAATTGTTGCCCATGTTTAGAGTTACTTCAGCGGACTCTTTGGTCCTACCGTTTCTCCCAATCAGACAATTCTTCAGTGTTTACACCTCTGGACTTCCAAAGCTAGTAAGAAAACCAAAATCTCACATCTCATTGGTCTTGCCCCATGCATCATAATATGGGAGATTTGGATTAGTAGAAATTAGGGTTGATTTGAAGGTCACGCGATGTCTGCAAATCAGATCACTTTCAAGGTTTCCCGCTGGTTGAATGAAATTGGCTCTTCCATCTCAGCTCCGGATAGGAATTCTATGATGGACTCCATCACCCTTCAGGCCCTAAGGATGAATAAAGTTAAGTTTCCCCCTGCTGGTAAACACATCATAATTAAATGGTCTAAACCCCCTCGGGGCTGGTTGAAGCTGAATGTTGATGGCTCCTCGAGGGGTAACCCAGGAGCGAGCAGAGGGGGAGTCTACAGGGACCATCATGGCAAGCTCATTTTTTCCTTTCACGGAAGCTATGGCCATTCAACGAACACAATTGCAGAGGCCCAAGCCATGCTAAATGGCATAACGATATGCTCCAACCTGGGCCTCTCCAACATAATTGTGGAAACAGATTCGATGACCATTGTTAAAATGGTCGAAGACCCTCACTCCCTCAGCTCTTGGAACATCTGGTACAAGCTGGGAGCGATCCAGCAATTTTTTCGGTCCCTTAATCTCACTTTCAGCCACATTTTACGCAAAGGGAACTCAGTTGCAGATGCCTTGGCCAGAATGGCTAGTGAAGGATGCCCAAATAGGATGTTTGGATCCCGTCCTGATCTTCCGAGGCTTGTGTGTGGTGCCCTAGTCATGGATAATGTTGGCATAGGGGCCATTAGGCATGTGTAAAAGGGGCGTCAATCTTATTTTTTGTCTAAAGTTAGTGAGGGCTCCTTTCTCCCTTTTTATTCCAGTTTTTTCGAGTGGTTCATGTGCAGTTAAAGTTATATGATGGGAGTGGTCCACTCCTTTTTTGTTGGGACCCTCCTGAATGGCTGTAAATTTTCAAGAGTAATGAAATTTTCGTGGCTTTTGAAAAAAAAATTACTATCCATCAATAGGTAAAGATATCTAACTATCCACTTTGAGTTTGGACTACCCCTTCAAAGTAAGCTAACCACTTGATATCTGCATTTGCTCATACACATATCAAATTGAGATGTTGATCCGTATATCTTGTTTACCACTTATGAATATGCTTAACTCACCATCAAAACTACAATTTGAAAAACTTAGACATGTGAACAAGTTACTTGAATCTAACGGTATATATGTTTTACCTCTTAATCACTCCAAAAACCCACTTCTGATCATCCGTGTATAAAACTGACCATACACCCACTTGCAAACATGATCAGAGTATTAACCATCAAATTTTTCTATTTTTAACATGTCATCTGACCATCCATCATATTGGTTCATATATGTGCATTCTCTTAATTAATTTAGTGAATAATTCTTTATTCATAATGATTTAGACATAAGTTCTTTTGTAAGAATTACTTAGAAACGTGCCTATAACTATATAAAACTATCAGATTTCCTAAAACTCTCATATCAACAATAATTATGAAAATGTCATTAACCTAGACCCTTGAATCTAAATCACTTACTTCTTACAATCCATTTGATGTGAAATTTTATACTATATCTATGTATCATAAATTAACCATACGTGTCAAATTTCAGCTTTAAATCATTGTAAAAGTGACCCAATTGATAAATCAGCCCCTTAACCATTGATTTTGGTGTCCATTGAGTGAAGAAATCCCGTGGGTAGTCGTAGTAGGTCATATGAATGACTTGGATTACCCATCATATGGACCAAGTGTGAAACATGAAGACCCCACTTTGGTAGGCTTTTCCTTAGGCCCAAGTTATCCTTACCAACTCCTTATAAATCTAGATCTTCCGATTTAACCACTTCCTGCCGTCTATCACAATTCAAATTTGGACCAAACTTTAATCTCATGTGACTATGAGGTTATCCAAAATTTAGGCCCCGATATATGATCCTACACCGTTGAATGTTGAAGTCAGTTCCTTCATTTTGATGCAAAAGGTGAAATTTCATAGTTAAGCCTTTTCCACCATTGATCAACCACCAACTTTTTTCTAGCCATTTGCCTATCCTGACTACACATTTCTTCTAAAATTAGGCCCTGATCATTAAGTGTGAACCGTTAATTAAGATTAAGTTAGTTTTGGTACCCGTTAGGAGAATTTTCATGACAGGCCAATCTAAATTTTAAATCACCAAGAAAATCATATACCCCAGCCCTATTTGACAACCCTGACATACTGGATGAATTAGATTTAAAGAAAGATTGCTAGAAAATGTCAAATTGAAGAAACCCAATCCAAGTGGGATGTGAAACACACGCCCACTCCTTTATAAAAGGAGGAGTGCGTGCCCTTCTCCACTCACACGCCAACACTCCGAACGTTTGAGGAGAGAGAAAGAAAAAGAGAATGAGAATGAGAATGAGAAAGAAAAAAGAAGCCTAGAAACCCATCATCATCTTCCTTCTCCACATGTGTGGTGTCTCCCTCTTGCTCAAACGATGTCGTGATTCATGTAAAAGCTTTCCTACATAGATCTCTACTTAGAGTTTAGATATAAGGCTAAGGTGAGGGATTCCTTTAAGCTTACACTAATTTGAGTTGATATGATTTATCTTATTTTTACACACTTTCATATTCCTGTGATTTTCCATACAATTGATTGATTTACCACTATCAATTATTTATCCTTTTGAAAATTATGGTTAAGGTATGATTTTAATTATGCGTGATTTTTATGAATTTATGTAGGGTAATAGATATAAGTCTTGCCCTTTGTCAATTTTGAGAGTGACTCGTGCTTCCACTATATATTAAGTTGGCCTTTTACTCATCTCCCCTTGTTTTATTGAGTTAGCCTATTTGCTACTTTTCTCTTTTATTGAGCTTACTGCTACTTTTCTCCTTTATTAGTTTAGCCTTGTGTTACCTCCCTTTATGGATTGGGCATTTGTGTTGGAATTCCAAAACTCTCATGGTTCAATTTATTTCCCATTTGGTGCAAGTGATGTGTTAAAGGTCTCACATCAAGTGATTCATATATTTTATCGTAGATGTAATGTGCTCTGGGTAGTGACCCTCTTAGTCAATGAGTAATTCCATTAATTTTGAGTAGTAGTGCACAAATCGATGAAAGTAATCCATAATGCGTGTTATATCACTTCCGGGATTAGATGTCATAAATAGTTGCTCCATGAACAAATCGTATCACGTAATTCATCTGATTCATGTGTTGTGCTGCATCGAGATGTTCACGTAAACCCACGGTAGTGTTGGATGCGACGACGAATCTCCATAGTTATGGGATGCGAGGCAAATCGAGTTTTCTATGAATTATATTTCACATTGTGATGGTCACTACGAATAATGAGCCGTACACACTTTGTTAGGCATGCATTCATATATATATATATATATATATATATATATATATATATATATATATATATATATATATATATATATATTGGTTATACATATTGATGCCACTCGTACTAGTGAAGTACGAGACGTATCAGAACCCTGACATTATTCTAATGAACCTCTTGAATTATTGTTAATCTTAAGGATAATCATCACTATGAGTAGGGCATTGACCCTCTCCAAGCATACAAATGTTGCAAATGAATGACAGGTTGATGATATAGCTGATATGAATCTTATAGAGCATAAAAAACACTAACCAAACCCTCAGAGACAATTACCGATGAATCTAGAGATTGAGAATAGAAACCTCACTATCCTGGATATGAATCTTCTCTTCAAATTGACAAAAGGCTTGGATCAAGGCTCTAGAGAGAGCTTAGCTCTTTTTCCACACAAAACCCCCATTTTCTCCAAGAGGGAGCAAAAGAAAACCCCAAATAATTGTTGTGTATATTTACGTATCAAAAGCCTAAGGCAGTCAACAGGTCAGGCCTGGGGTTGGTCTTGGCCCAAATTTTGAACTGTTTTGGGCCAGGCCATCGAGCCGTATTCGAAATTATGTTTTTGTAGGCCCAAGCTTGACCCATTGACACCTAACTAAAGTCCATTATTTTTTTTCCTTTTATCTTAAACAAAAGGGTCTATACCTCGGTTTTAGGTTCATTCTATAAAATTATTTGAAAATATGAATGGACGGCATGGATGAGAGACATACATCATTTTGGGGTCCACAGAGCAACAACCATTAGCCATTAGTAGCCAATCCATTTCTCAGGTAACATACTGATGGGTGCTTACTTAATTATGGGCCCACTTTGATATATTTGTTGCATATCCATGCCATCTATCAGTTTTTACCAATCATTATAATGAATGGTCTTAAAAATTAAGCAGATCCAAGTATCAATTGAGCCCCACCACAGGAAATAGTGAACATTAAACGCCCACCATTAAAACCTTCCTAGGGCCCACCGTAATGTTTATATTCCATCCAAACATGTTGATAAGGTCACTGGATGAAGAGAAAAGTCAAATATCAGGTTGATCTACAACTTTTTTGGCCCCTATAAGTTTTTATCGGTCAATCACCACTCTTTCCTGTGGTGAGGTCCACTTGAAATTTGAATCTACATTATTTTTTTGACCATAAGCTAAATGTGATCTGAAAAAACAGTGATTGATTGCGAATATATCAAGACAAGCCCCATGGTCAAGAAAACACTCACCACGATATTACCCAGGTACATCTGATCACCATTGAATATTGGACTCATAGGTAATACTGTTGGTGCGGCAAACTTTGTGGGCCTCAACAAGTTTTCAGTGGTGGAGTTTAATCATCACTGCTTTTTATGGCATGGTCCACTTGAGCTTTGGATCTCCCTCATTTTTAGCCTCATGCCTTAAAAATGTTATGAAAAAATTAGATGGATGGTGTGGATATGAAACATACATCATGGTGAGGACCATGTAGCTTTGTCACGTCAACATAAATATGATATTTTTCGTTTAAATGAAATAGTGTGACCAAGAGAGCCAACAGGAGTCTGATCTCATTAATTTCTATTGGAACACATGCATTAGGAAGATGACGGGCACTAGGGTGACTCTGCGTTGTGGGGAGCTATATGTAAGAATCATTTTAAATTATTTTAAAGTTGTTTTATTATTTATTCATTTCATACTGATAATATTTTATTAATATTACAGAACGAAATGCTACAAATTCATACTCAATCTCAATCGGAGGACATTGTACCGTTGATAGCAAACGAAGCATGTTTTAGGGCCCTTGGCTCTAGATCTAGATACGTCTGTAGTCTCAAGCACGGGGAGGTGCCTTCATCGACCCATCGTATCCGTGCTAATGTGGATGAGGCTACGAGGAGGGCCGAGCAGGAAGAGGTAACATTAGCTGAGCTTAGAACTAAGGTGTAAGTCATGGAAGGGATGATAAATGATATGCAGACACGACGGGCTCAGTTAAAGGAGATAGTGCGTACTCTCATGTTACAGCAACCCCAATCACATCCCCAGTAGTAAGTTGAGTATCGCGTTTAAATTATGCAAGTAATATAGAATAGTCACTAATCATATTTTATTTTAATTATTTTGCAGATTTTCCTACAGACTAATGCTATCTTCCTAAGCCCCGCCGCATTATCAAGGACGCACATTTTTTATTGATTTTTATTAGACAAGTTGGACATGTGTACTTTTTTTATGTTATGGATAATTATAAATTTAGTTTTAATTTAATTAAATTATTTTTATATTTCAATGGATGATGATGAATATTGATTAATACATGTTATTTTATTCAATTAATTAATTAAAATAAGAAAAAAAATATTTTCAAAAAATATTTGTATTAAGGACAAATTTTACCTGTCGCTAATGAATAAATCAACATAATTCATGATGACCAACACTCGTTGACAAAAGTCTTTGGCGACGTGTTTGGTAATTTTAGCGACGAATAGATTCATAGCACAAAATCTTTATTAGCAACAAGTTTCAAATTTAGTGATGTTTTATTATATGTAATGGTGACGTATCAACTCATCGCTAATATTTTGCAACAAGTTGTTAGGTCGTGGCAAATAATTAACTCATTGACAACAATTTATTGTTTTTGTCACTAAATAGAATTTGTGACAACACATTTACGACAAAATTAGTTACGATCAACACTCGTCGCCACAAAGACTTTGGCGATGACTTTATGTTTTTTTAGCAATAAGTGCACTCGTCGCAAAACATCTTTATTCGCAACGAGTTTCATGTTTAGCGACGTTTTATGATATGTAATCCCAACGTGTAAACTCATCGCAAATAAGCTATATTTAGCAATATTTTATTAAGTCGTCACAAATAATTAGTATTTACAACAAAATTGGTGACAAGCAACACTCGTCACAAAAAAGCTTTTGTGACAAGTTTATAGTTGTTAGCGATTACGACGACTCATCGCAAAACATCTTTATTCGCGACAAGTTTCATATTTAGTGACATTTTACGATATACAATGTCCACATGTTAACTCATCGGTAATTAACTATATTTTGCGATAAGTTATTAAGTCGTCGCAAATAATTGAGTCATTGGTGACGGGTTGGCGTTTTTGTCACTAAGTAGAATTTGTGACACAAAATTTTAGCGATGAGTTTGGAGTTTTTAGCGACGAGTCAGCTTGTCAAAAAAAGTCTAAATTGTTGTAGTGATCTAAAGCCTAAGGCTATCAATGGGCATGGCCTGGGGTTGGTCTTGGCCTAAATTTTGAACTATTTCAGGCATTCAAAATTCTGATTTTGCAGGCCCAAACCTGGCCCATTGCCGCCTTACTAAACTCCTTTCTTCTGCTTTTATGGGCAAAAAAAAAAAACAAAACAAAACAAAAAAAAAGGGGTCTATGCAAAAAAAGAGGATATTTTCCCTAACTTAGGCTCATGTGTGGAACACCTCCACTCGAGGAGGGGAGGGAAATCCCAAAAGTGCCCACCTAGCTTCCCCCCGCATGATGAAAGGCTTTGCGTAGGGAATCCGTCTGCCACCAATATCTCACCCCCACACCCGATCTCTCTCCACGACCATCATGTCCCTTTCCGTGCCTTGTACGCCCCCATACCCCTTGAATATTTAATCATTGTACTGTTGTACGAAAAAAGACTGGACTTTGGACATTGAAAGCCCACTTCACACGGCTTTATTTTTTTTTCTTTTAATCCCATATTTACACCGAAATGATGGTCATACAGACCATTGTGAGCTGTACTGCTCTTAGTTGCACAAGGACACATGAACAGTCGGATCAATTGATCTAGATTGTTCATTAAGCACTGCCCATGCTTCGTAGACCACAATGTAAAAAATGGCATTGATTGCACACTCATCATCATCCAATCAACAGGTGAGATTTTAGAAGTGGGGCAGGTGATTCCCTAGGAGGGAAAAAACAGCCTGTAAAATGATTGACTAAGATTTTTCCTGCGAAACAAGTCAGTAAACGATTTAAGTCGTCCATTTGATGGGGTCCCAATGGGGATCGATTTAACTAAAAGATCACAACAATAAAAAAAAAATAAGGCTTGAGAAATAGATGGCTATAAATAAGAAGACCGACTTTCAGATGGAAATGATAACCTGTATGGTGTGGTTTTTGCACTGTATTCCATGAAATGGACAGACTGGATCACTTGATTGGATTGTTTATTTGTGTCTATTTAACTAGGAATACCACACCATAGAGTGCTCCTCCCAGCTTTTTTCTTTAGCCCAGGCTTTCCAAGAAACTTCACTTGAATCACTTGTCAAAAGCAAGCCTTTATAAGTAAGTCCCGTGAGTTATAAAAAACGAAGTTTTGGGACTTTATTTTCAAACGAGGCGGCATCCATCTCTCGTCAGCGTACTCATGGAGATGTGCTGATGCGTGAATTCGTACATGTGGGCCATGGTTTGGTGATCCAGAGTCCAAACCATTGACCACATGGAATTCGAGTCTGATGAGCTTCCACCAAAATCTTTAAGAATATTGCATAAACCTTTTAATCAATGGCAAAGAGAGAAGGGGGTAAAGGAATGAAGTATTCCAATGAAAAAAAAAAACAAATATTTTTTGGCTAGGATCTTCTAGGGGATTTGTGGGGACACGGATTGGGTACTACCCCAACAGGACCTAGCAAGAGACGGACAGTCCTGTCAGGGGATCTGTGGGGCCCACATTAATGTATATGCTATATCCACGTCATTCATCTATTTTGAAAGATCATTTTAGGCGAAGAACCTAAAAAGGAGGTAGATTGGATGCTTAAGTGGACCACACAACAGGAAACAGTAGGGATTGAATTTCTAAAGTTGAAAGCTTTCTGGGGTCCATCATAATGTTTATTTGTCATCCAACCTGTTCATAAGGGCACATAGACCTGTATGAATGGCAAACTTGAACATCAGCTTGATCCAAAACTTGTCCCCCACGAAGTTTTCAATCCCCACTGCTTCCCTTGGTGTGTTCCACTTGAGAATTCAATCTGCCTCCTTTTTAGGTTCGTGGATAAAACATATACAGCATGATGGGCCCCATAAATCCCATGACAGGACCGTCCTTCTCTTGCTAGGTCTAGCGTGGAGTCTACCATCCATGTTGTGCCCTATCAAATCAACAGTCCTGGACACCAATCTGGATTCAAGATCTACACGTGCCAAATAAGTGACAGATCTCAACTGCTCATTAGATTGGCCCAACTATGGACTTTCCCTTGTACAAAGATATTTGTTGTCCACTCATCCGGTGGGGCACCACACGTGTATAGATTAAGGTTTGTTGGCCATTCTTATTTTAGCCATCCATTTTATTTCGTACAAGTGGGACCCACATGATGAGAGAACTAACTTGAATTTTGGGCTAGGGCATGTGCATTGTGGGATCCACCTAACAAGTGACTCGGATCTTGCACCTGCGGTCAGTCAATCATCTATTTCTCTTGGCATCCGAATTAGAAATTTCCGAATGTAATGTGTTACACACATATAAATTGAGTAACATTCTCTTGTTGGAATGAGAGAAAAAGTAACTCAATTTCCATGGATTGGCGATCCCTTGTGTGGTTGTGGGCTTTGGTTTTTGTTCAATGCCATCTTTATTTGTCTTTTGGATGCTTAGAAAAGGAGAGGATTGCTCTCTTGGAGATCAAAGCTTCTCTCAACCATCCGAACGGATCTTCTCTTCCTTCATGGAATGATAGGAGTGATTGTTGTAGTTGGGAAAGACTCAAGTGCAACAACAAAACCCAACGAGTCACTGAAATTTCTCTTAGTAGAATCAGCAAATTCAGATTGGAAGATAGGTATCTAAGTGCTGACCTATTTCTTTCCTTTGAAGAACTCCAGGGTCTCGATTTATCTTACAATTATCTGCATGGTTGGGTGGATAATGAAGGTAACTCCCATCTCTTGTCGTAAGGAGTGTTTGGTTACACCAAATATCATGAAATTTCATGATCTTTTGCACCATAGAATGATTAATCATGAAATATCATAATATCTATGCGGGACAAACATCATTATAAGTTTTTGCAAAGAAATAGTTCGTTTGTGATGGAACCAAATTCATGCGTAGCTATTTTCTTCTTCTTCTTCTTCTTCTTTTTCTTCTTCTTTTTCCAAATGCATGCTTCGCTTTCTTTTTCCTTCGAGATAGGAAGCTTACGTTCTGAGCCTATCTCACATGCAGGATTTGGAAGATGGTCGAGATTGAGGAAGCTAGAGAACCTTGACCTTTCAGAGAATCACTTCAACCAAAGCATCTTGCCGTATTTGGGAGCCCTCTCATCTCTTAGAAGTCTGTCTCTAGCAGGGAATCTAATTGAAAGTTCCCATATAGGTTTTGAAATGTTGCCCAGGTTGAGCAAGCTAGAGCATCTAGACCTATATGGCAACTTATTCAGTAAAACCATTCTACCATATTTGGGTGCACTCTCATCCCTCAAGAGCCTTGATCTGAGTTTCAATAAATTTGAAGGATGGTTTCACATTGAAGGTTAGTTGAGCAAGATTCAGATTAGCATGATGAAATGAACCGTATTTATTTTTAAGAAATTCAAAAAAATAAATAAATAAATAAATCAATCAATCAACAAGAGGCAGGATCCACTATATATACTACTTCTAAAATGAAGATGTGTGCATGGCACCTAATCCGGCCATCATGTGCACCCCAGTACAAAACTCAGGTGGACGACACCATGGGTACAGTTGGAATGAGGACGGCCACTACTAAAAACTTTCCAGACTGTCTAGAGCTGTCCATGTTTACTATTTAGTTTATGTCATCCAATCCATTCAGGAGTACACTCCACTAAGTATAAATATGGACATCCAGAAAATCAGTCCATTCCAAAACTGACGTGGGCCACACCACATAATTTAGTAAATTTAGGCATGATTTTACATGGTTCCATCTGCCCGAATTTTCGGTCGGCCTGATTTTTTGGAATCAAGGGAACATATATAAGGGTTCACATGCATAAGATGAAAGGATTGGATGTCATGCACACACCGTGATTGGCCCTACACATCACTTTGTAAGTTAAGCTTAGCAAAGGAAGCTTTGAGTTGGATTCGGCCTCATTCCCCACCAACTGAAGTTCCAGTATGCAGAACATATCTGGGGCCCACCAATGTCCTTTTACATTCACTCAGTCCATTATTTTTGCCAGTTTACCTTAGAACATGAATTCAAAACTGAGAAAGATCCAAAACTCAAATGGAGCATGACACAAGAAACAGTGGGGAGTGAATGCCCACCATGTAGACCTTAGTGGGGCCACAAGTTTTGAAGCGTGCTCATTATTGTGTTCTAAGATCATTCCAGTGCGAATAACCTTATCAACAGTTTGGATGGCATATAACCATCAGAGTGGACCCTGGGAAGGTTTCATATGTGTTTCCATCAAAACTGGTCCTTGCCATGTGGTCCACTTGAGTTTTGGATCTGCCTCATTCTTGTAGAGGGAAGCATTTGATTGCACAATTTCATGATATTTTGCACTAAATTAGGCTGATAATAATGAAATATCAGGATCTGTTTTGGAATTTAGTGTAATCAAACACACCCAAAATGATATATATTAACAATATTTTGGACCTTGATTGAGTAGACATGCCCCAGTAACATGTCCAAATTCTCTATTTGATGTTTTTTTTTTTTTTCCTCTCTTTAAACTATGCAGAATTAGCAAACTTGAGCAAGCTGGAGGTGTTGGATTTGGAAAATAATGAGCTGACGGGGTTTGTTGCTCCACTTGCGGAGGCTCTAACTTCTCTTCAAGCCTTATCTTTGAGTTCCAATCGACTTAATCGCTCCCTAACTCTCGAAGGTAAAATCCATTTGATATACAAAAAAAAAAAAAAAAAAGAAGAAGAAGAAGAAGAAGAAAGAAAGGAAAATAAGTCTGCACAGTCTACATCTTGAATTGGGGATGTGGAAGAGGGAAGAAAAGACCTAATACTTATTGTAAAAATTAATTTTATATATATCTATATATATATATATATATATATATATATATATATAAAGATGATTGGATATCTTTAACCCCTAGCCTACTCTACAAGATATAAACCGTTGAGATGACTTATATTCACTGGATGATAACTTTGGATGGGTTGAATTAGCTTGGATATGATTTAGAATTTGGATGGTTATCTTGGATCAACAAGGTTAGGATGATAAGGTTTGCATGGCTTAGATGGGTTAGATAGATTAGGTTGGTTGGGTAGGATGAGTTATGTTGAGTGGCTAGGATGGGCAAGATTAGCTAGAATGGTTGGGTAAGATGGGCTAAGTTGGTAAAATTGATAGGGTTAAATGGGCTAAGCTTAGAAAATGGTGGCTAAGTTGGGGGTGAGAGCCCTCTCCCTCCTTTTCCTAGTGTGTGTTGGGAATGAAGTGAGGGTATTCGTAGATGGGGGAGTGGCAATAATATGGTTTGGGTAGTTTGGAAGGTAAAAATAACAAGTAAATGCCCTTTATCAGTTTAGAGAGTTTTGGTGCCACATGACACCCCTACATTGGACCATGAGGTGGTAGGCAGTGTAATTAAAAAGATACCCAAAGACATTTTGGGGAGAGTATTGACTTTTAGATGATCTCTCCCTCAGTCGCACCTCCCAAGGAAACTTCTATCTCCCTCCCCCAACCTCCCTTGTAATTTGAGCTATGCCAACTATGTGGATGACACTTGAAATGCCTCCCACCACTAGGCATTCTTTAGGTTATTTGAATGATGAGTTGGACAGTGGGCAGCACATTGCGTGTCGCCTCCCACATGGCTCTACACACTTTTCGCCAAAATGCACATATCTCTCTCATTATAACTCTATTTCCAGTGTTCTTTTACTTGTTGAAAAGTTAATTCGATAAGCTTCTCAATAAGACTGAAATTACCTCATTTGGAATCCATTTGAGCTTGAAAAGGATGGTCAAAGTCACTTAGATAGTGTGACCCTCATCGTTTGTAAATTTCATCTACACCGCTTCAATAAATTGTCCATCTCTATTAATACTCATTAGATTTAAGTGATTTTAGGCTAATTTAAAAGATGATTGGATGTGCTTTCCAATGAATTATAAATCACCTTCGTCCGAAACTGTTTCACCTGCAATGCCATCTTAAGAAGACTGAGTAATAAGTGAGTTGTGGGCTTGGCTTTAGGTCTAGGTTGGACAAGTTCCTATAGAATTTTTAGGCTTACTTTCACGCTTACCTTTGTATTTGAAGGATAGAATTTGGGCTTGGTTTTGAGAGAAAATTACAAGTCACACACAGTTTGGATCATGTTGTAATTGGCCATCCCTCACAAGGTGTGGTGTCTACATGTACACACAAATAACAATGCTCCAATAGCAATGCACATTTTTCTACATTTCAAGTCAAATAAAATTTATCTTTACAAACTTGACCAATCAAAACTATTAAAAACAATAATATAATTAAATATAAATACTTTTTAAAAATAATTCATAATAAAATCCAATTGTTGATTTGATTCGACGCCTTACATAAGTCCCATGTGCATCATCATTACCCTATATTTACAAGTTTCTTTTAACCCATCTATGTGACCCAACCTTTATTTAATCTCTTTACCATGTACTTTTGACCTAGTCAAATATGTGCACATGGCCTTAAGAATACATACCTTTATTTAATATATTTTCCAATGTACTTTTGACCTAGCCGAATCTGCAATGTACTTTTGACCTAACATAACCTATGCCAGCTTATGAAAGTTTTCTTTCTCTTAATATAGGAGTCTTTAGTATAAAACGCTTGGATTCACCTCTTATAATTATCTAAATGTCCTTACTTTAGAATTCTTTCCATATTCTTGAATAATTATAATTTTAGTATTTTGAGAAGCTAATTGCATGAAGATTTTTTTTTTCCCCTTCTTTCTATCATTATATATTGTAGAGATCAATAAAATTAATACAGGTGAGAGTTACTTATGATGTTCATTTTTTTGTAGGTTTGTGCAAACTGAGGAACCTCCAAGAATTGGACATAAGTGATAATGAATTAGAGGAGAGCCTACCTCCTTGTCTTGGCAACTTGTCATCCCTTCGATTCCTGGATCTCTCTCGGAATAGATTGGGAGGGTTCATCTCCTCATCTCTCATTGCCAATCTAACAATGCTGGAGTACATTTCTCTCTCTTATAACCGTTTTGAGGGGTCTTTCTCATTCAGCTCATTTGCTAACCTGTCCAAGCTAGAGGTGGTGGAACTTTTAGTTTTAAAAAATCCCAAATTTGGAAAAGAATTTATAACTTATCCCAATCAATTAGTTATAGGAACTGAATCTCCATCTTGGGCTCCTACATTCCAGTTGAAAGCCCTTCACTTGTCAAATTGTAACATCAACAAGCCCACCGGTATCATTCCCAACTTCCTTTCCAGCCAAAATGACTTGAGATCGTTGGACCTTTCCCACAACAA
Organism: Magnolia sinica; assembly: GCF_029962835.1. Taxonomy (NCBI): domain Eukaryota; kingdom Viridiplantae; phylum Streptophyta; class Magnoliopsida; order Magnoliales; family Magnoliaceae; genus Magnolia; species Magnolia sinica. Next base: position 63,753,163 of record NC_080584.1, read on the forward strand.
CATGGAAGGGAAGTTCCCCTCTTGGTTGTTAGAGAATAATCAAAGATTAGAAGTACTAAACCTAAGAAGCAACTCCTTCGTCGGCTCATTCCATCTGCCACCTCATCCTAGCAACCTGCATGCATTTTGGTTCGACATGTCCAACAATCATATCCATGGACAAATTCCTCGAAATATAGGTTTGCTCCTTCCAAATTTAGAGTACCTGAACATGTCCACAAATGTTCTGGATGGCACCATTCCTCCCTCAGTTGGTGACATGAAACAATTGATTTCTTTAGATCTATCTAGAAACAATTTCTCAGGAGAAATACCAGAGCAATTGGCCACCGGTTGCATCTCATTGCAAATTTTGAAGCTCTCAAACAATGCATTGCAAGGCCTAGCATTTCCGAAGCGTTCAAACTTGACTCAACTGACTTACTTGTCATTGGAAAATAATAGGTTCACAGGGAAGATCTCACCTGGTTTGTTCAAAAGCTTACAACTATGTAAGTTGGATATCAGTGAAAACTACATCTCGGGTAGTCTTCCTAGTCAGATTGGGAACTTTTCCGATTTGTTGACGCTTGTCATGTCTAAAAATTATTTTGAAGGCCCTATTCCAGTTGAGTATTGTAAACTCAGCATGCTTGACCTTTTGGACCTTTCCCATAATAATATTGTTGGGTCCATACCTTCATGCTTTGACCAAACTGCTTTGAGGTTCATGCATTTGCAAGGAAATGGGTTCACAGGATCAGTGCCAAATGCTTTATCCAATATTTCCTCCATAGTTACATTGGACATCCGGTATAACAATATATCTGGTAGCATTCCCGATTGGATTGGTGTACTTCCAAATTTGAGGGTACTTCTACTTAAAGGAAATCATTTGCAAGGTCACATCCCCATTCACTTGTGTCAACTGAACAACATCAGCATAATCGATCTTTCAAAAAATAATCTCTCTGGGGAAATTCCATCATGCTTAGGTAATATGATGTTAGGGAGCCGGGAAGTAATTGATTCATCATTTTTTCGTCAATATTACTACTCTGGGATGAGTATGAATAGAAGCACGTATATGCCAAAAAGACGTATTCATGTGTATCCGCCTCTCAATGTCTACGATGATTCTTTGGAGGAGCAAGAAGAAGTGGAGTTTATAACGAAGAGCAGGTCAGAGACTTACAAGGGTGACATTCTTTACTTTATGTCCGGAATAGACCTGTCATGGAACCAATTAACAGGTGAAATCCCACCTGAAGTTGGAAATCTAAGCAGGATGCATGCATTGAACTTGTCGAACAATCAATTAACAGGAGAGATTCCAGAAACCTTCTCCCACCTAAAACAGATAGAAAGCCTAGACCTCTCTTACAACCGATTGAACGGGAAGATTCCTTCTCAACTAACTGAGCTCAACTTCTTATCTACATTCAGTGTCGCTCACAATAACTTATCGGGTAGGATACCTGACATGAAGGCACAGTTTGCAACCTTTAAAGAAACCAGCTACGAAGGCAACCCCCTACTCTGCGGACCACCATTGAAGAGTTGCTACTCCACTTCTCTACTACCACCTTCCGTGCCGACAACTTCAGATGATGAGGAAGAAGATTTTGACATAAACTTCTATGCGTGCTTTCTGGCATCTTATGTTGTGTGGTTCTTGGTTTCCGTAGCAGTTCTCTATGTCAACCGCTACTGGCGAGAAGTGTTCTTTGGTTTCGTCGACAGATTTATCTATTCATGCTACTATTTTGCTTTGGACAACCTTTGCAAAGCTATTGCCCATGTAACTAAATAAACTCCAAACTTGATCACTTTTTTCCATATGTCTAAGCTGTATAAGATTAATAACCATGCTCATGCATCATTGCTCTTTTATCCTGGTCCTTGTTTTCCCTTCATTTTGTGATTAGATATGCAAGCAGGTTGATCTGCAAATGTATGATTTGATTAAGAGGGACTGATAATACCCATTGATGTTTCCAAGCACCCATAATATGGAGGTGATTACATTTCAATCATTTCCAAGCACCCATAAATGAACCCTTAATGTTAGGGAATCTGGTGATGTTGAAAAAAGTTTTTTTTTTTAAGGGAAGATAATGATAATAAAGACATGTAGCGCGAACAAGGGTTGTGAAATGTCATCCCATGGTTTGGCATGTCGGATGCACACAAAAAGGTCCCACTCAAACAACACTTTGTCATAGGTAGCAGCGTTAGAGGTGTTGCATGTGAGCCTAGCAGAGATACTAGCATTTATAAAAGCCCATGTGAAGATGTTCGACATGCCGCCCTCAATAGTCCCAGTTACACATGCCTCATCCAAAATGAATGCCATAAAGAACAGCCCACACTCATTCATATACAATATATGTATGTATGGCACATCTTATAATTGGACAGACACAAGTTTGGCCTAAAAGCATAAGCATTATGAGTATTTAATGCATAGATTTGATTTGACACATGAGGGTGCGTTTGTTTGCAATTTCTACATAGGTTATGTTCGGAAGTTCTATCCTGTTAACTTCTAAATAGAACACTGCCATGATTAAATACAGTTTGGCTAGCTTTTAAAAATAGCTTATATTTAGAAACTTTTTCCACCAAGAGCATCCCTGCCTGATAGGCTCGGTATTTTTATCTATCCCTCTATTGTGGACAAACATCGGTAACAATCAATGCAAGCAAAGCAGAACCATAAAAGAAGAGAGCCAACCCAATACCTAGAAGCCAAAAAGAAAAACAAGAGACACTGGGATAGAATACAAGGATTACCTCTCTCTCCCACTCTTTCATCTTACGAGGAATTTCTCACCAAGGAAACATCCACACAAGATTATTAATGTCATGTGCCCTACAAAACCTGTGTTAATATTACCCATTCATTTGATGATCTTTACAGTAGAACATAATGACTATGGGCCCTATATAGACACTATTCATGCCATAAATAGTTGACGGTATATCTTAAAACGTTCATGTATATATAATAAGAGGGATTCAACACTCTAGATTGAATTTGGGCCTCAAAGCAGAAGATTGATTGGGAGCTAACTCTTAGAAGGTAAGACAATAGATAGAATACTAGTTGTTCTCGGGAAATTGAGATTGGGCGCAATTTCTACTGATCAAGGGAGAGCAGTGTTCGAAATATCGGTATCGCACAATGTATCGCACCCTTGGGATACAGATACGTATCGGTTATCGCACGGGATATATCAAAAAAGAAGTGCACATAATAAATTTCCTGTGTATAAGGTACTAAGTTATGTGTTATCTGATTAAACTAAGGTAAATATATTTAAATATGATGCATACCATTTATAAATGTATAAAGATATGTATGAAAATGAGTCACATCCAAACATCAATTGGAATTCATTTTATAATGTCATTTTAGGGCATGGGCCGAAAAATAAGGTAGATCTAAATCTGAGGTGGACCACAACACAAAAAATAGTGTTCATTGAATGATTACCATTGAACTATTTTGGGCCTATAATTTTTTTGGATAAAGCTAATATTTATGTTTTCCCATCCAGGTTTGTCAAACCTCATGGATAGATTGGATGGCAAATAAACATTACGGTGGGCCCTAAAAAGCTTCAATGGTGGACATCATTGCCACCACATTTTCTTGTAGTATGGTACACTTGATCTTTCATCTATCTCCTTTTTGGGCTCATGCCTTAAAACTACTTATAAAAATGGATAGAGGGTGTGGATTGGCTGGTGTACCATGCAAAGTATGGGCATGTGTCATGCCAAGATGGGACGTGGATTTCCTACTAAATCCTTTCGCAGGAGTGGGGCACACCGTGATGTTTGTGAGAAATCTACTTCATCCATTAGTTTTGTGAGATTATTTTAAGACTTGAGGCAAAAATTGAGTAGGATCCAAGACTCAAGTGGGTCGCAATAAAGAAAAAGGTGGGTAGGGAAATTCCTACCGTTGAAACCTTCCTGGGTTGACAGTGATGTTTACATTCCATCCATACCGTTCATTACGTCATCACTACTGGGATGAATTGAATACCCAAATCCCTTTGTCGTAAAATGTGTTCAAAAAATGGTGGACGGAGTGGATTTCTCACAAACATCACCGTGGACCCTACCTATGTTTTCAGCGCATGAACTTCATGCGAAGCCCAACGTCCACGAAATCAGATTGCGTACTAAGTCACTCTGTGCTTTTATCGTACTGAGTAAACTAATTTTCAATGGTAGAGGTTCAATCAAAATATTTCCTGTGGTGTGGTCCAGTTGAGATTTTAATTTGCTTCATTTTTTGGATCAAGCCATAAAATTATCTTTTAACATGGATTAGTGGAGTGGATAAAATAAAAAAATAATAGTGGACCCCACACAGTTTACTCGGTACGTTAGGGGTACTGAGTTACTCAGCACGTAATCCGCTTTCGTAGTCCGCATTGTACAAACGTGACATCCAAACCTCAATTGGACCACACCACAAATAGCAGTGAGGACAATGATTCTCACCGTTATAACATTCGTAGGGTCCACCATAACGTTTGTTTTCCATCCAATCTGTTCATAAGGTCACAAAGACCTTGATGAATAGGAAAAACAAATATCATACGATCCAAAACTTTTGCAACCCCAAAGGGGTTTCAATGGTGGACATTCAATATCCCGCAGCTTTTTTCCAGTTCTGCATAAGGGCTCGGGGCCCTTTTTTTTTGAAGCAGAGAGGTTCCGGCATCTGGAATCCTAAAATCTCTCCCAAATGCCGATTATTTCAACGATTTCGGCGGATTTTGCAGCCAAATCTCTCCAAATCAGAGGCTTCGATTCAAATGGCCCATCAAACGATATCTGAAGTTTTGGATTTTCGGTATCTTCCGGGGGTTTTCGGAGGAGTTTCGTCTCGCTAGGGCCCCATACCGATAATATCGGCCGATAGTATCAATATTTCGAACACTGAAGGAGAGTTGTACTGCATGGATCTCAGTAACCCATTGTTTCATGACCACCTAGCCAGTTGTAGGAGAACCACAAAAAGGGACGGTCCTCACCTATCATATCACCAAGGAGAACATACCACCTAATCCAAAAAAGAAACAGGCTAAAGCAAACAGCCCTCAAAGAGGTAAGAGCATGCCAAGGCCCTCAATACTCCCTATTTGAAAAACCTCCGCTTCCCATTCTAACAAGGGCATCCACAACCACATTTCCTTCCCTAAGAATATGAGAAACCCTGTAGTTAAGGAAAATACGTTTATGATAAATAGAGCCTAGACAATACCAGATATTCCAACAAGACATAGAATGAGGGTGAGAGACCGCCTCTGCTTTCACACAAGAGCTGGTTTCCATAGTTATGTTCATTAAGCCCAAATCTCTACAAATATCCAACCCATCTAGAATGGCCTAAGTTTCCACAATAGTGTTGGAAACCTGGCCATAAGAATTGTGAAACATAAAGATCATGTTACCCCATTGATCCCTATATATTCCTCCTCCTCCGTCACCTGGAATGCCTCTCACGAAAACGTCAACATTTAGTTTGAGCCAATCCTGCTCCGGCCTAGACCATTTGATGATGTCGAGCCTCTCTTCGCTCTTCCTACTACTATCCCCATATACTAAAGGGAAACTAATTCTGACATCAGTTCCTTCCCTTTGTGCAATATGCACATACCCACCTCCCTCAACCATATACAAATCTTACCTACAGTAGTCTCAGCCAAAACCAATCTCCCCTCAAATCGTCGATCATTGCACCCCAACCACAATTCCCAAACAATAAAACATGGGGCCATACCATTGAGTTTTTTGAAGCCTCGGTGATGAGCCAGCCCTACTTGACTAGTGAATGGTCCTCTAGGCAATCGATTGCATTGTAGGATCACTTCAAGCCTCAAGATCAAGAGACATGCATGCTTGGTCAAATCGACTCATATGTGTACTAGCTTTGACTAATCCCTAGAGCTAAGGATGTCTCGAGAATTCAAATTCTTAATATAATGAGCATTGGCTACCTTACGAAGTCAATTATAATGGCCCATATGTAAGTATTATTGGGTCCATATATTAGCATATGATTAAGGTCGACATGAGTTTTAAGGGATACATTGGTCTTCTAACGACATTTGTTATTATTAGGATCTAGTAGATTGGACCATTCATCAAGTGGTTTTTCATTGGTACTAGTACTCAAAACCTTTAAATAGTACCCTATAGAGAATTGTTACTATTCATGAAAATAAGATCTTGGTATATTTTAATCCATTAGATACTCGAAGTGGAGGATCACTTCAAGCCTCTAAATTAAAAGCCACACATGCTAGGTCAAATTGACTTGTATATGTACTAGCTTTGACTAATCCTTAGACTTAAGGATATGTCAGATATTCAAATTCCCAATATAATGTGCTTTGTCTACCTTATGAAGTCAATTACGGTGTGGCTCATATATAAGTATTATTGGGTCCATGTATTAGAATACGGTTAAGGTCCATATGATCAAATAAGGGATACGTTGGTCTTCTAGTGACATTTCTTATGACTAGGATCTAGTAGATTAGATCATTCATCAAGTAGTTTTTCACTAGTACTAGTACCCTAAAACCTTTAAATAGTTGTATGAATATTTTCAACCATTGATCTTTTTTTAATTGTTTAAATGCTTGCGCCACACTTGATGGTAATTCTAATAGTTGAGATTTTGTGATCCATCACTTGATTTGCATGAAAATTGGATAAAGGACAAATGGTTATGTTCAGTGGATGGATGACTTTGTCAATTTGTTTACATGGCTGGATTGCAAGATTTCAATTCCAATATACCAAAGTCTATAGGTGGTGGAGTACCATTCTAATGTCTCTCCTTAAAACCTCAACTACTCCCTATAAATTAGATCATATCCCTAAGGTTGAGTATATAGAAAGAGAGAGAGAGAGAGAGAGAGAGGGAGAGAGAGAGAGAGAGAGAGAGAGAGAGAGAGAGAGAGAGATTGTTTCTCTCCTCCTGCCTCCATCCACACATCCATATGCATGGGGTCGACTGTGCATGTCCATTTGTATGCGACCAGAGCCCCTCTCTAGGGTTCATATTAGATTTCGTCCCCTCCTCATATGGGATAAATCTAGGAAAGAACATTCCAGTTTGAAGGTGAGGCATCAACACTCAAGCGATTTTTTATAGTAGCAGTCAAGAGGTAAGCCTGAACTTATATTTCTTTGATTTTGGGTTTTGTAGAAACTTTATGATATTTACATAGTGATCCTTCAAGCTTAATTAACAAATCCAGACCTTTAAAAAATCTGTAATTTCCATTGCATTTATAAAACTCTAATAGAAATGGTATCATAGAAATCTCACTATTAGATATTCTTCAATTTCTATTTTTATTGACCCAATGAATGTGTCCATTCCATGCTTTGACTGACCAAATGGTAGAAACCTTAATGAGGAACATCCTTTCCAGATTTGAGTAGAAACAAACATATAGATTGCGAGATCTAAGTGATTCAATTTAACGTATCAACAATGAACAATTTTGAATCATGATCAATAAGGACACATTTGGATTCTTTTAATTATACTTTCTTACGAAGATGATGTGGCATGTTTCATGATGTTGAATGGAATCAGTCATCGTCGATGGGCCAGACCGTTAGGTTGAGATCTTCGATTCTCTTGATTCTAATAAGACCACGACCATCACACCAGATCGCCCAGTAGGGCATCTTGGTGAACTTTGTCCCTTTTAATCGTCTTCATAAGTGGCCCAGACCTATCCAACACTAATCCGTTATTAGCCAGATAATATCCTTCTTCAAGACCCTTTATCACTCACTTTATTCCAATTGGAGTGCAACTTTGGACCCCACCAAGCTGATGTGTCCATTTCTCCTATCCCGGGCTGGGTTTGCTTAGGCATCAATTCGATATTCAGATCAAATCTTCTCAAACGTTGCAACTGCTCCGAACATCTCTAGGGAGATCTCCCATCTTGGAAGGACTGCGAGAGACGTCGGCCTCACCAAGAATATCATAACCAGATTTGTGATAGATTTGTTCTCTCAGTGGATCTCTTTTATATATGGTGGGTACATTTCCTCATTAATGGGTATGATAATCATGATCACGTAGCATGTGACGATTTTCTAGGTTTAGGAAGATCTCTTACCATTCGTTGTGTTTGGGAGTAAGATTTTTTCTTGTTTCTACTTTATTATTTCCAGAGTTGGATTTCAAGAGCTCTTTAAGTAAGTCCACTATCTTATTCACTAAATGAGGATTATTATTTCTCCTTTGATATTTGTGGTAGTTGGCATTTTTTTTTTTTTTTATATTAGAAGTTTTTTAAAAGGATTTTACTTTCTTGTTTACTCCTTTTAGAGTTTCTCCTTTAGACTTTGAAGATTTTCCTTTTACAAGTTTGGGAGCGAAGTTTTTATATTTTTCTATGCAACTTTTGATGTAACCCAAACCAGATTTTTCACCACTTCGGCGAGATGCAGTTAATAATTTTTCAAGTTTCTAGTTTCCTTGAGTATATATCCAAGTATCTTTTTAAGTCTTAAAGGAGGAAACTTCTATTCTTATATTTCATTTTCAGATTTGATATTTTGAATTTCAGAAATCTTTAAATTCAAATATAATTTAGTTTTCTCAAAGTAATCAGAAAAATAAAAATTTTCTAAAATGGCTTTTTTCAAGTTCTAATTGAAGTTTGGCACATTTTTCTTTATGAATTTTTAGTTTAGCCGCAATCTTACAACTTTCTTTGTATAGGGCATCATATGCTACTTGGAAATCATCATCATTTTCAGAATCACTTCTAGGAGTTTCATAATTAGAAGTTTCATATTCATCTGACAAAGTGATTATGGCTATAGTTATAAAAGCCTTTTGATCTTTTACGGTATCTTGGTCTGATTCGTCAGTTTCTAAATTAGATTATGATTCTGATGATTCCGCCCAAGTTACAATCATGCCTCTTTTTCTAGATTTATCCTTCTTAGGACATTTTGAAGCTAGATGCCCAAATTCAAAACAGTTTAAGCATTGGGTGTCTTTAGATTTTGATTTACAAGAATTTGAGTTTCTTTTTCTTTTGTCAAAAGGTTTTTTAAAATATGATCTATTTTTATTTTTAAAAATTCTATAAAGCTTTTTAACCAACATTGTCATATCATCCCCATTCTTATCATTATCAGAATTTATATATATATCTTTGGATTTAGAATTAGAGGATTTAATAGCTATGGACTTGCTTTTAGGAGCTTTGATATTCAGCTCATAGGTTCGTAGAGATCCAACCAATTCCACTACCTTTATAACATCAGTATCCCTCAATTCTTGTATAGCAGTAAGTTTTGAATTGAACCTGTCAAGAAGTGATCGCAATATCTTTGAGCAAACCTTGCTTTCAGGAACTTTTTCTCCAAGACCCCACATAGAATTAACAATGTCGTTTAGTTTCATATAACAGTCCATGAATGACTCACTTTCTTCCATACGAATTTCCTCAAACTTTGTTGTGAGGATTTGGAACTTAGACTTTTTAACAATGTTAGTTCTTTCATGTGTCATTTTGAGAATATCTCAAGCTTATTTTGCTGTATCACAATAAATTATTCTTTTGAATTCATCTGGTAATAGAGCGCATGTTATTACATTTAAAACTTTTGCATTTACACTGCTTTCACTTTTTTGGGTGGTCGTCTAAAAACTATAAGTGGTTTCTTTCATGGACGTGGTTCCATCCTCAGCCAATACTTCCATCATTGGAGGGGTTCATTTAGCTAAAGTGGCTTGCCACATACTTTCATCAATGGATTTGAGGAAAATTCTCATCCTTACTTTCCAATACTAATAGTTTGAGCCATCAAAGGGAGGTGGCCTAAAAATAGATAAACTATCAAAATTTGACATTTAATAGATCTGGATCTAGATTTAGGAGGTTAATCCAAAAAAGAGCAACCTCGCTCTGATACCACTCGAAAGGACGAGCTATAGATGTCCTAAAGGAGGGGTTGAATAGGACAATAGAAAATATTTCGATATAATGCAGACTAATAAATAAATACTCTCAATTGCTTATAGTATTGAAATCTTAATTCCAAATAGTTTGTAAGATAACCTTCACCTAAAATATTCAAGCAGGACAACCTTATTTCACAATGTCTTTGAGATCAAAATATCAAACTTAGTAAGAGACAATCAATCACAAGGAAAGCAATAAAGAAATAATCATTCACCACCTATGCACAAGAAGTTATAGTGGTTCGGTGCTTAACCACACATATACTCCACTGCCAAAATTACTACTACACTCGTAATTTTGGCTTTCACTATTTCAAGATTTTCACAGGTTCACCATAACAACTTTATATAGTTCTTGTGATTTTCACGGGCTATCACAACGAAACCCACTTTGTGATTTTCACGGGCTCACCACAAAACAACCCGCTGAGATTTTCGGACTATCTCAGAAAAACTTAAATATAATAAAAGAAAATACAGTACTTATCTTCAGATGCAGAGTCGAAGATGTAAGTGTAGCCTAATTGCAGCAATCTTCTTTCTTGGGATATTTGATGAAGTCGTATATGTATTCCACACAAAAAAAATATAGGGATCTAATGTATTTTCAAAGTAATAAACAAAAATCTTAATGTTGCAAATTCAGTTCTCTAATTTCTCAAGTAGAGTATGGATTATAGAATAGAATAAGCTAAAATAAATATCATAATTATCGCACAAATAGCTTAAGAAGACTCTCTCTCTCTCTCTCTCTCTCTCTCTCTCTCTCTCTCTCTCTCTCTATACTTAAGGATATTGCTCACAATTTTTCATTGTTCAAATGAATGAGAGAATGCCTCTATTTATAGCCAAAGGCTTTAGAAATTCAGTTGGCTTGATTTTCAGTTCAGCTAGCCGAATTCCAACGATTGCGTTCCAACGGCCCTCGGATTTCGCAGGATAAGATTTTTCAAAAATTCAACTAGCCGAACCTCTAGTTAGGCTGGCCCAACACAGGGTTCAGCTAGCCAAAATTTCCCCGAGATCCGAAATGCAACCCTTCATGGAAACTTGACTGAACACACTCGAGCTGGCTGAACGGACAAGTTGGGTTGGCCGAACCCAAGGTTGGGCTAGCCTAACTTGACACAGAAAAATTATATATTATTGTATACTTGCCCAAATTGTGTTGGGTTGGCCGAAGTTAGTTGCGTTGGCAGAACTAAAGGTCGGGCTGACCTATCTTCATTGTATTTTACTTTGAATTATATATTATCTTGTCACCATGTGAAATACACCTAACCTAGGGTCATTCTAAGGTTATACCACCTGATGGTTGACATAACCAAAGTTCTTCAAAACTTTGAACCATGCATATGTTGAGGGTCAAATATTGCATATTAGACCCTAGTTATTGTGTAGATTTACGAACATGGTACTGTTTATCGACCCAATTTAATTGTGTTTATGCTGCAAAATGTGTTTGAGGACCAAAAACTAACTGTACACGTCAAATTTCAGCCAATAGATCCCTTTGGAAGTGGCCTAACGGACAGATCAGCCCATAGCACTCAGGTCTAGGTGGAAGTATTTTGAAAGATAGCATATAATGTGTCTCAGCCGTCCAAACGTAAGATGAATGGCAGAGAAAAAGATCCTTTGGACCTCATCAAAAGAAGGAAAAATATACACAATTCCGACCGAAATTCTAAGAGGAATCTGGTAGACGGAGTGGATTTCCCAAAAGTCATCTTAAGTGGGCCCCACCGAGAGTTCAGCGTCGGCGAACAGTCTCTCCACCGACTCCAGCACGGATTGCAACACTTATAAAAAGGAGAAGACAAGAGAGAGTGGGGGGACGGATCGGTTGGGATTCAAGGAGGCAATTGGAGCTGGGATGTGGAGCAGAGAAAGAAAGTGTAATTTTAGATTATTTTTTTAACTGTTTCTTTTTATGAGTGGCTGAACCTCTTAGCTAGGGCTAAGAGGTGAAGCTTGTAGTGAGATGGGAGACTCTATTTGTTGATTTAACTATTTAATTGTGAATTGAACTTGATTGTGGTTTGATTATTAAGGGAATGTTTTTAGTTTTTAATGGTCTGTTGTGAATGAAATTACAATGGGTCTGCGATAGCTTTGAGCATGTTCCTTTCCTTTTATGTTTATGACGTCAGGAAGCCCTATTGTTCACCATCGTCTCATGGGCATGGTCAGATGACGGTACCCTTCCTAACCCTCATGCATTGTTGATTGGTTGGTAATTAGTTTAATTCTGTTGTTTGCTTTGTCTCCTGGGCATGGAATCCATTCTAATTCATATACCTCTCAAATTTCCAAGATTTTTGAAGCAGGCATAAGATCTCCCTGATCTCTACAAGTGGATCCTCTGAATCACTAGTTTCCTTCCTTTAAATTCCTTAAGTTTTAGATTAGTATTTCACTATTATTCCTCAAAAATCATTCGATTTAGATTTCATCTTAATATAGTTCTCGTGAGTTTCAGATTACGTACAGGTTTTAGTTAGTTTATTACTACATCATAACCCTATACTTGGAGAGTGAACAGCATAACCTTTAAAGCTTGAGATGTTGAGTCTTCCTTGAGATGTTTACCCAGACTCTACAGAATCTTCATGAGTTTCCGAAGAACATCTTCATGAGTGTTTGTGATCCATTCGGGACTACGAAATTTGACAATCCTAACTATTCTTTAAGTATAAGCACTTACATTCTTGCAATCACTTCCACCAAATATCTTCCCCGCATGCCTGTATAGCTTACATGTACTCTACTTTCATAGTAAATAAAACAACCACTAACTGCAATATTCACATCTAACTACTCGCACTACTAACTAAAGAGAAAATCAACCTGTGATAGAGCTTCTTTCATCTCGATTTTTTACATAACCTGCATGCACAAACCCAACCAACTCTAAATTTTGACCACCATAACAAATAACCATTTCAAAAGTACTCTTTAAGTGACAAATGATCCACTTCACCACAATTCAATTCTCTACCTAAGTTTGCCATGTATATACAGCCTGCTTCCATTAACTGTGCAATTTCTAATTTAATACATGCCAGGACAAACATAAGGCTTCATATCACATACGATTATGGTACTTAAGATACATCCACCTTCTCTACTTTTGTGCTAAGACACTAATCTAAAATAGCTTAAAATCAATCGGTAACAAAGTACTGGCTAGATTAAAATTCTTCATATTGCAGCAACACATAACTATTCCTACAACACGTATGAGTTATCCGAACTTTCCTATTCCTTAAACATAGAACCCTTATACTAACCATTTTGTAAGGTAGAATAATTTGGTACATTGTTCATCAAATTGTCCAAAACAAGGCGTCAATATCAAAGAACAAAGTAGGTGCAACAGAAACAATGGAAGACCTAACACACATTCATCAAATGAAGTTGCAATCATTAAATTTAATTTTAAAAAAAATCCCTTAACATTTTTATCAGATCTGATGTGTAACTGCATTATGTATTTAACAACACTTCATTGCTCAATGTGTAACTGCATAGTTACATTTCATTTACATCTTTCAGGGTTAAACTTGATTATGTATCAAGTAATTCATGAGCTTACACCCTATCCATAGCTCAAGTGGTAGACTGAGTGAAAGATACCATGTTTCAACACTGAGGTCTTGGTATCGATTCCCTAGTGGGGGTGGCTAACAGTGATGTGTGAACTGACAGTGTTGTGTACTAACAAGCTAAAGAAAAAAAAAAGTAATTCATGAGCTTGCGTTTATACCCAACATTGTCAAATGCATTGCACATGTGCATATGCAATCAGATATGCGCACATATGTAAAATTATCATGTATGCCATAATGGCATATGCGATCCTCGCAAGTATGCCATGGCATACTTTGTTTTGCGATCACATATGCGAGTATGCGATCACATACCGCATATGCAATTGCATATTGCCCAACAATCAGAAATATGATCATTGGGACTTTTCTTTTCTTTTTCTTTTTTTTTTTAAATGTAATTTTAGTCATTTTTGCCTGTAAATAGGCTCTCTCTCTCTCTCTCTCCCTCTCTCTCTCTCTCTTACTCATCTTTCTTTGCATTTGAAGTCTCTCTCTCTCTCTCTCTCTCACTCATCTTTCTTTGCATTCGAAGTCTCTCTCTCTCTCTCTCTCTCTCTCTCTCTCTCTCTCTCTCTCTCTCTCTCTCTCTCTCTCTCTCATCTTTCTTTGCATTCGAAGTTTAGAATAATTAATCCTCAATTAAAATTTTTGCTCGTAGATTTTCTTATTAAAATTTATGTAAATATAATATAAGTAATTAAATATATAATTTAATGAAACATTCAAACTACAATGAAATAAGTAAAATATGCTATCCAATCACTTTTACTAATTAGGCAATTTACATTCAAACTACAATGAAATAAGTAAAATATGCTATCAAATCACTTTTACTAATTAGGCAATTACTTCAAACTACAATGAAATAAGTAACAATATTTCTGGAAATTTATAAAAATAAAAATAAAAATAAATAAAAAGAAGAAGAAGAAGAAGAAGAAGAAGAAGAAGAAGAGAGAGAGAGAGAGAGAGAGAGAGAGAGAGAGAGAGAGAGAGGAAAAAGCAATTATGCAATTGTATATGCTAACAACATGCGATCGCATATGCGATTTGACAACATTGTTTATACCTTCCATGCCCTTTGACAAATATATAATTTCACAACTCAAATCTTCTCATATTACTCAAGGCCTAAAATATCTCAACTTTATTTTAACATTAGTTCCAAAATAGAGCATGGTATCAATAATGATGTTGAGCTTAACCAAGGGTCAATAATGAACAAACTACTTCACAAGTTGTCACACGAGTTGAATTAATTTGAACAAAGAAAGATATTTGTTCATGAATAATGATCCCGTGGGCAAAATGGATGGGACCATTTCCATGAACATAGATTCATTTGAACCATGTCATCTACATCACCTATCCGGACCGTCCATTAGGTCCAGTGCACTCTTCATAGGCATCTGGTAAAAAAAAATCGTACCGATTAGATTATCTAAACCATTCAGTTAGTGGCATGAAAAATGGATGTAGAAGATTGTTGTTGAATGACAGGCACAGTCACTAATGTTTAGAACCAACTAACTGCTGCGATTTTTGCCCAATAGCAGAAGATGGAACTGGACCTAACAGACAGTTCAGATTGGTGATGTGAATGTCAACAAGTCCCGATGCAATTATATACATGGGAAGGTTTCCATAAACAGCCCACTAGATCATTACTCTTTGTTCATATGTATCCTGGAGAAGCACATAGAAGACACCCATATCTTGGGTTTTACCACCCTTTCTATTTGCCCATGGAAAAAGAGTTTGACTCCAAAATATACCTAAGCATCACATCAAAAGTGAAGAACAAACCCAAACATGACATCAGTATTTGAAGAACAATGGAACCAAGTATATCCAAACAAGGCATCAATATTTAAGCAGAAGTACATTCAACAAAATAAGTAGATCTAATATGCATTCATCTATTGAAGATGTACTCATTCAAAAAAGGTTGCGTAATTTTTTATGAGAACATCTCCTGTTAATGCCTTATATAAATTATTTTATCAAAAATATATAAACACTCTATAATTAAATTACAATACAAGTATGCATGTCCTTCTATGGGTGATTGAACATTGGTGCCAAAACAATGTGATGGGGACATCACGCGCACACGCGCACGCACGCCGCCCCCTACGCACTTACACCAGAAGAATGATCCCACCGTTGATCTGGATCGATGACAACGTCCAAGGAGGGCCTCCTAGTTAGAAGACAAAGTTTTGATTCAAAAGAATGGGCCCAACAATCAAGAAAAGCCCACCATGGGATCTCATGATCGTAACCCACTAGTCGGATTCATTTCATAATTTAGGTTTTGCTTATTGTTATTATTTAGAACATCATAAATGCTTTATATTTTTTTTGTTTGGTTTTTATTTTAGTTTACTTCATCGTCAAGTAATAGGTTGCACACATGGGGCGAGTTTTGAGGTATAGGATTTTCCTATAAATAGGCACCCCTTGTAGTTCTTTTGATTCATTGAAGATTAATAAAAATTCTGCGTTTTCCTACTCTCTGAGTTGTGAAGCCCCTGGGTGCAAAGCCCTTCCTTCATCGAAGGGTTAACTACGGTGGTGCGAAGCCACATCTATCCCGATTTGCCCCCATCTATCGCCATCTTACTACCCATCTTCTATCATCCCTTCATCTCACCTTACCCCATCATCTACACTTCAAATCAATCATCTATTGCAGCAATTCTCCTCCCCACATCAGAATTTCAGAATCTAACCCTACAAGAGGGTTGAAACTTCGGCGGATCACCACGCACAAACTGTACATTGGATTGAGCTGAGATTTGGGAGTTTTGGAGTCCATCCCTGGTCGGTCAGGGCCAATATTGCCTTTTTTTTAATAGTGGGCCTCACACACGTGCAGTCGTGATCACACGCATGTACATCTGGGCTATTGTTGTTGTCGACGCGTGCGGTACTTCTCTAGTTCGTCTCTCCCCTGTCTTTCACTCCGCTTTCACCCAAAATCCCTAAACCTAACCCTAAATTACTCAAATCTCCAATTTTATGCTCCTTTTCACACTAGGGTTCCCCGAATTGGAATTTCTGAATCCCTTGGATTAGGGACTGATTACTATGCATGTGTGGATGATTATTTCTTATCTTTGAGTATCGTTTGGTTCATAATTTTTATTGATCCAGCCCTATCATGTGTAGGCCTAGACTCGCATAGATTTCCCTTAATTGAATGTTTGGACTTTCATGTGGGATATGGAATTTGTGTAATTGTTTATGAACTAACGTGATCTTAAACCTGAAATCTTGCACATCATATCTGAATTTCATGTCCTACATCAAATTTGGTATCAAAGCTTAGGATTCTTATAGGAGAATGCATTACATTTTTAGAGTTTAGTTGTTTATGTCCATTACGCATCAATTCTCATCATATATGCCTGTTTAGAGGTCCATAAACCCAGACATAAGCTGCTGAAATTTTCTATTATCCCCTTATTTGAATTATTTTAGAAATTAACTTAGCTTTTTATTTCTGGGTTTAGAAACTTTCCTTTTCTGTTTTTAGAAACTAAATTTTTTGAAACTTTCTTAATCTGTTTTTAGAAACTAATTTCCTTTCCTTTTTTTTTTTTTAGAAACTAGTTTACTTTCCTTTTTCTTTTTTAGAAACTAACTTACTTTCTATTTTTAGAAACTTTCCTTTTTCTTTTTTTAGAAACTAGGTATTTTTTTTATATATAGAAACTTTCCTAATTTGTTTTTTTTTTAGAAACTTTCCTAATTTGTTTTTAGAAAAATTTCTTTTTTCATTTTTAGAAACTAGGTTGCTTTTTTAGAAACTTTCCTAATTTGTTTTTTTTAGAAACTTTCCTAATTTTTTTTTAGAAACTTTCATTTTTTTCGTTTTTAGAAACTAGGTTGCTTTTTTAGAAACTTCCCTAATTTGACAACTATATTGCTGGATTTTGGTAGCGTTGTGTAGTTTTCCTCTTATAGAGTCTCATAAGATCATTTAGTCCCATTTAGCCGCATATAGTTGCAGTCAGTATTTAAGTTATCGGCAAAAAGTCCTAAAGTTACTAAACAAGCTGTCCCAGGAGATCGAGTCTTGGGGTAAGCGCTTGGAACAAGACATAGATCAATGCCTTGACCAAATAGAGGCCTCCCTCAGGACAAACCCCACCATTAGGGAAGATAGTCAATCTCAGGCAGGTGGCCAGGAGGATAGACCAATGAATGGAGGTGGCCAAGGAATCAGTCATGGGCGTGCACCCATACCCCCACCCCATGAGGGACATCAAGACCATTATTTTGAGGGGTACAACATATACGGCCTCGTGACTAGAAAGAATGCACCAGAGGCTAGTGTAGAGTTACCTACTGAGGTCATTCCGGTAGCGGATGAGTTTCATAATGTCTTTCTGATGATCTACCGGATAAGTCTCCCCATAAGAGGGATATAGAGCACACCAGAACATGGGATACCGTAACACTTACAACCGAGTTTGTGTTTAATAGTTCTGTTGATAGGTCCACAGGTCTCAGTCCTTATGAAGTCGTTACTAGTTATAAACCTGAGAAACCAATTGATATTGTCCCTATGTCTGTCCCACAGGCCATCAGAGCCTGCAGAGTCTTTTGTGCATCACATTCATTCATGGCATCAAGAAATCAAGCAGAAGATCACTACTAGTAATGAACATTACAAATTTTCAGCACACCAACATGAACGTTTCAAAGAATTCAATATTGGAGACTGTGATGGTCCGCATCAGGCCCGAGCAGTATTATCCGAAGACCATTCGTAAGTTACACGCGCGTAGTACTGGACCCTTCAAAATTATAAAACGAAACGGTCTCAATGCGTATGAGGTAGATTTTTCACCTTCCATGGGAATTAGTTCCGCATTCAATGTGGAGGATCTAGTTACTTTTTAGGGGACCACTGATACTTTATTCGGCCCTTCGCCCACCCATCTTGATTCCCCAGATTTATCCCTTGATCCATGGCCCCCTGCCGACCCATCTTCCCAACCTCTACCTCCCATACCTACCTTTTTTGACCCATTTTCTTAGTTTATGTCTCATACCTACCCGTCCCGACCCATTTTCCCAGCCTCTACGTCCCATACCTACCCGTCCCGACCCATTTTCTCAGCCTCTACCTCTCATACCTACTCTTCCTGACCTTTCTTCACAGCCTCTGCCTCCTATACCTAACCTTCACACACCCAAAGAGGAAATAGATGATATCCTGGACCATCAGATAGTTTCAACGTCGGACGGCAGGTTTTTGAAGTACCTGGTTAAATGAAAGTCACGCCCAGCTTCAAACTGCACGTGGCTCACTGAGAAGGGGCTTCAGAGACTTGATCCTGACATCCTCAAACGGTTCATGAGTTTTATTTCACCAGTGGCGAAATCTTCGCAGCCGGGGAGAATTGATGGGGACATCACGCGCACACGCGCAAGCACGCCGCGCCCTACGCACGTACGCTAGGAGGACCCCCATCGTCGATCTAGACCGATGACATCCAGGGATGGCCTCTTAGTTAGGAGACGAAGTTTTGATTCAAAAGAGTGGGCCCAACAATGAAGAAAAGCCCACCATGAGATCTCATGATCGTGCCCACTAGTCGGATTGATTTCATATTTTAGGTTTTGGTTATTGTTATTATTTAGAACATCATGAACGCTTTAGATTTCTTTGTTTGGTTTTTATTTTAGTTTATTTCATCGTCAAGTAATAGGTTGTGCACATGGCGCAAGTTTTGGGTATAGGGTTTTCCTATAAATAGGCACCCCTTGTAGTTCTTTTGATTCATTGAATATTAATAAAAATTCTGCATTTTCCTACTCTCTGAGTTGTGAAGCCTAATTGGTTGCGAAACCCTCCCTTCATCAAAGGATTAACTACCGTGGTGCAAAGCCACATCTATCCTGATTCGCTCCCATCCATTGCCATCTCTACTACTTATCTTCTATTATCCCTTCTTCTCACCTTACCCCATCATCTACACTTCAAATCAATCATCTATTACAGCAATTCTCTTCCCCATATCAGAATTTCATAATCTGGCCCTATAGGAGGGCTGAAACTTCGACGGATCACTACGCACAAACCGTACATCGGATCAAGCTGAGATTTGGGGGTTTTGGAGTCCATCCCTGGACGACAAGGGCTAAGGTTGCCTTTTTCTGAATAGTGGGCCACACACACGTGCGGCCGTGATCACACGCACGTGCGTCTGGGCCATTATTGTTGTCCACGCGTGTAGTACTTCTCTGGTTCATCTCTCCCTCTCTTTCACTCAACTTTCACCCAAAATCCCTAAACCTAACCCTAAATTACTCAAATCTCTAATTTTATGCTCCTTTTCTCACTCTAGGGTTCCCCGAATTAGAATTTATGAATCCCTTAGATTAGGGACTGATTACTATGCATGTGTGGATGATTATTTCTTATCTTTGAGTATCGTTTGGTTCATAATTTTTATTGATTCAGCCCTATCATTCGTAGGCCTGGACTCGCATTGATTCCCCTTAATTGAATGTTTGGACTTTCATGTGGGATATGGAATTTATGTAATTGTTTATGATCTAACATTATCTTATGCCTGAAATCTTGCACATCATATCTGAATTTCATGTCCTACATCACAATGTAGATCTAAGGTTGTGATTCATGATTCAAGAAGGGAAAAAAAAATGCAAGGCAGGCCCCTACATATGCCATTGCAGCAATGGTGCCCAATAAAGTCCAAATGACAAGCGGCAGTCACCTTATAAGATGGAAACTACAAATAGGGCGTCCACCATCTATGGTGGAACCTATCAATTACATCATTTTGATTGAGAAAACACAAGCCCACTTGTACCAAGACCCAAAATGTGTTGTCCTAAGACTCCAAAATCTCTTGATGGGAGGCAGAAGATCTAGGCCTCTTCTTCAAGGCACTTAGGGCACCTACATCTGAAACCATAATCCGCAAGTAAAGCTTGTCTCTCTTTGTACGGAAGGTCCTCCAATGTACGAAATGGTAATCTGCAAGCATGTGAGAATCAAATATTGTGTTTGCTCATTTTTTTATCCCCAACAACTAAGATAGTCCAAAGACATGAAAGATCATTCCTCAAGGAACTACAAGGTCCTGAAGCACTAGTGTGCATAGTGACTAGATGCATCTAATTTGTACAAGTAGGACTCGTGCCAATGATCCAGACCATTGACATGATGTTCCCCACCATGGATGGAGAATGCCCCGAAAGTTTTCCAGGTCAACTGCATATATCCATCCCACCATTTTTTTATAACAAAAAGATGGGAGCACACCACTTGTAGCTTTGTTGATATGATAACAGGGTGTACAAACATTTGGGCGGGCTCCACAAAAAAAAATTAAAAAATTTAAAAAAATTTAAAAAAAAATGGGCCTCTAATCCATAATTCTCCCCGTCCATTTGTTCGTTGGCCACTGATCCAAGAGTTATTTATTGTTGCATAATGGGATCTACATGTGGGTTCCAACAGCACAAAAGTCAGGAACAAAATGGAGCACCAGGATATTGTTCATGTCCTATTGCATCAAGAGCATATAATTCCTCTTAGTCATCCAGGAGCCAGGAAGAGGGTTTTTTGTAATTATAAATGAAAGCTTGAATCAGAACCAGATACCATGACTGAAAGTGAATACCTCTTCTCCTTTCAAGATGGGCCGCAGAGCTATTATTGTTGCTTGGCCATCTCTATCCCGAGAGTGAGAATCAGCCATTCTATATGATTAAGGTGAAAAAGTAAAAGACTCATCGATAGCCACGACAAGAGCTACCAATTGTGGTATTATAAGAGTGAATCTACTGAACGAGTTAAAGGGAGCGCTATTTTTATCCATTCACCCTGTCTTTCTACTTTTTTAGTACAATACGGCAAAGTTGTACTACCCTACTAATGAAAGTAGAAAGAGGGTGCCTCTATCAAACAGGGTAAGTGTACATATCAATTCCCTTAACAGGCTAATGTGGTGGATGTTTGGCTCCCTGTAAAAAATAACACCAAAATTCAATTATTACCTCATCTCTTTTGAATGCTTTGGCATTTGGATAGCAAGAATGATTCATACAACTTTGTATAGGAAAGAATGCAGTGCCTGAAACATAATAGGGGAAACAAACACTTGAGAAGGATATAAAATCTTAGGGCAAAAGGATATAATAAACTGAAAAGTTGAA
This sequence comes from Magnolia sinica, assembly GCF_029962835.1. NCBI lineage: Eukaryota > Viridiplantae > Streptophyta > Magnoliopsida > Magnoliales > Magnoliaceae > Magnolia > Magnolia sinica. The sequence goes on from NC_080584.1 coordinate 63,775,000, forward strand.
GATCTGAAATAACCAGCAATTAGCTTATTTTGCAAAGAGTAATGACAGGAACTATGAACACTAAGCAAAATATTGGAAATGAGAGGATGTCAAGGTGTTTAAGATTTTCCAAAAGTCCATTTGGAAAGCAAAATTTCGATCATAATTACAAAAAGCATGAAATGAAGAGGCAACATGTTTGGGTGACGATGCAGGGAAAGGTCTGTATCATAACATTAGCTAGTATAAACAGTTATGAAGCAGGGAACATGAGTCTGGAGTGTGATCCATAATTCAAATACTGTTTGGATATTATGTTTTAACAATATTTATAATAAAATAAAATAAAAATAAAAAAATGTTTTGACGTTAGACAAATTCATATTGAGCACAACTCCAAAAGTACAGTTGATAAACTTTCTAATCCAATCTATATTTGCCTTTTTCAGTGCTCATTTTGTTGGTTCATTTCGATTCACAAGCCAAATAGGAAATTACCCATTTTTTAAATAAATCAACTGGTAACTTTGTGAATTGGATCATATAGAAGCAAAGTACCCTACTTTTATTCACACAACCAATTCCAAGACAGAGAACCCCTACTTCTCATTAAGAACCCTAATAAATTTCAAATATGCCAACAAGGATGGAATTTACTCATAGAAGGATTGAAATTCTAAGCCATACCTTGACAACAAACTGAATAATCATCGCCAAGAGCATCTAGAAAGGGCTGTGTAACTTTTTCAGCTTCTTCCTACAAGATATGATGTTATAATCCCAAGGAAAGGGCAGAAACAACACTGGCATATCTTCAATGAGCAGTCTTATGGAAGTCACACAACAAGTGGTGGGAGAATTGCACTAACCTTATCAGGATATGGGAGATCGTCAATGTATACAAAATAATCCTCCACAGGTGATGCTACAACCAAATCACTACACAAATAACAAAGATGTTGTCAAGGATTTTTTTATGTGAGGACAACCAATAGAATTGGTTCGGAATGGAGTATCCCAACCTTTTTCTGATTTTCCATCCGAAAGGATATGAATCAGAAAAAGTCGGATGTTTGGTCTCTCCAAGACGTCCAGCACCAAAGTAGAAATTCATTGAAAGGCCATCTTTCTTCAATCCATTCCCTTCCTTCTCCCACTCATAATGAAACAGTTAGGGCTGCTGTATTTGATTCAATTAACGCCACCACATGAAACCAGCCATTAATATGTTTTACAAGATAAAGGATAGCACTCATTTACATAAGAGACCATTCAGAACTGGTTTCTCAGCAATCGGGAGGCATTCTTGGCATCAGGAGACATGCAGCCCCAAGCCAATAATTTAGGATGCTTTCTGAAGCACAGCAAACCAGTTGAGAATGGTTTCCCACCAAAACACACCCCCAGATGTCCCTTTTAATGCACGCTATTATTAAAAAGAAGACTACGACATGAATATAAATGAAAACAGAAAAGAAAACATGATAATAATTCTTGCAGAAATGCCATAACTTACAGATTGTTTAGCTCAAACATGCCAATAATATGCCCATAGATTTCAAGTGAAAATACTTTAGCAGAGTCAGGGAGTCTGATAGATGAAACCCACCTGATGAATAAGATATTCACTTTTGCACACAATAAACAGAGAGCCGCTAACTTGTAAACATAAAAGGATACATGGCGCATACTCCTTGTCAAAGATGGCTTCCTTGAGAAGCTGCAGCGACTGCAAAATTAAATTGAATCCTTAGAACAAAAGATTAAAATAAAATTAAAAAATCTATCTAACTCCAATTATAACTACGATGAGAACTATAAGCCTACTTAAAGAGAGTAGAAGCCTACTTAAGAGAGTAGGATTCCTAGTCCAACTCTCGTCATGTATCCAAATGCACCACATGCATGTGAGATCCGGATTAATCCTCAGCTGGGCCCCGTTGTCTATGTATTGTGGCCCAAAATCAGGCTTTCTGGTCGTTATATGGAACATTCGTACAAGAACAAATACACTTTAAAACATGATGCAGAGGTATTGGGATCAACCGTTGTCACACAATGTATCATAGAGCAGACCAAGATAATGGCCATAAAGTACTGGGTTTTTGCAGCTTCACTTGAGGGTCATCATATTAAACCTGGGAGCATTTTTTTTGCAGTAACAATAAATCAACCAATATTATCAGTATCGTATGTATCCGATATGATAAAGAAGAGGAATTATAAAATTCACCGTGTTGCACGATATTTAGCCATTTATCGTCAAAAATTCTTTATAACGTTCCCTTGAATCATTGATCTATGTGATATATATTGACAATACTCAGACAACGCTGGTACCTCCTGAAAATTCCACCAAAAAAAAAAAAAAAACAAACAATGAAAACCCCATTTTTTTTGCAATTGTTATGATACTGGGCCTCCCTACAAATTTCAGTATGCCCTACAACATCAAAAATCCATCATCCTGCCCATTCCACACACCCAAACAGACTGATGTCCTTCCACCGTACTGTGGCATCCAATCTAAGCCTTCAAAAACCCAAAGCAAGGCTCTAAATTAGATATCAAACGATCTTACCATTTGATTTCCATCAAGCTTGATAAAAACATATCTATAATGAAAACAAACAATCCAATGGTTAAAATTCATCTAAAAACATTTGAAAAACATATGACGGTGTTGGCCAGCTATTTTAAGCTTGATGGAGCATCCAAGAGGTAGGTCTAGCTACTAAACTTAATCCTAGGCAACAAGTGGATTCTTTTTTAAAGTACATCAAGCCTCACCTGAATCTTAACATGAGAACCCAATATCGCATGTGCTAACCACCATGTAATATTAAAGGTGTATCAAAGACCTATATTAAGACCCCTGAAGTCCTTTGTAATCTCAAGTATGAGGACAAGTCCAGGTTAGTGCACGATTAAGTTGCTCCAGTCCAAAAATGATGGGTTCTCTTGGTAAGGAGACTTCACACAATCCATCCAATGTAGATATTCAATTGAGTCTAGAACTAGATCTCAATAAACAAATGACCTATACTCAAGGTGTCCCGTATCGGTATCGGTTGGCGTAACGGTGTCCTCCAAAATTGATACGGATACAGGGGCGTAACGGTGATACGGGGGCGTAACGGCCCGTAACGGCGCAAATTTTTTTTTTTGCCAAAAAAATATGAAAAATTATGGATTAAATCCAGAATATTCTAAGCATTCCAAATATGCATTCATTTATAAATTGGAACATGTTTATGGTAGTGTAACGGTCCACTCTTTGGTCAGAAGTTGTATCGGACTGTCTGATGAATTTATGAACCAGATAACCTGAATTTGACTACAAAATTCATATATTTAATTTTCTAACTATCTACTATCAATGATAGATATATTAGAATGAATGTAAAATAAAAATATCTTACATTAGGTGTTTACAATTATTTTTGAGGAATTTCTCGAACATACCTGTGGTCCTGTGCAGTGTGGTGCATGTGACTGTGATAGTGTAATTCCTGTCTATGACCTGTCATCCTCAGGACCTCAAGTCAAGAATATTAAAAAAAAATAATTAATAGTGTCTGATATACTCCCCTGCAACTTGATTAAGGATTACTTGATTGGTTGTCAGGAGAGCTATTTTAAATACAAGTTCGGCAGTGTCAAGTGTGTGCATGGCTTCTTACAATAATACTGTTGTGAGCTGTCTGCTACAAATACTTACCTTAACACAAATATATACTCACAATCACAAGTCACCACCAAAATGAAAATCTGTTTTTTTGTGGTTGCTCGACCTCCACATCATCGTCATCGTCACCATCAGGCTGAGGCTGTCCAATAGGTGTAGGTGCTGCATATCCATAATATCCAGTGCCAGAAGGAAATACTAGATCAACGAAACTAGAGGATGACTGATCCTGACTAGGCAACGACTCTGACCCGGAGTAAAGATATCCACCAGTGCCCGTCGAATAGCCATACTGGCGCCCATACTCAGGTTGTTGAGAATCTTGAGATTGAGAGTGCGTCTGCTGTGATGAATAACTTGGATTTGGATCTGGATATCTATAATCATATGGATATTGATCGGGAGGGCTACTCCAACATGAATGTGATGGAACAGGCTCAGTATAACAATCATAATTCAATTCACCATAAGAATATCCATCATAATAACCAAGACCATGAGCCTGCTGATGTTCCGAACCTCTCGGACCTGGTGCACCACTAGATGTACCCACCTCTTGCTGGCTGTATCGTAACTCGGTACACTCATAAGTCCGACCTCGTGTACCACCTCGTCGCTGTTCATCGACATCGTGATCTGTAGACGGCTGTATAGGGCACTGAGCAACACCAGAAGTGCTAGCACCAGGGGCAGGGGGGTCATCGTCTTCATCCGACACGGTCACGCTACCACTGCTCGTACTCTTTTCTTGATCTTGAGTCGTATCTGTACGTGGCATAAACGCTACCCCTCTTACTGAGTCCAACACATCTGCACGACTCTTTTGTTGCGCTCTGCATATTTCTGGGTCATCAATTTCCAATTCTTCACTATCCTCTTCAATTTGTTTTTCCCTTGTTTCCAACCAAGGTAGAAGTGGGTCATCCTCATCATAAATATTATCTAAGTTTATTGGACAGTAGTCTCCGTCATCAGCAGTTGTAATGCTCCTATGATGTCGTCGCATTCTTAGTTTTATATTGTAGTACATGAAGACAAGTCTATCTAATGTTCTAGTCTGCAATCTATTCCTATTCTTTGAATGAATAAGCGCAAAACAACTCCAATTCCTTTCGCAGCTAGAGGAAGATGTTGTCTGGCTCAAAACTTTTACTGCAATTTTTTGGAGAGCCTTCGTACTCTCTCCGAAATTAATCCACCATTCGGCCGGTTGCAATCTAGATACTGCATGCTGTGCAAAAGCATCTCCAAAGCTACCAAGGCGATTTCCAAATGTATCTAATTCATTTAATGCCTTTATTTGCAGATCTAAGTCAGGCTCTAATCTCTTTATCACATTTTTTAGCCCGACACGAACTTCATCATCCGCAACAAATGATTGGACATATTTATACCTAGGATTTAGGTAGTAACCTGCTGCATGAAGATCGTGATGGAGTTGTTTTGTCCATTTCTTGTCGATCATCTTCCAATAAGTCTGCCAACTTCTACAATCACGTTGAATTGCAAACTTTGCCTTATCCATGGCATCATATAGGAAGCCCATGATAGGTGCTTCATCGGATTCAACAAGACGAAGTACCCTCATTAGTGGCTCCATCACCTTTAGGATCGCCTTGACCCTCTTCCAATATTTGTTGTCCCGTATGGTGTTCACAACTTCGACCGGTGTTCCTGATGTCTTCTTCCCATGTTTTGTATTGAGCCATTCTCGGGAAGCGAACATCTCACTCAACTCTTCCCTATGCTGGAATAAACTCTCTAATGCTATAAAGTTTGTTGCGAATCTAGTCGCCGCAGGCCTCAACAACTCTCGTCCTTTCGTGAACTTTCTCATTATTGCAACTACTTGATTATGGTTGTAAATAAACGTCGTCACTTCCCTTGCCCTTTCGACCATTTCTTTAACATTCTTCTTCTTCCCAATATCTTCCAATATAAGATCAATACAATGGGCAACACATGGTGACCAAAAAAGATGTTTTCTCTTATCCATCAACATATATCCTGCAAGCTTATATGTTGCTTCATTATCTGTCACAATCTGCACTACATTCTCCTCTCCAATCTCGTCCACAACTTTATCCATTAGTCCATTAATATAAGTAGAATTTTTTGTTGCCTCTGCGGCATCAATTGACTTGTGGTATATAGTTCCTAAGTGACAGTATACCATGAAGTTGATCATGCTGCATCTGGTTGGGCTAGTCCAACCATCACACATGATTGTGCATCCTCTGGCTTGCCATACAGGTTTAAAGGTAGCCACGTATGCTTTCACATCCGCATACTCTGCATCTGTCCATTTCCCCCTAATCTCCTTAGCCATGGGAGCTTTTATTCCTTCACCTGCTTCTGCTGCTACATCAATTACCACCTGCCAATATGGAGAATTGGCTGCGTTAGGAGGTATGTTGGCATATATAAATAACTTTGCTGCTGCTCTACCTAATTTTTCAACGGAAGTTCTACTCCACATTTGTTTTATCTTCTTTTGTTTAGTTGATTCTTTCCTAAATAGGATTGGATCAATAGAGGGTCTCCTAGGCTCATTTACTTCTTCATTCAAACGTATAAGGTCATCATGTGAAGATGTCTGTCGTCGGCTCCCAAACATACGTCGTAACCCACCAAACCTACCACCCCCTCCCCCCACCCACACCTGCAGAAGCAGTTGCACTTCCAGTTGCACTCCCACTCCCACTCCCACTGCCCCCCCTGTATCACACATTGACCCATGCGTGCCAAACATGCGGCAACGTTCTTCCTCTTCACGAGCTAGACGCAAGCTCTCTCTCCTAGCTATAGTAAGTTCTCGATCTGAATTTTCGTCAGAATCAATAATATCTTCATCACGAATGCCCATATATTTAGGACCAAACACTTCCTGTCGATCTGCATCCAAAATATCATCTTTCTTATTTTGTACAGCAGCATGTTTACCCTTCGACTCATCCAGACTAGCTTGCATTAAAAGCATTATCTCTTTCGGTACTCTACTACATGGCACAACTTAACCCTTTCGATGTGCCAAATGTTGTTTGAGATGGGTAATTCCACCAGTCACTAGTCTATCACAATACTTGCACTTCATTTGGTGCCTAGTACCACCAACCCTCTCACAATGTTGCCATCCAATATCATCACTTACTTGTTGTTGGCCAGACCCAGACATTTCTTTAGGTTTAGGTAGACACTAGATAATTAGATATGAGTATGAGTGTATGACCTTTGTTAATAAAGATGATTTTATATTCTAACTAAATCCTAAGAAGCTCCAAGGCAAAACCTGTCCAATATAAGCAAATAAAAACATAAAGTCACTAATTCGAAAATAGAAAAAAATTATAAAATGACACCCAAAATCTGTAAAATATACATTAACATGTTCTACTATGATTAACACATCACATGGCATGATTAAAACAGTAAAACAATCATTAAAAAATTATTTTTTAAATTTTAAAAAAAAGGGCCATAATTAATGCGTAAATAGAAAAAAATATTAAAAAATTATAAAATGGCACCCCAAATCTGTAAAATGCACATTAACATATTCTACTATGATTAACACATCATATGGCATGATTAAAACAGCAATACAACCATTAAAAATTGATTTTTTGAATTTTAAAAAAAAGGGGCAAAATTCATGCGTAAATAGAAAAAAATATTTAAAAAATATAAAATGGCACCCCAAATCTGTAAAATGCACATTAACATGTTCTACTATGATTAACACATCATATGGCATGATTAAAACAGCAAAACAATCATTAAAAATTGATTTTTTGAATTTTAAAAAAAAGGGGCAAAATTCATGCGTAAATAGAAAAAAATATTTAAAAAATATAAAATGGCACTCCAAATCTGTAAAATACACATTAACATATTCTAATATGATTAACACATCATATGGCATGATTAAAACAACAAAACAACCATTAAAAATTGATTTTTCGAATTTAAAAAAAAAAGGGTCAAAATTCATGCGTAAATAGAAAAAAATATTAAATGGCACCCCAAATCTGTAAAATGCATATTAACATGTTCTACTATGATTAACACATCATATGAGATGATTAAAACAGCAAAACATATTAAAAAAAAGTATAAATACCTATTTTTGACAAATTTATGAAAAATAGCCCACCAAGCTTTGATTCAACAAAATCCGCAATATAATGTGTTTTCTCCTCAAATATCCAGCCAAGGCTGGTCGAAATTAGTAGTAGAAGGAGTGAGAAACAGTTTGGAAGCAAAAAGTTTCAAAAAAGCATCAAAAACGGAGCTTAAAATGCAAAAAAAAATAAAAAATAAAAAAATGACCGTTTTATAACCGTTGCGGCTGACCGTTACGGGCAGTAACGGCCCCGAAACGGGTAACAGTTCACACCGTTACGGTTACGTATCGGCCGATACGGCCGATACGTAACCGATTTGGCATACCTTGCCTATACTATTGTCTATGAAGGACAACAACAACCAAATGTAGATGGTAAAGATAAATCCATCCCATTTCATCATTGGCTAATATCACATAGGATGACCATAAAACTGACCAGGGGTTGCCTTCCCCCACTGAGATGGTTGTGGAGAATTATGGGTACTCAAGTGTATTGAACTTCAAGCTCCACTAGCCAATCTGGGCTGTTGTGTCCCTTGCATTCTTTACCCAAAGGAAAAGGAATTTCAGGAGAAATCCTTACAGCCCATTAATTTGTCCGAGTTTACAATCAAAATTAACAATAAAGCACATAATAAAGTAGATCACTAGTGAACCTGTCCCATTCACCAAAAGAGGTCACTAATGACCAAATTCCAAACATCAAAACGATCGAATGAGTGAACACATAACTCCAACAATGGATGCATGGATATATCATGCATGTGGGGACAAAGATAGAGATAATGACTATGAACTGCCTTGTAACTCCATGTGGGTTTGAGGCAAAGGTATTGTTTTCATTCTCTTTGATTTCTGGATGTATTGCTCATGTTTTATCACTTGCATTGTATGGTTTGAACAATATGAACTCATTTTGAATAGATCATATAACTGCATTGTTTTTTTTTTCCAACAGCACTTGTTTAGGGCCTTATAAAAAGGAAACTTATTATGTATATTTATTGTCTGCTATATTTTGATACCTAAATGTGTAAACATGTATCTTTTGACATCGCTTGAGATGTCATTGAAAAAATCCTCCTTTTCCCAATGTTCCCTCAGTCATCAATACATGTAACAATACCGATACTCTGAATAGACCCTTTGATCTTCATTAGTCTTTGCATATCACCCAATTTTGGAAGATTTCATATTTCCATTCTTGAGTCCTCATTGAGACCAGTGTTCTCAACCGTATCAGGTAGTGTTGGGAATTTGACAACCCGGCCTATGTTGCTTGGCATCATATGGCACAATTCACCAAAAGGAAAACAATTACAATTCAGTTGAGTCGGATCAACGAGTTGGGAGATGAATGCAAGTTCATACAAAGGTTAGGCAGTTGCACATACGTATGCCAAGTTTTTAACAATCAGCTTGAGTCACTCTTGGATCCCCAATTTCAGAGGTTTCAGATTACCCATGCTCAAGCTCCTCACTAGCTTGGAATCCTCACCCCATAGCCAATTGCATTGTGAATTCGGTGCTACTGGGCTTGCTTAAGTTGGTAACAGAGCAGGGTTCATCCTTCGGGAGGGAGACAATTGCAATTGTCGGATCAACGAGTTGGAGGTCAATGCAATTTTCTACAACCGTTTGATAATTGTAGATACACACACCAATTGTTCGATGATTGCTTGATCCATGCAAATTTCTACGAAGGTTCGGTGAATTGTAGTTGTGCACATCAATTTCAACCAATAATAGTAACGGTGGTCGTAACAGCCACTGTCGTTACCATTACGATACAGGCCGTAACAGCCGTTATGGCATTTTTTATTTTTTGTTTTGAAAAAAAAAAAAAAAAAAAAAACATGTTTCTGGACCGTTATAGGTCCGTTACAGTTACGGGGTCATTACAGGCAATTTTTTCTGTAATGGCCGCTACAGCTGTTTCGGCCCTGTAATGCGTAATTTTTATAGTTGTTACCGTTACGTAACAGTTTTTGTATACCTTGATTTCAATAAAATTGTTGGACATATCATTTAAATTACAAGATTTCTCCTTGTGGCTTCATGGATGCTCAAGTCATTTTATCAAAGAAGCAGTTCTTGCAGGAGAATCAAAGAGCTTCCATGGTTTGAACAATAACATTCCAACTTTTGGTTAACAGGTAGGCATCATTAGCTTTGTGTTCATGTGTACATGCACGGTAATGGATCCCAAACATGAGAGAGACAAACCTAAAACACATCAAAATTAATAAAATATTTTAATGATAAAGAAACAAAATATTAATGTATATTTATTAGTGCCTATCTACCCTGTGATTTAGGTGTAAAACACATCCTACACAAGATCTGTACCAGTCCAAAAAACCATGCCCAAGAAACATAGATGTCCGTTTTTTTTTTCTTGAGCCTATACCCAAGATACTTTGCTGGTATCAACTCAAGTCAAAAATAAATAAATAAATAAAATAATAACAATAAAATGAACCTACTGATGCTCAATCATGCGAAGAACTAAAAAGATCAGATTATAAAATAATTATTTCTGTATATTGCGTACACAGTTTTCCATTGAGACTAATGGGCTCTCCAAGTGATTATGAGAAAGATACTAGTACAATTTTCAACTTAAAGGTCCTGAAGAATCAATACTGTTAGGAGGGATGCAACACTAGAAATCTATCCAAAAATGATGGTCCATGCATGACACCAGTTGCCGCAGAGCGTACCGTGAATGCAAGTTCCTTTATTTGCTGTCTAAATGATGTTTCATCATGACAATCAACATCATCTGGCAAAGCAATGCAGTCCCACCACCTACAGGCATATTATAAATACTTGTCTTAATTTGTTTTAACAATAATCTATTACTCCCACAACAAAGCAACATAAAAATGCAATGAAAAAGGAAAGATATGAATTAAGAGTAACATCCATAATAACTGATAACTTAATGATATGCATCAATGGAACCATAACACCTTAAAATTATTGAATAGGTAAATACAAGGGAAATTATGCTGTTTCATATAATAAAATGCAACATGAGAAGGTATAAGCATAAAAATGGCGCAGAACAAGTGTTGATGCCAATGTACTAACGAGTTATGGGACTGAGCAGGACCTAGGCATGAACCATAGAGAGGTGCCGTGCTTGACGCCAAAGAGCGGACAAGGCACCTATGTGCAGCTCCTTGTAAAAATGAGGTGCCGCATGGGGCCATGTTGGTCATTTTACAACCAGAAAAGGATAGGATTTTTTTAGAAAATATCTTTTGCAAGGAAAATTCACTCTCAAAATTTTGTCTTTATTATGGTATTCATTTTAAGTAAGCTTCTCGACACTGACGGACACTCGGATATTAAACATGGAGGGACACTAGATTGCTTTAGCCTTGTGTGTCCAAATGAATGGTTTAATTATTCAATATATGGGTGTTTAATTGTTTAGTTTTAATGGTTTGTATATCTCTGTTTTTTTTTTTTTAAATGATTTAGATAAGATCGGATTTTTATCAAAGGAAAAAAAAAATAAAAAATGAATGTATCTTGAAAAGAAGAGAGTATATTATCGTTTGTCAGAGGAGAATGAAGTTGATCAGGTAAAGTCCCAACATGGTCCATCTAACGAACAGTTGGTGGATGTCCTTATAAAAGGCCTATCAAGGGAACAAAAGCTGTCTTAAGCAAGCTTTTGGTGCACCAAAACTGCATCTAATCTTGAAGGGGAATGTTCAAGAAATGACATGACTTAATATTTTTTTGCCTCTCATCATTTCTTCACATGAAGAGGTTAGAGAATGGAGCATCCATCATCTGTATTTTACTAGTGGAAAACCCTGAAAGTTCACTTTACATGTGTAAAATGTATATAAGATTATCTAAGCCTGCACATAGCAGACAATCATTCATGTATGTTGAGCATTGAAGCCAAGCATCAGGTGGGGGCCCCTTGTAGATGATAAGTGATGGGGACATCATGCGCACAAGCGCACGCACACCACCCCCTACGCACGTACGTACGTAAAAGGAGGGCCTCACCATCGATCTGAATCGATGACAATATCCAGGGAGGGCCTTCTATCTAGAAGATGAAGTTTTGGTTTAAAAGGGTGGACCCAATAGTCAAGAAAAGCCCATCATAGGATCTCATGATCGTGACCCACTCGTCGGATTGATGTCATATTTTAGGTTCTGCTTATTGTTACTATTTAGAACATCGTGAACACTTTAGATTTCTTTGTTTGGTTTTTATTTTAGTTTACTTCACCGCCAAGTAATAGGTTGCGCACACGGTGCGAGTTTTGGAGTATAAGATTTTCCCTATAAATAGGCAGCCCTTGTAGTTCTTTTGATTCATTCAAGTTTAATAAAAATTTCTGCTTTATTTTTCTGCTCTCTTCGTGAGTTGTGGAAGAATTCAAAAGTGGGTGCGAAGCCCTCCCTTCTTCGAAGGATTAACTACCGTGGTACGAAGCCACATCTATTCTCATCCGCCTCTACCCTCTTCCATCTATATCTCTCATCTTCTATCATCATTATTGCTTTGAATTTCTCAGCTTTTGCAGCTATTCATCCCCCTACAGCCAGTTTCCAAAATCTGGACCCGTGGGAGGGCTGAAACTTCGGCGGAGCACTACGCCTCAACCTTACGTCGGATCGTCGTCAAACTTGGAGGGATTGGAAGTCTCCCCTGGCCGACCAAGGCCTAGGTGCCACTTTGGGGAGGCAAGCTTCCATCACACGTGCAGCCAGCCCACCCTCACACGTACGTCAACCCCGAGTCACCATCTGCACGCAGGAACTTTCTCCAGGTCAGGTTTTCCTCTGGTTTTTCTCTTTTCATTCCTATTTCCTAAACCCTAGCCTTAGTTTGCATTAGCCCTAATTTATTTGCCATTTTTTTACCCTAGGGTTCCTTGAATTGAAATCAGGGAATCCTTTGGATTAGAGACTGATTTTTATGCATGTGTGGCTGATTTCTATTTCCCTTTGACATCGTTTGGTTTATAATTTTTATTGGTCCAGTCCTAGCCTGTGTCAGCCTAGACCCGCATAGATTCCTCTTTAATTGAATGATTTGGATTGTCATGTGGGATGTGGAATACGTGTAACTGTTTCTGAATTGGTATGATCTAAGCTTGAATTCTTGCATCTCATATTTAAATTTCATGTCCTGCATCAAATTTGGTATCAAAGCCTTGGGTTCTTGTAGAGGAATTCACCACATATTTAGGGTTTAGTTTGTTTGAGTCCTTCATGCATTCAATCCATCATATATAGCTGAATTTTAGTAATGATGTGTAGTCTCCTTCATATAGAATCTCGTAGGGTCATTTAGTTTTTAGGCGCATATAGTTGCCATAGTAGGCCCTTAGGTTGAGCAAGTCAGTGTATGTCCACACGTACGGGTCATAATTTTGGCTTGCACCCTGCACTAAATATGGAGCAACTACTAGAGTCATTGAACAAGTTGTCCCAGCAGATCGAGTATTTGGGTAAGCGCTATGAACAATATATAGTCTAACACTTTGATCAATTTGATGTGCACATTACCCAACTAAAGGTCTCCACCGAGACAAATCCCAGTATTGGGGTAGATGTCCAATCTCAGGCAGGTGGCCAGGAGGATAGACCAATGAATGGAGGTGACCAAGGAATCAGTCATGGGCATGCACCCGTGCACCCACCCCAAGAGGGGCATCAAGACTACTATTTTGAGTGGCAAAACCTTGTAGCTAGAGAGAGTGCCCCAGAGGCTAGTATAGAGTTATCCACTGAGGTCATTCCGGTAGTAGATGAGTTTTATAATGTCTTTCCTGATGATTTACCGGATGAGTCTCCCCCTAGGAGGGATATAGAGCACACCAAAATATGGGACACCGTAATACCTACAGCCATTCTGTCGATAGGTCCACAGGTATTGGTCCTTATGAAGTCATTACTGGTTATAAACCTAAAAAACTTATTAATCTTGTCCCTATGTCACTGTCTCATAGGCAGTCAGAGCCTGCAAAGTCTTTTGTGCACCACATTCATTCATAGCATCAAGAAATCAGGCAGAAGATCACTACTAGTAATAAGCATTATAAATTTTCTACAGACTAGCATAAATGTTTCAAAGAATTCAATATAAGGGACTCTGTGATGGTCCGCATCAGGCCCGAGCGGTATCCTCCGAGGGCCATTCGTAAGTTGCACGCGCGTAGCACTGGACCCGTCAAAATTATAAAATGAAACGGTCTCAATGCGTATGTGGCAAATCTTCCACCCTGCATGGGAATTAGTTCCACATTCAATGTGGAGGATCTAGTTGCATTTCAAGGGGTCATTGATGCATTGTCCAACCTTTCACCTAACCATCCTGATTCATCAGACCTTTCCATTAATACATGGCCCCCTCCCGACCCATTTTTCCAACCTCTACCTCTGATACCTACCCCTCCCGACCTATTTTCCTAGCCTCCACCTCCCATACCTATCTGTCCCGACCCATCTTCCTATCTACTACGTCCCATACCTACCCCTCCCGACCTATTTTCCTAGCCTCCACCTCCCATACCTACCTGTCCGGACCCATCTTCACAGCTACTACGTCCCATACGTACCCTTCCTGACCCATTTTCTCAGCCTCTACCTCACATACCTACCCTTCCCACACTTAGAGAGAAAATAGAGGATATTCTAGACCATCAGATAATATCCACGTCGGACAGCGGGTTTCAGAAGTACTTGGTTAAATGGAAGTCACGCCCAGCTTTAGACAGCATGTGGCTCACTAAGGAGGAGTTTCAGAGACTTGATCCTGACATCCTGTATCGGTTCAGGAGTTTTATTTCGCTAGTGGCGAAATCTTCCCAGCCAGGGAGAATTGATGGGGACATCATGCGCACACGCACACGCACACCACCCCCTACGCACGTACGTAGGCAGGAGGGCCCCACCATCGATCTGGCTCAATGACAACGTCCAAGGAGGGCCTCCTAGCTAAAAGATGAAGTTTCGGTTCAAAAGAGTGGGCCCGATAGTCAAGAAAAGCTTAACATGGGATCTCATGATCGTGGCCCACTCGTCGGATTGATGTCATATTTTAGGTTTTGCTTATTATTATTATTTAGAACATCGTGAATGCTTTAAATTTCTTTATTTGGTTTTTATTTTAGTTTACTTCACCACCAAGTAATAGGTTGCACACATGGTGTGAGTTTTGGAGTATAGAATTTTTCCTATAAATAGGCACCCATTGTAGTTCTTTTGATTCATTCAAGTTTAATAAAAATTCCTTCTTTATTTTTTTGCTCTCTTCGTGAGTTGTGGAAGAATTCAAAAGTGGCTGCGAAGCCCTCCCTTCTTCGAAGGGTTAACTACCGTGGTGCGAAGTCACATCTATTCTCATCCGCCCCTACCCTCTTTCATCCATATCTCTCATCTTCTATCATCATTTTTGCTTTGAATTTCTCAGCTTTTGTAGTTATTCATCGCCCTACAGTCAGTTTCCAAAATCTGGACCTGTAGGAGGGCTGAAACCTCGGCAGAGCACTACGCCTCGACCTTACGTCAGATCGTCGTCAAACTTGGAGGGATTGGAGGTCTCCCCTGGCCGACCAAGGCCTGGGTGTCACTTTGGGGAGGCGGGCTTCCATCACACGTGCGGCCAGCCCACCCGCGCACATGCGTCAGCCCCGGGCCACCATCTGCTCGCAGGAGCTTTCTCCAGGTCAGGTTTTCCTCTTTTCATTCCTATTTCCTAAACCCCAGCCTTAGTTTACATTAGCCCTAATTTATTTGCCTTTTTTTTACCCTAAGGTTCCTTGAATTGAAATCAGGGGGATTAGGGACTGATTTTTATACATGTGTGGTTGATTTCTATTTCCCTTTGACATCGTTTGGTTTATAATTTTTATTGGTCCAGTACTAGCCTGTGTCGGCCTGGACCCGCATAGATTCCCCTTTAATTGAATGATTTGGACTATCATGTGGGATGTGGAATATGTGTAACTGTTTCTGAATTGGTATAATCTAAGCCTGAATTCTTGCATCTCATATTTAAATTTCATGTCCTGCATCAATAAGGCTTAAAAATCAGGCTAGTCCATTCATCAGGTGGGGCACACGTGCAATGGATGTGGATCATTAGAAAATTTTGTTAAGCTGAACATTGTTTTCCCACATGTGACCCACCTGATGACTGGACTATCCTGATATCCAGAACAACACATATGTACAACTTAGATATCCCACAAAAAGGCTAGGTTTGCATGCATGTCTGTGTGCAGAGATACATGCTGGCCTTAGGGAAGCTCGTGCATATGCATGTATCGACAAGGAGTCTAGTTGTTCTTTTTTTTTCCAAAGGTAACAAAAAGTCCATCAATAGCACTTTAATAAGATTCTTAGCTCAACAACGTCTCACATTTACATGCACAAATCCATGCACAAATATCTCTACGTTGTTTACATTATAAGGCAAATGCTTTGACTAAATTGATAAGCTACATAAATTGTAAGATGACAGAGAAACACGACACACCTTCTCTTGAATCCCATTGAGATTGGTTTCCAAGCCTCCAAAAGCAGACGAAATCTGGAATCATCCACTCCATTTACCATAGTAGGTTGTTTTTGGTCTTGATGACATGATTTCAACTTCTTGTACCTCAAAATCGTGAATGAGATAACCTACAAAATGGAAATGAAGAAATATGATCAGGAAAGAGGTATCATTTAACTTCCATCTGTCTATATAATATCATAAAATTTTCTCCATTTGTGATATGCTAGTTTGACCCTTATCCTTTTTCAATTTACATAATTTTGCTAGAAAGTATGGGACGTCTTCTTGTATCAGAGTAAGCATAAAAACATTGACAAAAGCAAAAAATAATAATAATATAATAAAATAATAAACAAAGAAGAAGAAGAAGAAGAAAATAAAAAAGTAGTGAACACAACATGTTCACAAAATATTGCTCATGAATAGTATATAGAGACGCTTACCGACCTTTTTTTCCTTTGCTAACCATTTAGTTAGGAAGTTCAGCAGATGATTGAGCATAAGCTTTGTGATGTAGAACACTCAAAAAATACAACTTCATATAGAATACAAAGGTTCTTTCACTTATTTATTTGTGATACGATAGAAGTACTTAATCTGACCCATCATTGTCACAAGCAGACGCCTGTGTACCCAAGGGCACTTTAATCAGGGCTTCAAATTGGGCCAGGCTCAACCTGATCCCAACTGGCCCAACCTGATTCAAACTTGGGTTGGGTTGGTTTGGTTTAGGTTCGGACCGGATTCTTGTAAACTGATTCTAATCCAGATCAGGTTCAGGTTGAGTCACAACTTGTAACCCAACCTGGACATGCAGCACTCAACCCAACCCGGCTCCAATCTATAAGAGTTTTAAACTATTCGTGGCATGGTTTACGTTCCCATTTTAGCATGCAACTCATTCCAAACCAAAACCGAGTCAAATTGGACTTGATCAGTTTGTCCTAGCAGGTCATGACAAAACCAACTCAGCTCTCCCTCAAGGCTCGGTTACTTGCTATATTTAAAACATGATCCCTAGTGGGGATCTTCATATCAACGGTTTGGATCAAGTTTCATTACTCAAACAGAAGAATTGGGGTTAAGCCAAGTTCAAGTCATAGAACATGAATATGGGTCGGGTCAGTGTTCAAAATATCGGTATCGCATTACGTATTGCATCCTTGGGATACAGATACGCATCGTTTATCACACGGAATATATCATTTGTATTAGATAATTTATCACACTTTTTGCAAAACATGGGAAACATTGGTAAAATGGTTGAATTTTTCAATGAAACTTCAGGGATTGTTAAAAAAGACCTTAATACACACTTTTAAATCAAAACATCTAAAAAAAAGAAGTACACATAATAGGTTTTCTTCGTATCGGGTCCTAAGTTGTGTTGTCTGACTGAACTAATGCAACTATATTCAAATTGAATGCATAACATTTAGAATATATGTGATGATCATTTAATCAAACACTCCTAAATATTTCAAAATTAGTCTCAATTGACAGCTGGTTGAAGGAAAAAGTAAATAATAATAATAATTTTTAATTAAAAAATTATTTTTATTTACCAAAAATTGACTAGGACTTAACAATTCAGTAGATCGGGCCTCATACATGCTTTGATTTCATGTTTGGAGTACAACATTGTAAGCAATTTGGGAGAAATTGGGAAATTTTTGAATTTTTCTCAAATCGGATCACCTACACTCAAAATTTCGAAATTAGAGTATATGTGATGATCATTTCATCAAATACTCGTAAATACTTCAAAATTAGTTACAATTGACAACTAGTTGAAAGAAAATTAGAGAGTTAACCTAATGGGTGTCAGGAAAGAAAGGAGTTTAAAGAGGATACATGGACATGATTGAGGATATGTATAAGGGAGCGGTAACAAATGTGAGGACCACTAGTAGATAGACAAGTGACTTTCCAATTACTATACGCTTGCACCAAGGTCGGCATTGAGCAACCAAACAAGTTAGTGAAGCATTTCCAAGAAGAGATCCCATGGATTATGTTGTTTGCATTTGATTAACAAGATGAGGGAGGGTGTAAGCACAAAGCTAGATTTACGGAGAAACGCTTAAGAATCTGAAGGATTTAAAATTAGTTGGTATATGGAATGCAATTTTAGTAACAATAGGAATGGAAGCAATGAATTGTTAAGATTGCCAACTAAAAGTTTCCCAAAAGGACCACTTTCAACATTTGGGGTCAACAATTCATGAGAGTAGGGAGATTGAGAAGGATGCCCATAGAGTTCAAGCTAGGTGGAAGAAATGGAGATGTGCCTTTGGAGTTTTATGTGATCATCATGTAACACTCAAACCGAAAGGGATATTTCATAAGATAGCTATAAGACCAGCCATACATTATGGGGCAAAATGTTGGGCAGTTAAGGAACGACATATTCATAGGATGAGAGTAGTTGACATGAGGATGTTGAGATGGATGAATGGCAAGATGAGGAAAGACAGTATTAGAAATGAATGCATTCAAGGGAACTTAAAAGTAGCACCAATAGGTAATAAGCTGAGGGAAAGTAGATTTACATGATTTGGTCATGTGCAATAGAGATCATGAACAGCACTGGTTCGAAGGAGTGAGCAGGTACAAGTTGAAGTCTCTCAAAATAGGGCAAGGGGAAGGCCCAAAAGGACATGGGTGGAGGTAATAACAAAATACTTGATGACCTACGGTCTAACCAAAGTTATGGCCCTTGAAAGAGTGACTGATGGAATAGGATTAATGTAGCCGACCCCAATTAGTTGGGATAAGGCTAGATGATGATGATAAGTGCTAGTGCATGAGGTTCTTGAGCAAAACTTAAAATCTCAAACAAATGAAAATAGATTAATATCATGAGTACCTTGGCAGCTAGAAGGAAAATATCATTCGTTCCTGGAAAGAAAGAAAATGATATAAAGATAATTAGAAGGGATAAAACGTATTAGGACACAAATGTGGCATCAAAAATGAGAAAAAGAAAATTATTAAAATGGTTCCCAATGAGAATTGTATGATTCTAATCGAGCAGAATGTGCACTGGAGTTGACATCTTACTGTTAGCATGTTCTATAAATTTAACAAGTGCTTCCCGACGTGAACATCCTGAGCTCTCTCCAGTACATAGTAAGGAATGAAACAATTCCCAATCAGCCTCCACACATAATTTGCTACAAAAGGTTGGCAATTCAACATTACTCACAAGCATGTCAAATTACGTTCCTAGAATTAAATGAAAGAAAAATAGGCATCAATCACTAAACCAAATTAAAGAATGTAGCCATGCTCAGACAAATTACATTTGGGAAACAATGTCATGGGGTGTATCCTCCATGTAGAAATTATTGGGTCCTGATGTGTCACACCATGAATGACTCCTAAATTAATACACCTATTTTGTACAACCAGGCTAATGATCAATGATCAAGAGAGTTGATCTGATGAGACCCAGTCTTGGCGGATATCTAAAAGATCTTACAGATTAGAGGATCCTGAGCCATCCAAATGTTCAGCTTTGTTTTACTGACCATTGTTGTCCATTTCCATTAATTTTCTACCAAGGATGCCCGACTAGCAAATTGCCACTCCTCTTGAATCCTGCCCTACTCTCACTCAGTACTTTCTGGAACCAAGCTTTTACTTCCGCCAACTCCCTGTGACCACCATCACCACATCCCTTTCATTTGTCAATTTTGATCTAGATATTCAGCTATTTATTAGTTACAAAATTTATTAAATGAATCTTACCCAATCAAAATTGAAGGGAAATTTTTATAGGATTGCTTTAAGACCAGTCATGATTTATGGGAGAGAATGTTAAGAAATCAAGGAACAACATCTTCATAAGATGAGTGTAGCTGAAATGAGAATGATGAGATGAATGAGTTGCAAGAAGAGGATGCATAAAATTAGATGAACAAAGATGAGAGAATTTAGGAGTAAAACTAATAGGTAAATAATATGAGAAGTCGACTTAGATGCTTTGGCCATGTGCAACAGAGACCAAAAACTGCACTAGTATGAAGTGAGTTGGTTCAAGTTGAAGGTTCTAAAAGCGCAAAGAGAAGCCTAAAAGGATGTCAGTAGGTAGTCAAATGGGCCCAACCACCTGGTCCAAATGTTAGGCCGGTCCAGTCAACATGCAGGCCACTGTTGGCAATTTATCTGATGCTAACATTGGCGTGACCTGCGTGATTAGTGGATCACCTCCAACCTTAGGCCAGGTTATCTACACAATGTGGTCCACTTGATGCATGGGTACAGTGTCACACACAAGTGCCATTTTGAAATGATTTGCTGCTTTTTGAAGTGTGCAGGTGCATGTGAGCTTTAGCAGAACTCTAGAACAGAAACATGTTGTGTTACCAACATCTATCTTTCATTTACTAAGGTAGGAAATAACATCAGTATCCATAGAAACTTACTGACAATAAAGCAACAGAAATTACATTTAACCATAACAAATTCTCATACAAATCCAGAAAGATACAATCTCTTTGTGGAAGCCAACTATCAAAAACAACACTCAAATTTTATGGTGAATACACTTAAAATATAAACCCTTGCTCAGAAGTTTCTTGCGGCCTTGACTTCTAGGCTTTCGCTGTTGCTTACGCCTGTAATTATAGTTAACATGGCTCCATTTCTCTATAACTAGAATCAGTCTTTATAGGATTACATGGATTGAATACAATAGACATGTGATATGTTGGCAAGAAAGACAGTTGCATGTGAAAGTTCACAATCACATGCATCCCATGAATGGAAACTTCACCAAGAAGCAATGTGTGACATGCATCGACTGAACCCAAGCGCAGTTAAAGGAGCAGAATTTATGTCCAGTGAGCAGCCCATTGTAGAACTTTTTCCAAGAATCATAAGAATTCTTGCTTTGGATATGATTGGCAAAACGGAATAGTAATGCCAACCCCAGATAGTTGGGAGTTGGGACAAGGCTATAATGATGGGTTGAACACAATAATGAAAATTTGCACATGAGGTGCGCATATTTATTAGCTTTGTTCACCTGCAGTAATGTTCTTCTTCACACCCTCGAGGACATGGAATGACCGAAGGCAATGTAAACTGCTTAGAGTGAGGCAAAGCCGAGCTACCATTTACTAGCGCCTCCAAGACCTCTTTTGGTACAAGATTGTTGTTCTTCATATTACTTGAAGAACATGACTGTACACTGTCATAGTTCGCCATGAGAGTATAATCTTCTTCATCCGATAATTCAACTGGACAAGCCTCTTCTAAAGAATGTGAAGATGTCTCGTGATCATGTTCTGTATTTGCTGGTAATCCCAGAGATTGCAAATAGAGTTTCCTACCAATCTGAAGTTCTATCGAACCAATATAACAAAAACAGTAGCTACATACAAGGCAGTCAACCTGCAAAACATGAGAAATTAGTGAGCGATATGTATATATGAGAGGCCAATGTAAGAAAAGTGAGAATAAACCACTGCATGACCTCCACACTTGTTGGATGGCGGTTACTCATCCACCATACACGTGGGACATGGCATATATGAATTTCAATGCCAACCACCAAAATAGTCAGCCCCACTGTGGGTGCAGCAAAGCCCAAAAATCACACCAAGTGACTGATCTTAACCACACATCCAATTAATTTGGACATTTGACCATTTTCCTCTTAGGCGTGTGTTGGCTGCAAATTGGCTGGCTACATACATCCAATAAGTGCGATTTCAGGACACAATACATCCTCATTAGAACCGAGTGACCATGTATGCCACATGTACAGTGGATGAGGCACCACCATCAAGAAATCACAGAGAAACCATATAGAAGTCTAGCCCAAGAATATGAAGAAACTGCAAATTCCAAAGAAAGAATGGAAAAATGAAAGATTAGATAGAGATAAAAGCAAAAACATGGTCATTGGCACAACCTTATTCGAACTGTGTTGAGCACCAACAAGCATTTGGTCCCTAAAAACCAACTCCCACTCTTTGAATCCCAAGCTTGCATAGACAGCTGCAGTTGCCAATCCAAATTGAAGATATCACAATACATGAGAAGTACGATAAAAGTGAATAGACAGTGCAAATAGATTTTGCTAAGGGAGTGTTTTGGTTGAGGGTATACTACAGAAAGCAAATAATTTTCCTTTGATTTGGCATTTCCTTTTTTTTTTCTCTCTTTTTCGTTTTTCCTTTGGAAAGGCTTTCATTTGACATTTTTCTCTGTTTGATAAACATAAAAGGAGAAGGAAATCAATTTCCTTTGCTAAGCAAGGGAGTAAAACTTTTTTTTTCAAAATATCAATTGATGGGAAAAGAGGTTTCTGTATGATGTGACGCTTTTAGTGCAAAATTGGAAGGAAAAATGTTTCCATTTGAAAATTGAAATTCAAACCAGACAGTTTCTGTAGTAAAACGAACAGGTGCAAAGGTTTTCCTTCCCCCAACGTCAATCTCACTTTACCATCCGCTTATGTCACACTTTTACTTTCCCTTGCCTTCCCTAGTTTACCGTCAATCCAAACACACCCTAATAGATCACAAAATGTAAAAGATAATCCTCAACATTGAAATGGCAAAGTATGATCGACAAATTGTTTCTAGCATCATTCGTAATGCCTTTTCTAACTTTTCCAATTTATCCTGTTTTCTCACACATTAGTAATTGAGCACAAAACTTTTTAGACCCAGTCTGCAAAAAACCATAATCTTCAGCAAAGCATTGGAATGCAGCTGCAATACACTATAACAGAACCGTACTATATAGTATATACAGTACCGAAGCGGGTTGGATGTCATAAAAATTATTGGGTGTACACAAATATATATGTGTGTGTGTGTGTGTGTGTGTGTTTGTGGGGTACTATCATTGAACAGATTCTAGGCGATACACTAAGATCATATGCATATGCATCATTTCTTGCATTTGCATTTTCAAGCATGAGAATATTATCCACGTATGGAAATGTTATGAATTAGTTTATAGTCTGGCAAAGCATGACCATCCATAAGCATGCACATAGCTATTGGACACTTAGCATATACATGCATGCTGTAATTCAGTCCAAATCACACCCAACTATAGATAGGACATGCCTCAAAATGGACACATGGACACATACTGCTGAATTAGACCCCTGGCTATTTTACATTTTAACCGTAAACTTGATGGCCGCTGACTGGATATTTCAGATCATACGTTCAGTGTGATCTTTGGCTTATAAGACCCATCTACAGTTTGGTGCCAATTTCCGCATCCTGAGCTGAGGAATCATATGATACACAGCCTATGTGTTTGCTCAATATACACAGATTTTCAGTTCTGAAAACTGGGACCCACAGTTCAGCAGTCCAGACAATTGGTATATTGCCTCACACTGATAGTGGACTACTCCCCAAAAATTTCCCAGATCGGTATATCCCAGCAACCAATCTTGGAACTTTTGATCGGCTGAATGTGACCATTGTTGCATTTCTCTTCTTAACCATCCATTTGTAGGCCACAAATCGAATGGTTAGGATTGCCTCATTGAGGAGAGTTTTATGGTTTGGCTGATAAAACCATGAGTCTCACTTTTCAGAACCAAAAACACGCAGATAACATGCAAACAATTCCTCTTTCACAATATGTTGAGGACCATCCCTGAGATATACAGCATGAAACATTATATCATGGAGCCAACCTACGAATGGCTCGGTTTACACGATGGTGGGCCACATCTGTACTATTTCCGGGCCAATTAAAACAAACGATATTCCTCTCAATCAAGCATTATATAATCACTCTCCGCAACATATTATTATGTGGAGTAAACATCGTCAGGCATGCCAAATTTACAGCAAAAAGAAGTGAATATCAACACTGACTATTACTGCTAAACACGCCATCATTTCTACTCTTGGTTATAAATAAATAAATAAATAAAAGTATAAAATCTTTACCATAGTATAACCGAAAACGGAAAAGATAGGCGTATTAAGTAGACAGTGGGTAAAATGAGTAGACAGAGAAGATACCCTTTCCATGTTCTTCACTCTGCTTAATTTCAAGACCATGACATCGCCTTTCTGTAATAAGCTGGTCATAGTAGTCCTGTATCAAAAATAAGGGTGAGAATGTCAACTTATGTCACAGGCAACCAAATTGATATTTACACCCTCCTTTTTATATACTTTCACCCCATTTTTTAGGCACATTGAAAAGGGGTATGTGTATAAAAACAGAGGGAGCGTTTGGAAAATAAAAATACAAGAGAAAGGTGTTGTTGGAGATGGAATGCCTGAGAAGATTGAGGAGAGGGAGGTGCCAGCAGGGCTGCAATTATATCTGAGTACTCCTTGTCCAGAGGGCAGATTATACTCGCCATCCGTTTTCAGAGAGAGAGAGAGAGGAGAAGGGAGGGAAGGTTTTGAAAATCCTTCGAAAGTGCCGGGAGAATGGAAGAGGAAGCTTGCCACACGAACGCTCCAGCTCTACAAGAGATGATTAATGTGGTAGGTACATGGATAAAGAGAAGAGATTATCATTTGCTTCTCAAGTGTAGAGCTTGAATCGACAAAGAAAGATAAAATCTCTAAAAACAAGAAATGAACTTTGATATTATTGAATTAAGTAATGTTTACACCCTATACAATGGCATTATAAACTAGACCTTTGATTTGAAATAAACACTTTCCCGAAATAGTATAAATTAACAAAAATAGTAATAAGTTGTCTAATCGTTTCAAAACTCATAAAAAATCTGCAGATGAGTTAAACTCAAAGAGGTTGTTTGGCAGTGACGATTCAGAGGTATTTGGGGGTCTTTAGAAGTTGTTGAGGTTTTTGGGGGCATTTGGAGGTTGGATTTGGGGTATTTGGGTTCCCCAAATCGGTGATTTTGAAAAATGCAATCCCCATCTTGGACCGTTGCCACTCTCGTTTATAAAGGAGATATTCGCGGCGGTTAGACAGAGAGATGTAGAGAGAGAGGTAGCAACCGGTGCATGGGAAGAGGAATAGAGAGAGAGAGCGGCTATGAGAGAGAGAGGGAGCTGACCCGATTACAAGCGTCGCACTTTTTGGCAGGAGAAGATGCCGGTGTCGGGTAACAAATATCCCAAAATGACTAGGGCCCTAGCCCATACCCTGCGATCATCCATACATCAGCTAAAAGGAGCCGCCGAAGGTCTGGTAGTATGTCAGCTCCTCCTCGTCATCCATGCTGGCACCCTTTAGGGCATCCAGCTCTATTATCTCTACATCTATGACAGGTTCTGGTTGTTGTTTTAAAACACCATCCTAAAGTGGGAGTGATTAGCTAACTCAGTGGTACTGTTAACAATAAGTTACACAGATTATCATACACAAGCACAAATTTAGTGAAAGGCATACATTCATAGAATCCTAAGTACTCTGGTTAATACAAATGCATGATTCAATGATATGATGCATGCTCTCTCCACAACACTCCTTCGAGCAACAACATCTAACGATCGCGAATGTCCAACATTCTTGTAGTACGACTATGACTGCCAAATCGTTAAAGTAACCAATGCAATGTAATATAAATGTTAGCCAAGTTGATTAATTATGTCCATTCATCCAACAGTTTGGGAAAGCCGAGATACCCCAACAGATCAATGCCCTAATCCGATCGTGTGGCTTTGGCAGCCGTGGCCGTATAGCTCTTTCGACCCTTGGCCCGTTTAGGTTCATCATTCCCATAATTAAGATCATACGAAGGTGTTTAAGACAATTAAAGTCTTGCCTGCAGTCACTACGGGGAGGCTCGTCACCCCAGCGTAGGCCAACAGCTCGGGCATAGTGTCCTATACCATCATCCTTGGCTCACGAGTTATAGTGCTCACTGGTCACTACGGGGAGGTTCATCACCCCAGCGTAATATAATTGTACGTTTGACAAAAGCTGAGGAAGAGGTGGAGTTCATAACAAAGAAGAGGTCTGAAACTTACAAGGGTGACGTTCTTTACTTGATGTCCAGTGTAGATCTGTCATAGAACCAGTTAACTAGTGAAATCCCACCTGAAATTGGATATCTAACCGCTACTCATGCATTGAACTTGTCCCACAATCAATTGAGTGGACCAATTCCAGAAACCTTCTCAAATCTAAAACAGATTGAGAGCTTCGACCTTTCTCACAATAGATTGAGCGGGGAGAATCCTCCTCAACTAACTGAGCTCAACTTCTTATCTGCATTCAACGTCTCTTACAATAACTTATCCGGCATCTTACCGGACATGATGAAGGGGCAGTTTGGCACCTTTGGAGAAACCAGCTACGAAGGCAATCCCCTACTCTGTGGACCACCACTGAAGAGTTGCTTCACTTCTCCGCTACCACCTTCAATGCCAACAACGTCAGGCGACGAGGATAATGGACATGACATAATCTTCTATGCATGCTTTCCGGTGTCATGTACTATGTCGTTCTTGCTTTTCATAGCACTTCTCTACATCAACCGCTATTGGAGAGGTCTATACTTCTATTTCGTTGATGCATGTATCTATTCATGCTATTATTTTGCTTTAGACAGCTACTATTTTGCTTTAGACAAACTTCGGAAGGTTTTCACCCAGCCACGCGCATAACCTTCAAGTCAGATCAGTTTCTCCCTGTAACTCTTATTGTAAGACAATAATAATCATGTTTATGCATGGCGTGGCTTTTATTTCAACCCATGTTTCCATCGCTTCCTTGTTTATTTCAACCCATGGCGTGGCTTCCCACAGATGCTTGCTAGTGTGAGATCAGAATCATTCGTCAAATTGCCCAACCACACATGCCATGTCTGTTCTGAATATTTCTTAAGGGAATCCGGATCCTCTTCAGGTGCTCTGCAGCATGCACCATGTGAAGTCCAAGTTAGTCATTAGGCAGTCCCCACCACATTTGGAACCGACCAAAAGTAAAACAGAAACATTCTTCCTTGTTTAGCCATTGCATATACACGATGAGGCTGTAACATGTAGTCTTGCTAATGTTTACGTGGGAAAAGGTCAGAACACTTCCCATGGTCCAAATTCAATACACGTTTGATGCCCATGTGGTGAGTGGACTTTCAACATCTTTTTAGTTTTTACCTTGGCCATAGAATATTTATTCCCTACTTGAACTTGGACAAGCGGAGGCATGTTGAGTGATCAAGACAGTCGATTTAATAGGCCACAGCATGAATTGAAGACTCCACAAAATCTTTAAGATTAGAAGATCCTGACTTCAACAACTCTTTGGCCTCCTTCCCACGGAAATTCGATCAAGGCCTTTTTATATTTCTTGTTAACAATTTATTGCTTTTCGGGCACCCTGTGGAAAGAGCTAGAACTTTTTCACCAGTGGTAGTTTTGCCTTAATCCTTTATTCATGGTAGGGCCCATAAGATCTGGATTAGTGAGAAATGGGCCTCAACATGGAAGGGGTACACCTAATCAATCTCCCATATTGGAATACTTAAGTCTTGATCGTTCAGTTATGTTACTTTGAATGTTAAACATCTTTTTATCCCTAGTTTTATGAACCATTGATCCATAGCTGAACTGGCAGACTGAGTGGAGATGCCTCGTTTCAACACTTGAGGTCTTGGTATCGATCCCTAGCGGGGGTGGCTAACATCGAGTGTGTGTATTGACATGGGTGTGTACTAACAAGCTAACCCAAAAAAAAAAAAAAAAACCATTGATCAAAAGGTTGGTATTTGACAAAAATAGTTGATCAAATCAATGGTTTGGATCACCAAACCAGGACCGCACAAGAACACTGATGAGCAGACCCTTCTTTCCTGTTGAAAGAGACGGAGGTCGGCCATGTTTGAAAATTCAGCCATGAAGCTATTATAAAGCTTGGGGTACATGCAAGAAACAACGAGGAACACTATAAGGTACTGTAGCCCTCGGTACGTGGACAAAAACGAACCACCCAATCAATTGATCTCGTCTGCCCGTTAAATTTAGTTCTCAATTCATCAACCAATATGGATTAACCACAGTAAAATAAGATGATCATATGCATTGCAAAGATGGACTTCTTATATATAACTATGTATTTTCTAAAACTTCAGACGGAATGACTATGATCCTGTAGTTGAAATGATTTTTTAGAAGCATAACTAGTTGATGATGGACCCTACAAAATGGATGGCTCAAGTTTCATTGATCAGACCTATTTTGTTAGAATAATCTTGGACATGCATTGTATAAAGAATTTTATAGAGTAGACCAAGCAACTTTAAAGTCGAAGTACCAGCACAGGTCTTAAATTCTATGGATCTGACAAATAGAATTGTTGCAAAGATTCAATTTTGTTAGTGTCATGGTCTGAGAAAGAAAAGTGTTTGAGTCAATTTACAAATCAATCGCTATTTTCACTATATTTTACTATTTTAGAAAAGTTTTACTATTTTAGTAAAGTATCAATTTTATGACATAAGCTTATATAAGGTAAATGGAAGGGCTTTCGAAGTAGAATTTTCATTAATAATATTACTTTTTATCTCTTCTTATGGATTTAAGAGCTATTCTTAAGAGGAATATTTTCATCTCCTCTATATATTATATAAGGTATATGAAAATCCGGCATGGGCAACCCGGTATAGCACGGTTGGTTGGTCAAAGTAGCTTCTCCTACCCCAAAATCATATATTATAGTCGAATAACTCATTCTAGTTTCAAGATAGGCCTGTTTTAGGGTTCTGACCGTCCTAATCACTTCCACCTCCGATCGGGCCTTTTCTAGTCTATCTTTGCCAAGAAAGTGTTTGTGACCCACTCTACATTATTCCCCTCCACTTCAAAAGAACTCAACATTAAGTTCTCATTCTGTTTCAATTCATGATACTCGGTTAGGTGTGTAACGTTGAAAGTATGCAAGATCTCCATGTCATCTGGAAGATCAACAACATAAGTGTTATCGTTGATCTTTTAGAGGATTGGTACCAGTCCAATCTTCTTCTTCTTCTTCAACTTATTGTAGGTCTGTAAGATGTACAGCTTCTAGTTTGAAATGAAATCTTCTCTTTCAAAAAAAAAAAAAGACTCTCTATTGGTGGTGGAATTCCTCTCAGGATCGACTAGTCCAGGCTGGAAGTGGAAGTATTGGTTGGGTAGGATTAAGGCCATCTGTCTCCATGGTCAGGTGAAGTTTGAGCACATCTTCAGAGAAGGTAATGGGCCGGCGGATGCTATGGCCAAGATGGGTAGCGCCAATCAGAATTCGGCCCTATTTCATGCCCAGGAGGGTCTTCCATGCATTGTCAGGGGTCTCCTCTTCCTTGATAAAGCTGGTTTGGGGGCAGTTAGGGGATAATTGTTGGGTGGCCTGTGTGGCCCTGTTTGGATCCTAAAGTTGGGGGTTTTTTTTTTTTTTTTCTTCTTCTTCTTCTTACGATAGGTGCCCCCAGGTGTGGTTGGGGGTGCTTGAAATTTTGTATATCAGCCTGTAAAGCTTCTTGAATATGAAATGAACAGAGTTTTTACCAAAAAACTTATTGTAGGTCTGCAGTCCACCTATTTCAAGGGGGCGAAATGCCCTGTGCTTTCTCATCGTCCCTCATCTGTTTAATCCCAAAGAGAGCTGCCCCAACCTGTTTTTCAGATTTTCATCCGATTAGCCTCTGCAATTGTGTCTACTAAATATTTCCCAAGATCATAGCTGTCAGGATGAATCTTCTACTGCCGAAACTGATTTCTCCTGAGCAGGGTGCCTTCATCAAGGACAGACCAATCGCTGAACACATCGTGCTGGCGTAGGAGATGTTTAGGGATTTAAACAGGAAGGTTCGGGGAGGGAACATAGTGTTGAAATTAGACTTGGAGAAGGCGTAT
Source organism: Magnolia sinica (assembly GCF_029962835.1). Classification (NCBI taxonomy): domain Eukaryota; kingdom Viridiplantae; phylum Streptophyta; class Magnoliopsida; order Magnoliales; family Magnoliaceae; genus Magnolia; species Magnolia sinica. The sequence goes on from NC_080584.1 coordinate 63,805,158, forward strand.
GACAGGGTGGAATGGAGATTTCTTAAGCATGTTCTTGGCAACTTCGATTTCAGCGCTAACTGGGTGGCTCTAGCAGAAAAGTGCTGGTCAAATAGCTGGTTCTCCGTTATCTTAAATGGCGAAACAATGGGATATTTTAAATCTTCTAGAGGCCTTCGCCAGGGAGACCCGCTTTCGCCTAGTCTATTCATCCTGGCAATAGAGGCCTTTAGCAGAGGTTTCAGACTGATTATGGAAAGGGGATTGTGCCTTCCTTTCAAACTCAAAATCGGCTGCCCCCTCATCTCTCACCTGCTCTATGTCGATGATACTCTCTTGTTCCTTAACGGTGGCTCAGCATCAATCAAATCCGCAAAGCAGTTCCTATCCTCCTTCCAAGCGGCATCAGGTCAGCTCATTAAATGTGCTAAAAGTTCTTTTTCTTTTTCTTTTTTTCGTTCAGATAAACTGACCAGCCGCAGGATATGTGCAATCGAGACCTCCTTGGAAATTTGCAAGTCCTGCATGGGGGCCACCTATCTAGGCATTCCTATGTCTACTTGCAGGATTAAGAAAGCATATTTTAAGGACCTCCAGAACAAGATTGATGCGCGCATCAATGGGTGGAAGGCACGATGCCTCTCTCAAGCAGGGAGAACTATCTTGATTCACCACGTCTTAGGTAGCATCCCGGTCCACACCTTAGCCGCATCCAAGATCCTGTTGCAAGTTATTGCAGAGATTCAAAGAAGTTTTGCAAGCTTCTTCTGGTGTTGGGTTGACAGAAAAAAGAATCTCCCCTGGATAAGTTGGAAGAAAATTTCCTAGCCCAAGAGCAAAGGTGGTCTGGATATAAGAGACCTCAAGGAAGTTATGAAGGCCCTACGCCTTAAGCTAACCCGGGGGGTCAAATACAGATATGAAGATAGCCAATGGGCGAAGCCAATGAAAGAAAAATATGCCCGAGACCTTGAGCCAGCCGATATGAATTCAGCGGCATCTCCCAATCCATCTCCAATGTGGAAGAGCATCAGGTCCTTGTTCCCTTTCCTGGACAACGCCATTCAGTGGCTTGTGGGACAGGGAAACTGTAACATCTGGACGGATAACTAGTCTGGTCTTAGCCCTCTGGTGTTGAAGGCGACCAGGCCTATCCCACGTCCCCTCTAAAACAACTGTGTGCGTGATTTTCTCAGGCGAAGGGGTCCATCCACCCCATCTGCGGTCTTTTCCTTCCTCCCCCAACTGTGTGCGCGATTTTCTCAGGCGAAGGGGTCCATCCACCCCATCTGCGGTCTTTTCCTTCCTCCCCCAAGAAGTGATCGATTTCATTTTCGAAGGCTGGTTTTGCACTTCCCCTGTCCCTGACACCTGCTTCTGGCCCTTAGAACCTTCTGGCAGATTCTTAGTAAAATCAGCATGGGTTTTATGTAGAGCGGAAGGGCAAAGACGGAGCGAGGTAAACTGGGTCTGGCACGCCAAGTTGCCTCCTAAGATTTCTACCTTTGTCTGGAAATTGCTACACAATGCAGTCCCCATTGACTATAACATCCAGTCCAGAGGTATTTCTCTCGCCTCCATGTGTGTCTGCTGCAATGATTCACAGACCCATTGTCCTTCAAAGGAGACGCTGCCCCACCTGTTCCTCTATGGTAAGCTCGCATCAGCAGTCTGGCCGAGATTCGGTGCAATCTTTGGTACAACGCTACTAGAAAATCAGTCCATGGAAGGAACACTGCTGGGTTGGTGGCAGGCCCATCAGGCTAGCAGGTGCACTGCAACATTGCAAGGGCTGCTTCCGAGTATCATTATGTTGGATATATGGAAGAGCAGAAACGAAGCTAGGTTTGAAGGTACCCCGACCCATCCAGCTAAGACTATTTTCCAAATTTCTTGGTGGTTACATTACTTGAGCAAAGATCGGCCTCATCCAAGAATGGGATCCATGCTCAGGGATCTCACTTTCTCGGCCCTGGGTATAAACGCCCCGACTCCTTCATGTCCTAAACCTTGCCTCGAGAAATGGTTCTCCCCAGAAGCAGGATGGTGTAAGCTAAATGTCGATGGGTCGGCTTTAGGTAATCTGGGTCTATCTGGGGGAGGCGGCATTTGTAGAGGTGATAAAGGTGAATTCCTATTTGCTTTCTCAGCTAGTTACGGGGTTAGCTCTAATAATATTGCATATATAGCTTAGGGCGGTTTGGGATGGTTTGTCGAGACTCTCAAATCATAGTGAATATTCTGAATGGCAAATCCCAGGATAATTGGAAATGGAGGTATTGGCTGGCCAGAATAGAGTTGTTGAAGGCTGACTGCCAGGTTAGTGTCCACCATATTCTAAGAGAAGGCAATGGCCCAGTGGATGGTCTCACCTGTCAGGGAAGTGCTAGCCTGTCCCTTACATATTTCAGCAACATCTTTGACCTCCCTAGCAGGATTCGAGGGCTGATTTTCCTGGACATGGTTGGGATTGGATGGTTGGGATTGGATCCATCAGGCAGTCCACCCACTGAAGTGGTTGTTTTTCTCCTTCGGTTCTAGCTATTTTCTCTGTTATTGCAACTCTATTTTTTTTTTTTTTTCCTTTCGTCTTCTTTATCCTCGTTTGGAGGCTCTCAAATTTCACTGGGAGTTTGGCAAGTCTGTGGGGGGTTTTTTGGGCCGAGGCAAGGACATATGAGGGTGTGTCTGCTGCAGCTTCTCTGCAGGTTGGGTGTTGGCCTAAGCCTCTTTGGGAGTTGGCAGGGTTGAGGGGTTATCGGCTGAGGCAGGGCTTTTTTGCGAATGTGTCTTTCTACAGGTTCTTTGCAGGATAGGGGCTGGCCTTCATTGTCTCCTCCCCTTTTCTTTTCTCGGTCTTTTGTTTTCCTTTTCTCTTTTATGTCAGTTAGGAGATATGATAGGTGAGGCCCTTTTGTCTTGTGGAGCCCACCCGAAAATCCAATGTGTACATCCGTCTTTATATCTATCAAAGATTCATGGGCATGGTCCCCATTTCTAGAAAGAAAAAAAAAACCTTATTGTAGGTCCCAGGCGGTAATATCTCCTTATGTAGATGGACCATAACATGGTCACCACCTCAAATACCTTTTGTCACTGTTCACAAAGTCAAACAGACCTAGATGAAGGTAGATGAAGGTTATACAAAACAAATATGATGTTGATCCAAAACTTCTAAGCCTCTAAAAAGTTCTCAATAGTGATAGGCATTAAATCCTCAACGTTTTCTATGTTATGGTTCACTTGAGCTTTGGATCTGCCTCATTTTTGGGATCATGCCCTAAAATGATCTTGAAAAATGGATGGGCGGCATGGATATAACACTTACATCATGCTGGGCTCACAAAACTTAGTGACATAAACACACTGCCAAATCTATGTTTGCTCATAGTGATGGTTGTGAGAAATCCACTGTATTATTATGTTAAGACTTGGCCCAAAACTGAACTATATCCAAAACAATCCCGTCTTCTAATTCCATGTCCATTAATTGGATGGCTAAAAATGGATTGGATGGCTAAAAATGCTAGATAAGTGTCATTTTAGTATATAATCAATCCAAAATGGGACCAACAATTTGGATGGTCGGGACTTTCATTCTTCACCGTTTCCCTCCAACTAAGTCTTTTTGACATTATCAATAGGTACAGTGGGCCATATGAAGCTTTTAATGGTAGGAGTTCAATCACCTTTTTTTTTTTCTTATGTGTAGTCCACGTAAGTTTTGGATTGCTTAATTTTTGGGATGACATTCTAAAATGAGCTAGAAAGATGGATGGACGTCATGGATATACCAAAATTCATCAAGGTGGGCCCCATGGGAAGGGTAACACCCACAAAGAATCTACTCCACCTTCTGTATCTTCTTCCTGGAAGCGGATTGTGTGGTGTGCACAACACCACTAACTTCGACTGTGTTCAAGCCAGTAAGTTTTGTGGGCCCATCCTGATGTATGTACTATATCCACACCATCTATCCATTTGGTGAGATCATTTTAGTTGATGAACTTAAAAATTAGTCAGATCGAAAGCTCACTTAGACCACACTACATAGAGTAGTGCGGATGACGTCCAATGTTAAAACCTTTCCAGAGCCTACCTTGATGCTCTTTTTTGTGCAATCCAACCATTTCATAAGGTCATACAGATGGAAGGGAAAAAAATATCAGCTGGATCCAAAACTTCTGAGAGCTATAAGAAGTTTTCAATGATAGCAATTACTCTCCACTACTTTCTTTGGTGTGGTCCAGTTGAATATTTTCTTTGTCTCATTTTTTAGCTCATGCCCTAAAATGATCTACCCAAATGAATGGATAGTTTGGATATAACACATACATAATTGTACGGCCACAGACCTTCGTAACCTCAACACACCCCAAGGACACCACCTTATTCGCTACTTTTACACGTTACAAATCCTTCATGCAACAAGACTGGACCTCACGGTAACATTGCATTGCATAGCTGGACGCATAGTACCATTTCTCCTGTGTAATATATATATATATATATATAAGCGCACGAGAAATACTCACAGTCACAGGGATCTAATTGGATTAGGACAAATGGAAGTTTCACTCAGCTTGGATGGCCCCACTGTTTTATTAATGTGAAATTCAACCAACCATCAAGTAAGTCAACCCATGATAGACTCAAGAAATAGTATGCGTAGAAAGGTCACCCTCCATAATGTTTCCCTCGGTGTGGCTCACTTAAATCCTGTATTGGCCCTAGTTTTGGATCTCAGGACAATATTAATTTGCTGTGATATCCAATGGTTGGAGTGGATTCCACATGATTATCACAGTGGGCCCTATAAAAATGAAGGGTGAACCTGTCTCCCAACTATTTTCATTGGTATGCCCACTTGAATTAAATATCAACCTAAAATTTTGGCTCCTGGCCTAACATGTGATTATGAATCTATTGGACTAACTGGATACCACGCATACATCATGATGGGCCCTTTCAGAAAGTAAGGGTGGCTTCCCTCATTGTTTGGAGAAAAGTTGAACATGCGGGAGAACAGTCGGGAGTGGACCGTAAGCAGTATTTTCCTGATTGTGGGGCCTACATGAATGTATCTACTATATATCCACGCCATTCATCAGATTTTACAGATCACTATGGTATATAGTTCTAAGAATGAAATAAATCCAAATCTCAATTGGACCACACCACGGGAAACAGTGGACATTGACCACCCACAATTAAAAACTTCCTAAGGCCCATCATTATGTTTATTTGCCATCCAAACTGTTCATTAAAAAAAAGAAAAACACAAATATCAGCTTGATCCAAGCCTTCTATGCCCCCAACAAGTTTCCAGTGGCAGTTTTTCAATCTTCACTACTTTATGTGATGTGGTCCACTTGAGCCATAGACCTGCCTAATTTTTGGCACCATGCTATAGAATGATCTGCCAGCATAGATGGACAGTGTGGATATAACAAATACATCATATTTAGCCCACTTATTTTTACACGTGAATATGATACCGCTGCAAATCCGAGAATACTGACACCTCGCGGGAGCGGATGAAGTGCGCCCTACCGTCACTTATATGGTGCGGCCCTGACCGTGTGGCCCATGTTGATGCATGTATTGTATATCCACGTCATTCATCTATTTTTCTCAGCTCTTTTTAGGAAACCAACATTCAAGCAGATCAAAATCTTGCGTCCATCTATTTTTTTTTAGTACTTTTTGAGTGTAAGGCTTTCATGTATACTCTTTTCAATTGTGTGGTCCACTTAACCATGGAAGGGACTTATTTTTTGGTCCTGAGTCTAACATGGGGTGTCTCACCTGATGGTTGGGGTAGATTTTACATTAATACTATGCTAGACCCACTCAAGCCGGTGACTATTTTTCTTGGAGTGTTTTGTTGCAACACGAGGATTTGATAAATCTGTGGGGTTGAAACATGACCCATGCACCTGTGATCCGGTTTTTGCACCCCGCCTATAGAAACGTTTTCTTGCCTCATCTCAACGGTATACTGTTATACAAAAATAGGTAATCCCTGCTATTTATTCTTTGTAGCTTTAACTAATTTCCCATATTGCAATACATTGCAGGTGGTCTGCTCCTACGTACCCTTGTCAGCATATGGAGAGAGAGAGAGAGGGAGAGAGAGGATTGTTGATCCGGCCATTTTACAATCCGTGATTGAACACAATTTATAATTATAAATCATTAACCTTTTGGAAAGTTCTAATGCAATTTTCATCAAAAGGACAGAGAATATAGAGTGAAATGAAACGATGGGAAAGATAAAATGAATCCACTGTGAACATGTTTTGGTCTAAAAATTACGTTGTTGGGGCTTATTACGTGGATCACACTGGTACGGAGAAAATGAATAGTGAGTTGGCCGACAGTATCTTTACAGTGGGCCATGATGAGAGCTAGGCTAACCTAGCAAGAAACCCCCATCGGGACGGAAGCGGATTGGCTGGTGTACCACACATCAGCGATCTAGCTGGTGTGTTGACCTCAACAAATTTCATGGGTCCCATCATGAGGTATGTGTTATATCTAAGCTGTCCATCCATTTGGCAAGCTCCTCTTAGTCTTAAGTCTTGAGCCTAAAAATAAGACATTTAAAAATCAAGTGGACCACACTGCAAAAAGCAGTGGGGAATTGAATTTCCACCATTGAAACCCTTTTGGGGTCACATAAGTTTAAGATCAATATGATATTTGTTTTTCCTCTTCATCCTTATCGTTTTTTTCTCTTAAAAATAGATTAGATGGAAAATAAATGTTATGGTATGCCCTACAAATGTTTAACGGTGAAAATCATTAAATGATCTCAAAAAATTGATGAACAGTGGGAATATAATAAATACATCATATTTGGGCCCATGTAACTTTGATCTCCTTTGAACCGTTCGTACAACTCTGAGCTTGAGGACCATATCAACAGGTATAGGACCACATCAACAGGTCGGATGGGAAATAATAAATACGAGTGGATCAAAAAAGATTTCAAGGGTGGATATCGTTAGCACCGCAGCTTCGTGTGGTGTGATCCAAGTAAAATTGGGAGTAGAATCTAATCCGCGCCCTTATGAAAGGCTGGTGGGGCATCCCGTCCTTGACGTTGACTTCATTTGCCGCAGAGTGACTGGAATCCTTTATATTGCCCCATTTTACAAAGGAGCAGATTAGCTGTTACCCGGGCAACTCTAAAGTAGGTGTTATCCTAACCGTTTGGGGGCCACCTTGATGTATTTGTTGTATATCTACGGCATGAATACGTTGTTGCATCTCATTTTAGGAGTGATCCCAACCTTAAAAAGATACAAATCTCAGGTAGACCATACTACTAGAAACAGTGATGAACGACCATTGAAAACTTTTTGAGGGCTAGAAAAGTTTTGGATCAAGTTAATCTTTGTATTTTACTTTCATCAGATTTTCTTGACATTATCAACAGGTTATATTGCAAATAAACATTAGGAAAACCTTAGCTTTAGAAATTTTAATAGTGAGGAACTAAATCGCCACTGTTTCCTGTTGTGTGGTCTACCTGAGATTCGTATATGCATAATCTTTTGGATTGTCTACTAAACTGGGTTGTAGAAAAGGATGGACGGCATGGATATGTAATGCATCATGAAGGTCGGCCTTAATCTGCTGCCGTGCGTAAAACGGAAACGGATTGGCTACTCACCCTGCCACTGGCCAATGGCTAGTGGTCGGTGCGCTGTGGGCTCCAACATGATCGATATGTCTCATCCATTCACCCAGACAATTTTATGGCATGAACCAAAAAATGAGGTAGATCAAAATCTCAAGTGGGCTACACAGTATTGATTGAACTATCACCATTGAAAACTTCTAGGAGCTACAAAAGTTTTGAATCAAGCCGATATTTGTTTTTTTGCCTTCATCCAGATCTGTATGACCTAATATATAGGTTGGATGTCAGATAAATATTATAGTGGGCCTAGGAGGTTTTTAATGGTAGACATACAATCGCTACTGTTTTCCCATGGTGTGGTCCACCTGAGATTTTGATCTGCCTTATTTATACTACAACGTATTAAAATGATGTATAAAAATGGATGGTAGGTATGGATAAAACACATAGATAATAATGGGCCCACAGAGCACCGACCACTAAGCCACCTGGCCAGTGGCGGCAGCGTCGCTAGCCAAACCGCGTCCGCAAAAAACACTCTGGTCTAAGGTGGGACGTACAGTCCTTGATGTTGACTCCAGATGTCGCGGGGTACTGACTAAAACAGTACCCATGTCCGTGGGGGCCACTAAGTTAAATTTCTGAAATCCACTGTATATCAGGTTCTATCCTCAATTAAACCCCGGCCAAATTTAATAATTAGATCCGCTACTTGTATGGGTCACACATACGGAAACGGATCGGCCACTCCCCCTACACAAGCCCGGTGGGTGGTGGTCAGTCCTCTACGGGCCCCACCATGATATATGTGTTTCATCCATTCCGTTCATCCATTTTCACAGATCATTTTAGGGCATAATTCTAAAAATGAGAGGGATATAAATCTCAGGTGGACCATACCACATGAAAACAATAGTGACTAGATATCCACCATTAAAATCCTTCCAAGGCCCAATGTGCTGTTTATTTGACATCCAATCTGTCGATTAGGTCATACAGGCCCAGATGAAGGGAAAAAACAAAAATCAGCTTGATCCAAAACTTGTATGGCCCCCAAAAGATTTTGAATGGTCTACACTCATTCAACACTGTTTACTGTAATGTGGTCCACTTGAGATTGATATATATCTCATTTTTGGTCTCATGCTGTAAAATGATCTGGAAAATTATATGGACAGCATGGATGAAACACATAAATCATGGTGGGGCTCACAGAGCACCGACCACCAGTCATTGGCTGGCTGCGGGGGGGAGTAGCCAATCCGTTTCCCAAACACACCACATGGAACAATGAGGATGCGATGCCAACCATAGGGTTGTGTGTGGGGCCACCCTAGTGTGTATTTTCACCAAACCTATTAATCAGGTGTAACTTGCCATGATGAAGAGAAGATACAAAACTCATCAAGCGAGTACACCATGTGAACTTATTGGTCTGAGAGTAGGTTTACATTGTTCCTACGACTGTGGCCAATGGTACGAGTTTTTAATAGCTAGGCTTATTTTCCATATATACCTGGTTGATGGAATGGATTTCACATATACAAAGTTTTAGGTCCATCAGTGCTTGGCTGTTTATTGGTGGGTCCCATCATTCATGACCCACTTTCCAAATTCATGTTAGCAACCTTTGAACAAATTGGAAGATGGATTGATAAACAGAATGAATTTGTCAAGGCATAAAATGGATGATGGACTGAATGAAGCCAGCCAGCCTCCTAGATTAGAAGACCCAGCCCATCCTTACTATCTTTGTCATTTTTTCTGCAGAATATACCAATTTTTCCAGGCCCTCGAGTGGTAGGATTGGCTCATTTTGGGGATTTTTAGGATAATCCTTCTTGCTTGCAGAGAAAGGCACATGAGTTCACCCATCTCCATTAGCTAGAGATTATCCTACTCATACGTTATTAAGGATAGATGAATCAGTGTGCATGCCTGTGGCGCAAGGACATAACAATTATGCTTTAGATAGGGTCCTTTCTCTTACTCCAGTGGTAGACTCTCGGGAGTTTCAACACCGGGTTAAGGGTTCGAGTACCCATAGGTGGTGAAATCCCACTACGGCCTGTGTGGTGGTGTGTGTGCATGTGTATTAAAAAAAAATAATAAATAAATAAATTACGCTTTAGAAACAGAAAACACCATGGAAAACAGGCACTTCAAACATCTCCCATGTGGGAATACTTCAGTACTTAAAATCATTGAGCTATTTTCCTTTCAATTAATATGTGAGAGCACACCAACTACATTTGATTGATTAAAAAAATGGATCATCTCTTGACCATTTACATGTGAACCATTGATTGAAAGTATAGCATCTTATAATTTTAAAGATTTTGGGCCAATTCCCCTCGTCAAGTCATGGTTTGACTCACCAAACCATGGCCTATGTTTAAGAAATCATCTGCGCCATGACATGGATATGTGGTTCGGACAAAAGGTGCTAAGATTACGTTAGCTTAAATTAAGGGATATTCTTTTATGTATATATTTAGGAGATTTATAATCCCTTCAATTAAGGGATATTCTTTCATGTATATATTTAGGAGATTTATAATCCCTTCAATTAAGGGAATTAGTTAGATCTTTATTTTATTTTTTTGCAATTTAAGATCTTGATTTGCTCTTGTAAGCTTATATATACCAGTCCATTTTGACTGACAAATACACACAGACAAAAATACAGATTTTTCTGTAAACTTATTTTTCTCATGGTATCAGAGAGCCAATGATCTTGTTGCCTTTGTAAATCATTTTCGCCTACTTTGATCACGTTATGTTTACGTCTGCAATTGATTTCATAGATCCCTTTTTTCTCCATCCTTTTGATCATCCTGGCATGATTCTTGTTCCAAAAGTCGTAGATAGAATTTGTCAAGGCATAAAATGGATGATGGACTGAATAAAGCTAGCCAGCCTCCAAGATTAGATGACCCGGCCCATTCTTATTATCTTTGTCATTTTTTCTGCAGAATATACCAACTTTTCCAGGCCCTCGAGTGGTAGGATTGGCTCATTTTTGGCGTAATCCTTCTTGCTTGCAGAAGGCACATGAGTTCACCCATCTCCATTAGCTAGAGATGAGCCCACTCATACAATATTAAGGATGGATGAATTAGTGTACATGTCCCCGGCTCAAGGACACTACAATTACGCTTTAGATGCAGAAAACACCATGGAAAAGAAGCACTTCAAATATCTCCCATGTGGGAATACTTAAGTACTTAAAATCATTGACCTGTTTTCCTTCCAATATGTGACAGAAAACCTACTACATTTGATTGATTTAAAAAATGGATCATCTTCTGATCATCTACATGTGAACCATTGATTGAAAGTATAGTATCTTGTAATTTTAAATATTTTGGGTGAAGTCCCTAGTCAAGTCATGGTTTGACTCACCAAACCATGGCCGACCATTGAGAAATCATCTGCACCATGACATGGACATGCAGTTTGGTCAAAAGGACCTTACGATTCTTCCTGAACGACAAGGGCCGGCTGTCATCTTTGAAATTTAAGGAATTTAAGGAAATTTTTTTTTTCTTGGACTGCCATCATCTTTGAAATTTAAGGAATTTAAGCAATTGGCTGCAGGTAAATCTCTCCAGACAGATACTCCCTTGCATACCAGCACGTCCTCCGGCGAGACTAGGGTGCAACCCGGGACCAGCCATGTGGGTGAGGCCTTGACTGTAGGGGCCCGCCTATTTTCGTCATGTTCCCAGTACAGGAACATATGGAAATTTCAGGTGGACCATGCCACACGAAACATTGGTTTTTAAAATTTTAATACCTTTTGTGGGCTATAAAAGTTTTGGATTAAGCTGAAATTTGCTTTTTCTTTTCATATAGGTTTGTGCGACTTATTAACAGGTTTGATGGTAAATAAACATTACCGTTGATGGTAGAAAGTTTTTAATGGTTGGCATTCAATTGACTATTGTTTCCTGTGGTGTGGTCCACCCAAAATTTTTATCTACTTCATTTTTTGGGATCATGTCCTAAAATAAGCTGAAAAATAGATGGACAGTGTGGATATATAACGTATACTTCAAGGTGGGCCCTATGGTCATAGTCACACCCACCTCTAGAGCTATTAACGAGAGGGAGCCAGGGTTAGTGGTCAGAGTCTAATCAAAATTTAGATTTTGCGAGTCGAATACATTGATTGCCTTACCCGCGAGGTCAACATTCGCACTCTGCTCTTTTGTAAACTATACCAAAGCTGACATGAATAGGCATTAATTGGGTCAATTGCCGTGTCCGTGTTAAATCCTCTAAATCCATCATTTATAGTAACACTTCATGTCTGAAATCAGGCTCATCTAATTCAATTGGGCTACCCGACAGGAAATAACACGATAGAACGTGTACTGTTAAAACTTTCTTGGGATCCATTAAATTCCTTTGCAAACAGGTATTTGGTTTTTTCCTCACACACTCCATGTTAGCCAACCCCCACTGGGATCGATACCAAGACCTCAAGTGTTGAAACGAGGTATCTCAATTCAGATATGGGTGTCCCTTTCATTCATCTACTCACCTTATGAGTGAGTTGGATGTCACGTGGACATTACAAGCCATTGGATGATTTCAATAGTAGTAGTGTCTCTTCACTCGTTTGCCTATCGTTTGGTACACTTAAGTTCTGAAACCGGCATGATTTACGGACGGACGTACGGAAACGGAGTGGCTACTCCCCCTGACACCAACCAATGGCTTGTGGTTAGTGCTCTTTGGGCCCACTATGATGTATATGTTTCATCCATGCCGTCCATCTATTTTTACAAATCATTTTAAGGTTGAGACCAAAAATGAGATATATCCGGATCTCAGTTGGATCACATTACAGGAAACAGTGTTTAATGAGCGTCGACCATTAAAAACATTTTGGGGGCCATAAAAGTTTTGGATCAAGCTTATTTTTGTTTTTTTCCTTCATCTGGGCTTGTATGACCTAATCAACAGATTGGATGTCAAATAAACAGTACAGTAGGCCTTAGGAGGATATTAATGGTGGATATCCAATCACTATTGTTTTCATGTGTGGTCCACCTGAGGTTTATATATCCCTCATATTTGGTAACAAGCCATAAAATGATCTTTAAAAATGGATGAACAGAATGGATGAAACACATACATCATGGTGGGGCCCACAGAGCACCGACCACCAGCCCGGTGCTGGTGTCAGGCGGAGTAGTCAATCCGTTTCCCGGACGTACTGGCTAAAATGGACGGATTGAATGCCACGTGTTGCTGTAACACGGGAAGCGAATTGGGTACGACCTCCGGTCTTACCTTTAAGCGTACAACCAGATACGTGCGGGGGCCACCGTGATGTAATTTTTTTATCCATGCTGTCCATCCCTATTCTCAGACCATGTCAATGTATGGCCACGAAATATGACTCTTGCATTTAATGCAACTTCTGTTTAACGCTCTCTACATTTAATGCAACCAAACTTACTATTTAGTGTGGTCCAGTGGAGGGTTGGATCCAACTTAGCATGATCTGAATACAAGGGGATGGACGGCGAGGATAAATAGATACATCACGGTGGGCCCACACATATCTGGTCAGACGGTTAAAGGTACGACCGGAGGTCGGACACAACTCGCTTCCGCGCTGGGAAGAATAGCAGTATCGTGGGTATTTTATTGCGATAGTGCATAACACACCAACGAGGTCGGTGATGTGTTGATGTGGTAAAATTTCGTGGGCCCTATCATGATCCATGTGTTATATCCACACGGTCCATTCATTTGTAAAGATCAATTTTAGGAAACAAATCCAAAATTGAGGCAGATTCAAACCTTAAGCAGAGGAATATAGTGGGAATTTAACACTTACCATTGAAAACTTTACGCAGGCCAGAGAAGTTTTGCTCACGTTGGCATTTGCAACTTCCCTTCGTTTAGGAATGTGTGTCCTTATAAATAGGTTGGATGGAAAATAAATATCATGGAGTATAACACACTAGATTTCGTAACTTGAGTTTAGTACTTGTTTTTTGAAATCCCGAGTGTTAAATTTTACGAATAAGTCACGTTTCACATTAAATTTTTATTTCTTTTATAAGTAAGCGAGTGTTAACTTTCAAGGATAAGTTATGTTTCATGGTAAATTTTTATTTCTTTTATAAGTGAGCATCGCAACAGAAGGAAACAAATCATACATAAAGGAAATGTTTGCATATAAATATCAAATGTACAAACGGTTGCCCAAAGCGCTTATACAAAACAATGGTTCAAATATAAAAAATGTAACAATATAATAATGAAAAATAATAAGAAATCTAAAATCAATAGTCGTAAGATCATCCAGCTTTTCATGCTCCATATTCAATGTCGACGTATACGTCATCTACATAACCTGCAGCAATTGAATATGTTTTGATAGCGTCAATGGATATCTTAATGAGGTATACCCTCAAAGATTGTCAAGCTTCATAATCGGTAAGAATATAATTTAAATAAACTCAAGAGAATACAATATCTAACGTAAGCTTTACTTTTTAAAATACAACAATGAACAATTTATATTTCATAAGTGAAATATAGAAGAATACTACCTGCAATTCAGGAATAAGATACAACTCACATTTTCAAGTAATAATTTAAAAAAACATAATATCTAAATTACAATTCACCACTTATGAGTATAACACAACCAATACATCCAAACCACAATTCAAGCTATCACATAAGGAGATACACTCCACTCTTCACCAATACAACCCAAATCACTACAATATTCAATCGTCAATTTAATCTTTATTAATGCATGAATGTATGAATGCAATGAACCTGGGGATACATATCCAACTAAACAAACATCTAACTGAACAAATGAATAAACCTTTCAGACAATTGACCCATCCATGCAAGAGAATGAATCTTTTAGACAATCGACCCATTCAAAATGTAAAAAAAGAGTCGCTCGACCAGTCAACCAGGTACTCGATAATGCTCACATACCATGCATGCATGATTAACCCAACTGTTATTAGTTCATTTTACAAATAGCATATTAGAGGCGCTCAAAGGTCACTATGGGGACGCGCGCAACCCAGCATACGCCGAAAGCTCGGATATAGTATCCCATACCATCATCCTCAACTCACGAGATTTAAATAAGTAAGATTCTAACACACACAAATGATTATAAACAGTTTGGTAAAATAAATTGTTCAAGGTATTCCATTACAAAACAACCTCTACAACTAGTAGCCACTGATGATTCAACACATAGATATTATCATTACAAGTCCAGATATAGTTCTAATAAAGAGTCCTCCCAACAAGCCACATTGGTACCAAGTCCTTTGATGACATAATAAAATAATACAATCCATAAGCTATCTTGACACAAATAATCTATGAGATGGTAAGTTTACAACCAAATATTATTTAATT
The DNA here is from genome assembly GCF_029962835.1 of Magnolia sinica. Lineage (NCBI taxonomy): Eukaryota > Viridiplantae > Streptophyta > Magnoliopsida > Magnoliales > Magnoliaceae > Magnolia > Magnolia sinica. The sequence goes on from NC_080584.1 coordinate 63,820,210, forward strand.
CATTCACAACAAACTACTAATTCGAGAAACCTATAATGTACATATCCATCAACATACATTCCAACTACAACTCCTTAACAGAACCAAATGTCAAACTAAACCACAATCAATTCAATATACATTATCTAGTAAATACACATGTAAATACTCATCGAAACTAGACTAGAGTAAATACTTCCACAATCAAATAAATCATAACTCTTTATAATTAATCTAGAACGTTAATATCTACAAATCAAGAAACATACTCATATAGTTCATAATTATAAGATAATGTGCATATATAAATGAGAATCATCTTAAAACGAAGATTAACAATTCATATCTCAACTAATTATTCGATAATACACTTAAACTAGTCATAAACAATATTAGGCAAATAAATCAAAAGAAAACTAAATTAATTATTATAATGAAGGAAAACTTGAATGGTGAATCCTCACTTTATGGTGTGGATTCTATTTAAATATGGTTTAGAGTGCATGCGCTAGCTTGAGATCAAGTCCAAACCTTCAAAAGTTGAAATCGAATTGACACAACTCGGTTCCAACTCAATCCACACACGGTGAACCTTGATGAAGCTATTGGGAAAACAAAATCTCCCACCTAACAAATTAATAAAAACGAATTCAATTAACTTCCATTAAAATATATTTAAAAATTAAAACCATATAACTCAACTCACCATGTATTCTTCACTACCCAGCTAAATCAATATACATCGACTCAATTCTAAATCAAGATCTACTATACTTGTTGTAGTTACATGATCACCTGAATCAATATAACCGATACTTATTCTGCTGGACTAGAATCCCCCAACATTGGACCAAGCTCGATTTGGACTCAACGGAATAACTAGTTCAACCTAACAATGATCCCCACTTCTTTTTTATTCCTCCCATCTTCATTCTCCTTTTCTCATCTTCTTTCCTTCTTTTTCTAGTAATAAGGGCTGAAAACCATTCAACACAACTCGACTCCAACTGAGTTGACTTGACAATGCCACAAAGTGGACTAGACAACACCCTACAGTGATCTTTCCTTCTTTTCTTTTCTTTTTTTTTTTTCCTTTCTTTTTTTTTTTTTTTTTTTTTTTTTTTTTTTTTTTTTTTTTTTTTGTTTTTTGTTTTTTTTTTTCCTGTAATGGTAACTGGGCCGAGTCAGACATGAAGGACACTCTAGTTGCTGTACCAAAACGACCAGACTTGACTGAGACTGAATTCCCTAGAACAACTGAGTTAACTCGGCTTGACTCAGCAACAACTCGACCCCGGACATGAACTCGATCTCTACTTTCCCTTTTTTTTTCTTTTTTTTTTTTTCCTTTTTTACAAACTGACAATCACATCCAACACCTAAATTTGAACCAAGCCTATCCCAAACTCGGTCTCCACTCAGCCTAAGATTATCTGTCGAGTTAACTCGGTAGTACCACGGTGATAAAGCGATAGCTCCCTGACTTACTAATCTTCTAAAAGAAATATCCATTACTCTTCTCACGCCATGGACTAGATTCAGTCCAACTCAGATTGTAATCACCACAAAACTCAGCAACCCAAGGTGAGAGAACTCATTTGCGACTCGATTGAGTCAAACCGAGTGAACCCATCTCACTCTCTCCCACTTTCCCCTACCAATGGTCGGACATTGATGGAATTTCAGTGCTTAGAAAATAATCAATTGACCTACCTGATGGATGAACCCGATTTGGGATTGGTGGCTGGTCACGATCGCGTAAATTTGCATTTTCCGACGAGGAAGAGATTGACCGATAATTGCAGATTAGCACCGGAGCCTCCTTTCTTCGATCTGCTACTTGTGGATGACCAGTATCGGCACTAGGAAGCTTCATGACACATCGGATCGAAGCTTAGATCATGTTTCCTTGGTGGGTTTGAAGAAAGTTTGAGATGACGTGTCATTGAATGCTGACGAAGAAGGTGGTAATATGAGCCACCAATCTTAATCTTAATCTTTTTGTGGTTTCGTTGTGCAAGAAGAGGTAAGAATGGACGGCTAGAATTGAATGGAAGCTAGGGTTTCCTATTTTCGAAAGCAGCCAGAGAAGAGAAATGTTAAAAAATTTCTATTTATATGTGTTGTAAACTTGAACCCTATTATGTGCGAAGGCTATGAATGGTAAAGATTTTCCAATATGAATGGCCAGTATCGGCAAAAAGGAGCTCCCTCGGATCAACTCCAGCTGTGCGAGAGACAAAATCTTTTTCCGTTATTTTTTTCGAATTTCTCTTGCGCACTCTTCTTGTGCTAGGCATGGTGAATACACACGTGTGAAAAATCATGTGGAAATGCATGGGTTTTGGTCGAAATCCAGTGTTCTACGAGATGGACAGTTTGGATTTCCCGGATAGACACCAATGGTGGCACCATTCAAACAAACGACACTACAACAAAAATACGTAAAACCGGCACTTTGGGCACATCATGCACTGGCGCTATTTAAAAGCGGGCCCACGGATGTTTCTATATAAAAATAAAAACAAAACCGAACGCGATTCCCATTTCGCGCCCGACTCTCTCTCTCTCTCTCGCTCTCCCGACCCTCTCTCTCTTCCTCTCCCATCGACTCTCTCTCTCTCTCTCTCTCTCTCTCTCTCTCCCGACTCTCTCTCTCTCTCTCTCCCGACCCTCTCTCTCTTCCTCTCCCAATGACTCTCTCTCTCTCTCTCTCTCTCTCTCTCTCTCTCTCTCCGGACTCTCAGCTTCTTCCTACCCCCTACTCTCTCCCTCGTGCGAGAGCTGCCATTAATTTCAGGGCTTAAATGAAGATCTGAAACAGGTAAGAGTCTAGATTTCATCAATTTCAACCTTAGTGATTTCCTAATTAGGGATTTACAATGTTGAAACCCTAATTAGGGATTTTCTATGTTGAAATCCTAATTAGGGATTTACTATGTTGAAACCCTAATTCAATGTTGAAACCCTAATTAGGGATTTTTCTATGTCCGGAACTATTTCAAATCCTTGAGGGATTTATAATTGTACCTCCGTTGTTAATGGATTTATACACTTCTTCCTGTTCCAATAGATGATATTTCTGTCTACCTTCTGATGCTTGTTTTGCATCAAGATCTAGTGCTAAAGGAATCTACTATGGCGAATGACAAAGAAGATCAGTGGACCTCTAGGAGGAATCCATACATCTGTGATTACAGAATTTCTCCATATCCTTGAGCGTCCTTATGTATTGTTTAGTGGTGCTCTGTTTTGAGGGGGTTTCTGTTTTGGTTACCCTCTCTTTGCTCTATTTGTGTTGTAGTTTGTGTTTCTACCTTGAGCTTACATCTTTGTCTTTTTAGTTTCGAATATATCTGAGTGTTAAAATTTATAAATAAAAAAAAAAAAAAAAGAAAAAAAAAAAAAAGAAAAAAAAGAAAAGAAAGAAAGAAGCCTACTATGGTGATCTAGCACTAAAGAAGCCCAAATTGTTTCAAAAAGGTACCGACGAGGTTGGTAGCTTTGAAGTGTTCTCAATTGCATGTATGAATCCTTAGGGATTCCAATTTTGCAATCCTATGAGTGGGATGATTTTGAATAAATGGTATAAATGTAAACAGAGAAAGGCTACGTAATGACCCCAATTAGTTGAGATGAGGCTTAGATGATGATGAAAGAAAGACTGCACAAAGAAGTATATATTATTTCTGCAATAATATGTGGGATTCTATTTTTGTTTAGTCATATGCCCTTTGATCATTTAAGTATTTTACTTTGGTTGTCACTTGGAAATTGGAAGTTCAATCATGGAGCTTCAATTTGGTTGTCAGAGAGATGGATAAAACGTTTTTTTTTTTTTTGAAGGATATGAATAGAACATATTCCATTTTGCATACTACTAAATATTATCTATACCACTGTTAAAGTACTGTTGAATATTGTATTTTAAAATCCTAACTCTCTTTGGTAGCGACAATTTAAGGATTAAAATGGTTGGTAATGTGGCTCAATATGAACAGGTTGGACTGATGCTTTCGGGAATGGGAGCTAACTCTGATGTTTTCAGAATGGTAAGATTAGGATAGCTACTGATTTGTTAGGTATATAGGACTGTTAGATCTCTTACACTGTATTTATTTGTGTGGAAGGCATGGGAAAAGCGCCAATCAAAAGTCTTGGTAAAAAAACGGATTCCTCTTTAGCTTTCATTCACAAAGCATGTGCGTGCACACACACAGCACACACACACACACACACACACACACACACACACAGAGGAGGGAGGGAAGCTGGTGTTTGAAGTTTGAACTTGTCTATTTTTTCTCTTCCATTTGAGAAGTTTTTGTGTATTCCACTTATTTGAATTAGTCACTAGAGAAAATTCTCATCCTTCATTTTGTTTATAATATTTGATATTGCCTAAATAGTCATATATTTAATCTAGAAGTATTTGCTCAAACCTCTTTTTCTTGTTGGTATTAGACCTATCACCATGCACAAATGATAAACAATAAGTTGAGATTCACTAACATAGAATGCATTCATTTCTAATTGTATCTTTCCTTGCCTTGCCACTCATTCATTTCTAATTGTATCCTTCCTTGTCTTGCCACTCATCCATCTCAACATCCTCATTTCAACTACACTATCCTATGACTACTCATTCACTGAAACGTTTTTATTCCTTCCATTGAAAAGCAAAAAAAAATCATATTGTTTCCTTTCTTCTATGTTGCTTGCAGAAAACTGTTTTCAGTGGACAGCCTACTAAAACTGACTACAATCATATACCTTGTGCTGTATTCTGGTAACAAAAATATTCCACCTAAATTTCAAAGTTATTTTACATGACACTGCTGTATTCTGTGTGAAGTAAATTACTAGAAAAAAGTACCACTGCATAATTGATTATTTGGAATAAACTAATTCACATATCGATTGATAAATGTGTCAGTGTTGTGTATCCTCTGCTAAACCAGACACCAGAAACTCCCTGAAAATTCCAATAAATATCATCTGCATGCCTTGTTTCAAGATTTTTACTATGCGTTTTTCCCTTCCCCAAAGGTTTTTTTTGTCAGTTTCTCTTTTAGAGCCCCTTTCAATATATGATCTTTGTAGATGTACGTTATATATTCCAGTCCACTAAGGTAGAGCTCAGCCATATGCTTCGTGAAGCTAGTGAATTATCTTGTAGTATCCTGAGAGTAAGGAATGTGCAAATTCTTACAGAGGGAATCAAACAACAATCACATTTCTTTATTCTTCCCCGAAAGTACCAAGGGAGCTAATGTGCTTCTTGCACTGAAAACAGGGCAACCTTGCCTTTTTTTCTTTTTTTTTGGGGGGGCATAAATATAACAAATGAGTGAACAACTTCTTGTTAGTTTTTGGTTTAACAGGTAAATGTTCTCTGTTGAGTTCCACACATGTTTCCGTTCTCACTTTCTGATCTAAGGCTTGCCTAGTTTGATATAGAAACACCTAACAAACATTTATTTGTATTATTTTTCAAAAACAGCCCATACAATAAATCACTTCTAAATCACTTCGCCAGCATTATATCCATCCCTGGAATATGGTTTTCTTGATTGTAACTAAATAAAAGAAAGTTTATTGAAGTTCATTAGGACTGCCATGTCAATGCAATACATGTGTATGTTATACATGTACACTTGCATAGTGTTTTGTACATGGATGATTCTCTTTACACAGTAGGTTTACTTTGTAGTTTGTAACACTCGCTTGTATTTTCTGTTAACATCCAATGAAGTTCTTTTGAAGTCAGAGAATTAAATGTTGCTGATTTAATATTGCAGTGTGCAAGTGTCCAGCTTTCTGTGCTCATACCATCTGCCAGTAAAGAGGCAATCAACCTCGTCTCGGCAAGTATACCAATTGAAGTAGTTTTCTCTCTGCTGACAATGGCTTGGACTTTTAAGTAGGATTTGAATGCTTGATTTCTGAATGGATGCACCTTATCCACCTAAAAAAAAAAAGAAGAGAGAAAAGATAACTAGTTGTGCTTATTCTTGCATGATCTGTGGATATGTCATATGTATAGTCACTTTGCTCATGGGACCCCAGCAAGAGGCCAACGGCTGTAGAGGCCCTCCAACATTCAAATGTACGGTATGCTATCAAGTCATCAGCTGTCAAATATTGGCAGGGTGGTTCTCTTTCTATTTGTATGTTTTCTTGAAAAAATCTTGGCTGCAGGTTGGACATGAGATGCAGGTAGCATTCTGCCTCATCCAGAAGTATGTTGATATGCAATCTATTGGAGCTAAATTACAGATAATATCTGCATTTTCTGTTGAGCATGTGAAAGGTTATATTTATATTGAAGCTGATAGGGAAAATGATGTTGTTGAGGTATTTTCTTGCAGATGTAGGGCACTTTCATTTCTTCTTTTTCCCTTTTTACATGCTTTCCAGACTAATTAGGAATGGAACCAATTTTCAAAGCAGGTATGTAAAGGGCTTTGTAGTATATATTCTAGTAGAGTGGTGCTGGTTCCCAAAAATGAAGTTCTCTATCTGCTTTCTCTTCAAATCAAATCAAGGGAAGTTTCTAAGGGCACATGGGTTCGCGTGAAGTATTGGAAATACAAAGGGGACCTTGCACAGGTAAGAGGTGTCTTTTCTTGACATGAGAATTAGCTGGCTTTCTGCTGGTTTTAAAAGTTCTCTTTTATCTATACATCTTTCTGTAGGTTGTGGCTGTTGATGATGCACGGAAGAGGCCACTGTAAAGCTGATTCCAAGGATCGATCTCCAAGCCATGGCACAAAAATATATATGTAATTTCTTTCTTCCAGAAAATTTGTGGCAGTGATTTTGGAATTGTGAAGCAACTATTGTTGGTTGCATGCTATTGTTTTCTAACCAACATTCTGTTTTGACTTTTGTTTAGCTTTGATCATTTTTTTTTCCTGGTGTGAATAAATAATCATATTTTGGGTTGTTTGGAAACTAGGAATTTACAAGTTGCTAAAGAATTTATTTTCTGGAAACAAATTCTTTATGAGAAACTGACTGGGTGTACCTTACCATCTAAGTTCTATTTGGCCATCTAGGAATTTATAAGTTCTCTTTTTGCCATAACCCAACCCAATCTAATTGGGTGTACCTTACAATCTAATTGTTGTCCATCTTTTTCCTAAACAATTGATATTTATATTCTATATTCTTTGACAGAGCTTATCAAATTAAAGTTTATATCTCACAACTACTGGCCACACTTGTAATAGGTAACAGGACACTTCAGCCTAATACAAGTCAGGCTGCTCAAATCATGGGCATACATGTACTGATCCAAACTCAAGCCATGGGCCCATCTTTAGACGGGGCAGATGCCAAAGTGCTTCATTGATGTATAAATCATCAAGTATGCAGTGCTAGATGCTAATATCTTAGTTATGTCAGGTATGTAAGGCACATATGTATGAGATCCAAACTGTTCATCTGTTATACCTAACTGTGGATACTCCATATGTCCGAAATCATAAAAACCAAATGATCTAGAGCCATGCCACTATTTTATAGGCTTTTCTTTTTTTGCTTTTTTTTGTTGAATGTGAGTTCTTTATGAATTGTTCCTATTCTAAGGCCCATGGATGACTTGTTTCCTAAAATTTTTTCCAACCACATGATTTAGGGACAGCTTAGATAGAAATTTCAGTAAAAAAAAAATGTGAAAATGTGCTGGGCCTTGCAATGCTAGCTTGGCTCCTTTTTTAAATGCAGATTTTGTAGATTTCTAAAATCATGCCCTGTTTTATCTGATTGGTAACCTTCAAACAAATAGTGAAAAGGAATATTTCACACCTAATTCAATGGGAGAATATTACCAGGACCTACCATTTTCTGTAGTGAAATTCCAACAAATATACATTCTAGGATCTTTTTTCTGTCATGTTTTATATTACATTCTTCAACTCTAGTTGTGTGCCATGCAATTTTGATTGGATTAAAACATGGAATCCAGTTGACCAGCTAAGCATAAGGAAAAGAATCCTAAAATGGGTTTTTGGAAAAATTGAAATCAGAGATTCACCAGCTAAAAATAAGTAAAATTAACTGAATTTCTAGAGTTTAAAAAGGTATATAGAAAATTAAACTATTTTTGTGAATTCAAATTCCTCATGTTTGAAGTAACCTTGGATTCAAGCATGGCTTAAACTGAAATTCCTTCAATACAAAAGAAAAGAAGAAGAAAGAAGAAACTTTCTCTACATTCTTCATTTCAATTTTCTGATATTCAGTTGTAGTAAACTGAAATTCCTGCAGATTTGTAGACTTGATGCAAGGATCAGGCAGAACCTTGATGCCATGCAGCAGTTGGAACATGAGCTTGGGGCCATGTCTTCCTTTGATTATAGTCAAGTTTTTATCAACTCAATTTTTCACTTTTTCATTTGTTTGTCAGGAGATTCAGTTTTTGGATATATTTTGGCGGCGCTTTGTACACTTATACCGGCGTTCTGTCAGAAATAACCCCGCCGCCCAAAGCGTCCGTAAATGCGCCGCAAAAAGATGTACAATTAGCGGCGCTCATCTAGCGCCGCTGAAACATTTAGCGACACCTGCAATTATCGGCGCTTGCCTAGCGCTGCGAAAAGAAACCGCGGCGCTTTATGGTTTTTGGCGGCGCATAAAAGCGCCGGGAAATATCTTTTTCTTGTATTGCGGCAGCTATCCATTTCAAACGGACGCTGGCAGAAACAATCAAAGAAAGAAGAATGGTTTCTTCTTAGGTAAGTTTAGGTCAAAGACATGTTTGACTAAAAACCCAATTCAATGCATAGCGGGTGCATGACTACTAATGTGCAAGCGGTAATAAAAGTGGGTTTCACAGTGATATTCTGTGAGATCCACACCGATCATTTTCTTTGTAGGTTCCAACTAGGCCATATGACCAAAGATCAGGCAGATCCAAAGCTCATGTGGGCCACACCATTGAATTGTCTATTTATCTAAAATTTGAAAACTAAAACCCGGGCTTAAAGTATGGGGTGTTATAATCTACCATCCTTAAAGAGAGTTTCGCCTCCAAAATTCAACACTTCTACCATTAATGGTAACAAGAAAAATCTAACTCCAGTGTTTTAGGCCTTCACTACTTTTTCCTAAAAATATGCATATATGGACATATGTAGATGACTTAAGCTTTGGATCTGTTAAATTTTGGGCTCATGAGTTAAAATGATCAGAAAATTTTGATGGACCCAATGAATATAAAACATATATCATGGTGGGGCCACGGAACTTTACACACATCAACAGTGTTTCGATGTGTGTTTTATCCATGCCGTTCATCCATTTTTTCAGATCATTTTAGAGATCAATCCCAAAATTTAGTAAGATATAAATCTTAGGTGGACCACACCAAAGAAAATAATAGTGATTGAATATCCACCATTAAAATCCTCCCAGGACTCATTGTAATTCCTATTTGACATCCAATCTTTTGATTAGGTCATACAAAACTTTGATGAAGTGAAAAAAACAAATACTAGCTTGATCCAAAACTTTTGTGGCTCCCAAGAAGTTTTTAACGGTGAGCATTTAATCAACACTATTTTCTGTAACGTGGTCCCATTGAGAGTTCGACCTACCTCATTTTTTAGCTCATTCTATAAAATGATATGGAAAAATAGATGAACGCATGGACGAAATATATACATCATGGTGCGGCCCGCAGAGCATCAACCACTAGCCATTGGCAAGTGGTAGAGCCACTAGCCAATCTGCATTCAGACCTCTGAACGTGGATTAGCTACTGAACTCAAACGGTAGCGAGTCTTTATACTAAAGTAACATCACCACGTTGTGTGGGCCCACCATAATTTATGCACTGTATCCACAACATCCAAACATTTGGAGAGATTTTTTTAGGGCATGATTCATAGATTGAGATAGATCCAAAGGTCAAGTTACCCCCACCATAGAAAATAGTGGGGATTGAACACGTACCATTAAAAACTTCTTTGGGCCACAATAGTTTTTGATCAAGCTGATTTTTGTTGTTTCCCTTATTCCATGTTTGTGTTGACTTATAAAGAGGTTCGATTTCAAATAAACATTATAGTAGCATTAGGAAGGTTTTAGCGGTGGGCATCATTGCCCTTACTATTTTCTGTTGTGGAGTCCACTTGAACTTTAGTTAAGATTATCAAGTACTTGGTTACCGTTACGAATTATACTACGATTTGTAAACACTAAACTGAAAGTAAATGATTAAACTAAGGAATGTAATTTACTTAGTAAAAAGTAAAGCTATTTATACTAAGGAATATAAAATGACTGATAATTAAAAGATAACTGAAGGATAACATTTGGTTTTAATTGGGTTGATACGAGACAAAATTCTTTTGCTACATTTCTTTATTATTTATAGCCTTAATCCAGCTATCTCGATTATTCCCATGCATTAACGGTTACTATAGTCGTTTCAGCATTATTTGATTTTTTCTGTATCACCATCTGCCATTTCTCTTATAACTGCTTCATGATCCTTCTTTCATCAATCACTCAAACAATGAAGTGACATTGCTCCATGCATTCCTTCTATATTACAAAAAAATCCTCTCGCAATAGGCGAATCCATATGGAACATGGGGAACTTACTCTGAGTGGTTCTCGTGTGGAATGACGGCCACGGAATAAAAAATACTCATGCAACGCATGACTGTTGATAAGCTAATTATACACGTGGCATGGATTAGCTCGATCTGAATCGTGTGGAACTCACCGCCTTTCAGTCACCGGGAGCGGATTAAGTGTTAGCGGGATAACACCTTAGTGGGTGTTACCCTTACCATGGGGCCCACCTTCATGATGTTTTGTATATCCAAGCCATCCATCCGTTTCAACGGCCCGTTTTAGGTAAGCATATCCAAATCTCAGGTATACCTCACCATTAAAAGTTCCAAAGGTTCATCCAACCTGTTGATAATGTTAAGAAGACCTGGATGAAGGGAAAATATAAAGATCAGCTTGATCGGAAGCTTTTGTGGCCCACAAAAAGTTTATTCGTTACAGTTTTTTAGTGGTGTAGTATATTTGAAAATTGTATCTTCTTAAGGTTTGGGAACACGTCCAAAATGAGATGAAAAAACAGATGGACGGCCTGTATATTCAGAAAATACATAGAGAGAGAGAGAGAGAGAGAGAGAGAGAGAGAGAGAGAGAGAGATAAACTTAATTATCTTCCATCCCTGACACACGACGTGCGAGAGCTGTTGACCCATGGATTAGCCGCGCCACTCTCCTCCCACTGAAATTTTCAACAGCGTCTTCCAAAAGGATACGGATTGCATGTTAACAATTCTGGGCGGTGCTTCGTGGGATACACATGATGTATGTGATTTATCTCTGCCGTCCATCCAATTTGCCAGCTCATTTTAGGGCATGAACCTAAAATTTAGGAATATCCGAATCTTAGGTGGACCACACCACAGGGATAAGTGGTGATTAAACGCCTGCAATTAAAAACTTCGATCAACCAGTCGAATCCAAAATAAGCATTATGGTGGCCGCTAGAAAGTTTCTAATGTTGGGCGTTCAATCACCTCTGTTTTCTTATGGTGTGGTCCACTTGAGATTTCGATCTGCTCTGTTTCTACGCTCATGAAATAATAATAAAATATGGATACGCGAAATGGATAAAATAAACATTATAGTGGGGCCTACAGAGCACCGTCGCTTAAAACCCAACCCAATCTGCTACACACATCAGCTCTTCCATGCGTCCCTTGACCCTGACCAAACTTAAAACTTTTACGCTTAACAAATTGAAGCACATTCTCCCGCTGGAATACAGAGGAGAAAACTAATACAATTTCCATGGATTGGGCATTGGTTATGTGGTTGTGGGCTTTGGTTTTTGTTCAGTACTGTAGTGATGAGTGTCTTGGGTGCTTGGACAAGGAGAGGACTTCTCTCTTGGAGATCAAAGCTTCCATCAATTACCGGAATGGGTCTTCTCTTCCTACATGGGAGGATGGGACCGACTGTTGTAGTTGGGAAAGAATCAAGTGCAGCAATGGGACAGGCCGAGTGACTGAAATTTCTCTCAATAATACAAGGGAATACGAGTTGAGAGAATGGTATCTAAATGCCGACTTACTTCCATCCTTTGGAGAACTACGGAGCCGGGAATAACCTCGTTGGTTGGGTTGATGATGAAGGTACCTTTATCTCCTACAATCTTAACATTCTTCCTTGATGGCCCAGTAAATTGAATTTGAAAGATGTCATTTGGAGTGCAACTCTGAGAGTGCATTTGGAGCACTTATTTATGAACTGTAATTAACTCGTTGGCATTCATATCAGGGATTTCTCATTTCTGAACTGTAATTCTGTCAATTTCAATTTGGACCTGAAAAAAACAGGGCTTCAATTACAATGAGGATGACTTGGGAGAAAAAAAGAAAAGAAAAAAGAACCACAGTTGTTGGGATTTGAGGCCTTCTCCTACATAAATACAGGGAAACATTTTTAACCATTGCAATTTAATTCACTCCAGCATCACCATCTGTTTCATGCTGAACTAAAGATCTAACGCAGTGTGTTGGAAAATAAAGACCCCTGGTGTTTCCTCTTCGGCATGATGCATTTGAGGAAATTTATTTAATTTTCTAATGAAAGATTAAGAATGGTTGGGAGTTTTCCCCTGTTCTAAGTAGGCTCTAAATACAGGACATCACCCATATGCAGGTTTCAAAAGATGGTCCAGATTGCCCAACCTAGAGTACCTTGAACTCCTTCAACGAAAGCATTTTCCTCTATTTGGGTTCACTTTCATCCCTCAGGACTCTTGATCAACGCTTCAATAATTTTGAAGGACGCTTCCCCTCTTAACTTAAGTGGATTAATTGTAAAGAAATTAAACTGAGATTGATAACATCAGTTTAAAACAATTTTTTTGAACTGGATTCAGTGGCCATGCCTCAGTCACATGTCCAAACATTCTATCTGGAAGTTTTGGATTTGAAATATAAGATACTGAATTGCTCTCTATCCCTCCAATCTAAAATCAGATAGATCTTACTGATAGATGCAGAGTTGAGAGTCTTTCACATGCATATCAAAATCACATTTGAAATTTCACATTTTGAGATGCTTGTCGATTCTTGCCATCAGTATTAGCAGAAAATAATATTACATCTTCTGTCGTATTATAAGCTCAACTGTGGTGAAAAACAAAGATAGGTTTCAGTGCTTTCTTCTTCTTCTTCTTATTATTATTATTTTCTTTTAGAGGGCTTTTGTCGTTGGAGATCGGTCAAAAGAAGCCACCTATAGCTTTAACCTAAAGTGATTAAAGAGAGAGGAAGGAGGTGAGAGGACTCAGATTATGTAGTGATCCTCTAGTGCCAACCATTCATGCAGTCTATCCATTTTTCCAGGTCATTTTGGATCATCATCACAGAAGTGAAGCAGATCCAAAGCTCAAGTGGAGCACGCCACATAAACAGTGGAGATTGAATTCCTACTGTCGAAAACTTCCTGTGAGCTACAAAAGTTTTGGATAAAGCAGATTTGTCTGTTTTGCCTTCATCCAGGTTTATGTGACTTTATGAGGAGGTCCAATGGAAAACAAACATCCTGAGTGGGCACTAGGAAGGTTTCCACGGTGGTGTGGCCCACATGAGCTTTGGATCTGTATCATTTTTTGGTCTCATTCCCTAAAATGAGTTTGCAACTTGAATGGACGGCGTGGATACGATACATCATGGTGGAACCCACAGAGGTTTTCCAGCACCAACCAGTATCCATGCTGGATTTGAAATTCAATTTGATAGTGCATCAAAACGCGCTCGACTGGCGGACTTCTAAATTGTAATTCTGTCGATTTCAAGTTGGACTTGAGACAAACAAGTGGGCACATTTAATTAATATTAAGGCTTCAATGATAACAGAGAAGAAAAAAAAAAAAACAGATTTATTGGGATCTGAGGCCATCCCCCACATAAATATAGGAAAGCATTCTTTTTACCTTCGTATCTTAATTCACTATGGCATTGCCATCTGTTTCATGCTGAATACAAGATCTAAGGGAAGGGAGCCTCTTGGAAACAAAGGGGCCTCTTAAGTGTTTCCTCTTGGGCATGTTATGTTTTTGAGTAAATATTTTTATTTTATTTTTAATGAAAGATTAATAATGGTTGGGATTATTCCCCTGTTCTAAGCAGGTCCTAAACACAAGACATCATCCATATGCAGGTTTCAAAAGATAGCGGAGATTGAGCAAGCTAGATCACTTTAATTTGAGTTGTAACCACTTCAATAGAAGCATTCTACCGTATTTGGATGCCCTTTCATCCATTAATAGTTTGTCTCTAAACACCAATTTGTTTTAAGTTCCAGACACAAGTTTTGAAATGTTGTCCAGATTGGGCAACTTAGTGCATCTAGATCAGGATCCCTCCACAAGTTATCCTCTTATGACAAGTATGACGGACAAGGATTCATGTAGAATGAGCTTCTAGGAAGGTTTAACGATATTCCAACTTTTTTGGTTTTGGTTGACCATTGCGGCTTTCCTTTTATCCTTGGTTTTAGCTAACCGGTCTTTCATGATTACTCCCTTTGAAATGAACCTTTCCTCTGGGGCTAGGGTTGAGCCCTTTGCTTGTGCTCATGTCCGACTATCAGTAACCTTGATAATGATCGACCATATCTCAACCTGCAGTGTGGGTGGTTGACTGATTGGGCATTGGCTGACCAGGGCTGTTGGATGATGTACCATTTCCACACGCTTTTCCTTAGGTCATTATCATCTCAATTACAACTATGTTGACGTTGGCCGCCATCAATTCCCATCACCTCCTCTTTTTTTGAGAAATTAAAGAGATCTTTGTTCATGTTCTCATGTACTATATTCCTGAACATGTTACAATTATTAGTAGAATGAATCTTAGTACTGTTTTACTTGCCGATATCTCTTATTCGAGTTCCTTGGTTGTTGGAATCTTTGGTTGATGGAATCTTTTGGTAGTCTGAAAGCATGATGAACTTGGCTTCCAATAGAATGTATAACATCTCCTAAGCAATAGAGATATCAAAAGTATAATGCCTTAGAGTTTCAGAGGAACCTTTCCTTGAGTTTATACAGGGCGAGGCCTTTTACTTGACCTTTTTAAGGGCAGAACACTCACAAAGTCACGTGCCAACTATCTTGGCCATGGCCGCCTCGTAACAGGGGTCGTGGTCTTTATTCGACCATGTGATGATTATTTCCACTACAACCAACTAATAGTTCGGGTCATGATAAGATGTGCCCTTGGATGTGCTCATTCGTTGCTTTTTATTTTGATGATGTGCTTGTATTGGATTGCCCTAGTTAACAACTCAAACAAATGTTCAATGTGCATGCCTTCAAACTGCTTTCTAAACTCGAAACCCATGCCTTCTAAGGCGAGCCCAGAAACTCAACCTTGGGGATCACTAGATAACGATTTTTGGCACCCTTGAATCGGGCATTGAACTGCTCGATCATCTCGTTAGGCAGTTGTCAAGCCTAAACAAGTCAGTTATGGCCGACACCTCAAGCTCAGTTCAGTGGAACTGCATGTGAAACCTCTCTTCCATATCATTCCAGGCTTGGACTGAGTTAGCAAAGAGATTTATGTACCATGTGAAAGCGGTTGTTATTAAAGAATTCGCAAATGACATGAGTTTTAAAAAATCATTATGAGATGACTTACTACACTATACAGTGAAGTGACCGATGTGATTGATTATAGAGGTCTCCCCTTCTCCGGAGAAAAGTGTGAACTCAGGGAACTTGAAATCTCTTGAAATCTTGTATTATTGATCGACTCTCTCAGAGTATGATTTCCTATAAATCAACGGAGGAATGCGTCGGCTGTTTTGTTAGACCCCATATTCCTAAATGAGTCATGTAACATCGTCCCAGATGAGCAACTATTATGGGCTTACCAGTTCTTCTTGATCGAAGTGTCACTCCGACTGCCCATGGTATGTCCCTTACGCTACGTGATTGACAACCACTGGGGGAAGGGTGGCTAGAGGTTGTGATGTAGAGCGGACAGCGGGCACATTCATGGCAAAGATGGACCAGAGAAGGCCCAATCAGAGGTGGAAATGATCCAGACTGTTATAACCTTAAATCAATCGTATCTTGTAAACCGGGATAAGTTTTTTGACATATCATATATGATTTTGGGGTTGAAGGACCTACTTAAGCCAAAAAAAAAAAAACCCCACTATGCTGCGTTGCCTACACCGTATTTATGAGATTCCCTCAGATCAATGGTCAAAAGTCCTGTTTAATTTTGTTTTTACTATAAATCATAAGTTTTAGTTCAAGTATAATTTTTTATCCTTTGAGTTGTAGAATTAGTGCCTAACATGAAAATGGCTTAGAAAAGTTAGGAGAATACTTTGGTTAGGCCAAATAGGACACTTACTATTTTTGGCCGAAAACCACAAAGTCAAATAGGAATAGAGGTTGTCTATAAATAGTAAGTTTACTATTTACAGTAAGTCACGTTCTTAGGGTGTTTGAGTTGGAGTTTAAGTCTAAAACTCCCTCCTAGGTTTGAGTTCCTAATTTAAAGAGTTGTAACTTTGTTTTCTATTTATTTATTTTTTTTAATTATTATTTTTAATCATCAATCAAGTTATTTCGAATTTATTGGAATTATTTCTGATTGTATCTCCCTAAATTTGAGGAAGCTCTATAAGGAGTCCAGAGCGCTCCGTGGATTCAAAATAGTTATCCCCTGAGAAAGATGGGGATCGACTTCTTCACGTCCCACCTTGTGCCAAGTGGTATCAGAGCAAGGACTCCCCTTGTGCTGATGACAACTAACAATGGAATGAATTAAAATCCTATGGATGGTGATTTAAGGATTCATTATTTATTGGAAAGAATAGAACATTTCCACCAGGAGAGTCGATTAACCATGCAAGGCCTAAAGGCAACCCTCGACCATATTATAGATGTTTTAATTCCTATTTAAGCCCACGGAAACACTCAGCCACCCCATGATCATTGTACGACACAACCCGTTTTTCGTAGGGCATTTCTGGAGGCAAATCACAGGGCAATCCCAAATAGGTCAAGCTCCAACGACGAGGATGTCGATGGCGTCATTACTCGACGACCAATCCATGTAGGTGAACGACTATATCGTGCTGAAAAAAACTATCAAGGTAAGGTCGAACTTCTCAATTTTAATGACTTGTTGTGTATAGAAGACTTCCTCGATTTGTTAGCAGAAGTATAGTGATATTTTGATTACATGAACATGCTGGAACAAAAGAAAGTGAAGTTGCTTGTGTTCAAATTGAAATCTGGTGCTTCTGCATGGTGGTAGTAGTTACAGCTCTCACATGACCGATAGAACAAGGCGCCCATCCGATCATGACCGCGGATGAGACACCTTCTTCGAACATAATTTCTCCCTAGTGATTATGAGCAAGTGGTGTTCCAACAACACTATAATTATTGGCTAGGAAATCAGACCATCACAAATTACATCGAAGAATTCTAATGGTTGGCAATAGAAATGATTTATCAGAGAGTTAATCGCAGAAGATAACGCGGTGTAATATTGATTCCCATGCATGAAATGACCATCACGCAGAAAAAGAAATTGCCAGCAAAGTTACCGCTTGAGAGGAGTACATCCCATAGCTGAGAGCAAAGGCCACAAGCGGTTCGCAGTTGATACTTCCTCTGCTCATCTGATATCTTTAGCTTGTGGAGAGCAAGAAGCAATGCCTGAGAATGCCAAGCTTGAGGTATTAATCTAAATCAGGTTGACAAGGTCCCATAAAGGAGTCAAAAGGAACACAGAGAAACTACTTATGAAGTCTCATACGGTTTGCGACCTATGGAGCGGAGGCTTCATCTTCAAAATTGCATATTCAATGGTGGCTGCATTGAATGAAACCCCCAACGGTGTGTGCAGCCTGAAAAGAAACAGAAAGCAGCATTCAGTTTATTCAATGCACAAAAATCACTAAAGAATCATGACATGAGAACCTTCTTTTGTTTCATGTTTCATTAATGAAACAGGAATACAGCCCAAAATGTCCACAGCTTTATGGGGCATCCTCAATTCTTTCAAATATTCTATTCTCGAGAAAAACTAACGAGCAAGGCATTAATCAATTAGGATTTCTTAGATAGAGCCACAACCACTCCAGTCCACATGGTTTGATCAGTCTCTGAACAAGGAATACAAGCACCTGCATTATGCATTATTGTACATGATTATAGTGACTAGTAAGGATAACAAATTCAGGAGGCTAGCGACCTATGTAGACAACAAGCACTCTGCAAAGAGATGCCCATACATATAAGAACCATCAATCGAATAAATGCAAATTCAATCATAGAAAACTGCGAAACAATTTATACATCAATTATGCCACTGAGATCTACAAAAGCACATGCATATGAACTAATAATTACAGGACAGGCACTAAACCACACCATTCTGTAAAGAGAACTATTTATAGAATTAACATAAAATAACTCCTAGACCAGGAGAACAAGGGATAGTAATGTTATGAAAGAGCCAAACCTTTTGCATCAAAGAGAAAAGCTACAAGTCGCTTCTTGAAACACCATACGCCAAGTAAGCCTAAAATAAATCCAGATATCAGAATATTGAAATTGATGATCAGTCATCACCTTTTCTTTTTCCATTTTGCTTCTCTGATGAGGTGTCTCTTTATACTTTATAGTGAGTTGCCTTAACAATCCACATAAATAAGAACTAAATTGAGAAACATACATGCATGATCAGAGCATTGTATGAGTTGATCCAGAAAGCTAGCTTCTCGTCGTTGCTCAAGTTGATTGGGTTGACTTTTGCCAATTGCTCAACCAGCAATCTGTACCCAAAACAGAACAGCATGTCAGTGTCAATAGACTGTTCCCATCCAAGGACTTATTAAGAATTTACATTTCAAGCATTCCACAAAATAAATAAATAAATATAAATATAAATATAAATAAAATGGTGGAACATGTTACTTGAACCTCCGCAGTGCTCCAGAAGCATACTCTAGTTGCTTCTTCCCAACTGACATCTAAGAAACCTCAATTGATAAACCATAGTTTCCAATGTCTGCCCGCCTTAGTGTTCCACAAACTTTGTAGGGATCAAAGACATTTTCAGAGGCCAACACCTCACTGTTACACTGTAAATCAACTTGCGGGCTCTGCACCCATGACGCAGTTGTTGAGGGTTCAAATAGTGACTAAATCGATAAACTGGAAAGATGACCATTGGGAGACACGGGAGAGTGCAGGTCCTCATCAGGCTAGCCACACTTGTCCGTTGAATGTGAACCACTAGACACCAATCCATTGCTCAAGTGGTAGATTGAGTGAAGATAGCATTGTTTCAACACTGAGGTCTTGGTATCGATTCCCAAGTGGGGTGTACTAACAATGGGGTGTGTACTAACAAGCTAACAAAAACAAAAAAGAAAAAGAAAAAAAGAATGTGAACCACTAGCAATTTCTTGAACCAGCAAATGAGTACATCCAGAGCCATGATATCTTTGGCTAACTAAAAAAAGAATGTGAACCACATGATGATCTTTGCCTAACTAAAACAACAGCAACAATCCATTTTCAGTGGGAAAATTTATGACTATTGGAAGGTTGGGGTCATCCAATCTCTATATTTCCAGCCTTTGGTGCATCCATGTGCCAGTCTGCCCGCTAAACGGTCCTGATCACCTCTATAGGCATTTCCCTGTATATGTTGGGATGACACTACATGGAACTTCTATGAAGCACATCATGCTAGTGTTTCTCTTAAACAAATAGACATTCTGAAGTTTAGAAGACCACGTCTCCATATAAAGATCTCAAGTATGGAACATCTTTTGTAGCATCCACTCAATCTAATGTTAGTACAGTTCTATTTTTGTGTACAGTCGGTAACTGATCTATTTCTCTATTTTGTCAGTTGGGCCACAACATCGTTAGTTAATAGAAACGAAAGAGCATCATAAATTCATAAATACAAGTTGTGGCAAACGTGGGCCAGATCACTACTTTTTCCACAAGTTTTGATGATCTTTTTCCACAAGTTTTGATTAATTCCAATATGCAAGTACTAAAACAGCCTAAGCACTTCAAGAACAATTTATCACCAAACCAATGAAAATTACACAATTTATAAACAAAGATCAAAGAGCACTTCTAACAGGTCCCTAATAATCTGATCAAAGACTTTCTTCATGGTCGCAACAGATGAAAAAAATTGTCCTCTTCAAGAGCAAGTCCCCTGCAACTCTTTTTATAGCAAAGAAACCCGCAGATCCTCACTTGAATGGAGGACATCTACATTTAATGTAGATATAGCAGTATGTTGATAGCCATTGACATCACCTTCTGAAGTAATGGCACTGCTCGAGCTCGGGTCTCCATCTTCACTCACCAAATCCGACATCTGCTGAGATCCGTCACCATCTCTAATCTGCCTGTGTTACAGATTCGGCATCAACTCAGACCTATCATCTCTGCTCATCGAAACCCACCACTGTCCCCTCATTGAAAACTGAAAACCCATCTCTCCTTAGCCGCAACCGCTGAAAACCTCTGTCCTCATCCAACCTTCGACCATAGATGTCGCCCATTGCAATCCGATCAGGCCGAATCCACCCTCATTGTAGTCCGCTCAAACCCATCAGGTCAGGCCATCGCCCAAATCTAACAGCCCCCAAAATCCTTTCCACGTCTGCCATTAGAGCCCCCTTGAACCTCTGCCACTGCCTCTTCTCTGTTGGAATCATCACATGCAAACCTGGAGAGCGAGGGAATGAGAAAGGGAGGGGGAGGGGGAGAGTGAGGAAATGAGAAAGGGGTTTTGACAGAAAGGGCTTCGAAAGAGAGAGGAGTAGGGGTGCACACGGTTCGGTTTGGTCCGATTCCGGGGTGAAACCGGAACCGAACCGTTCCTAACGGTTCTAGGAAATTCGGAACTGGAACTGGACCGTTGGCACCCTAGAACCGAACCGGAACCGAACCGTTAAAACCGGTTCAGTTCCGGATCGGTTCCATGGTTCTGGGCTTTTTATAATCCAGCCCAATTGGTCGCCCATGTCCATCCATGTTGTGGTCCATTTGATGAATGGTTTAGATATTATATAAGGTGTGCAAAAATACATTTACGAAAATAATTGTTCTAAAGAAAACAATTATAAGGTGTGCAAAAATACATTGGTTCGGTTCCATAGTTCAATTCTATGGTTCGGTTCTATGGATCGGATCTACGGTTTGGTTCTACGGATCGGTTCACGGTTCGGTTCGGTTTTATATACCCCCAAACCAAGAACCAAACCGATGTCACCAGTTCTTTGATTTTTGGAACCAGAACCGGAGCCGGTGCACTCTAGAACCGGACCAAATCGGACCATTTGGTCGGTTCCGGTCCGGTTCCACGGTTCTACCGGTTAAATGTGCACCCCTAGAGAGGAGAGCATTTTACGGAAAGAGTTTGAGAGGGACGTGGATTGGCTGGTGTCCCGCACACTAGGGCACGTGTCCTACAAAGATGGGCGTCGTAGCTCCTCGAGCTCCGATCTGTACGAACCGTTCAAAGAAGATCAAAGTTACATGGACCCAAAAATGATGTATTTATTATATCCACACCGTTCTCTATTTTGTGAGAGCATTTTAGAGCATGACGTATAAAATGATTCGCATCCAAAGCTCAATAGACCACACTAGAAATAGCCGTGGTGGCAATGATTCTCACCTTTAAAACTTTTGTAGGCCCACCATAGTGTTTATTTTCCATCCAATCCGTTCATAAGGTCACATAGACCTAGATGAAGAGGAAAAACAAATATCACATTGATCCAAAACTTCTGTGATACTTAAAAGAGTTTCAATGGTAGACGTTCAATCTGTCGTAGCTTTTTGCAGTGTGGTTCACTTAATCTTTGGTTCTGTCTTATTTTTGGGTTCAAGACTTGGGACGAGCTCGCTAAAAGAAAGGACAGTTGGGATATAATAAATACCTCAAGGGGCGTTTGCTGCATAGTATTAGATGGGATTAGGTGGGATGGAATTGGATTTCGTTCCGTGCCAATTCCACTCAATGTCGGGGAAGAGTGGAAAAGCTTGGAATTACAGGAGAAGGAATTGCATCGGGTCTCATGCAAATTCCACCTAATGTTAGCAAGTTGTGTAGGTCCTACCATGATGTGTAGGCTATATACATGCAGTATACTCATTTTCTGAGATCATTTTAGAGCATCACCAAAAAATTAGGTAGATCTAAAGCTCAAATGGATCCCACCGTAGAAAGCAGCGGGGATTGAATACCTACCGTTGAAAACTTCTTTTGGGTCACATAAGTTTTGGATCTACCTCATTTTTACGCACATGAAAAAAAAAATGAGGTTACAAAACAGATGAACAGTTTGTATATAACACACGAATTATTCTCAAAAGTTTCAAATGATGGTGGGTATATCCATTTAATATGCCACTGTATTACAAACATAGCATGGAATTAAGCTTGAGAAATTTACCACGGTAGGACCCATTTATGGCCCATTTACCCGTTGAAGCCCACCTCATTTTACCTTACTAGAATAAGCCCCAGTTGTACGGACGACTTGCCAAAGGTCGAAAATGCCCCTACTTTTTCCTTCAAGTGGATCGGCTGGTGCTCGAAGACGAGCGCTGACGCTCCTCAAACTCTGAGTTGTACGAACGGTTCAAAAGAAATCAAAGTTACATGGCCCCACAGTTATGTATTTATTATATCCACAACGTTCATCCATATTTCGAGATCATTTCGAAGCATTATCAAAAAAAAAAAAAATCATATCCAAAGATCAACTGGACCACACCACAAAGAGCAGCAGAAAATTGATTTTCACTGTTGAAACTTTTATAGGGCCCACCATAACATTTATTTTCCATCCAATCTATTCATAAGGTCACAAAGACCTGGATGAAGAGGAAAAACAAATTTCATAATGATCCAAAACTTCTGTGACCCCTAAAAGGGTTTCAACGGTAAACGTTCAAAGCAGAATGGTAAAGTCATTTGCTACGGTCAGACATATGGCTACAGATTATAACCGTAGCCATAGATACCCTAATCCGTAGCCATAGAAGTCTATCCCGGGTGGGCTTGCCGAACTAGCAGCCCCCACGCCATTTGGTGGCCTATCCGGCGCGCCCATCTGGCGGCCTCTATGGATACGGATTATAACCGTAGCCATAAACGGACTACTGTGACGACAGTCTGTGCATTATTATTATTATTATTATTATTATTATTTACATGGACAACTTTATTCTACCTATAATTTTCTCTAACAGATATTTATATAAATATATATATAGCGCATATAAAAAAAATTTCTCTCTTTTTTTCATTTCTTTCTTTATTCATTTAACAAGAATATCTTCTAAACTAAAATTAGTGACTTGATGTACCTTATATGATTTTGCGATAGGAGAAGCTACTTTAACCAATAAACCTAGTTATTTTCCAAGATTTCATTAGGTCGATGATCGAAAATCCATTTCATTCACTTAGCGGTCAATTTCATTCATTTCATTTACTTCGCAATCAATTCCATGCATTTCACGGTCAATCCCGGCTATTCCATTTTGATTCACGGTCATTTCCATGTATTTCACGGTCAATTCCCTTCACTTCACGGTCAATTTTATGCATTTCACGGTCATTTCCCTACACTTCATGGTCATTTCCATGCATTTCACGGTCATTCCCGGCGATTCCGTGTTGATTCACGGCAATTTCCATGCATTTCAGAGTCAATTCCCTTCACTTCACGGTCATTTCCATGCATTTCACGGTCAATTTGCTTCACTTCACGGTCATTTCCATGCATTTCACGGTCATTCTTGGCGATTCCGTGTTGATTCACAGTCATTTCCACACATTTCACGATCAATTCCCTTCACTTCACGGTCATTTCCACGAATTTCACAGTCAATTTGCTTCACTTCATGGTCATTTCCATGCATTTTACGGTCATTCTTGGCGATTCCGTGTTGATTCACGGTTATTTTCATGCATTTCACGGTCAATTTCCTTCACTTCATGGTCATTTCCATGCATTTCATGGTCAATTCGCTTCACTTCACGGTCATTTCCATGCATTTCATAGTCATTCCCGGTGATTTCGGGTTAATTCACGGTCATTTCAACGTATTTCACAGTCAATTCCCTTCACTTCACGGTCATTTCTACGCATTTCACGGTCAATTCGCTTCACTTCACGGTCATTTTCGTGCATTTCACGGTCATTCCCAGCAATTCCGTGTTGATTCACGGTCATTTCCATGCATTTCACAGTCAATTTCCTTCACTTCACAGTCATTTCCATGCATTTCATGGTTAATTTGCTTCACTTCACAGTCATTTCCATGCATTCCACGGTCATTCCCGGCGATTTTGTGTTGACTCACGATCATTTCCACGCATTTCATGGTCAATTCCCTTCACTTCATGGTCATTTCCACGAATTTCACATTCAATTCGCTTCACTTCACGGTCATTTCCATGCATTTCACGGTCATTCCCGGCGATTCCATGTTAATTCACGATCATTTCCACGCATTTCACGGTTAATTCCCTTCACTTCACGGTCAATTCCACGCATTTCACAGTCAATTCGCTTCACTTCACAGTCATTTTCATGCATTTCACGGTCATTCCCAGCGATTCCGTGTTGATTCACGGTCATTTCCACGCATTTCACGGTCAATTCCCTTCACTTCACGGTCATTTCCACGTATTTCACGGTTAATTCACTTTACTTCACAGTCATTTTCATGCATTTCATGGTCATTTCCGGTGATTCCGTGTTGATTCATGGTCATTTCCATACATTCCACGGTCAATTCCCTTCACTTCACGGTCATTTCCTCGCATTCCATGGTCAATTCGCTTCACTTCACGTCATTTCCATGCATTTCACAGTCATTCCCTTCACTTCACGGTCATTTCCACATATTTCACGATCAATTCTCTTTACTTCACGGTCATTTCCATGCATTTCACGGTCATTCCCGACGATTCCGAGTTGATTCACGGTCATTTCCATGCATTTCACGGTCAATTCCCTTCACTTCACAGTCATTTCCACGCATTCCATGGTCAATTCGCTTCACTTCACCGTCATTTCCATGCATTTCACGGTCATTCCATTCACTTCACGGTCATTTCCACGCATTTCACAGTCAATTCGCTTCACTTCACGGTCATTTCCATGCATTTTACAGTCATTCTCGGTGATTTCGTGTTGATTCGTGGTCATTTTCATGCATTTCATGGTTAATTCCCTTCACTTCACGGTCATTTCCACACATTTCACGATCAATTCCCTTCACTTCACGGTCAATTCCCTTCACTTCACGGTCATTTCCATACATTTCACGGTCATTTTACTGTCAATTTGCTTCACTTCACGGTCATTTCCATGCATTTCACGGTCATTTCCCTTAACTTCATGGTCATTTCCATGCATTTCACGGTCATTTTAGGCGATTTCGTTTCACTTCACATCATTTCCATGCATTTCACGGTCAATTCCCTTCACTTCACGGTCATTTCCATGCATTTCATGGTCATTCCTGATGATTCCGTGTTGATTCAGGGTCATTTCCATGCATTTCACGGTCAACTCCCTTCACTTCACGGTCATTTCCACACATTTCACGTTCAATTCACTTCACTTCATGGTCATTTTCATGCATTTCACGGTCAATCTCGGCGATTCCGTATTGATTCATGGTCATTTCCACGCATTTCACGATCAATTTGCTTCACTTCACAGTCAATTCGACGTATTTTGTGGTCAATTCCCTTCACTTCACAGTTATTTCCATGCATTTCACGATCATTTTATGGTCAATTCGCTTCACTTCATGATCATTTCCATGCATTTCACTATCATTCCCATGAAGTGAAGCGAATTGACTGTGAAATAAGTGGAAATGACTATGAAGTGAAGGGAATTGACCATGAAATGCATGGAAATGACCGTGAATCAACACGGAATCGCCAGGAATGACCATGAAATGAATGGAAAAGACCGTGAAGTGAAGCGAATTGACCGTGAAATGCGTGGAAATGACCGTTAAGTGAAGGGAATTGACCATGAAATGCGTGGAAATGACCGTGAATCAACATGGAATCGCCGGGAATGACCGTGAAATGCATGTAAATGACTGTGAAGTGAAGCGAATTGATCGTGAAATGCGTGGAAATGAGTATAAAGTGAATGGAATTGACCATGAAATGCGAGGAAATGATTGTGAATCAACACGGAATCACGGGGAATGACCATGAAATGCATAGAAATGACCGTGAAGTGAAGCAAATTGACCGTGAAATGTGTGGAAATGATTGGGAACTGAAGGGAATTGACCGTGAAATGCGTGGAAATGACTGTTAATCAACACGAAATTGCCGGGAATGACCGTGAAATGCATAGAAATGACCATGAAGTGAAGCGAATTGATCGTGAAATGCTTGGAAATGACCGTGAAGTGAAGAGAATTGACCATGAAATGCGTGGAAATGACCGTGAAATGCATGGAAATGACTGTGAAGTGAAGTAAATTGATCGTGAAATGCGTGGAAATGACCGTGAAGTGAAGGGAATTGACCGTGAAATGCATGGAGATGACCGTGAATCAACACGGAATCGCCGGGAATGACCGTGAAATGCATGGAAGTGACCGTGAAGTGAAGCGAATTGACCGTGAAATGCATGGAAATGACCGTGAAGTGAAGGGAATTGACCGTGAAATGTATCGAAATGACTGTGAATCAACATGGAATCGCTGGGAATGATCGTGAAATACATGGAAATGACTGTGAAGTGAAGCGAATTGACCGTGAAATTCATGGAAATGACCGTGAAGTGAAGGGAATTGACTGTGAAATGCGTGGAAATGACCATGAATCAATACAGAATCGCTGGGAATGATCATGAAATGCATGGAAATGACCACGAAGTGAAGCGAATTGACCATGAAATGCGTGGAAATGACTGTAAAGTGAAGGGAATTGACCGTAAAATGTGTGGAAATGACCGCGAAGTGAAGCGAATTGACCGTGAAATGCGTGGAAATGACTGTGAAGTGAAGGGAATTGACCGTGAAATGCATGGAAATGACCATGAATCAACATGGAATCGCCGAGAATGACTGTGAAATGCATGGAAATGACCGTGAAGTGAAGGGAATTGACTGTGAAATGCATGGAATTGACCGTGAAGTGAAGGGAATTGACCGGGAAATGCGTGGAAATGACCATGAATCAACACGGAATCACTGGGAATGACTGCGAAATGCATGGAAGTGACTATGAAGTGAAGCGAATTGACCATGAAATGCGTGAAAATGACTGTGAAGGGAATTGACCGTGAAATGCATGGAAATGACTGTGAATTAATATGGAATCACTGGAAATGACCGTGAAATGCATGGAAATGACTGTGAATTAATAGGGAATCACTGGAAATGACCGTGAAATGCATGGAAATGACTGTGAAGTGAAGCGAATTGACTGTGAAATTCGTGGAAATGACCGTGAAGTGAAGGGAATTGACCGTGAAATGCGTGGAAATGACCGTGAATCAATATGGAATCGCCGGGAATGACCGTGAAATGCATGGAAATGACCGTGAATCCAAATGGAATCGTCGCGATTGACAGTGAAATGCATGGAAATGACCATGAAATGAAGGGAAATGACCATGAAATGCATAGAAATGACCGTGAAATGAAACGGAATCACCGGAATTGACTGTGAAATGCATGGAAATGACCGTGAAGTGAATGAAAATGACTGTGAAATGTATGGAAATGATTGTACTATGAAATAGAATGGCACCGTGAATTGCAGAGAAATGACCATGAAGTGAAGCGAATTGACCGCGAAATGCATGAAGTGAAGGGAATTGACCGTCAAATGCATTGAAATGACCGTGACGTGAAGGGAATTGACTGTGAAATGCATGGAAATGACCGTGAATCAAAATGGAATCGCCGGGATTGACCGTGAAATCCATGGAAATGACCATGAAGTGTAAGGAAATGACCGTGAAATGCATAAAAATGACCGTGAAGTGAAAGGAGTTGTCCATGAAATGCATGGAAATGACCGTGAATCAAAACGGAATCACCAGGATTGACCGTGAAATGCATGGAATTGATCACAAAGTAAATGAAATGAATGAAATTGACCGTTAAATGAAATGGATTTTCGACCATCGACCTGATGAAATCTTGGAAATATCCAGGTTGGTTGGTTAAATTAGCTTCTCCTACCTCAACATCATATAGGGTACATCAAGTAACTAATTTTAGTTTAGAAGATATTCTTATTAAATGAATAAAGAAAGAAATGAAAAAAAGAGAGGAAAAAATTTTATATGCTTATATATATATATACATATTTATATAAATATGTGTTAGAGAAAATTATAGGTAGAATAAAGTTCTCTGTGTAAAAAAAAAAATAAATAAAAATGCACAGACTGCCGTCACGGTAGTCCGTTTATGGCTATGGTTATAATCCGTAGCCATAGGGGCCGCCAGATGGGTGTGCCGAACAGGCCAGCAATTGGCGTTGGGGCCGCTAGTTCGGCGAGCCCACCCCCGGATAGACATCTATGGCTACGAATTATGGTATCTATGGCTACGTGTATAATCCGTAGCTATACGTCTGACCGTAGCAAATAGTTTTACCATTCTGCTTTGAACGTCTACCGTTGAAACCCTTTTAGGGGTCACAGAAGTTTTGGATCATTATGAAATTTGTTTTTCATCTTCATCCATGTCTTTGTGACCTTATGAATAGATTGGATGGAAAATAAATGTTATGGTGGGCCCTATAAAAGTTTCAACGGTGAAAATCAATTTTCTGCTGCTCTTTGTGGTGTGGTCCAGTTGATCTTTGGATATATATATTTTTTGATAATGCTCCGAAATGATCTCGAAATATGGATGAATGCGTTGTGGATATAATAAATACATAACTGTGGGGCCATGTAACTTTGATTTCTTTTGAACCGTTCGTACAACTTATAGTTCGAGCACCAGCCGATCCGCTTGAAGGAAAAAAGTGCATTTTCAACCTTTGGCAAGTCGTCCGTACAGCTGCGGCTTATTCTGGTAAGGTAAAATGAGGTGGGCTTCAACGGGTAAATGGGCCATAAATGGGTCGTACAGTGATAAATTTCTCAATTAAGCTTATCCCATGGTAACAGGGACCATCCTGCCATATGTGATAATTGTTTTTGGAATCTCATCCCACTTAATCCTTCCCAATACCATGCACCAAACACCCCCTCATGATGGACCCACAGGACTTGGTAACGTCAATGCCAGCTATATTGCTGGTATGCCGTACACCAGCCCAATCCCTTCCGAGGGAGCATTTGGTCTATGCTCTATGGGGCCCATCATGATCTATGTGATTTATCCATGTCATCTATACATTTCTTAAGATCATTTTAAGGCTTTACTCCAAAAATGAGTTAGATCTAAATCTTAGGCAGACCACACCACAGAAAACAGCAGTGATTGAATGTCCATCATTAAAAAGCTAGAAAGCTCAAAGATTTTGCCGATGGTTGATTGTGATTCGACCACATGGCCGTCAGCTTTGGTCATTTTTTTGGTAGTGATGTTTTGCAAGCTGATTTTAGAGCATGATACCAAAAATGAAGAAGGTGCATATTTTAGGTGGATCACACCAAAGGAAACAATGGTCGTTGAATGCCCACCATTACAAGCTTCCTAGGATCCATGATGATGTTTTTTTTTTTTCATCTAACTTATTCATAAGGTTAAACAGCTTGATCCAAAACAGTGTGACCCACAAAAGGTTTTTAATGGAAAAAAAATTTCAGCTTGATCCAAAACAGTGTGACCAACAAAAAGTTTTTAATGGTTAACAACCACTGTTTCCTCCAACATGGTAAATCATTTATCAGTACTAAATGACTTACAAGTAAATTAGAGCATCTAAATACAAATATTAAATGATTTGCTAGTAAATCTTCTTTTCTTTTTTTTTTTGCTAGTAAATCTTCACTACTTGCCCCCATTTACCACTATTCCAACGAACCCTAATTTCACAAAAAATGTTATTTCACGTGCATCTGTTTGTTTACCTCCCCATATGGAATGGCCTACCTGTGAAATATCCATTCCATCCTTCTTACTAGGCATGCTGTTAAAATGATCATCCGTTCCAAATATCAGTACTTTCCACTCATCAGGTGGGCCACAAATGCACGAGTAAAATAGCTGCTATGGAGAAAATAAGGGTTGTGATTTTTAAAAGCACAGGTTTTGTGGATATGAATCGCCCATGCGCCCACCCCACCGAACCCAACCCACAGTAAGTTCCTGCTGTTGGAAGCTTATGTGGGGCTCACAGAGATTCTCGTCCGTACTTCAACTTCTAAATATATATATGGCAGGAATCCAAAAATTATACAGATCCAAAACATAGGTGTGCCACATGAAAGGAAATAGTAGCAATGAAAACAGGACTATTGTTTGAAACTTTCCTTTAGCCAACCATGATGTTTATATTCTATCCAAACCATTCATTAGGTTACCAATAGATAAACTATATGCACAAATATCATCCTAACTTCTGTGGGCTTTAGAAAGTTTCCAATGGTGGGTGTTGAATTCCCAATCTTTTCTGAGGCATGGCTCAACTGAGTTTTGGATCTATCTGATTTTTGGACCTCTATTCTACCGTAAGCTTTATAAACTGACTAAGGGAGTGGATTGCCCTCTTTTTTCCTCGACTGGGTAGGTTCAGGTGCAATCCGTATAGACGGGTAATTTCTTCATTTGTGGATACATAGGATTGATACAGGATAGGTGCGGCCATAGGCTTTTGTGTGGCCCACCAGAAATATTTGTATATCTTCCCATATGAATGCAGAATGAAGTTATTAAAAAAAAAGAGTGGATTGCTCACTGGAGTCTCTGTTGGCCCACATAACTTCCAACCACGGGAACTTTTTGTGGGTGGGGCACAGGCAAATAGCGTCCAGGCTTGCTAATCCAACACCCGTTTAGATTAGAGCTGTCAATGGGCTGGACTTGAGGTTGGTCCCGGCCCGGGTTTTGAACTAATTTGGGCCGGGTTGTCAGGCCAGCCTACTCAAAATTCTAATTTTCAAAGCCCGACCCCGATCCATTGACACCCTAGTTTAGATGCCTTCCACGTCACATGCCAAGTAATGGGTTTGGTTAGGGCGGTGACCAGCTGTGTCCAAACCCGGCCTGCTTTTTTAAAACCAAAGTCCAAATTCAGCACAGGCCAGTGACGGGCCAAAATAGTCCAACTTGAGCCTGGCCTGAACTCAACCCAAGCCTAAGCTCAAAATTATACCTCATGAAAAAAATCTCAAACATGAACATAGGTGATATCAGTTTGCTTGTGGGTGCGGTGGAAATTTTCCTTGGTGGAGGAGGTTGATAAGGATGTCTCTTGCCATTAGAAAGAGTGACAAAGAAAGTGCCTTCAGTCGAAGGCTCTGCAGTGAAAAGCTTAATGGTGCCCATAGAGGGAGGAAAGAGTGACAAAGAAAGCACCTTCAATGGACCGCACCATGTTGGTTATGTAAAATCCACTGTGACCGCTAGGTAGATCACTGAATGGTAGAACCAAACCAAGGCCCAAAAATAAGTCTCACCCATGATTCTGGGAGACCATATAATTAGAAATACTATACAGGGTAATGTTCACCCTCTAAACTGTTTTCCTTGGCGTGTCTCTCCTGTTTTACATGTGGGGTTCTTGTTTTGGATCACAGACTTACTTTTTCTTATGGCATATAATGGTTGGAGTGTATATCATATAATCATCATGATGAACCATGAAAAAATATCTCTCAACTATTTCCATTGTTGTGGCCCACTTTAATCACAAGGGAGCCTGAGTTTTTGGTCCTAGTCATAACTTGTGATTACGCATCTAAGGGTAGGAGCAAATTTCACATTCATATCATGGTGGGACACCTAAAAAATTGAGAGTAAAGTATTAATGATAAAAAAATTTATAGGAATCCTATCCTTGATTTTTTATAGAGCCCACCATGATGTGTAAGTGAGATCCACTGTGGGCATTAGATGTGTTATCTCAGAATATGCATTAGGCAAATAAAATCAGGCTGACGTGTAATTAAGGTGGGGTACACCAACGGACATATTTAGGAGACAGATGTACACCCTTGATTTTTACATGGCTTACCATGATGATTATGTAAAATTCACTCCATCCAATATTTGATGCCATACATAGGATAGAACCTACACCCAAAACCCAAAAAATCACACCGATATGTGATTCATATAAGCCATACCAAGGGAAACAGTTTGTAAGGTGAAAGTTGCCCTCTATATTGTTTCTAATTGTGCGGTCCACCTAAATAACAGATAGGTTTGATTTTTGGATCCTGAGCCTAATTTATGGTGAAACGCCTAGTGATTTGACGAGGAAGAACATACCCATAGTTTCTTTTATAACAAAACTGCCATTGCGAGTAAGTAATAGTCGAGCCGGACAGATTCCAGCTGGGCTGTAGAGCCTGAATTTTAAGCTTACGCCCAGCCTCGAGGCCTGGTACCCATCACAAGTCCAGCCTGAGGCAATCCAGGCCCAAAAGCCGGATGGACCAGCCTGTCCCATTGACAGTTCTACTTCTCCTACATTTAGCCAAAAATAAAAAATAAAAATAAAAAAAATAAAAGAATACGTGCTGTCTCATTTTTTAAAGAAGAAGAGCATTTACTAGGTTTATAAAAAAGAAAGCACACCGCCTACAACTCAATGAAGAAAAGCTTTTCCTAAATCTACCAAACAGAATATGCAATCCTTTTTCAAAGTTATTTAATCAAATTATCAAGATAGTGAAAAAAAAAGATATGGAAGAATGTAGGCATCAATCTTTTATTTAGTGTCCATTTGCAGGCAGCTGAACAGATGGCTAGGATTTCTCAATCGGATGGGCTACTCCCCCCGCCACCAGCCCGGTGGCTGGTGGTCGTTGCTCTGTGAGCCCCGCCATGATGTATGTGTTTCATCCATTCCATTCATACATTTTTACATATCATTTTAGGGCTTGATCCCAAAAGAGGAGAGAGGATATAATTCTCAGGTGAACCACACCACACGAAAACAATAGTGATTAGATATCCACCATTAAAATCCTCCTAAGGCCCACTGTGCTGTTTTTTTGACATCAAATCCATTAATTGTTTAGGTCATACAGACCCAGATGAAGGGAAAAACAAAGATCAGCTTGATCCAAAACATTTATGGCCCCAAAAAAGTTTTTAATGGTCAACCTTCATTCAACACTGTTTCCTGTAATGTGGTCCACTTGAGATTGGGATATCTAATTTTTGGTCTCATACCATAAAATGATCTAGAAAAATAGATGGATAGCATGGATGAAACACATACATCATGATGGGGCCCACAGAGCACCGACCGTCAGCCATTGGCTGGTGGCAGCGGGAGTAGCCAATCCGTTTCCTTCTCAATGATCAGCATCTACCGTATTTTCTTAAAAATAAAAAAGAAAAAACAATCATCGTGGCTTTCAAGTTAGGAAACCTCCAATCTTGGTCAATGGAGTTACCATAGGACAACCCTTCAATCTGTAGTTTGATCTAGACTGTTGATCAAATGATCCTCGCCATGAATGGCACATACAACATCCCTTTGTACCAAACCTTCAACTGGTAAACCGAAACAATCATCCCATGTCCTAAAGCGGTGCACATGTGAGGGATACATGCCACAAAGTCCAGAAACGTGGAGAACACGGATTGCTTACTGGTCGCAAGAGATACCCCTCCTGATCACCCAACTCTGTAAAAGAGTTGAACATATGAGAAGGAGCAGCCTCCACTAATTTAAAACTATTTTAAAAATATTGTATTAATCACAGAATTTCCACCTCTTATGAATATTACTAACATTTTCAATTAAATGACACAACTACGGTTTCCACAATTCAGCTGAACCTCCACTATGTATATGTTTTTCTCCGTAATAAGACGTCCAACTAGGGTGACAACTCTATGTGATAAATACTATACACTACACAGGTCGGTCACTTGAAAATATATTTCTTTTCATACTAATTGTTTTTATTTATACATTGAAAGGCACAATTAATATCCTGCTATGGAAAAATCATAGCCAAAGGACTGTAGCTGCCCATCCATTGGGGCTTCTTTAGAATTTGCTAGTTTAGAGAAAACAAGTCGTTGGTGTAACTACAGCCATCCAACTTGTAGTATAAGACCCGTATCCTAGCCCTTACCATTTCGTAGACTTCCGCGGTTCTCCTGGTCAAATTTCGACGACTTGCGATCTGTTATCCGTATTTGCACGCGATCTTTGAGTCATGTCCCATATATAAGAGTCGACTTAACTCGAAACTTGTATCCTTACGACCGCGCCGTTGCCGCGGTTCCAACGCCGTGTATTACGCACCGAGGCGATACCCAGGCCAGGAGAAGTGGGCCCACGTTCAGTTAAAAAAAACGCAGCGCATTTGTGAAATTTCAAGAGAATCTCTACAACATGTCAAATCAATTCCATCAATTACCTCACATGTCAAGTACTTATCCCATCCCCAAAAGCAACACCAAAGTCAAAGCAACTCATCCCTTACATGTCAAGTACACATCACTTACTCACCCATTACTCATTCCATTCATCACCCATCCCTCCCTCTCTCTCTCTCTCTCTCTCTCTCTCTCTCTCTCTCTCTCTCTCTCTCTCTCTCTCTCTTACAACCTCTCTCCCTCTCATCTCTCTCTCATTTCTCCATTTTTAAGCAAGCTCCCAAAAAAAAAAAAAAACAACCGTCCATGGTTTTCTTAGGTGAGGAAGAAGTCATGTGTGGCCCACCTCCCTACCACCCAATCTAACCACTCAATCTCCATCATTCTCCGTCAGAGTCGAAGCCGAGGAGCTTAGCTTACCATTGATCCAAGAAGAAGCGGAAAAGGTGGGTGCTCATGCCTTAGATCTTAATATTTGATGTAAAGTCCATTTGTGATGGGATCTATTTTCATGTATGTGATTGTAAGTAAAGAGGAGCCCATAATGGCGGCCCCCTCTATCTCACTGTCTCTCCCTCTATTGTGATGGGTGTGGCCCATTTGATCTCTGCCATACAAAGTTGTATAGGCTCACCTAGACGGATGTAGCTGGTGGGCCACATGTATGTGGACCCACATTGATGGGCGTATTGTGTCCACCGTCCATAGAGGATCATCCGGCAGCCTCCTGGACTACGTGAAAGGAAATGCTTATCAACTTTAATTCAAAAGCTGGTGGGTCATGCTCACATGGACCCTACCTTGATGTATGTATCTGATCTACACCATTCATCCTTTTTCTCATCTCATTTTAGGCATTGAGTCAAAAAATGAAACTAATCCGAATCTCTAACGGGCCATAATGTAGGAAACAGTGGTTTTGGGCAATTTTAACTGTTAAGGCCTGCTGTGATGTTTTCATACATCGAAAAATATTACATATTGGACTCGTTAGATTTGTTACGAGCCGGGGAGACTAGTAGTCGGTGTGGATTTTCCTAATGCGGGCCCCCACCTATCGAAATCCTTAGAAAAAAATAAAAAAATAAATGAAGAAGCTCTGAACGCTGTTGCTGCCAGCGTCCAGAGGACACTATGCTTGGTACGGGCAGGATCAGTGGGCCCCACCTTAGGCCCCATCCTGATATATGTTTTCCATCAACACTGTGTATTTGATAGGCCCCCTATAATCAGCTGGCCATCTCAAAAATCAACCGTACAAGGAACTCAGGTAGCCCACACTGCAAGAAACAGCTGGAGATTTAACTTCTACCATTGAAACCCTTTTTGGGTCACAAAAGTTGTGGATCGATATGAAATTTGTTTTTCTTCTTTAGTTCATGTCTTTGTAATTCTATGAACGGATTAGATGGAAAATCAACTTATGATGGGCCCCACGTGGGACCCACCTACCGTGAAAGGGAATGGCTGTTGTGCTCTCACAGCAGCTGCATTGCTGCTGTCTGGATGTCAGCATGTTGTGTGGAACCCACACGTGATGTATGTTTTGTATCCACACCGTCCACGTGTGGGACCACCATGATGTGGGTTTTGATCTACACCATCCACCGTGTGGACCCACCTCTATGTACGTGCACATCCAGATCGCCCGTAGTCTGGACGCTGGACTCAAGCATGTTATTATAATAATAATAATAGTATATATATTATATTATATGGTGGGCCCCACGTGGGACCCACATTAATGAAGTAGATAGGCTGGTGTACCTTTCACCAGCAATATAGCTGCTATGTTGGCATCCCAAGCTCGTGGGTCCCATACTATGTGTTCTATCCACACCGTCCAGCTGCAAGGATGGTGGGACCCACCTTCATGTATTTGTCCTATGTCCACACCGTCCAGCGTTCCAGGACGGTGGGGATCCACCCTAATATGTATATCCACCCCATCAATAGCTTGGATGTGAGGCCACCTAGATGTATGTGTGGGGTCCACACTGACCATGGGAACCTACCTTGATATATTTGTTCTATATCCATCCCGTCCATCTGTCTTGGGACGTGGACCCCTCTTGATGTATGTGGTTTATATCCACACCATCCATCCTAGGTGGAAACCACCATGATATATGGGCTTTTCCTGCACCGTCCGTGCAGTGTACCCCACCAAGATATTAGTGTTTCAACCCAGCCGTCCATCTGTCTAGTGAGATCGTTTTAAGGCTAGGGAAGAGAAATGAAGCAGATCCATATATTAGGTGGACCACACTACAAAAACAGTGGGGAATGAATGCCTACCATTGGAAACCCCCGTTTTTAGGTCACAAGAGTTTTGGATCTATATGAAATTTATTTACCCTCTTAATCTAGGTCTTTGTGACCTTATGACTAGATTGGATGGGGAATATGGTGGGCCCTACCTTGATGTATTTATGGTCCATCCATGAGGCCCACCCGGATGGATTTGTGGCCCATTGATGCGGCTCACTTGTAGATGGTGTGGCCCATCGATGCGGCCCACTTATAGATAGTGTGGCCCATTAGTACTGCCCAAGCGATGAGGCCCACCTTGATGTATCTATGGCCATCCATGAGGCCCTACCTTGCTGTATTTACGGCCCATCATGATGTATATTTGAGGCCCATATGATGGGGCCCACCTGCCTTGTATTTAAGGCCCATATGATGGGGCCTACCTGCTTGAATCTGAGGCCCATGAGCAAGGCCCATTGCGATGTATTCAAGGCCTATGGGCAACGCCCATTGTGATGTATTCGAGGCCTATGAGCAAGGCCCAGTGTGATGTATTCATGGCCTATGGGCAAGGCCCATTGTGATATGTATTAGGCCTATGACGCGTGGCCCTTTTGATGTATACGAGGCCTAGATACATGGCCCATTTGATGCATATGAGGCCCATGAGTAGGGCCCACCTATTGTGTATATGAGGCCCATTGGTGCAGCCCGTGGAGGTAGTCCACTTGATGTATATGAGGCCCACTGGAGCAGCCCATGTGATATGACCGATTCGATATATATATGAGGCCCATTGGTGTGGGCCGTGGATGCGATCCACTTGGATGTATTTGTGGCCTATGTGATACGACCCTTAGTAATGTGTATTAGGCCCATGTGATGCGACCCATAATTACTTGTATTAAGCCCATGTGAGCAGCCCATAGCGATGTGTATTAGACCCATGTGATGCGGCCCATAGTGATGTGTATGTACCCCTTGTATGAGGCCCATTGCAATGTATATTAGGCCTTTGGGTGAGGCCATGGGCCCACTATATGTTTAACCCTATGTGGGCCACTCCTTGAGAGCAATGTTGGTTGAATGTCCACATTGATGAGCAATGATGATTGGATGTCCACATTGTGACCTTCCCTTAGGCCTTGTTAGGCCCATTCTCACGATTTTCGATTCCATATGTTGAGGCCAATTGTCGAGGCCGATTCCAATCGTCAATTCCAATTGTCGAGGCCAAGTCTGATTGACGAGGTCGATTCCGATTGTCGAAGCCAATTCCGTATCTCGAGGCCGATTGTCGAGGCCGATTTTGATTGTCGATTTCGAGTATTGAGGCCGATTCTGATTGTTGATTCCGAGTATCGAGGTCGATTCTGATTGTCGATGCCGATTCCGATTGTTGAGGCCAACTCCGATTGACGAGGCCAATTCCGTATGTCGAGGTCGATTCTGATTGTCGATTTCGAGTATTGAGGCCGATTTCGATTGTCGAGACCGATTCGGAGTATCGAAGTCGATTCTGAGTATGGGACAACAAAGCATCATGATACATATTTATACACATCATCTGCATGTTTGATTATGAGATATGGTTGGCTATTGCATATAGCAGTTTGTTCATGGGACTACCTGATAGGTGGAGTTGGCTCACATGAGTGCACGATATGCACATGATTGATGCATGATTAGACTGTGTGACTCATGCATCTTGCATTGTGTGTTGTGATTACTGTACACCCTAGCGACATCAGGGTCATAGCCTCCACAGGCATATCGTAGATGACCAGATGGGACATCGAAAACCTGTTTTACATGGGGTGCTATTGATATCCCTGGGTGAAAGTCCATAAACTCTCTTGGTTCCAGAGGTTACTCCAACGTCTAAACCGAGTGGACGTATGAGCGCATGAGGATTGTATATCGTTAGGCCGCGTCTCCCACTGTGTCGTGGTCGGTTGGAAAGGGGTGTGGCCTTACTTTTCCGAGAGAAAGGGGCAAAGCTAGACTGAGTTTGACCAGCTTGAGGAATGGGTCCACTATCGACGAGCTGGGCCCAATATTGGTAGGTGGATAGTGAGGTCTCTTCCACTCACCTTGTTGCGCGATGGGGCGGCAATCTAGTTTAGAGTGTAATAGACCCCAGTGAATTCCTAGAGAGAAACCGTACTGGCATGTGGACTTATTGAGAAGGAGTTGCATACTCATTCATTCATTCATTTATTATCAACTCAGGCTGGTGGTGCATAAATAATTATTGTGTACCTCCGTATGGCCAGGATTTCAGTTGGGCGCGTGACTAACTTGAGATCAGGAGTCAACTACATTGAGTTTGGCTATCCAAATTTAGGTATGAGATTGGTTTGGATAGAAGGCCCTTGTGATGGACCCCATAGCCTGCGATACTACGTACTATCATCCCGACTTCACTCCAGCTTGGTCATTTCATTCGCACCGCATATTGCATTGTATCTGCGGCATTTAACATTTTGGGTTGTCATGTTTCTGCATTTATATGGCTTAGATACGACTAACGGTATTCGTGGACTCATCAGGATTTGCATATTTCATTGCATTATCGGCATATGATATTTAGCTTACCGTCTCCGCATTGCATAGCTGATTTACATTGCTTCATCAGTATATGATATTGTTTTTATTATATATTTGCATCGTATAGCCTGGATAAGGCTGATGGTAATTATGGGCTTATCAGTATGTTTTCGCATTACTTTGATATCATATGATTTATGAATTTGTCAGTATTTCTAATATTGTATGATTTATGGGCTCGTCAGTATTTCCGCTTACTTTGAGTACTCTGATATTGCTTACTTGGCACTTACCTTGTGCACACACTTTTACCACTCACTAAGCTTTCTATAAGCTTATGCACGATAGATGTGTGTACGTGGTGTTAGGTTGCAACAGCGTTGAGCTTAGAGCATTCAGTGGACCTCTGGAGCTTTGATTTTCGATATATGTATTTCCCTTTCATAATTGTATTCAAATGATTATATTAGTGGATATGTGATGATGATGCTGACTTTGTGATTTGGGTAAACTTGTGGTTATGCTTCTTATGAGTTAAATGTACATTGAAAAATCCTCCTTGTAGTAACCCAGGATCCGAACTTGGCGTATATGTGTTAGGAGTCGAGAATGGGGTACTACGAAGGCTGTCGGCACCGGATTCGGTGATCCAGATTTCTATGAGTCTGATTTCTGGGTTTGAGGCGTGACATGTAGAATTTCATCAAAGTCCATCAACTATAAGGTCAGCATCATCCAATGAAGCCCTTATGTGCCTAAGGGCTTTCATGGATGGGGCCACCAAATTAACTGCATTAATTCACCAAGCTGTGTGTAAGGTGGTGAAAGGAATGGATAACGCCTGCATGAAAACAAGTAATGACCATCTCTTTCAAGAAATAAATGCTTGAGCATCTTCCATCGAATAAGCTTCCACTAAAGTCCATTGACGATAAGGTTGGAATCATTCACTGGTAAGGGATATTCATGGGTCCACCATATTAATAGCATCGATGAACCAAGTCAGGTATCGCTCATGGCATCTAGACAACCAGCAATGATCTCTTTCATGAGATAATAAAGAAAGAAACTTGGATACTCTGGCAGAGTGCACGTGAAGCATCTTCACGATATGCAGGCACTCGTAAATTACTTAGAAATTGCATGGCTAACATAGTAGTCATACAAATTAAGCCTCTAAATTGTATATTCTAGTTTAGATGTAACATGAAACTAAATAACATATTTATTTGATTATCTAACTATAAGAGTTCAAATTGAAATATTAAATGATCATATTTTGGTAATTAATCTTTTAATTACAATTACTTTAAGTAATGATGCAACTTTCTGTTATCTGAAATACAGAAAATTTTATCTTTTCTGTATTTTCTCACCACTAGCCCATCTTTGAGTCACTGCATTGGACCAAGAGTGCAATTAGTGCCAATTATCACATTTATATCATGATTGTGGGCTGCATCCATTGCAAACCACAGCACCAGGATTTGATAAATAGGTGGGGTTAAACATGTCATAGGCCTCTATGATCTTGTTTCTGCTCCTGGCCTACAAAAAAACATGTTTTCGTCTCATCTCAACAGGGAATTATTATCCAAAAACAGGTATTCTCTACTATTTATTTTTTGAAGCTTTAAAGCATTTGCCATCTAGCAATACATTAATCTGCTCCTATCTTTCTCAGCATAGAGAGAGAGAATGTTGTGTAGTTTCGCTGATAGATCAGACTGATCCAAAACTTTTATGGCTCCCAAAAGGTTTTTAATGGTCTACCTTCATTCAACACTGTTTCCTATAATGTGGTCCACTGAAGATTGGGATATACGATCATTTTTTGTCTCTTACTGATCTAGAAAAATAGATGGACAGCATGGATGAAACACATACATTATGGTGGGGCCCACAGAGCACCGACCATCAACCATTGGCTGGTGGCAGGGGAGTAGCCAATCCGTTTCCTTCTCAATCAGCATCCACCGGATTTTCTGTATATAAAAAATAATAATAATAAATAAATATAAAATCATCGTGGCTTTCGAGTTAGGAACCTCCAGTCTAGGTACAAAGTCTTGGTCAACGGAGTTACTTTGAATCTGTAGCTTGTTGATATAGACTGTTGATCAAATGATCCTCACCATGAATGTTATATTCAAACATCCTTTTGTACCAAAGATTCAACTGGTGAACCGAAACAATCTTCCCATTTGCTAATGCAGTGCACATGTGAGGGATACATGCCACGTAGTCACAGAGTTCAGAAATGTAGAGAACACGGCCGGATTGCCTGCCGGTCGGAGGAGATACCCCTCGTGACCCAACTCTGTGGGGCCCACCGTGATGAATGTGTTTTTATCAAGGCCATCAATCAGTCTGCCAAATCATTTTCGGGCATGAGCCCAAAAATGAGCAGATCCAAAGCTCAAGTGGACCACACTCCAGGAAATAGATGGTGCGGTGACCTGTTTGCCACCTATCAAGGTGACCTTTTTTTCTTTTCTTTTTTTCTTTTTAATTACTAACGTGCGTTAGATAATTTCCACTTTCAATATGAATCACATCTTAAGTTACAGCCTTTCTTTTAATTAGAAATAAATAATAAAAAATGAGGTATATCCAAAGGCTTAAATGGACCACACCACGGGAAACAACAGTGACCCATTTTACCACCAATCAACCCTGACTCAACTATGTTTGGGACCATTGTGACATGTGTTTTATCCATGCCGTCCATCCATTTTGCCAACTCATTCTAAGGCCATCAGCCTAAGTTAGGTGATCATGATGGCTGTAAAAGAGTTGAACATATGAGAAGGACCAGCCTCCACTAATTTATAACTATTTTAAAATTATTGTATTAATACAAAATTTCCACCTTCTATAAATATTACTAACATTTTCAATTAAATGACCCAGCTACAGTTTCCACAATGTCAAGGATCAAATTATGATTCTCAATCGATACACAGCCTGGAATTGAGTTACTTTTCCAGTTTTGGAACTACAAATCTGTTATGATTCTCAATTTATGTCTCATAGAATTGAGTTGCGTTTCCGGTTTCGGAGCTATGAATCTGTTATTTTCTCTGTAATATGTAAGTCATCCAACTAGGGTGACAACACTGTGATAAATACTATACACTACACAAGTTAGGCACTTGAAAAAATATATATATTTTTCATATTGATAGCTTTTATTTATACATTGAAAGGCACAGTTAATATCCTGCTATGGGAAAATCATAGCCAAGGTACTGGAGCTGCCCATCCATTGGGCTTCTTCAGAATTTGCCAGTTTAGAGAAAACAAGTCGTTGGCATTATTGCAGTCATCCAACCTGTAGAATTTCATCAAAGTCTTGTTGGCATTGTTGCAGTCATCCAACCTGTAGAATTTCATCAAAGACCATTGACCATAAGGTCAGCATCATCTAGCCCTTACGTACCTAGGGGCTTTCACGGGTGGGGCCACCAAATTGACTGCATTAATTCACCAAGCCGTGTGTAAGGTGGTGAAAGGAATGGATAACGTCTGCATATAAACAAGTAATGGCCATCTCCTTTAAGAAATAAGCATCTTCCATCCAATGAGCTTCCACCAAAAGTCCATTGACGATAAGGTTGGAATCATTCACTGGTAAGGGATATTCATGGGTCCACCATATTAATAGCACGATTAACGAAGTCATGTCTTAGATGGCTCATGGCATCTAGATAACCAGCAACCATCTCTTTCATGATATAATAAAGAAAGAAACTTTGATAATCTGGCAGAGCATGAAGCATCTTCACGATTTGCAGACACTTGTAAATTACTTAGAAATTGCATGGCTAACATGTAAGTCAAACAAATTAAGCCTCTAAATTGTATATTCTAGTTTAGATGTAACATGAACCTAAATAACATATTTATTTGATTATCTAACTATAAGAGTTCAAGTTGAAATATTAAATGATCATATTTTGATAATTAATCTTTTAATTACAATTACTTTAAGTAATGATGCAACTTTCTGTTATATGAAATACAGAAAATTTTATCTTTTCTCTATTTTCTCACCACTAGCCCATCTTTGAGTCACTGCATTGGACCAAGAGCGCAATTAGTGCCAATTATCACATTTATAGCATGATTGTGAGCTGCATCCATTGCAAACCACAGCACCAGGAATTGATAAATAGGTGGGGCTAAACATGTCCTAGGCCTCTATGATCTTGTTTGTGTTCCTGGCCTACAAAAAACATGTTCTCGTCTCATCTCAACAGGGAATTATTATCTAAAAACAGGTATTCTCTACTATTTATTTTTTGAAGCTTTAAAACATTTGCCATCTAGCAATACATTAATCTGCTCCTACCTTTCTCAAAATATATATATATATATATATATATATATATATATAGAGAGAGAGAGAGAGAGAGAGAGAGAGAGAGAGAGAGAGAGAGAGAGAGAGAGAGAGAGAGAGAGAGTCTGTTGTGTAGTTTCGCTGCTAAGATTCGTATGATTGCTGGTCCCGCCATCCTACAGTCCGTAATCGAACACAATTTATAATTATAAAACATTAACCTTTTTAAGGCAATTTGCATCAGAAAGAGAGAGGCTACAGAGTCTAGTGAAAGGATGTGAGAGATAAAGGTCTGTCTTTGCATGGGTCTAACCATGAACAGTTTTGGTCCAGGCCACACCATGTGAACGTAGTGGTTCTGAGAGCAATTTTACATTGTTCATATCACTGTGGACCATCATATAATTTTTTAATCAGGCTTATTTCCCATATTATCTGATGAAATGGAGTTGATTTCACGTATACAAAATGGTAGGCCCCACAGAGCTTGAGTGTTTAATACCCTGCCTAAAAGAGGGCTAATAGACGACTCCAGTCTATTGTTTGGTCACAGTATCGCCCACCAACTTTTCTGTTGTGTCTCATCATTCGTGACTCTCTACCCAAATTAGGCTAGTGACCTGCGCTTTGATCAAATTGGTACATGGATGGGTAACCAAAATGAATTTGATGTGGCATAGAAGGGATAATGGACACCATATATAAAGCCAGCCGGGTCTTAGGTTTTCAAGTACTCCACAATGAAACCCCCTTCTTTATACTTTAGATTTACGAGCTTTCTAATTAAGAAAGGCTTGTTCCTAAAGTTTTTTCTTTCATACAAAGCTAATTTTTACCATAGGGCATTAGCAGAAGATTCATTCGACACAGTAAAAAATGTTATCGTCCAATCATTGCCGAATATGGCCAATTGTTTTCCTATATAGCTTATTTTATTACATGGATGTGGCAGAACATAAAAATATGAAAATATCAGCATTCAAATTAAAATTCAGTGCTTCTGCATGGTGGGATCAATTACAACTCTCACGTGTCCGACAGAACGAGGCACTAATCCGATCATGGCTACGGATGACATGCCTTATTCGATCACGATTCCCCCCACTGATTATGAGTAGGTATTGTTCTAGCAATACCCAAATTGCCGATAGGGGAGTCAAACCGTCATGGATTACACCAAAGAATTTCAACGGTTAGCAACGCAGAATGACCTGTTGAGGACCGAATTGCAGAAGGTTGTTGGTGTATAGGT
This sequence comes from Magnolia sinica, assembly GCF_029962835.1. NCBI lineage: Eukaryota > Viridiplantae > Streptophyta > Magnoliopsida > Magnoliales > Magnoliaceae > Magnolia > Magnolia sinica. Next base: position 63,865,192 of record NC_080584.1, read on the forward strand.
GGGTTATGATCGATAATTTAGGATTGAGTTCAGATGCACCCAGTCAACAACGTGGATAAAGCGGTTCAATTTGCAAGTAGGGTGGAAACATAGCTTATAAGAGTCCCTACTCGTCCCTATCATTTGACTCGGCTCCCCATGACGAGTCCAACGTAGGATTCAGCACTGACATGAGGAAATGAACCAATAGAGGGCATCATCAACCTCCTCCAACCACAAATCGTAACACAGGGAGCAGTCCATCTGGGCCTCAATGTGCGACACCCACAACAGTGGGTCAGAGTAGGATTCCAAATCCTTATGGTCAGCCAAGGACGAACAATTGATATTGTTGTGGCCAATCGAGCCACTTATCGAACACATGTCCTCAATGCCCCTTAGCCCACTTAACCATTAATGAATGGGGTACTAAATGTGATACAGTAGAACAAGGCCTTGGATTTGATGGAGATTAACAAGCCATTGAGGAAGGAGCTGGTGATGAAGAATAGTTGACCGATGATCACGACGAATCTTTAGTTGTGACGCAATTATTCTATACTCCATGGAAGGAGTTACACCCATATCAGGATAATATGTTTGGTACTGGTGTATCGTCAATGAAAAGGTTTGTGTGTAATCATATCCGGTGGCAGTATTGAAAATATCATCTCAAGAGTGATGGTGGACAAGTTACAACTACCTATGATAAAGCATCATTCCCCTTACTCGATTGGCTGGATAAAAAATGTGAATAAGACCAAGGTAATCGAACAATGCACCGCTCAATTTCCAGTTTAGCCCGCTTAATTCCCATTTTGTCCCGCTCATTTTCCAGTTTGGCCCGCTCATTTTCCAGTTTGGCCTGCTCAATTTTCGGTTTGGCCCGCTCATTTTCCAGTTTGTCCCGCTCAATTTCCAGTTTGGCCCACTCATTTTCCAGTTTAGCCCGCTCAATTCCAGTTTGGCCCGCTCAAATTTCAGCTTGTCCCACTCAATTTCTAGTTTGGCTCGTAGTATATCCACGCTGTCCATCCGTTTTTCCATCTAATTTAAGCGGTTTAGCCCCAAATTGAAGCATATCAAAAGATCAAGTGGATCATACCATGGGAAACAGTGGGCATAATGATTTCCACCATTGAAACCATAGTTGGAAGGATTTCACCTTTCAAAATTCCCTGATAGCTGGTACTTTTGGAGAGATGCAGTTGATTATATCATACAGAAATGCTGATTTATTGTGGGTCCTATTATCGAAGGAGCATAAATATAAAATCATACTGATTGATCAATCTTTGTTATCCAATCAATCTTCTTCTTTGTTGTCTATGATTTTTCTAAGATTATGTTTTCTACAAAAGTTTTGGTTTCAGTTGATTGTGGCCTTTTTAGGTCTTTTCTTATTTTGATATTTTTAGAGATTCAATTGTGTTATTAATAGCTATTGGTTGAGCTAATTTAGTATGCTTCTCTCTCTTGTGGATCTTTAGCTAGACATGGGGCTGACTTAATATGAGATAATATAACAAATATTAATATGATATAGTGATTTAGCTATATGGGATTGAATTCTGTTTTTGGGGGTTTTTTTTTTTCTTTTTCTTTTTTTCCTTGTAAAGGATTGGAATTTATTTTTTTTTGGTTATCTTGAAATGCATAGCATTTTTTGGAGTTTGAATATCATGTTCTTAATATCTTGCATTACTGTAATTGTTGTGGGCCCTGTTTGGTTTCTATAGATTCTAATTGAGTTGTGAAGAATATGATTTTTTTTTCTTTCTCAATTTTGATTTGTGGAAACGTTGCTAATGTGATCTTTGGCTTGTTTGGGTTGATTCCCATGTTTTGATGTTTGAAGAATGTCATTTTTATTTTATTTTCTCATAATATTTAGCTTGTTTGTGTTGATTCCCACATTTTGATTTTTGAAGAATGTGTGTGTGCATGTGTTTACATCTTTGGTTTATTTGTGTTCATGTCCATGTTTTGATTTTTGAAGAATGTGTGGTGTTGGGTATATTTGGCTGTTTGGCATGTTCTGTTATGCCATGTTCTGGTTTTTGAAGTGTTTGTTAAAGCTTATACAACATACTATTCAGGTTTTAAGGAGTTCTACATGTGGGGTGTAAGGCTTGTATCTTAGACCATACCATTCCGTAGGCTTCCGCGGTCCTCCGGTCGAATTCTGGCGACTCGTGATCTGTAATCGGCAGTTGCGTGCGACTCTAACTCGTATCCCATTTTCCAGAGTTGGCTCGACCCGAGACCTATACCCTTGCGACCGCGTCGTCACCGCGGTTCCGACGCCGCGTCTCGCTTGCCGAGGCAATACCCGTGTTAGGAAGTATGGGCCCGCGTTTAGTTTGAAGAAAATACCACACGCTGCAAATTTCAAGAGAATCTATCAAATTCATCACATCAATCACATCACTTGTCAAAAGTACACCCATCACTCAACCCATTACTCTCCTCATGCCCAAGTACAAAAGTAACCCCAAAAAGTCAACAAGCACCTTACCTCTCATGTCACTCCACCATCCCTCTCCCATCACCCATCTCTTCTTCATTCTCTCTCATTCTCCAAAGACAAGCAACTCCAACATCCATGGCTTCCATAGAGAACCTTGGTGTGACCCACCTTCCTATCTCTCATCCCCACCCTCCAAAGTTCATCTCAACCGTTAAAATCCAACGCTTGGAACTCTAGATTGCGTCGGTGGAAGGACGAGTCCGAGAAGATCAAAGGTGGGTGCTCTACTGTCGATTTGCATTTGAGGGTCCACTTGTAGGTGGGACCCATTATGATGTATATGTTGTAATCATGAGGGACCCACAATGGCGAGGTCCCTCCATCACCGTCTCTCTCTCTTTCTCTCTCTCCCCCTCTCTTTCTATCCATTTTGATAAAGTGGGCCCCACCATTTCGTGTTTTATTCGCACCGTCCAGCATGAATGGTGGGACCCACCATGAAACTCGCCTGCCTTCGGGCTGCCTATGTTACTCATATCCATAGCTCAGCTGGCAGACGGAGTGGAGATACCTCGTTTCAACACTTGGGGTCTTGATCCTTATTGGCGGTGGCTAACATGAAGTGTGTGGACTGATGTGGGTGTATACCAGCAAACTAACCTGGTGGGTCCCACACGTGTGGACCCACCTCATGAAAATTGGACTTGAACCGTCCATCGGTTTGACGTCCAGCAGCAGGTAGCTGCTGGACCGTCAGTTAGATCATGGGTCCCACCACATGATGTATGTCAGCCGTCCCTTTTTGCAATCTCTAACGCACACGCGCATATATATATATAACAAATGTTATGGTGGGCCACACCTACATGGGACCCACCTGATGAGAGGATTGGATGCCACACCTCACACAGCGTTGCTGCTGAGAGGTTGACGTCAGCAAGGTATGTGGGTTCCACCACACGTGATGTATGGATCTTATCCACCGTCAATTGCAAGGACAGTGGGAACCTACCCTTTTTTTTAACGATCCACCTAGCCTGTCCATTTTGGTAGGACACGTGGCCAGCAAGTAGCTGCTGTACACAGCAGTTGTGGTGGCCTATCATGATACATGTGTTATATCTTCATTGTCTAGTCCACTGGACGTGGACCCCACCTAAATGTATATGCTCTATATCCATCGTCCAGATGGACAGGATGGTGGGGTCCACCTTAACGTGTGTGGACCACTTGATGTATGTTTTTTAATCCACACTGTCTAATGGTGGGCACTCGAGTTAGTATATATAATATTATAATATAGTATATTATATTAAATTATATATTATATATATGTATATACTCAGTGGAGTGAAGGATGTGGGATGTTTAAGCACACGTGGGACACACCTTATAATATGTAACCCACCGTCCAGATGGGTCTGGACGGTAGGGCAATCCCTGCATTGGTGTATATATACAATAATTTAATATTATATATATATACCTTATATACTTGAGGTGGGCCACTACGTGGACCGCACCGTGATGTATGTTACATTTGCACCGTCTAGTTGTTGGACGGTGCAGCAACCGCGATCCAAGCCATCCATCAGATTGGACGTGGGCCCACCATGCCCCATGTGTTTTACCCAGATCGTCTACAAATTTGGTGAGTTCTGTCCTTGGGCTTGAGACCAAAAACAAGACTGATCTAGTTATTAGGACTCCGCCATGGTGCATGTGCTGTAGCTACAACGTCCAACCATTTGGCGGATAATTTTAAAGCTTGAGATCAACAATAAGATAGATCTCTGATATCAAGTGGACCACATTGCAGAAAGCAGTGGTGTTGAACCTCTACCAATGAAACGCCATTATGGAATACAACGGAAGTGTTGGATCAATATGATATATTTCTTTTCCCCGTCCAATTTTTTCTTGTGACCATATGAATGGTCTGGATGGGAAATAAACGCTATGGTTGACCCTCTAAAATTTTTAACTATGAGGGAACCATTATCACCACTACTATATGTGGTATGGTCCAGATGATCTTTTGATTGGTTCATTGTTTGGATAATGCTCTAAAGTGATCGGTATAATAGATGAATGATGCGGCCTAATTAGTGCGGCCCACTTGTTATATTTAAGAGGCCCAACATGACGTATTCGAGGCCCATGGGCAAGTCCCAATGTGATATATTCGAGGGCCATGGGTGAGGCCCAATGTGATATATTCGAGGCCCATGGGCGAGGCCCAATGTAATGTATTCAAGGCCCATGGGTGAGGCTCATTGTGATGTATTCAAGGTCCATGTGATGCGGCCCATAGTGATGTGTATGTAACTCTTGTATGAGGCCCATGATATTGTATATTAGACCCTTATGTGAGGCCACGGGCCCACTATATGTTTAACCCTATGTGGGTCACTCCTTGGGAGCAATGTTAGTTGAATGTTCACATTGTGACCTTCCCTTAGGCCTTGTTAGGCCCATTCTGATTCCGATTGTCGAGGCCAAGTCCGATTGACGAGGCCAATTCCGTTAGTCGAGGCTAATTCCGATTGACATGATCGATTTACCGATTCTTATCATCGATTGATTCTGATTGTCATGACCGATTGTTGATTCCGATCGACGTGACCGATTTGCCGATTCTGATTATCGATTGATTCCGATTGTCGTGACCGATTGCAGATTTCGATCGACGTGACCGATTTGCCGATTCTGATCATCGATTGATTCTAATTGTCATGACCGATTACTAATTTCGATTGATGTGATTGATTTACCGATTCTGATTAGCGATTGATTCCGATTATCGATCGAGGTTGATTATCGATCGAGGCCGATTACTGATTCTAATTTATCGTGGCTGATTATCGATCAAGGCCGATTGCCGATTCTGATTCGACGTGGCCGATTGCAGATTATCGATCGAGGTTGATTATCGATCGAGGCCAATTGCCGATTCTGATTAGCGATTGATTCTGATTATCGATCGAGGCTGATTACCGATTCTGATTTATCGTGGCTGATTATCGATCAAGGCCAATTGCCGATTCTGATTCGTCGTGGCTGATTACCGATTATCGATCGAGGTTGATTATCGATAGAGGCCAATTGCCGATTCTGATTCGTCGTGGCCGATTGTCGATTACCGATTGATGCTGATTATCGATCGAGGCTAATTGCAGATTCTAATTCGCTGTGGCCGATTGCCGATTATCGATCGAGGTCGATTACCGATTCTTATTTATTGTGGCTAATTATCGATCAAGGCCGATTGCCGATTCTGATTCGTCGTGGCCGATTGTCGATTATCGATCGAGGCTGATTATCGATCGAGGCCGATTACCAACTATAATTTGTCGTGGCCGATTGCCGATTCCGATTGTCAGGGCCCAATGTGATGTATATGCGACCCGTATTTGAGGCCCGACGTGACTTGTATTTAGCCCATGTCTAAGGCCCAACGTGATGTATATTGAGGCCTAGGAGATGAGGCCCATTGTGATGCTTTTGAGAGCCAGGCAATGGAGCCCATTGTGATGTATGTTGGGCCCATGTGAAAGGCCCATCGTGATGTGCATTAAGCCATTGAGTGAGGCCCATGGTGTTGTATATTTGGCCCTTGTGTGAGGCCATAGGTCCACTATATGTTAGGCTCTATGTGGGTCATTCCTTAAGGGTAATGTTGATTGAATGTCCACATTGTCAAGGCCGATTGTCAATGCCAGTTATTGATACCGATTATGAGTATATAAAAACATAGCATCATGATACATGCTCATATGCGTCATCTGCATGTTTGTTGTGAGATGTGGTTGATCATTGCATATGTCATTGAGCATGTTGTTATGAGACTCCCTGATAGGTGGAGGTTATCTCACATGAGCACGTGGTATGCGCAGGATTGATACATGACTGGATTGTATAACTCATGCATCTCGCATTATGATTACTGTACACCCTAACGACATCAGGGTCGTAGCCTCCACAGGCATATCGTGGATGACCAAATGGGACACCGAAAATGTTTGGTTCTAGCATACGGGCACCATAGATGTCCCTGGGTAAAAATTCCTAAACCTCCGTGGCCAGGAGACGCCCCAACGTCGAGACCAAGTGGATACATGAGCCCCCGAGTGCCGAATACTAGGAGGTCACGTCTCCCACTGTGTCGTGGTCGGTTGGGAGGGGTGTGACCTTATCCGCCTGAGTGAGGGGGCAATATCTAGGTTGAGTTTGACCAACTTGAGGAATGGGTCCGCTATCGTTGAGCTGGGCCCGATATTGGCAGATGGATAGTGAGGTCTCTTCCACTTACCCAGTTGTATGCTCGGATAGGGGCGGCAAGCTGGCGTAGAGTGTAATAGACCCTAGTGATGATGTCAGAGATGAACTGTACTGATATGTGGAGTTATTAAGCAGGAGTTGCATACTCATTTATTCATTCATTCACTATCCACTCGGGCTGGTGGTGCGCAACTGATTATTGTATACCTTCGTATAGTCAGGATTTCAGTTAAGCGCGCGACTAACCTGAAATAAGGAGTCTACCACATTGAGTCTGACTATCCAAATTTAGGTATAGGACTGGTTTGGATAAAAGTCCCTTGTGATGGACCCCATAGTAGCCTACGATACTATGTACCATCATCCCGGCTTCACACTCCAGCATGGTCATTCCATTCACACCGCATATTGCATTACATTCGTGGCATATAGCATTTTGAGATACCTGTGTTTCTGCATTATATGGTTTAGATAAGGCATCTGATATTTGACTCTTTATGACTTCTCATTTGTATAGTTGATTTGTATCACGTATTCTGGTACTGTTCCTCCTTTGTATAGTTGATCTGTATTGTGTATTCTGATATTGTTTGACTCATGGACTTGTATTTTCACTTATTTTGATAATGTATGATTCATGACCTAACACCTATTTCGACATTACGTTGAATACTTGACACGTACCTTGTGCACACACTTACACCACCCTCTAAGCTTTCTATAAGCTTATGCATGATAGATGCGTGCAGGTGATGTTAGGTTGCAGTAGTGTTGAGCTTGGAGCGTGCGGCGGTCTTCTGGTGCTTGATTTTCGATTTATGTATTTCCCTTTCAACATTGTACTTAAATGATTATATTAATGGATGTATGATGATGATATTGCCTTTGTGAATTGGGTAATCTTGTGGTTATGCTTATTACGAGTTAAATGTACAAAAAAAAACTCATCCTTGCAGGACCCCGGGATCGGAATCTGGCGTATGGATGCTAGGAGTCGAGAATGGGGTACTATGGAGGCTATCAGTACCGGATTCGGCAATCAGGATTCCTGTGAATCCGATTTCCGGGTTTGGAGCTTGACATGGGGGCCATTGTTCAGTTATCCAAACTGCTAATGGTTGCCTTTAGGACCCACGAAAGAGCTTAAGATTCCTTAATTGTGGCCCTTTTATTTGTTGACCACCCACAGAAATGTTTGGAATTTAAAGCTTGTACAACATACATTTCGAGTTGTAAAGCTTGTACAACATACCATTCAGGTTTGTACAACATACCATTCCTTAATATTTGTACGGAATACCATTCAAGTTTTAAAGCTTGTACAACATACCATTCCTTATCATACTAGTTCGTGGGATTTCACGTAACCGTAGCCAAGATGAAAAATGACAAATGTAGATTAATGATATCTAGATGGATATCTAGATGCTTCACAGAGATTTCAGTCAGGAAAATGAGAAGAAAACCCTTCGTACTTCAGTTTTTCGTTCCAAGAGAGTGTAGGGCTAGAAGCACCTGTTTTTTCGTTAAGGGGAGTGAAAGCAACGCTGAAAGCAATGCAGTGAAAAGAGTATGTGAAAAGGAGGGGTATTTTCTTGAGAAATTTAGGATTATGGACCCCACCTTTTATCCAGCTATTTTTATGAAACAATACAAACTTTGTTTTGCAACTTAGACCTGCACGTGCAAAGACTGAATTTCAAGACGAAAATACCCCTCCTTTTTAGTTTGTCCTGCTCAATTTCCAGTTTGGCCTGCTCAATTTCCAGTTTATCCTGCTCAATTTTTAATTTGGCTCGCTCATTTTCTAGTTTAGCCCGCTCATTTTCCAGTTTGGCCCGCTCATTTTCCACTCAATTTCCAGTTTGACCTGCTCAATTTCCAGTTTGGCCTGCTCAATTTCCAGTTTATCCTGCTCAATTTTCAATTTGGCTCGCTCATTTTCTAGTTTAGCTCGCTCATTTTCCAGTTTGGCCTGCTCATTTTCCACTCAATTTCCAGTTTGGCCCGCTCAATTTCCAGTTTGTCCCACTCAATTTTCAGTTTGTCCCGCTCAATTTCTAGTTTGTCTCACTCAATTTCTAGTTTGGCCCGCTCATTTTCCAGTTTGTCTTGCTCAATTTTCATTTTGTCCCGCTCAATTTCCGGTCAATTCGCTTCACTTCACGGTCATTTCCATGCATTTCACAATCATTCCCGATGATTCCCTGTTGATTCACGGTCATTTCCATGCATTTCATGGTCAATTCCCTTCACTTCACGGTCATTTCCATGCATTTCACGGTCAATTCGCTCCACTTCACGATCATTTCCATGCATTTCAAGGTCAATCTCGGCGATTCCGTGTTGATTCACAGTCATTTCCATGCATTTCACAGTCAATTCCAGTGATTCCGTTTCATTTCACGGTCAATTCCCTTCACTTCACCATCATTTCCATGCATTTTTTTTCTAAACAAACAAGCTAAAATAGGACAACTACTCCATTACAAGTCGTATTTTGTATCAAGCAATTTATTTGGGAAAGGGAAATCCAGCATATTTTGTTAGCTTGAGGGGAGGCATTGGAATTTCCTTTGCCTTCAACACAAAAGATCTGCACTCAATTATAATTAATTTATAAGGAACTTATATATTAATCGGGTTCGTGTTGGGTTAGGCAACCCAAGACCTCAATCCGAGCTCAATCCAAGTTTTATCAGGTTGGTGTTTGTATGGCCCATCCCCAAGACCAAACTCGATACATCCTGCCCAAGCCCAACCCAATGTCGGGTCGGCCACAGGTTGGTTGGGTTGAGCCCGCCCAACTTTTAGCCCTAAAATCATATATGGTACGTTAAGTAACTAATTTTGGTTTAGAAGATATTCTTGTTATATGAATAAAGAAAGAAATGAAAAATATTTTATATGCTTATATATACATATTTATATAAATATGTGTTAGAGAAAAATGTAGGTAAAATAAAATTCTCCGTGTAAAAAAAAAAAAAAAAAAGAAGAAGAAGAAAGAAAGAAAGGATACAGATACCGTTATAGCTACGGTTATAATCCGTAGCCATAGATCGGGGGTGGAATCGCGGAATCTGCGATTGATCGCCGGTTGGGACAGCGACTTGCGGTGGAATCGCGGGAGCTGTGATTGATCGCGGAGCTACATCTATAGCTAGGGTTATAATCCGTAGCCATAGAAAACCGCAGCTATAGGTTCCCGGTTTTTTTTTTTTTTTTTTTGCTCTTGTAATCCCCGCCGCCTTTTGTGGGTCCATCATGAGGTCTATGTTTTATCCAAACCGTCCATCTATTTGAAGACCTCATATTAAGGCTTGAGACAAAAAATAAGATAGATCTAACTATCTAGTAGACCACACTGCAAAAGGCATTGGGGAATAGAACGTCTACCATTGAAACACTTTTAGGGGTTATAGAAGTTTTGGATCATTATGAAATTTGTTTTTCTTCTTCACCCAGGTCTTTGTGACCCTATGATTGAACTTAGACGGGAAGGATTTCTCACAGACATCACAGTGGGCCCCCCAAAAGTTTTTAATGGTCAGACCCTCATTCAACACTTTTTCCTGTAATGTGGTACACTTGAGATTTGGATATACCTCATTTTTGGTCTCATATCATAAAATGATGTGGAAAAATATATGGACGGCATGGATGAAAAGCATACATCATGGGGGGGCTCACAGACCACCGGCCATCCGCCATTGGCTGGTGGCAGGGGAGTACCCAATCCGTTTCGGTGGAAGGAGGGGTATTTTCGTCCTGAAATTCGTAATCCGCACGTGCAGGTCTAAGTTGCAAAACAAAGTTTGTCTTCTTTCATAAAACACAGCTGGACGCAATCCTAAATTTCTCAAAGATAAAATGAATCCACCGTGAATATGGTTTGGTCTGAAAAATAGGTTGCTTGGGCTTAACACGTGGATCACACTTATGCAAGGAAAAATGAACAGTGAGTTGGCCGGCTAACATAGCAAGAAGCACCCCGCGGGACGGAAGCGGATTCGCACATCAGCGATCTTGCTGGTGTGTTGATGCCAGCAAGTTCCGTAGGTCTCATCACGAGGCATGTGTTATATCAACTGTCCATCCATTTGGCGAGCTCCACGTAAGGCTAGCCTAAAAAGAGACAGATCTAAAAATCAACTGGATCACACTGCAAAAATGGATTGGCGGTGTGGATAAAATTGGGAGTAGTACGAAATCCGCACACTTCTGAAAGGCTGGTGGGGCATCCCGTCATTGGCGTCGACTTCAGTTGCCGTACCAAGTAGTACCCCATTTTATAAAGGAGCGGATTAGCCGTTACCCGGGCAACACTAAAGTAGGTGTTATCCAAACCGTGTGGGCCCCACCGTGATGTATTTATTGTATATCAACGGCATGCATCTAATGTTTCATCTCATTTTAAGATGTCATCCCAAGCTTAAAAAGAGCAAATCTCAGGTAGACTATACCGCTAGAAACGGTGATGAATGACTATTGAAAACTTTTTGGGGCTATAAAAGTTTTGGATAAGTTAATCTTTGTAAAAGTTTTGGATTAAGTTAATCTTTATATTTTCTCTTCATCTAGATTTCCTTGATATTATCAACAGGTTATATCGCAAATTAACATTAGGAAAACTTTATGATGGCCCTTTGAAATTTTTAATAGTGAAGAACTAAATCGCCACTGATTCCTGCTGTGTGGTCCAAATGATATTCGTATATGCATAATTTTTTGGACTGTCTACTAAACTGGGTTGGAGAAAAGGATGGACGGCGTGGATATGTAACGCATCATGACAGTCGGCCCCAACGGTGCTGCCGTGCATAAAACCGTAACGGATGGGCGGCTCACCCTGCCACTGGCTAATGGCTACTGGTCGCTTCTCTGTCGGCCTCAACATGATGGATGTGTCTCATCCATTCCGTCCATCCATTTTTACAGACAATTTTATGGTATGAACCTAAAAATGAGCTAGATCAAAATCTCAAGTGGGCCATGAAGTGTTGATTGAACTATCACCATTAAAAACTTCTTAGAGCTACCAAAGTTTTGGATCAAGCTGATATTTGTTATTTTGCCTTCATCAGGCCTGTATGACATAATCGATAGGTTGGATGTCAAATAAACATTCTAGTGGGCCTAGGAGGTTTTTAATGGTAGACAATATTCAATCACTACTGTTAATTTTAGGTCATGTTCCATTTTCACCCCTAACCGAATTCACATTTTAAAAAGAAAAAAAAAAACGAAAGAAAAGAAAGTAAAGAAGTAGGCCCTCAGTAGATCCCGTTTTTTAGACCTGCAGAACGTTGAAGATACCCAGCAATTCGGGCTTTTTTTCGTGATTTTTTCATATGGCAGCCTTCATTTTCGGATATGGACCGAAAACCTCCTGCTCTAAAATTATTTCCCACAACCCACAAAAAAAGTCTCTCCTACCCATGTTGAACAGATATTACAGTCCGACTCTTTTCGTGCTTGTACCTTTGCCAAATGACAGCATTACCCTCACTTTCTTCCCAATTCCGGAAGGTTTAATTCCATAAATGTCTCTGCCTACGAACGCATGAGGATATTAGGGTCAACGATACTGTGGCTTATCCATGCCGTCCATCCGTTAATTATATCATTTTCGGGCATGAGCTCAAAATTGAAGCATATATAGGTCACGCCAAAGGAAACAGTAGGCATAATGATACCCACCGTTGAAATCTTCAGGGTGCCCCCATGCAGATCTTCCATCGTATAGGCGAGGCAACCATTGCCCGCCAATAGCCACAGTAAAGAATGAGGGGAGTGGAGTTAGGTGCTCGGTGGAGTGTACTTAGTCTACACATGCACTTATCAAGCTGTATACATATCATGGTTGTTGGATAATCCAACCCGTCCAAATCCTTGACTTAATCATGGATGGACAATAATAGAAAATTTCACTCACTAGGACTTTTGTCACTTGTTTCTAGATTTTCGCTAGTGGGAGCCGAAGGTCATGCATGCTATCTTTATACACATTTTGTACAATTCTCTATACTAATGATATCGGTGAGATTAAATTTCATGGGGCATTAGATGCTTGTGAGAAATTCACCTGGTCCATAGGTTTTGATAGCTCAATTTATGCCATGGGCCAAAAATGAGGCCAACATGAAGGACAACACATAAGGGAACGGTGAGATTAAACACTCATCGTTAAAACATTTTGGGCCATCATAGGGCTCATTTTGAGCGTTGGATCTCTTTCATTTTTCGGCCCATCAAGCTAGCAAAACAAATGGACTGTTGATTTCTTGCAACCTCAAGGTAGGCCCCGCACAATCAAGGTCAGGTCGGCAGGTCAATCAAGCGTCAGGAAAGTTTTCGTAGACGTTTTGGGCATTTTAAGTCCAGATTAGGAGGGTTATTCGGCATTAGGTGGGGCCCACTGTGAGATTTGTGAAAAATCCACTCCATCCATTAGATTTTCGATAACATCTAGGACATGCACCTAAAAATGAGGCCGATTCAAAGCTCAAGTGGCCAAACGAGCAGAAAAATGTGAGGATTGAATTCCTACTATTGAAACATTTGTGGGGTCATGGATTGTTTGCGACAAATCTACTCTGTCCATTTGTATTTCCAAATCGTTTTAAGACATGGGCAGAAAATGATGCAGATCCAAAGCTTAAGTGGCCCATATGATAGGAAACATGGGATTGAATACCAACTGTTGAAACATATTGGGCCATTAAGGGGCCACTTTGAACTATGGATGTGGCCATTAAGGGGTTGATTTCTAACCAACATCAACATCGCCCCCATGTATGGTCGAGGTTAGATTAGCATGACAATCCGCGTCGATCAATCTTGTGTCAAGGAAATTCAAGTCAAGAGTGAGATTTGGTTGACAGTAAGTGAGGCCCAAAATTATGTTTCTGATAAAGCCATTCTGTTCGCCGGATCTTTCGTCTCTCATTTTAGGGCATGGCACAAAAAATAACGCTTATTCAAAGCTCAAGTGAGACAACCAACATCAAACAGTGGGGATTGAATGCAGACTGTTGAAACATTTGCGGGGTCATGGAATGTTTATGAAAAATCCACCCCGTTCATCTTCTTTTTTTTTTTTTCTTTTTTTTTTTTCTTTTTTTTTTTTCTTTTTTTTCAGCTCATTTTATAGCATAGGCTCAAAAAAGAAACCATTACCAATGTCCAGTGGGCCACGCAATAGGATAGAGTGGGATTAAACTCTTACCATTGAAAGATATTAGGTCTATCTTAGACCGCACGTTGAGCTTTGGATCTGTCTTAGTTTTGGCACATGTTATAAAATGATATGGAGAAACAGATGAACAGGGTGGATTTGTCACGAACATCAAGATGGGATTCACGTGTGGTTAGAGTTAGGTTGGCACGAGATTGTGTATCTAAGAGGGGAGATTGCCGATTGCGGCAACGGGGGACGCGGATTGCGTCCTACCCCCGCCAGGACGGTAATCCGTCCGGGCAGGGCTATGTGCAGCCCACCGCGATGGAAGTGTTTTACCCATGCCGTTAATTGTTTTTCTCAAATCATTTTAAGGTATGAACCAAAAAATGAGTCAGGTACAGGGATTAAATGGACTACCAACGGGGATTTAACTTCTACCATTAAAAACTTCTTGGGAGTTGGAGAAGTTTTCGGATCAAGCTGAAATTTGTTTTTCACTTCATCCATGTCTACATGACCTTATTAATAGGTTGGATGGTAAAAAAACATCACAGTGGCCCTTAGAAAGGTTTCAACGGTGGGTGTCATTATCACTACAGCTTCCTATGGTGTGGTGCACTGGAGCTGTGGACCTGCCTCATTTTTTGATTCATATCTTAAAATGATATGAGAAAAACGATGAACAAAGTGGATAAAACACTTACATAATGGTGGGATCCACGTCCGGCAATAGGAGGGCAGTTTTGGCAATATGAAAATATAAAATCTATTAGCATACTTAATTGACAGCGGGTGGTGAAATGCGACGGTGAAAGCTATGGGCCGGTTCCTGGAAATAGTTTAAAAGCAGGAGGTTTTAGCTCCATGGCTCAAAAGGGAAGATATAAGTTGGAAAATTCTCGGTTATTTATTTTTATTTTTTTATTTTTTTTAACACAGGCACTTCCAAATGGTATATCTGCGGTACATTTACTCAACTTAAGCCGTCTAAACTAACACCCAGATCCATACCTCAAGTGGCAGACTGAGTGAAAGATACCTCTTTAACAATGAGATCTTGGTATCGATTCCCTACTGGGGTGGCTAACAGTGAAGTGTGAACTGACAATGGGTGTACTAACAAGCTAACCTAAATAAAATAAAATAAAATAAAAACCGTCTAAACTGTGTAATCCATTCTTTCCAACTTATAATCTAATAGCCAGATTGGTTGCACAATTGTATCCTCTAATTTGTCTACACTTGAACTGATATATGATCCATCAAGTAAATTTAATGTCCACTAATCTGATAGTTAGATAATTAAATATGTTTGTTTTTTTTTTTTTTGTTTTTGGTTCATGTCACATCTAAATTATAATACAAAATTTAGACAGATTAATTTGTATTAGTTATGTAAACCGTGGAATTTCTAATCAATCTATAAGTGCCTGCTGAACATGCTTCACATTCTGCAAGAGTATTTAAGTTTTTCCCTTCATTATCTTATGAAAGAGATGATTGAGGTTTGTCTTGGCCACCTAAGACACGTCTTGCTTGGTCGACACAGTCAATCTGGTGGACCCATGAAGACCCTTAGTTACAAAACGCCTACCACTGCATGATGCTAACCTTATTGTCAATGGACTTTAGTGGAAGCCCAGTGGAAGGAAGATGCTCAAGCTTTTATTTCATGAAAGAGATAACTACTTTTATCCGTGCCCTTCCACTCCCCCCCTTGCATGAAACCCTTAGTTGCATGAGCCATCAACTTTATGTTCAATGGACTTTGACCAAGTCTGAAATGTTCGATTGCTATAACTACACCAATGATTCGTTTGCACTACAATGGCAAAATCTAGAGAAACGCAGTGGACAGATGGCTGCAGGTTTTTAACTATGATCTTTCTGTAGTTGGAAAGAAATTGTGTTCTTGCAATATATAAATGAAAGCAATTAGTAAAAAATATATATATTTTTTCAAGTGCCGCATAGTATCAATCTACTTCTTAAAAGAACAAGAAAAAGAAAAGAAAAAAAAAAAAAAGAAAAAGAAAAGAAAAGTAGGAGCTCATTATTGGTGCCAACTTGGATGACTTGTAATCGAGCAAATAATACATATATTCATAATTCCAAAACTGGAAAACTTAAATACAGTTAAATTAATAACCAAAACGTTATCCACAAGGAACAACATCATGGAAGTTCTATTGTGTTTATTTTAATGAAGATGATAGGAATATACAGGAGATGTGAGAGTTAGATATTTATAAATCCAACCCTATATATATCTGCAATAGGTACCACTGTATCTTATAAGACCACCCAAATTGTGCGTCTTATTATGGATGGATTGTGCTTTATAATAATACAAGTCAAGTTGGAGCACCATGCTATTGGAGTTTCTTTAGAAACAAAGAAGAATTTTAGTGCTTTTTTTTTTTTTTTTTTGAAAAACAACCAAAAAGACTTATTTCTTTCCAATGGGCATGCCATCCAAAGAATACAAAAGAGGCCCACACCCTGTCTGATGTAGAGAGGGTGGCAAACACTTTAATGGCAAAGATGGAGAGGGCCAGATTGGAGGTGGAAACAATCCAGACCGTCAAAACCTTAAAACAGTCGTAATGCAAACCGGGATGAGTTTCTCAACATATCATATATGATTTTGGGGCAGGAGAAGCTATTTTAGCCAACCAACCCTGCTGTGTACAGTTTCACATGCCATATTTGCGAGATTCCATAGGATTGCAGGTCGAAAGTCTAATTTATTTTCATTTTTACTACAAATAGTAAGTTTTACTTCGAGTATAACTTTTGATCCTTTGAGTTGTAGAAGTCAGCATGAAAAGGGATTAGAGAGACCTCACCATAGTTTTACTTCCATTGTCATAATCTCACCATAAATACATCCTTAGAAAATCAATGGACTTTTTATTAGCCCATGTGAGAATCAACAAACTCTTATGGATGTTCCCAGTCATACCAAATTTTAATGGCCATGTGGTAGCCTTATAAAGTGAACCAAAGCCATAAAATTATATTTGTGACCCTCACATGTCTTTGTGACTAAGGATTGATCGAGTAATTTAAAAGTCTAACGAGCAAAGAGAAAAATGCAGTCCAGCAGTCTGAGGTACAAAAGGCAATCGATGTGAACAAAGCCTGGGCGACAAAAGAAGAATGGTTGAAAAAAAGAAACGCAATAAAAAAAAAAGAGGATTTCGAGAAAGTGTTTTTGACTACTGTAACTGTTGCAGTAATGGAAGAAGGATATGGATGAATAACCTGCAACAGAACTCTTTAAATAGCATAGGAATCCAATAGAGAAAAAACAACACAATATCCAAACACAATATAGTTTTAAAAAAATAATCAATCTATCAAATTAATTTTATTCCAGCTTATCCTTATAGAAGCAATAATTCTTAAGTATAATCTTTAGTTGTGATTTAAATTTATGGTCATAAGTTGGAATTATCCTTTATTCAATATCACACAGTTCTTTCAAGAGATACATTCTTCCAATTCCTCCTAATAACCGATTGTGAGTTTTTCCTTTTGTTTGAATGCAATGGTATTCTGAAAGTCCTTTTTTATGGAAGGCCTAAAGTAACCCATCTTCAAAGGAAGTACCCCACACTCCAATCATTGCCTAATTATTATAAAATTTTGTAAGAGGCTGAGTAAGCGATCGATATTCTCAGAATCTGTTCATATACATTCAATTTAGACGTATATGCTCATTTTGGCGATTGGGGTCGAAGTTAATCGAATTGTATCGAGCCACTTTATGGAATATGGCATGGCCGCACACATTACAGTGGCAAAGCAAATCAAATAGCCGACATTTTTGGCACGCCTATTGGGACTTACAACTACTAAGTTGTCATAAATATTTATTGTGCACGTGTCTTACAAAACTAAAATGCCAATATTTTTTGCACGCATGGTGGGACAAGACAAACTACTTGGGTGTCATAATTTTTTTGTACTAATTTTGAAAAAAGAATAATTTTAGCATACAAGTATACTTATCTGTGTAGTAATTTCTCAAAATCATGAGCCAAAGGTATGGTTGCAATGCTTCAACATCCACTACTAATGTTATTGTAGCACATGAGCCTCCTACTCACAATGAGGAGTTACAAATTCAACAGGTGCCCGAGCAAGGAAATCCATCACCTAGTCTGGTGCCCATTCCATCAAATTTAGATAGACTAACGACATCCTGAATTGAACTGCTTGACATTATGTCAACCAAGATGATTGATATGCAACGAAGGATTCAGGACATCATAGAATTGTTGCGAGTTCAGGCTAAACACTTGAGAGCTCAAACTGAAACCTTTAATAAGTGGATGGTCGGTTTGACCGAGAGCATGAATTGGTTGACAGATTTATTTACTAAAAGATCACCTATTACACTTCAGAAATAGGTCGATACTAGTTATATTGAGAATTTAGCACCTGTACTACCAGTTCAGCTAGTGCCACAGACGATTCCCTTAAGGCAAAATACACTACCTATTTCTATCCCCGGTTTAGTCCAGGATATGTGAAATTCACTAATATGGGAAGATTTTAAACGTCTTGAATGTGTTCCTGTCCAATATGTACAAAATTCACCACCACTGGTAGATTTCAGGCATCCTAAACATAAGAATAAAAACTTAATTCTAGAAGACAAGAATCAATAGATATATTGGGGGCAACCTTTGCGTTGAAATCAACCTTTTAATGAATAAGAATATCAAGTTGGTCCAAAAGTATCTCCAATTGTTTTGCAACAACACTGGGAACATAATCAAATTGCTCAACTAGTTCAGGAAGTAACAGGTTAAGTTCTTGGATGAACTATTACTCTTGTTTATCATAGGCCATATCCTAACTGGATCGACCAGTAATATCCATTATCGAGAAATTATCAACTTGACTTTACGATGTTTGTACTGGTGATACAAGTTAAGCGACTATAGAAAACTTGGTCAATTTACCGCATATACAATGTTGAGAATTGGCTAATAATGAGTATTATAAATTACAACTATTTGGTCATTTATCACCAGGGTCTCTTTCACCTAGTATCCAATCTGCTACCAAATTCCATACAAAATTGGTAAGAGATATAAAAAAAAATTATATGCTTAATTCTTTTATAAGGACAATGAAAATTCTAGGGCCGATCTTGCTCTTTTTCGACAGTTGCTGAGAGAATTTGTCAAAAATTATATTACTCGATTTAAGAGAGCAAAACTCTTATGTAAGGTAGTCATGATCGAAGAAGAATTTATCCAGTTAGCTCAAGATAGACATGAATTCAAGCTTCGAAAGAAATATATCAAAACAAAATTCACAGATCTTTATGATTTGAATAGGAATGTGCTCGGTATAAGGCACTGATTCAGGAGTCAATGTGACAAGATAATTTATTAATAGTGACATATTATTATGACCCTAATTATGATGTTGCAGTGACTAAAGTAGTGGATAAACAATCATTCATATACTTGACTTTAGTTAAAGTAGAGGCAATGATATCCTCTAATTAAAAAGTTCAAAGAACTTACATTATTAAAAATTTGCAATGACGAAATCCTAGATATTATGTTAATCGGTAAATTTATTAAGATTCTTATTGACAAAAAATTTTGACAGATGAAGAATTAATAAAGATTAATTACTATGAATATCATAGAACTCGATCATATTCCACTTATAAATATGTTGTTTTCAGTAATGTTATTGAAGACAATATCGACAAAGGGTTGATAATTTTTTCTGAAAAAGAAAAAGAAGCAATGTTGATCGATACTAATCCATTTCTGTCCAATATCGAGATCACTATACTTACCATTAATCCTCAACGGTTGCTTTAACCACGACAACAGATTAACATCGGTACTATATGGGTCAAGCCAATGAGCTAAAGGATGGCATGAGTAATACGAGGCCTAAGCCTACAGTTGATCAGACCGAAGAATATTCAGAAGCAACAATGTTAAATTATCAGCACATGTGTGACAAATGTACAAGGCTGACTCGATCAAATAAGAGATTTTATCAACCTAAATATCAGACAAGACAATTAATCAATCAAAACTATGAGGAAGGAAATACCTTTTACCTACAAAAGCCTAAACATGTCGACGATCACTCTTCCCTCATCCAAGTATAAAAGATGGTTAAACCTCGGCCTATCCAACAAGGAGTGTCGAAAAGGGTCAGTCACATGAAATTTTGATAAGTACCAGAAGGGATGAATCGTACTGAGAAACAACGTTTACAAAGGCAGTAAAGATAAGATAGTTGACCGATGTGTGAGACGAATCTCAAATGTACCTACGAACCTAATT
The DNA here is from genome assembly GCF_029962835.1 of Magnolia sinica. Taxonomy (NCBI): domain Eukaryota; kingdom Viridiplantae; phylum Streptophyta; class Magnoliopsida; order Magnoliales; family Magnoliaceae; genus Magnolia; species Magnolia sinica. The sequence continues at coordinate 63,885,443 of NC_080584.1, forward strand.
AAGCTTAACAATACCAAAGGTGGAAGAAAAAGAACAGATATTGGCCAATACAGCTAAGCTTCATATGGGGTTTAACTCGATCGATAATTAGTATGATAAAAGAATAATGCATATGAGGGGATTGACCAGATACTTAAGCGATAAAGATTTCTCGGATGATCTTCTGATTAAATAATTTCTTGCTAAAATAAGAACTTTAAGACTAACTTCTTCTAAACTAAAAGAAGGAATCAAGAATGAAGTTGTAAATAAACTGAATTTGGATATACCTAGGAAGAAATGTCTAAATTTGGTTATACTATTTAGCTCATTTCCACTGATCACATTGGATTGTAATATTACTGACATTACCATTAAGTTTTCAAGATAAACCATCTGAACCAAGCACGATGAAAGGAGATGTGGAAGAGTTAGACTCTCCAATAATCATACAACATAGATCCTTTGATTTCGAGGAGGAAGCCCAAAAGGTGTCGATCGTGACGATCGAATACAGGTCCCCTTTTGAAAAAAATAATTATTGAAAGGTCGACTTTCATGATGACCCAACATTTAAAACCATTATATATTTCCATTCACCTGGACAGGTGTCCAACAACTTGGGTTCTAGTAAAAAATGTTGTTGTTAACATTCTCAGAACCAAAATGGTGGCTAAATTATGAAAGACAAAATGACCTTATCCCTATCGAGGTCATGATAAGTACTTTCGCTGGAAGAGTAACGTAAATGCAAGGCATTTTACTGGTCAAATTAATGATGAGAACTTAGAAAGTGTTGGCCGCTTTCTTTTTGGTTGACAATTCATTAAATCACGATGCTTTACTTGGACGAGATTAGATTCATTCGTTATCATGTATTCTATCATCACTACATCAGTTTGTGATATCTTATAATCAAGATAGAGTAGAATTGATTTTTACTAATAATAAATTGTTCTTATTGATGTGTAATGCAACTGAGGCTTATTCTTATAGAAATGATATCAGACCAATATAGTTTACAAGACGAGATAAAAATGATAAATCAACTGGAATTGATGCCAAACTCAATCCTGATAATGTCATACATGATATTATTGTCATGCTTCGATTGAACGAAGAGTTACCAAAGACAATAATTCCCTTTTGTGTAACTACAAGATGTACGATTGAAGAAATCCAATTATGGGTTAATCGTCAGTCAAGGCTGAACTCATGGCTCGAGTACAACAGCTAAAGGAGAGTTCATGAGATCATGATAATGAATGTTACATTGATATGACTGAGATAGCAATACGGGCCAACCAAATAGGTGAAGATGAAATTGAAATAAAGGATTTGAAACTAGCCCTAAAGAAATTAAAATATTATCATGCTCAAGTCAAGATTCTCTAATAGAGGAAAATTTGGGGATGAAACAACACCCTAAGCTAATTTTTATCTATAGATTATTGGATTCCCAAATACAAGCTGAACTTATTAACTTAAAGAGTTCGGTGATTGCTTTGCTTGAGACTATCATGAATTTCTTGGATTAGACAAAAATCTAATTAAACACATGTTACCTGTGAAATAAGATTATCGGTCACATAAACAACTGCCTAGGCAGATGAAGATCGAAGTGACTCAAAAGATAAAGGAAGAAATCAAGTGACTTTTAAAAGTAGGTTTTATTAAACCGATTAAATATGACAAATAAATTTCGAACATAATGTTTGTTATTAAAAAAAAAATTGTAAGCTTAGAGTGTGTATTGATTTTCAAAATTTAAATCGAGCTATACCAAAGGACGAGTTCCATGCATATGTTTAATCGACTGATCAATCAATTAGTTGGATATTGAATGGTATCCTTTATGGACAATTATTCCGATATAATAAAATAAACATTATAGTAGGAGATGTCCCAAAAACTGTCTTTAGATCTCCTGGTCCTTTCAGTATATTTTATTGGGTTGTTATTCCATTTGGACTAAAAAATGCACGATCTACTCATGAAAGAGAATGCTATTTTTATGATATGATCGGTTCATTCATGAAAATTAATATCAATGATATGGTGGTTAAATCAATCAATTTGATCGAACATCTTAATCACTTACGAAAGTCATTTGAAAGAATGAGGATTTATAAATTGAAAATGAACCCTCTTAAATATGTTTTTGGGGTATCGACCGGTAATTTTATGGTACAATTGAGAGGAATCAAAACATATCGGCATAAGGTGCAAGATATAATAGAAGCTCAGCCGCTAAGAACCAAAACTGAGTTACAAAAGTTTTTTGGCAAGGTTAATTTTATGCAGTCACTACCAGAAAAATGGGCAAAGGCTACGGATTTAATCCTTAGCCATAGACCTATAGCTATAGATTAAATCCATAGCACGTCCGTGGCACAACCGTTGTCACAGGTCCTGAAACAATAAGTATAAAACCTATGGCTACGGATCTAATCCGTAGCAATAGATTAAAATAGCTACGGATATAATCTGTAGCAAATTTTTCTGTAGTTAAAAAAACTGACAGCTACGAATATTATTGGTAGCTAAAAGTAGTGTTGGATCCGTAGCAATATCCTGAATTTTATAATAGCTATGGTTAATATCCGTAGCTATAACCTACATTAATTTTTTTTTTTTTTTATAATCATTCATTCATTCATTTATTCAATTACCACCTGCATAATCATTCATTCATTCAATTACCACATTCATAATCATTCATTCATTCAATTATAATCATTCATTCATTCAATTACCACCTGCATAATCATTCATTTATTCAATTACAATCATTCATTCATTCAATTATCACCTACATAATCATTCATTCATTCAATTACAATTATATATGAGCTGCCTCAAATTGAAGTAATTACTAATGGTGAAGAGTTATAAGACCATTCAGCAATGGTGAACCAAGAACCATTCTCTGGCCTCATATGAGCTGCCTTAGATTGAAGCAAGGCAAGAGAAACACTTTCATTTCAGTTGCGGATGACTTCCATGGCCAGCTGGTGAGCAGTCTTATTCTGCAACTTTGCAAGGTTCATGCATGACTTCATGCATGTCTTTGTCAGCAAAAAGCTTTAGATTAAATCCTACCGGTGCCTTTGTTATGCCCTCCCACTTCTCAACTGTCTCTTTCAGTTTGTCAAAGCCCTGCATAGGAAAGGAAGAAACTTAATGTATGCTTACTTTGCCGGTATAGAACCGTTCGGATTTTCTATTAGTTGCCCCAGGAATGATATGTAGATGAAAATGGGGCAAAACCAAGCATTAAGACACTACTGATATAGAAATTTTTTGTGGTAGTGTTCTTTTAAAAATGGTTAGACATTTGCTAAATTTCAGATCCCAAAACACATGAAATAATTCAAGTTGCAAGTATGGATGGAAGAAATTCAGATATTGTAAATAACATGACCCAAATACAAACTTGGGTACTCACCAGGCGGGTTGTGAAATCGTCGAAAGATTCTCCCTGTTGGCATTTGCGACTCCAGTTGTAGGTTTAGGGATTTGAGAATACATTTACGTTTTAGGTTTAGGTTTAGGTTTTACGTTTTAGGTTTAAGTTTAAGTTTTACATTTAGGTTTAGGCTTAAGTTATAAGTTTAGGTTTAGGTTAGGTTATAGGTTAAGGTTTAGGGAATTGAGTTTAGGTTATAGGTTATAGGTTATAGGTTAAGGTTTAGGCTATAGGTTAAGGTTTAGGTTTAGGGAATCGGGTTCGGGTTCGGGATCGGGTTTATGTTTGGGTTTTCAAGTTTAAGTTTAGGTTTAGGTTAGGGAGTTGAGATTAGGATTAGGTGTAAGTTTAGGTTTAGGAATTTGAGAATACATTTAGGTTTTAGGTTTAGGTTTAGGTTTTAGGTTTTAGGTTAAAGTTATAGGTTTAGGTTAAGGTTAAGGTTTAGGTTTAGGTTATAGGTTAAGGTTTTAGGTCATAGGTTTTGATTTAGGTTAAGGTCAAATGTATAAGTTAAGGTTTAGGTTTAGGTTTAGGTTAAGGTTTAGGTTTAGGTTATAAGCTATAAGTTTAGGGAATTGTGAATAGGTTAAGGTTTAGGTTTAGGAAATTGGGTTCGGGTTCGGGATTGGGTTTAGGTTTGGGTTTTCAAGTTTAGGTTTAGGTTTAGGTTACAGAGTTGAGATTAGGATTAGATATATGTTTAGGTTTAGGGATTTAAGAATACATTTAGGTTTTAGGTTTAGGTTTAGGTTTTAGGTTTTAGGTTTTAGGTTAAGGTTATAGGTTAAGGTTAAGGTTTAGGTTTAGGTTTAGGTTTAGGTTAAGGTTGAGGTTTAGGTTATAGGTTAAGGTTTTAGGTCATAGGTTTAGGTTTAGGTTTAGGTTAAGGTTTAGGTTTATGTTTAGTTTATAAGATATAGGTTTAGGGAATTGAGAATAGGTTAAGGTTTAGGTTTAGGAAATCAGGTTCGGGTTCAGGATCGGGTTTATATTTGGGTTTTCAAGTTTAGATATAGGTTTAGGTTAGGGAGTTGAGATTAGGATTAGGTGTAAGTCTAAGTTTAGGGATTTGAGAATACATTTAGGTTTTAGGTTTATGTTTTAGGTTATAGGTTAAGGTTATAAGTTTAGGTTAAGGTTAAGTTCGAGGTTTAGGTTTATGTTATAGGTTAAGGTTTTAAGTCATAGGTTTTGGTTTAAGTTAAGGTTATAAGTTTAGGTTAAGGTTTAAGTTTAGGTTTATGTTAAGGTTTAAGTTTAGGTTATAAGCTATAGGTTTAGGGAATTGAGAATAGGTTAAGGTTTAGGTTTAGGAAATCGGGTTCAAGTTCGGGATCGGGTTTATGTTTGGGTTTTCAAGTTTAGGTTTAGGTTTATGTCAGGTAGTTGAGATTAAGATTAGGTGTAGGTTTAGATTTAGGGATTTAAAAATACATTTAGGTTTTAGGTTTAGGTTTAGGTTTTAGGTTTTAGGTTAAGGTTATAGGTTTAGGTTTAGATTTAGGTTATAGGTTAAGGTTTTAGGTCATAGGTTTTGGTTTAGGTTAAGGTTATAGGTATAAGTTAAGGTTTAGGTTTAGGTTAAGGTTTAGGTTTAGGTTATAAGCTATAGGTTTAGGAAATCAGGTTCGGGTTCAGGATCGGGTTTAGGTTTGGGTTTTCAAGTTTAGGTTTAGGTTTAGGTTAGAGAGTTGAGATTAGGATTAGATGTAAGTTTAGGTTTAGGGATTTGAGAATATATTTAGGTTTTAGGTTTAGGTTTAGGTTTTAGGTTTTAGGTTAAGGTTATAGGTTTAGGTTAAGGTTTAGGTTTAGGTTTAGGTTTAGGTTGAGGTTGAGGTTTAGGTTATAGGTTAAGGTTTTAGGTCATAGGTTTTGGTTTAGGTTAAGGTTATAGGTTTAGGTTTAGGTTTAGGTTAAGGTTAAGGTTTAGGTTTAGGTTTAGGTTATAAGATATAGGTTTAGGGAATTGAGAATAGGTTAAGGTTTACATTTAAGAAATCGGGTTCGGGTTCGGGTTCGGGATCGGGTTTATGTTTGGGTTTTCAAGTTTAGGTATATGTTTAGGTTAGGGAGTTGAGATTAGGATTAGGTGTACATTTAGGTTTAGGGATTTGAGAATACATTTAGGTTTTAGGTTTAGGTTTAGGTTTTAGGTTTTAGGTTAAGGTTATAGGTTTAGGTTAAGGTTTAGGTTTAGGTTTAGGTTATAGGTTAAGGTTTTAAGTCATAGGTTTTGGTTTAGGTTAATGTTATAGGTATAGGTTAGGGTTTAGGTTTAGGTTTAGGTTAAGGTTTAGGTTTAGGTTATAAGCTATAGGTTTAGGGAATTGAGAATAGGTTAAGGTTCAAGTTTAGGAAATCGGGTTCGGGTTCGGGATCGGGTTTAGGTTTGGGTTTTCAAGTTTAGGTTTAGATTAGAGAGTTGAGATTAGGATTTGATGTAGGTTTAGGTTTAGGGATTTGAGAATACATTTAGCTTTTAGGTTTAGGTTTAGGTTTTAGGTTATAGGTTTAGGTTTAGGTTTAGGTTTAGGTTATAGGTTAAGGTTTTAGGTCATAGGTTTTGGTTTAGGTTAAGGTTATAGGTATAAGTTAAGGTTTACGTTTAGGTTTAGGTTAAGGTTTAGGTTTAGGTTATAAGCTATAGGTTTAGGGAATTGAGAATAGGTTAATGTTTAGGTTTAGGAAATCGGGTTCAGGTTCGGGTTCGGGTTTAGGTTTAGGTTTTCAAGTTTAGGTTTAGGTTTAGGTTAGAGAGTTGAGATTAAGATTAGATGTAGGTTTAGGTTTAGGGATTTGAGAATACATTTAGGTTTTAGGTTTAGGTTTAGGTTTAGGTTTTAGGTTTTAGGTTAAGGTTATAGGTTTTGGTTAAGGTTGAGGTTGAGGTTTAGGTTATAGGTTAAGGTTTTAGGTCATAGGTTTTGGTTTAGGTTAAGGTTATAGGTTTAGGTTTAGGTTTAGGTTAAGGTTTAGGTTTAGGTTTAGGTTAAGGTTTAGGTTTAGGGAATTGAGAATAGGTTAAGGTTTAGGTTTAGGAAATCGGGTTCGGGTTCGGGATCAGGTTTATGTTTGGGTTTTCAAGTTTAGGTATATGTTTAGGTTAGGGACTTGAGATTAGGATTAGGTGTAGGTTTAAGTTTAGGGTTTGAGAAGACATTTAGTTTTTAGGTTTAGGTTTTAGGTTTTAGGTTTTAGGTTAAGGTTATAGGTTTAAGTTAAGGTTAAGGTCGAGGTTTAGGTTTAGATTTAGGTTAAGGTTGAGGTTTAGGTTATAGGTTATAAGCTATAGGTTTAGGGAATTGAGAATAGGTTAAGGTTTAGGTTTAGGAAATCGGGGTCGGGTTCGGAATTGGGTTTAGGTTTGGGTTTTCAAGTTTAAGGTTTAGGGAATTGAGTTTAGGTTATAGGTTCATGTTATAGGTTATAAGTTATAGGTTTAGGTTAAGGTTTAGGTTATAGGTTTTGGGATTTGAGAATAGGTTTAGGTTATAAGTATAGGTTTAGGTTAGGTTGTAGGTTAAAGTTTGGGGACTTGAGTTTTGGTTATAGTTTTAGGTTATAGGTTATAGGTTTAGGTTAAGGTTAAGGTTTAGGTTGTAGTTATAGGTTTTGGGATTTGAGAATAGGTTTAGGTTATAGGTTAAGGGTGTGGTCCGTACAAATACAGATATAAACACGGCCTGCTCCAATTAGCCAGGCCCTTCCAATACTGTCCATAGGAAATGGACAACTTCATCATGGTCATAACAGCGGTTCCCATCTTACAGGGACCCCCGCTCATCTGGATAGCTCCGACGCACATCCGGGTCTACTCCATTAATGCCGACCAAATACATAAACACGGCCTGTCCAAATGGATAGGCCACTCCAATGTTATCCATAGAAAATGGATAGCTTCATCATGGTCATAACAGCGGTTCCCACCTTCCAGGGACCCCCGCTCAATATCCGGATAGCTCCGACGCACATCCGGGTTTACTCTATCAATTTTTACAGAATTATGCATGTCTTGCTCATGAGCATGCCTAATATTGCCAATGCATGGGATTCAGCACAAATACCTTTTCATAATTCAAAGAAGGAAACTCGAGGGTTTTCCTTACCTTTCATTGTATGCTTCCAAGGTGCAAATGGCCCCTGAAACACACATACATCCTGAGAATCGCTTCTCAAAACTGCAGACTATTTTATTTTGAAACTCGATCATCCCACCTGAAAACCTATCACATAATGAATAACTGTAACCACAATGATAACTATTGTGAATGCACTATAATGAACAACTTATTATTATTATAGATAACTATAATTACAACATAGATATCATGCACACGATATCACATAATATATTATTTGATGAACTACACATGTGCATTCTTGACAAGAGACATATGTTATAAGTTTTGATATTTGAGAATAGGTTTAGGTTGGGTTATAAGTTAAGGTTTAGGTTTAGGTTATAAGTTTTGGGATTTGAGAATAGGTTTAGGTTGGGTTATAAGTTAAGGTTTAGGTTTAGGTTATAGGTTTTGGGATTTGAAAATAGGTTTAGGTTATAAGTTTAGGTTTAGGTTATAGGTTTAGGTTAAGGTTTAGGTTAAGGTTATAGGTTTAGGTTTAAGTTATAGGTTTAGGTTAGGATTAGGTGTAGGTGTCGGTTTAGGGATTTGAGAATACGTTAAGGTTTAGGTTTAGGAAATCGGGTTCGGGTTATAGGTTTAGGTTTAGGTTAGGTTATAGGTTGAGGTTTAGGAAATTGAGTTTAAGTTATAGGTTAAGGTTTAGGTTTAGGTTAAGGTTTAAGTTTAGGTTTAGGCTATAGGTTTTGGGATTTGAGAGGTTTAGGTTAAGGTTATAAGTATAGGTTTAGGAAATCGGGTTCGGGTTCAAGATCGGGTTTAGGTTTGGATTTTCAAGTTTAGGTTTAGGTTTAGGTTAGGGAGTTGAGATTAGGATTAGGTTTAGGTTTAGGTTTAGGGATTTGAGAAAACGTTAAGGTTTAGGTTTAGGAAATCGAGTTCGAGTTATACGTTTAGGTTTAGGTTAGGTTATAGGATAAGGTTTAGGAAATTGAGTTTAGGTTATAGGTTTAAGTTTAACCTTATATAATTAAATAAAATGTAAAAACCTTATATAATTAAATAATAATAATAGTAATAAAGTAATTACTTTTCCAACATTAACTTAAAGTTTTCATGAACAAAGATGGGCAAGTAAAAATCTGCGTCCGTAGACACCTCTCATAGCCACACATGTCACACATGTGAAACGTCATTTTCAAATGAAACTACACTCGCTATTTTCAAATCTCATGCGGTCACTCCATTCCCCCACTCTCTCACTCGATTTCCCCACTCTCACATCTCCGTCTTTCTCTCTTGAAGTAAAAAAGAAGAAAAAAAAATCTCTTTTATGTTTTTTCAATCCATCTTCTATTTTCTTTTTAACAAGAAAATTCATATTTACTAATATTTCCATTTTTCTATTTTTCAAAAGAATGAGTTCGAACTCCAAAAGCATTGGCTCCAGCACTCGTACTTTCAGCCTAAACCCTAACCAAGGACTCTAAGGAACCTCATGAGCCTCCCCACACCTCAGATTGCATATGGTCATGGTTCAAATGTAAAATGGTAACACAAAAATAAAAAATTAACATCACTATCATACATGAAATTTGACAAAAATGAACTAGGCTCATGTATCATACTTTTAAGGAAAATGTGTACCTCCCTTGTTTTGTCAATAGCATGAGAAGGACCTGAAGTCGAGGATTCCTGTACCTGATCAGAGTTCAGAGAAGTTATTAAGAATTGAAACATGACCAAATGACAATAAGCCAGCTGATAAAAATAAATGGTTAAGATTTTTAAACAAAATTATCATTATAGTTTCAAGGAGGGTCCATTTATCTCCCCAATGTTGAGTCATCTCAAATGCAAAGGATTAGCAAAAAGCCAAAAACCAAACAATTGCAAAGGACTAGTGCAACTAAGTTACAATGAAGACAACACATAGAGAAATGGAGAAATTACAATGATTGCTTTATATCAGGAGGTAAAGAGTACTAAGTACAATGTAGCTAACAAAGGAGTTTTTTCCTAGAAACATTGTGTTTTTAAGACTAAACATTATGTGAAAGAAAGAAATGGCAATTTCAGAACAAACTTCTTAAGACAAAAGACATGTTGTCTCTAAGTATCCCACCATACAAAAGCCAATGGATGGCCAATTTGATTAAGGACCTGATTTTAGAAAAATGCCTTAGAATGGCCAAATCTTCTTTTGGGGTCATGAGCCCCATGCTCCTTTAAAATCTTGTATAAGACAAAGAAGACAGCCAATGCAAATCAAAACCAAATGACACTTACACCGATTTCTTTGGCATTAGACTTCACCGGCTGAAGAGTCGCTTGGGTGTAAATCTCATCAGCATCTCTCTCTGCCTGTAGCTCCAAGCAATATATGCAACCAGATAGGTATTAGAGAGCGTCTACTAAGGGAAACATAAAGACTAAAGGAAGATTGAGTATGAGTTAAAACATGCATGTAGTGTAACATTGTGAACTTGGCACATCAACTGAGATGGGAGACTTGGGTAGCTAGGAATATGTAAGTTTGCGGCTCTGTTAGTTAAAACTGCCACCTGTCACACAGCAACTCATCCTGAAACATATATATTTCAAAGGGACCTATCAATTTGTTCCTTAGCGAAACCAAGTCCACTTGGTTTTGGCAAGTTCTAAAGCCTTGGTTGGTGTAGCACATATGTAATTTTCACTGTTTATTTAGATGTCTTAGAAGCCAACACCAATTAGTCAGGATAAGGCTTAGATGATGGTGATTTAGATGTCTCATAAGTGGTAAACAAACTGAAGAACTGAGAAGCATAGAGCAGTTGGAAATCAAAGTCCCAATCTAGTTAAAATAAGTTCACTACATGTAAAAACACTTCTCCATCAAACACAGCATTTTGACATTATGTATCTAAGAAATTTCTTATGGTGTAGTCCATAACAAAATTCTCCATCATCACTGTTTCTCATGGTGTGGTCCACCTGAGGAACCCATTTGATGTTGAATTTGCCTAGAAATGTAGCCCACATCTTTTGGGCATAACTGAAATGAGCATGCAGAAATTGTGGGGTGCCTAGCCACCATAACTTCAATGAATCTCCTGCAACATACCTTTGGATTTTGTGCTCAAGAAAACATTTCCAAAAAAAAATGAAAGTAGCATGGTTATCAAGCAGAACTTGTAGCCACTTACACCAAGTGCAGTTGCATGTGTAGCCCCCTGCTTCAGCGGCCAGGACGGGTTTTCCTACCAAAAAAAAAACCATTTACCACCTGCCAATTGCAAGCCAAAGTATCCAATCAGCAACCTTATACCCCACTCATTTATCTTAGTGTTAGGAGTAGGGATATAGAGTATCAATAGTCTAACTCAAAAGTTCCAAGCCTTAACAGGCTAACATTGGTCATCTCAACAAGATAACACAATTTTAATTTCAAAAGCAATGTTTCTACTGGTCCATGGTGTGTAAGCTTCAGGCCTTAAGCTGCCACGATGAAAGGAACTCTACTTAATCTAGTTCACCACCCATTATCTAGTTCCCAAATGGATCCCAAATGGGCATTTGATGAAAATAGTATTTCAACATTCTAATGGGCATTTGATGAATGTTGAGTCCTCTTCAGATGAAAATAGTATTTCAGCATTCTAATAGCATCTAGTTCACCACCTGTTATCTAGTTCCCAAATGGATCCCAAATGGGCATTTGATGAACGTTGTGGATAAAAACTCCTAGATCACAAAGGAGAAGATGAAATCAAATCAAACTGCTATGGTGGATTGAGTGAACCCTATCTGATCATTTAATGAAACCATGCCTTTACTAAAGGGGCATAGTAGAAAAATGAGAAATCTAATTCTTTAGTCAATAAGCATTGGATATATATGGACTAAACTAAATTAGAGAATGAAAAATTAATGAAGTCAAATGAACATGTGAACAAACTGGATTTGGGTGATGATGAAACTGAAATTAAATGGACTAATAAAGAGCACAAGTGTGATTAAATATAAGCTTAATTGGATATGAGGAAGCTAACACCAATTAGTTGGGATAAGGCTCATTTTATGATGGGGTGGATAGAGGAAATTATAACGTATCATGACAGATTTACTCATGCATCTACTTCAATGAGGAAACTAACCCCAATTCACTCATGCATTTACTTCAATGAGGTCACAAGCAGAAACAATAAACTGTTTACTCTAAACAGTTTCTGCCATAAAGAAATCCAGAAGCATAAAAATCTAATCTTAATCCCATAAAAAATAGCTCCATTTCCGAACTCTCCCCCAACACATAAGCAAAACTAACTATGCAGCCAATAGAAAGAAGGCCAATGACAAACTACATTGCACTGTAACAGGGTAACTTAAAAAGAGAATATACCTAATAGGAGTGTGTAATGACAAATTCGGGTTTCCCTTTGGCCAGTGCAGAACAATCTAAGGAAATTTGACAAGATCCATTACAATACATACTGATTACACACTTTAGCCTAGATTCAAGACAAGTAAGATAGTCGTGACTAGCAAGCAACTGAAATAAGAAAAGTCATCATACTTTGGTGAATTCCAGGGATATTAATAATTTTGGATACCACTTGCTTAAGGCCAAGTAGTCCCTTTCAATGTCCACCAAACAGGATGGGTAAACCTGAAAATAGAGTATAGTTCAATTAACCTACCTAATAAACTCCAAGGACACCATGATTCCCATATAGAGCAAAAGTAAGAAATGAAGCAGATTGTTTGAATAAGCTCTAGATGGAAAAATGGCAAAAAAAAAAAAAAAAAAAAAAAAAAAAAAAAAATCTATGAAATATTGTAGTTTTTTCCTGACTCTCAGTTGTTTGAAGTGTTCAATGGTTGTTGAGTGGGTAGCATTGACAATTGAAAGGGTTGAGAATATTTTGTATTTAATATCAAGGCTGTCAAAAAAAAAAAAAAAAGAAAAAAAAGATCTGCATACGAATCTGTAAGCTATTGGGAATAATTACAAGATTAGCTAGCTAAATTTTGAAAAGAATGGTGCAACAGGATTCATGTAGCTGATCCCCAATTAGTGGGGTAAAGCTAAGATGATGATGATGACTATCTAAAATTGAAAAAAAAGCAATATCTTCTCATTTTAAACTGTACTTAGAAATGAAGAGGCTTGACAAGGAAAGGAAAAACACGCATTTTGAATTCTGACATTGAACAGCACGAGAAATCATGAGATACAGGCAGCATAATAGGAAAAGGTTACCTGTCTAGAAATCGCATGAGAATGTAGTCATGAACCACAAAATCTAAAGCCCGCGGTTTGATGACCAAGAATGCCAAGAACTTCGCCTGGAACATATGACAAACAACGAATAAGCCTCACCATCCTCTATTTCCTATGTCAACAGTAACATGTGTGTTTGAGAAAATATGTAACTGAACGTATTGACTAATGGAATTAACTGTACCGCATTTAGATATTTCAAATGATGGAGCCTCATTATAAATGGTCACATAACATTCATAAGAAATTGAGGAATTCTAAGGAGTTGGAAGTCTAGAATTGATGGGTAAACAAGAAAAAGCAAAAGAAAAGAAAAAATTAAAAAAAAAAAAGGAATCCAATTCATGAAGAGGGTGTTAACAATGGTGAGATGTCAGCATTCTAGGGCACTGTTACCAAGGAATGATATGGATATTGCATGGGCATGTCAATCAGTATTACCTACATTTCTGCATACTATAATACCATATATAGATTTCTGCATACTCTAATACCATACAAAATGTGTTATGACTTTGAAGAAGACAACTACTAAATATTCCCATATATAGAGTGACACAACCTACGAAAAAAAAAAAAAAATCCCTCTTCTTACTACATAATTACCTAAAGAATAAAGACCCACATATTAATACATTTTATTGTACTCTAAAATCTTCCATACTTTATTTATGTCATAATATCCTTAAAAATATGCCTGCTCGCATGAGAGGATGACATGTAGCTCAACAAAAATCCTATTAGGTGGCAAAGATATCAAGTATTTTCTCTCTTTTTTGACTCCTTTTTTTTCTAAGAGAGACAGAGAGATGACAACAAATTTTTAAAAATAGAAGGCACCAATACACAGAAAACTATGCAAAAAAAAAAAAAGAAAAAAAAAAGAGCATGAAGCGCAATAAATAAAAAAATAAAAAAATTTAAGCCCCTTGCTCTCATCATCACCCACCCCAAAGAGTGACTCGAATTTTTGAAACATTTCCCATTTCTTTCTTCCCAAATACCCACCATATGCCTTTCATTTCCTTTGCAAGCTCCGACCCATGCCAACCCAAAAAATAGAATCCAATAGAGCTCATATAGGCCAAGAGATATTGATATCAAGTAAATAATACTCACTAAGAAATCAAATATAATTGTCAAAAATCAAACTAGGTCACTTGATCAATCTATATCTTGGAAATCATCAATATTTCACTTGGAAATTCCAATTTAGCAATTAAGAGGTAAGGAATTTTGTCAACACATAATATCGTGTGTTGGATAAAAAGGTAGGGCATAACATTATACGAATATACACGAAAGGATAAGAGAATACAGAAGGCAATGAAATTATTTAGTTATGCTTTTACCATAGCAAAACTATAACTATAATGACATATATAAGTGTTTTTTTCTGAGCTACTAAATTCATAGAAAGGGTAGGAAGATTACAGCCCATCAATGACCCACGTGCCAATGTTTTTGTTAAATTGGCAGTCCACTCTGCTCCACGGATGTTGTCACGCCCCGAACTCGGAAACTGGGCTCACAAAATTCCCGATCGCCGAATCCGGCACCGACAGCCTCCGTAGAACCCCATTCTCGGCTCCCGACACCCATTCACCAGGTTTCGATCCTGGGATACTACAAGGAGGATTTATAATCATCAGTCTGATTCATAATGACATAACAAAAGCATAACCCACGAACAATAAACACAAGAACACCACCACAAAATCCACTATGATCAAAAACTTTTGAGTACAATGCGTCTGAAAGGGGAAATACAATGTAACGAAAGAAACAAAACTCCAGAAGCTAAGCTGCATGCTCTAACTACAACGAGACTATGGTTGCGACTACGTCCTGGCGTCACTTGCACGCATTAATCGTGCATAAGCTTATAGAAAGCTTAGAGGGTGGTGTAAATATGTGCGCAATATAAGCGTGCTCAGAATGTAAGGTCAGAGTAATGCGGAATCATGGTGATGAGTACAAGAATGCGATCAGCCGTACCAAGGCTATGCGGTGAAATGTATGAATGCTATCGGCCATAATACGGCCATTCAATGCGAGATGCAACTCAAGCATGCCAATCCTCATCATATATCAGTATAGTTCTTATTTTGGATAATCAACGAGGTTTAATACACTCCAAATGACACTGTCGCTTTCCTAGCCGCACAGTCCAAGTGAGCGTAAGAAACCTCACTATCCGCCTAGCCAATAGTCTGCCAATACCTATCCGGCACGTCGATAGCGGACCCATTCGCGAGCTGGTCAAACTCAACCTAGTATTGCCCCCTACCCTCGGGCGAGTAAGGCCACACTCCTTTCCAACCGACCACGACACAATGGGAGATGTGGCCTCCTGGTATTCAGCCCTCATGCGCTCAAATATTCACTCGATCTCGACGTTGGAGTCATCCTCTGGTACCATCGGGTTTAGGCATTTTCACCCAGGGACATCTATGGCGCCCGTATGCTAGAACCAAACATTTTCGGTATCCAACTCAGCCACCCACGATGTGTCTGTGAAGGCTATGGCCCTGATGTTGTTAGGGCATACAATGATCATGATCACACGAATGCAAGTGCATGAATCACCATACCAAACATGCAACAGTCCTGCGCATACCGAGCGCTCATGTGGGGCGACTCCGCCTATCCGGGAGCCCATAAACAATCTGTCCGAAGGCATATGCTATAATCAATCACTTCTCATATCAGGCATACATATGATGCGTATGATCATGAATCATGAATCTATACTAAGCATGTTATGTGGTGATGCGCTCTGATCAAAATGAAGATGGGCCTAGACGGCCTATATACTACAGGTATGGGCCTATTAATGGGCCTAGGGAGAGTGACAATGCGAACATCTAACCAACATCATCCTCACAATGTGGACATCAAACCATCATTACTCTCAAGGTATAGCCCATTATAAAATCAATATATATATATATATATATATATATCATGGTGGAATCACACTACAATGGGCCTTATGTACGTCTTATTGGGCCTTGACCCATGGGCCTCCAGTACATCAAATGGGCCTCATAATATGGGCCTAATACAGATCAAGGTGGGCCTCAACAAGGACCACCAATACATGAAGATGGGCCTCAACAATGGGGCTTAAATTATCTCCAAAACGGTTGGACAGTTGGATGAAACACATGCATCATGATGAAGCCCACACTAATGGAGGGTGTGGATTACAATACATACATAGGTGGGTTCTAAGTAGGACTCACCATAATGCTTATTCTCCACCCAGCCTAAGACCCGATATAATGTTTATTTTCCACCCAACTTAGGGCCCAACATAATGTTTATTTTCCACCCAACTTAGGGCCCAACATAATGTTTATTTTCCACCCAACTATTCATAAAACCACGTGGACCAAGGTAGGGCCCACTGTAATATTCATTTGCAATCCAATCTATTCATAAGGTCATGTGGACCTTGGGAAACTGGGGCCCACCTTAACGTTTATTTGCCATGCAACCCATTAACAGGGTCTCATGGTCGAGGGGGTCCCACTGCAATGTTTATTTTTA
Organism: Magnolia sinica; assembly: GCF_029962835.1. Taxonomy (NCBI): domain Eukaryota; kingdom Viridiplantae; phylum Streptophyta; class Magnoliopsida; order Magnoliales; family Magnoliaceae; genus Magnolia; species Magnolia sinica. The sequence goes on from NC_080584.1 coordinate 63,901,800, forward strand.
CCCAACCTGTTGATAGGGCCACGTGGACCAGGGGGCTACCATACTATTTATTTTCCATCCAACCCGTTGATAGGGTCGCGTGGGGGTCACGTGGACCAGGCCTACAATAATGTTTATTTGTCATTCAAATGGTTGAGGAGCCACCCAAATCTGGGGCCTACTGTGATGTGGTCCACGATCCAGCCCACCCATTATGTGTGTCCCACTGGACTAACGGTCCAGACCAAATTTCAGCAACATCCAAAACTCAGGTAGGCCCCACCAAATGATTTTATATATTTTAGGCATGTCTTCACATGATTTTAGATGGTATGGCCCGCCTGAGTTCCTTTTATGGCTGATTTTTGGGATGGACGGCTGGTCCGTGGGGACCCATCAAATGCACGGTGCTGATGGACGAAACGCATCAAGGTGGGGCCCACAGTTGGGCCGTGCTGCCTGCGTCTTCTGACAGCAGCAGTGCTGCTTGCTGCATTAAATTTTTTTTTTAAATACCGTTTTCTCACGGTTTTTCACAGGTGGGGCCTTCATCAGAGAAATTCACTCCGTTCATTGGCTTCCAAATCTCAAGACCAACCAAACGAGCCCGATATGTAGCATATTTTTGGTGAATAAAAACATCAAAGCGGGTTTTAACGGTACACATTACTGTTTCCCATGGTATGGCCCGTATGATTGTTAGATTGATCTCAACTTTCGGCTCAACGCCTAAAATGATTTGAGGAAGAGGATGGACGGCTTGGATTTGACTTATACATCTAGGTGGGGCTTGCATAAGAGGCCCACAACTTCTTTCACTCTTTTTTTTTTAAAGCACACACCCATGCCAGTTAACACTTCACTATCTGCCAACGTCCAGCATCCAGGGACGCTGGACGGCATACATAAGCATATTATTATGGTGGGTCCCACGTAGATGTGGCCCACCAACATATATACATATAATATATATATATATATATATATATATTATATAATACATATTATATTATATATATTATATATATATATTATATAAGATATAACATATATATATTTATAAAAGATGCATTGGGCCCATCCAAACAGTGGATGGTGTGGATCATCACCTGCAATAGGGTGGGCCATACCGTCTGATGTAGATGGACGGGGTAGATATAACACATATTGGTGGGATCCACACCATCACAACGAGAGAGAGAGAGAGAGAGGGAGAAATATACGCTGAGATAGAGAGGAGGGACCCCGCCACTATGGGCCTCCATTGATACAACACATACATCAAATGGGTCCCACAACAAGTGGGCCCTAAAGATCAAGATTTCAACGGTGGATCACCCACCTTAACTTCCTTCTTCTTGGTCTCTTAGACTCTAATGCTCCTTAGCTTGCCTTTTGATAGAGGTTGATGGACTTTTGATGGTTGAGATGGAAGATGAGAAGGTGGACCACACTTGGGAGGGAGAGGAAAGCTTGGACGTTCAGGGGTTCTTAGTTGCTTGGAGATATTTTTTTTGGAGAAATGAGGGAGAGAGAGAAGATATAGATGGGTGAGGTGTGATGGGTGATGGGTTGGATTGAAAATTTTGTAAAAGTGGTATGGTTGTGGTTGAAATTTGGAAAAAGAGGAATGATGAGGTGGAAAGAGAGTGGACTTTTGGAAAAAGAGGGAATGGGTTGATGTACTTGGGTAAGGGATGCATTTATAGTTGATTGATGAGACTAATTGTAGAGATTCCCTTGAAATCCACAACGCGCGGTGTTTCTTCGGAATAAACGCAGATCGAAATCTTCTAGCCAAGCTATCGGTTTGGTGCGCGAGTCGCGGCGTTGGAACCGCGAGGACGACGCGGTCGCTATGATACAAGTTTCAGGTCGAGCCAACGTCGGTGTGCGTGACCTAGCTTAAGATCGTGCGCAAACGTCGGATATGGTGCGAAGGTTACCAAAATTTGACCCGAAGGATTGCGGAGGCTAACAGAGCGGTACGGACTGGGACACGAGTCTTACAGCTCTCCCCTCTAAATAAAAATTTTGTCCTCAAAAGTTACACAATTATTGCAATCAGACTTAACTCATGATAGAAGAGGAAACAAGGTATCATCAATAAAATCGAATGCAGCGTACAAGATACAACATATGATCAATCATCAAAGAGATGAGGATAATGCTCTCGAATCTCAGCCTCGCGCTCCCAAGATGCCTCATCCACAGAATGGTGACCCCACTGAACCTTCACCAAGGGAATGACCTTGATTCGAAGGACCTGCTCCTTTCGATCAAGGATACGAACTGGCTGCTCGATGTAAGAAGCATCCTCACGAACCTCCAACGGCTGTCAATCAATAACAGGAACGATGTCTGACCCACACTTCCTCAACATAGAGATGTGGAAAACATTGTTGACGCCAGACAACTGAGATGGTAAGGCAAGCCGATAGGCCACAGCGCCAATGCGCTCAGTGATCTCAAAAGGTCCTATGAATCTCGGGGCAAGCTTGCCCTTCGCTCCAAATCGAACAACGCCCTTCATGGGCGAGACCTTGAGATACACGTGGTCCCTCACATCAAACTCCAAGGGATGACACCAGCGATCAACAAAACTCTTCTGCCGGCTATGAGCTGTGCGCATCCTTTGCCTGATGATATCGATAACCTCAGATGTCTCCTGCACAAGCTCGGGACTTAAGAGACGCCGCTCTCCAACCTCGGTCCAACAACTCGGAGATCTGCACGGTCTGCCATATAATGCCTCAAAAGGAGCCATGCCAATGATCGCCTGATAGCTGTTGTTGTATGCGAACTCAGCCAATCGCAAATGCTCATCCTAGCTACCACCGAAGTTAATCACGCAGGCTCGAAGCATATCCTCAAGGATCTGGTTGACCCTCTCGGTCTGGACATCAGTCTGCGGATGATACGCGGTACTGAGTTGCAACTCAGTGCCCATAACTCTCTGAAAGCTACTCTAGAACTAAGACGTGAATCTCGGGTCTCGGTCAGAAACGATCGAGACTGGAATGCCGTGCGGTCTCACAATCTCCTCAATGAATAGCCTCGTAAGCCGGTCCAAAGGCCAAGTCGCACGAATCGCAAAAAAATGTGCCGATTTCGTCAGACGGTCCACGACAACCCAGATGGCGTCATGACCGCGCTGAGTCCTCGACAAACCCATAATAAAATCTATAGATACGTGCTCCCACTTCCACGTCGGGACACTCAATGGCTGCAATAGACCAGGGGGTCTCTGATGATCAGCTTTGACACGCTGGCATGCGTCACACTCGGCCACAAAACTGGCAATCTGGCGCTTCATCCCCGTCCAAAAATACTGTCTCCTCATATCACGGTACATCTTTGCCAGGGTGGATAGAAAACCGCGATCGATGTGCCTCGGTCATAAGATCTCTACGCAACTCAGGAATATCCGGGACACACAATTGGCCTCTAAAGCGAAGTCCACCATCAGCACCAATCTGCCAATCTGTCTGACTCTCAGATGCCTCCTCTGCTCAGTAATCTTGTAATGACTCATCTGTTTGCTGAGCCTCGATCACCCTTGCCACAAGAGAGGGTTGAATCGACAGGCTCGAAAGCTGAACGATAGAAGACTACAGACCAAAATCAAAGTCGTATTCTGTTATATCCTCGAGCATCCTCCACTCCTGAATCTTCATATGTGCCACCAGGCCTCGTGGCTGACGGCTAAGGGCATCCGCCACCACATTCGCCTTGCCTGGGTGGTATTAGAGATCAAAATCATAATCCTTTAGAAGCTCCATCTAGCATCTCTATCTCATGTTCAGCTCAGACTGAGAAAATAGATACTTCAAGCTCTTGTGGTCAGAGAAGAGCTCAAACTTGACCCCATAGAGATAGTGTCTCCACACCTTAAGTGCGAAGATGACTGCTGCCAGCTCCAAATCGTGCGTGGGGTAGTTCAACTCATGAACCTTGAGCTGACGAGATGCAAATGCTACAGGTCTATCGTGCTGCATCAGGACAGCACCCAATCCAATACGCGAAGCATCAGTAAATACTACGAATCCATCACTCCCGGAGGGAAGAGTAAGGACAGGAGCGGACGTTAGGTGGTCCTTCAGCTCCATAAATGCTCGCTCACAGGCGTCACTCCAAATAAACTCTGCGCCCTTCCGAGTCAACCTGGTCAACGGGGCTGTAATACGAGAGAAGCCCTCAATGAAACGTCGATAGTATCCCGCTAAACCAAGGAAACTGCGGATCTCGGACGCAGTCGTGAGCTGGCCCCACTGACGCACTGCCTCAACCTTCGAGGGGTCTACTGCGATACCCTCCCTCATCACCACGTGACCAAGGAATGTCACCTCCTCCTGCCAGAACTCGCACTTCTCCAGCTTTGCATACAGCTGGTGGGCACGGAGGGTCTGTAAGGCAATCTCCAGATGCTGCATATGGTCCTCACGGGTCCTCGAATATATCAGAATGTCGTCGATGAAGACCACAACAAACTGATCGAGATATGGACGAAAGACCTCGTTCATCAACTGCATGAAGACCACAGGTGCATTGGTCAGTCCGAAGGACATGACCTGAAACTCAAAATGACCATAACGCGTCCTGAAAGTCGTCTTCAGGACGTCCTCCTCTCGGACACGAATCTGATGATAACAAGAACACAAGTCAATCTTCGAAAAGCACTGTGCACCCTGCAGCTGATCAAATAAATCGTCTATCCTAGGGAGCCGGTACTTGTTCTTAATCGTGACCCGGTTGAGCTCGCGGTAATCTACGCAGAGCCTCAAGGAGCCATCCTTCTTCCTGACGAAGAGTACCGGTGCTCCCCAAGGCGAACTGCTCGGACGAATGAATCCCAACTCACACAACTCGTCCAACTGACGCTGCAGCTCACGCAACTCCGTGGTACCATATGGTACGGGGCCTTTGACATAGGCGCAGTACCAGGCACAAGGTCGATCTGGAACTCAACATGATGGCACGGAGGCAATCCCGAAATCTCTTGGAACACGTTAGGAAAGTCGCAGACAACCGGCCACTGATCAATACAAATGGCAACAGGCTCCTCAACGACGCAGGACATCAAGCAAGATAACGGCTCTCCTCTGGGCTCTGCAATGAACTGAAACTGCGGCAACCCTGGTATACAGAATGTGACTGTCCTCGCAGAACAGTCCAAGATAGCGTGGTACTCGACAAGCCAATCCATGCCCAAGATAACGTCAAAATCTGTCATCGGCAGCATAAATAAGTTAGCGGGCAAAAAGATATCTCCGACCATAACAGGGCAAGATGAACAGAAATGGCCCAATACTGTGGTCCTCCCCAAGGACGTCGATACGGTCAACTCCTCGCGAGCAGATTCTGTCGACAATCCAGTCGATCGGCCGAAATCCTCGGACATGAATGAGTAAGAAGCACCAGAATCAAATAATACTCGGGCGATGCATGAAGAGACAGGAAGTATACCCTTGACGACTCCTCCGGATGACTGCGGGTCCTGCTGAGCCGCGTAAAATCTAGCCTAAGCTGGCTGGGGAGGTGCATGTCCCCTCTGAGGTCCCTGGTGCTGCTGCTGCCTCTGCGGCAGCCTATACTACTGCCTCTGCTGCTGCTGGGGTCTCAGTGGCTGAGGTGGCTATGGTCGCTACTGATGGGGTCACTGCTGTGCTGGAGGCTGCTGCTGAGGTTGCTGTTGTGCTGGAGGCTGTTGTGGTGCTCTCGGTGATTGTAGATGAGGCTGCGTGACCCTCTCGACTGCTGTAGATGAGGGCGAGGGCACTCAGACAAGCGGTGCCTTGTCTCACCACATCCAAAATAAGTCCCTATAAACGGCTGTTGGGGTGGCGCTAGAGGTGCTGCTGGTACTCTGGCAGGTGAGTGACTCCTATACCTCTGTGGTTGTCGCTGCTACTGGGAGCTACTGGAAGGGGTCTGCCTCTTCTGACCCCTCCTCTGATCTCTGTCGGCCTGTATGCCAGCCCACTCTATCTCATAAATCTGAGCCCTCCGCACTACTGCCTGAAAAGTCGGGAGCTCATGCCCCATCACACAGCCTCGAAGGCCGTAACGTAAGCCGTTCTCGACGACGGGCCTTCCGCCCCTCATTATCAACCATATACGGCGCGAACCTCGATAGCGCCACGAAACGGGCTGCGTACTGCGCCACAGTCATTCCCCCTACACCAGAGTCTCGAACTCCAGTGCCTTCTGGCGTCGAATATGGTCAGAAAAATACTGCTCCTCGAACTGGTCGATAAAGTCCTCCCATGTCCAGACATAGTCAGGTCTTGCGACGCGGGTAACGGAGGTCCACCGTGCTCGGCCTCACCCTGAAAAAGAAACACTGCCAACCGGACTCGCTGCTCAGTCGTACATGACATGGTATCAAAAATCTTCTCCACATCGGAGCGCCACCTCTCAGCTACAGTCGGATCTGGCTCGCCCTGAAAATGCGGAGGATCAAGCTGTCGAAATTCTCGAAGTAGGGCACTCATGCGCTCCTGCTCTACCTGGGCCGATGAAACAACCGGGCGCCTGCTTTGCAGCTGAAGTGCAGCCGTCACAGCCTGCAGCATCTGCTGTAACTGGGAAGCACTTACAGATACGGTCGGATCCGCACCGGTCTCTGGTGGAGGAGCAGCATCCTCAGGATGGGAGGTATGAATCTCTGGTAGAGGAGCGACATCCTCAGGCTGGGCAGTAGGAATCTTTAGTGGTGGAGCAGGGATCGTAGGTGGTAGTGCGGGAGCCACAGGTGGTGGACCGGAGTCTCAGGTGGTGGTGTGGGAGTCAATCGGGTCACTCTCCTACACGTCATGTCCTACAGGAAAGAGCGAAGGTGCCTATTAACTTAAAGGCTCGCGAAGGCACGCACGTTAAGGATCTATAATAAAAGATCGCTAGGTTATCCGAACTTAGGACTTAAATCATTCATAGCAGACATGTAATGTTGTTCTTAGTTATTCCTGAGTTATGCTCTGATACCAACTTCTGTCATGCCCCGAACTCGAAAACCGGGCTCACAAAATTCCCGATAGTCGAATCCGGCGCCGACAGCCTCCGTAGAACCCCATTCTCGACTCCCTACACCCATTCACCAAGTTCCGATCCTGGGATACTATAAGGAGGATTTATAATCATCAGTCTGATTCATAATGAGCATAACAAAAGCATAACCCATGAATAATAAACATAAGAATACCCACTACAAAATTCACTATGATAAAAAACTTTTGAGTACAATGCGTCTGAAAGGGGAAATACAATGTAACGAAAGAAACAAAATTCCAGAAACTAGGCTGCACACTCCAACTACGGCGAGACTATGACTGCGACTACGTCCTGACATCACCTGCATGCATCAATCGTGCATAAGCTTATAGAAATCTTAGAGGGTGGTGTAAATATGTGCGCAATATAAGCGTGCTCAGAATGCAAGGTCAGAGAAATGCGAAATCATGGTGATGAGTACAAGAATGCACGGTGCTGATGGACGAAACGCATCAAGGTGGGCCCCACAATTGGGCCGCGAGGGCCCTTCCAAGCCATCTGCCCGCCTAAGCAGCGCAGGTTCGCTGCCTGCGTCTTCTGACAGCAGCAGCGCTGCTTGCTGGATTTTTTTTTTTTTTTAAATACCGTTTTCTCACAGTTTTTCATAGGTGGAGCCCTCATCAGAGAAATCCACTCCGTTCATTGGCTTCCATATCTCAAGACCAACCAAACGAGCTCGATATGTAGCATATTTTTGGCGAATAAAAACATCAAAGCGGGTTTTAACGGTACACATTACTGTTTCCCATGGTATGGCCTGTATGATTGTCAGATTGATCTCAACTTTCGGCTCAACGCCTAAAATGATCTAAAGAAGAGGATGGATGGCTTGGATTTGACTTATACATCAAGGTGGGGCTTGTATGAGAGGCCCACAACTTCTTTCTCTCTTTTCTTTTTAAAAGCACACACCCATGCCAGTTAACACTTCACTGTCTGCCAACGTCCAGCGTCTAGGGATGCTGGACGGCATACATAAGCATATTATGGTGGTGGTCCCACGTAGATGTGGCCCACCAACATATATACATATAATATATATATATATATATATTATATTATATATATATATAATACATATTATATTATATATATTATAAGATATAACATATATATATTTATAAAAGATGCATTGGGCCCATCCAAACAGTGGATGGTGTGGATCATCACCTGCAATAGGGTGGGCCACACCATCTGATGTAGATGGACGGGGTAGATATAACACATATTGGTGGGATCCACACCATCACAACGAAAGAGAGAGGGGGAGAGAGAGAGAGAGAGAGAGAGAGAGAGAGAGAGAGGGAGAAATATACGCTGAGATAGAGAGGAGGGACCCCCCCACTATGGGCCCTCCATTGATACAACACATACATCAAATGGGTCCCACAACAAGTGGGCCCTAAAGATCAAGATTTCAACGGTGGATCACCCACCTTATCTTCCTTCCTCTTGGTCCCTTAGACTCCAATGCTCCTTAGCTTGCCTTTTGATGGAGGTTGATGGACTTTTAATGGTTGAGATGGAAGATGAGAATTGGACCACACTTGAGAGGGAGAGGAAACCTTGGACGTTTAGGGGTTCTTAGTTGCTTGGAGAGATTTTTTTTGAGAGAAATGAGGGAGAGAGAGAAGATATGGATGGGTGATGGGTTGGGTTGAAAATTTTGTAAAAGTGGTATGGTTGTGGTTGAAATTTGGAAAAAGAGGAATGGTGAGGTGGAAAGAGAGTGGACTTTTGGAAAAAGAGGGAATGGGTTGATGTACTTGGGGTAAGGGATGCATTTATAGTTGATTGATGGGACTAATTGTAGAGATTCCCTCGAAATCCGCAACGCACGGTGTTTCTTCGGAATAAACGCAGATCGACATCTTCTAGCCAAGCTATCGGTTCGGTGCGCGAGTCACGGCGTTGGAACCGCGACAATGACGCGGTCATTATGATACAAGTTTCGGGTCGAGCCGACGTCGGTGTGCAAGACCTGGCTTAAGATCATGCGCAAATGTCGGATATGGTGCGAAGGTTGTCGAAATTTGACCGGAAGGATCGCAGAAGCTAATAGAGTGGTACGGACTGGGACACGGGTTTTACAGATGTTGTTGGGGAAGACATGGATCCTCATTCCACCCAAAATGACGAGGAAGTCCCAAGGCATTCTTCACACTTTGCAAAGTCCTTACTGTTAAAAGACAATAAACAGATCATATTAGCAACCATTTGTAAATATTAAGGGCCATGTCCCTCAAGTAAACAAAATTTGAAATATATAAACAAAAAATAAAAAAGACATTGAATCTGCTTGTTTATTAATGCATCTCTAAATAATCTTCTATATCCAACATTCTAATTCTAGCATCAAAAGTTCAGAAAACACATCAAATCTACTAGTTTCTAGAGCATTTCAAGACAAAGACTTACATCTCGAGAGCTCGAAAAATGCAGAAAATCTGGTGGATTTTTTGAGCAATTCAAGTGAAATCTAAGACATCCCAAGTTCTAATTATGACATTGGAGGGCTGAGAAAATTCATCAAGTCTACTGGTTTTTAGAGCATTTCAAGCGGCCTCTTCCACATCCGCAGTTCTACTTTTGACATTGAAAACTCAGAAAATGCATTGAATCTGCTTGTTTCTAGGGTAATTCCAATGTCGAAAGCTTGAAAACCGAATGAAATCCATTGGTTCTTAGATCATGTCGAGTCAAATCTCGAACACTTGAAGTTCAACTACCGACATTGAAAACTCACAGAAAATATAAATTTTGCGGGTTTTTAGAGCATTTCAAGCGAAAAGTACCACATCTGAAGTTTAAATATCAACATTGAAAGAAAATGTATAGAATCTGATGGTTTCCAGAGCATTTCAAGCAAAAATGCATAAAATCCGATGGTTTCGACACCGACAATGGAAAAAAAAAGAAAAAAGAGTGGTCTGTTGGTTTTTGAAGCATTTCAAGCGAAATCTTCAATACCTGAAGTTCTAATCACAACATTAAAAACTCAGAAAATGCAGAAAAACTACAGGTTTTTAGAACACTTCAAGCGGTAGCTACTATAGCCGAAGTTCGAATTCCAATGTTGAAAGCTCAAAATAACACAGAAAAATGCCCCAAATCTAGATATCTTCACTAGCATTCCTACAAAATACACGGCCGTAACAAGATAAAGGAAGAACAAAGGAACATACCTTTAAAAGAAGCAACGAGAGATTTGAAATGTGCAAGCATTTCCTTCAAAAAATTGCGTAAGGATGATGCAGGTCTACCATTAAAGCCGCAAAGAGCTTCGCTACATAGAAACTCCTTGAATCTTTAAGTTTCTCTCACAAATCCCAATTTCAAACCTCTGGGTTCTCCATTTGGGCCAAAACCAATGCAAAAGGAGCTCAAAATCTGCAGATTTCTCCCAAAATCCCCTATAACTCTTCTCGTAATCAAACAACAGAGCTTTCACTCAACCACTGGAGCTCGATTCAGCTGAAATCGCACCAGAGAGCTCGGAATAGTGCAATTTACATCAAGAATCCATATCGGTTGATGGGTTAGGATTTGGTGTAGAACGTGGAATAGACATGGTACTCTGCTTGTGATGGCGGTGTGGCAGGCGACTAAGGTTTGGAGATAGCAATGATCAGGGGTTTGGAGAAGAAGAGGGCTAGGGTTTGAAAAATGAGGGCGTTTGATGTTAGAAGTAAATAAAAACAACAGAAGGTGCGCGTGGGAGATAAGGGTGGACGGGATTTCTTTTTCAAGTGACGGACGACACTTTAAGTGCCTAGTTTTAGCACTCGTGGGGCCCACCATGATGTATGTTATTTATTCACTTCGTCCATTGATTTTAATGGATCATTTTAACGGTTGATCCAATAAAGGAGTTAGATCGAAGCCGTAAGCGGACCACATAACATATTAACGATGAAAATTTATTTTTTATTATTTCTTATGGTGTGGCTCACTTAAACCTTCAATCTACTTACTTTTTGGGCTCATCCATTGAAATTATATATTAGAATTGATGGATGGCTTAGATAAAACATATATATTCCAATGGGCCCCCATGGAGCCCCTTATGCTCCATCAATATCTAATAAGAACTTGGTGGGGGTGTAGGCTTTAGCTATAGATTAAATAGGCTTTAGCCACGGATTTAATCTGTAGCATAATAGCTACGGTTTATATCCGTAGCTAATAACTTTCAAAGTCTGTAGCCTTAATTTTTTGGTAGGGAGTGATTTATTTTCAACCGTGCTAGAAAAGCTAATGTATTTTCTTCATTCTTAAAGCTAAAATAAGAAGATGAATTCATATGGGAGTTAGAATATCATTTGGCTTTAAAAATTATTTATATAGGCTACTAGTGTTGATGCCGTCGGTAAATGGTCGACCACTTAAGTTGTATATCCTAGCTTCTGTAAAATTGATTAGAGCTTTATTAACACAAGACAATGATGACCAAAAAGAGCATGGTCTATTATCTTAGTTGAACATTGTTAGATACCGAGAGATAGTATTTTGTTATAGAAAAGTTATGTTTATTATTATACTTTACGATTACAAAATTAAATCATTATTTGTTGGCCGAGATAATTAATGTAATTACAGTAACTAATTTAATAAAGTATTTATTAAATCGACTAATTCTAAATAGCCAAATTGGCAAATGGGTTCATGTATTATTTAAGTTCAATTTAGTGTATGTAATACAAAGGACTTTGAAAGAACATGCCATAGTAGATATCCTAGCTAAGTATCCTTCGGACATAGAAAGCCGATTTCCTTTTGTAGGCCTCAAACTTATATGTGGTTTATCGATCATCTTGGAGACTGACATTTAACGGTTCAAAGACTAATAAAGGATTAGGTGCAGGGATTGTTTTGATCGATCTAGCTCATATAATACAAGAATTTGCATTCCGGCTTGAGTTCTTTCTTTTTTCTTTTTTAAAAAAAAATGGAAATGCTATTTTTCCATTAACACCAGAAGATTTACAATCCTTCGGGTGGGCTGGACAAAAAGGCTACGGACCACTCCTATTGTGTCTCTCATCTACTCTTTATAACTACACAACCATCAACACAGCGACAAAACCAGCTGGCAGACCCAGCACAATCACCCCTGCGTTCAGCGGACTACAAGAACGACAGGCTAGGAGGGGGAACGCAGTGTTCTCAAGCTGACCTTGTCCAGAAAAATTAGGCCCTTAATATGCCTAGGGAGAGCAGTTAACTGATCAACGTCAATGTGGACTGGGTCACGCTCCCAACTTTCGCCAAGGCATCCGCCAAACCATTACCTTCTCGGAAAATGTGTTTGAATTCGAAGTTTCCTGACCCTCTTAGCGCATAGATCCTGTCAACCCATGGTTTCCAGCTCCAGGGACATTTAATTTTACCCAGCAAGATATTTGTTACTAGCTTTGAATCTGATTCAACAATGGTCTGGGTCAAAACTTTTGATAAGCTTATCAACATTCCATCGTGGATTGCGCATAATTCTGTGAGGTTATTGGAACCCACCCCATAACCAACAAAGAAAGCAAAAAGAAATGAGCCATCCTCCTTTCTACATATACCTCCGTCGCTAGATAGGCCTGGGTTACCCCTGGCTAACCTGTCCACGTTTAACTTAAACCAGCCCGGGGAGGGGTACATCCATTTGATCACAGAGGACCCGTACCTAAGCTGAGTAAGAGCAGACGGATTAGTAGATACGTTGGACCGGACCGATGCTTGGGTGTTGACCTGAAACTTGGGGATTGTTTGAGCTGCCCACCACATAATGCGGGGGATGGAGTTGTTAGCGTTCAATGCAACCTCCCCAAATTTAGCTTCATTTCTGGCCTTCCATAGTTCCCACAGAATAAGAAGGGGGAGTGACATTCTAACCTGCCGAGTGGCGGAGCCCGGTGCTTCGCCGTTTCTCCATTGGAGGAGCTTGCCAAAAACTGATTCATGAGTGACAAGGGATACACCACAAAGGCTGTGGAAATGGGACCAAATCTGCATTGCCTGCTAACCAACAAGAAAGATATGAGGGATCGTTTCCACCGTGGGCCGTGTGTTTTCTTCCTGATTGCAGCAACAACATTTTGAAGCCAGAGAAACCCCATTCTCTTGAACTCTATTATCAACCGGAATGGCATTTTGGAGTAGCCTTTAAATAAATATAGAAGTTTTTGGGGGTAACTTCTTACACCAGATCCATTCGGCCTAAGCGTTGTTGGTGACGTCCCCTCTGAGGAGCTTCCACACAGAGTTAAGAGTGAACTCTCCTGAAAGAGTGCAGGGCCACACGCATTCGGCAGGATCATTAGTAATGGCGAAGCCCCTAGCAAATAAGACGTCAATTATATACTGTGGGAGATATTCAAACAGGCAGGAAGGTGGAAGGGGGCCTTGACTACCCAGGAAATCCTTCATCTTCAGGTTCATTAAGGCTGGCGGGATTTCTTTTTCTACATGCTGCTGCAGGGGGCCAACTCCGCTCCAATTAGATGACCACGCATTCATCTCGCCCCGTCCCACTGTCCATTGCACCTATTGGAGAATTACTGGGAAGAAGGATCTGATTATCTTCCACAATGGGGAGCAGCAACGCTGAGATGAAGCAGTTGGGCCGTCCTGAAGGTCTCTACCGTGAATCATTCTCATTAGTTGAACCCAAGGACTTTGGTTTTGACCATATTTTACAGCCCAAGCAAGTTGCATATGGAGGGCGTTTATGACTTCCTTAAGATCTCTGATTCCTAGCCCTCCCTCTTCTTTAGGTTTGGTCGCTTTCTTCCACGCGATCCAGTGCAATTTTTTCTTCCCTTCGGCCCAGCCCTAGAAGAAGTTAGTGAACTTGCTTTCTAACTGATTAATCACTTGTGACGGAATGCACATTGCTGACATGATGTGTATAGGAAAGCTGCCTAACACATGGCAGATAAGGGTCAATCTACCAGCTTGCGATATATGCCTAGCTACCCAACCTGAAATTCTTTTACTTACTTTATCCAAAAGTTGCTAGAAATGGGATGCTTTAATCCTCCCCCTGACCAGCGGGGCTCCCAGATAAAGCATACCTTCCTCGGCTCTCCCGAATCCTAGCTTGGCACCTACGCTGTGGTATTTGGTCGTTGACCACCTCGATGGGCCCATAAAGCTGCTTTTTGTTGACAATGATTTTCTGACCAGTCGCCTCTTGAAATTTACGTAGAAAATCCTTCATAGCTCTAAGAGAACGATGGGATGCATTAAGGAAGAGAAACATGCCGTCTGCATACAAAAGGTGTGAAATAAGAGGGCTTCCTTACGGGAATTTGTAAGGCAGGCAGTGACCTTCTTTGAACATCCTTCGACAATTGATTAAGAAGGCTTCCATGGCTAAAGTGAAGAGAGTTGGGGATAGAGGATCTCCCTGATGGAGGCCTCTCGACGATTTGAAGAAGCTGGTGGGTTCTCCATTAATAAGAACGGAAAACCAGCTATTGGCCCAACTTGATTCGAGGAGCCGCACGCTTCCATCATGGAACCCGAATTTACGAAAGACCTGTTTGAGATACGACTAGTTCACCCTGTCATATGTCTTCTCAAGATCGATCTTAAGGATAAGATTTCTTCCCTTGACTTTCCTGTTTAATTCTCTCATTACTTCCTAAGCAAGGGAGATGTTTTTCGTGATGGATCTCCCTTGAATAAAGCACCCTGTTCCTGTGAAATCAGCTTAGGCAAAAGAAGGCTAAGCCTATTAGCGAGGATTTTAGTAAAATCTTATAGATGACATTACAAAGACTGATTGGCCTGAAGTCCGCGAACTTGACAGCCGATTGAGACTTAGGGATCAAACAGATAAGGGAAGTTGTGAAGGCACGCAAAAGAGGAGTTCCTGCAAACATGGCCACCACCACTTTATGCAGATCTCCCCCCACAATGTGCCAGCAGTTAGAGAAAAAGGATGCAGAAAATCCATCCGGACCAGGCGCTCCGTCCGGTGGGATGGAGTTAAGAGCGGACCAAACTTCCTCCTTGGATGGAGGAAACTGCAAGGCCACATTGTCAAGTTGGGTGACAAGATACGGGACGTGGAGGAGAAATTCATCCACACGGGAGACGTCTTCCGCGTGGAATATGTTCTGGAAATAGGACACTGCTGCCAACTTGATTGTCTCTTGGTTTGTGATGATGAACCCATCTTCAGTGGAGATGGAAAGAGTCGCGGCTCTTCTAATCATCTTGTTGGCCGACGAGTGGAAAAGGACATGTTTCTATCTCCCTCTAGGAGCCAAGAATTTCTTGATTTTTGCTTCCAGAAAACCTCTTCCTGAATCTCCAACTGGGCCAGCTTGTGTTTGATACGTTAGCTCTCTAGAAAGAGAGCGTCAGTAGGATTAGACTATAACCTGTTATCAAGAATTTCCAACTCTTCCGTCTTATGGATTTAGAGGAAAATGTTTCCAAATTATTCTTTGTTCCACACTTTGAGAATTTGTTTCACTTTCTTTAATTTAAGTAAGATATTGACCATTGGATCGAGTGCACACTCTATCACGCCCCGAACTCGGAAACCGGGCTCACAAAATTCTCGATCGCCGAATCCGGCACCGACAGCCTCCGTAAACCCCATTCTCGGCTCCTGGCACCCATTCACCAGGTTCCGATCCTGGGATACTACAAGGAGGATCTATAATCATCAGTTTGATTCATAATGAGCATAACCAAAAGCATAACCCACGAACAATAACCACAAGAACACCACCACAAAATCCACTATGATCAAAAACTTTTGAGTACAATGTGACTGAAGGGAAATACAAGATAGTGCAAATAACAAAACTCCAAAGGCTCGACCGCACACTCCTGCTGCTGCTATGCTACGGCTGCAACCTGGCATCACCTGCATGCATCAATCGTTCATAAGCTTATAGAAAGCTTAGAGGGTGGAGTAAGTGTGTGCGCAATATAAGCATGCTCAGAATGCAAGGTCAGAGTAATGCTGAATCATGGTGATGAGAACATGAATGCAATCAGCCGTACCAAGGCTATGCGGTGCAAGATATGAATGTCATCGGCCATAACACGGCCATGCGATGCGAGATGCAACTCAAGTATGCCAATTCTCATCATATATCAGTATAGTTCTTATTCTGGATAACCACCAGGGTTTAATACACTCCAAATGGCACTGTCGCTCTCCTAGCCGCACAGTCCAAGTGAGCGTAAGAAACCTTACTATCCGCCTAGCCAATAGTCTGCCAATACCTATCCGGCACATCGATAGCAGACCCATTCGCGAGCTGGTCAAATTCAGCCTAGTATTGCCCCCTACATTCGGGCGAGTAAGGCCACACCCCTTTCCAACCGACCACGACAGTGGGAGACGCAGCCTCCTGGTATTCGGCCCTCGTGCGCTCATATATCCACTCGGTTTTGACATTGGAGTCATCCTCTGGTACCATCGGGTTTAGAGATTTTCACCCATGGACATTTATGGCGCCCGTGCTAGAACCAAATATTTTCGGTATCCAACCCAGCCACCCACGATGTGTCTGTGGAGGCTATAGCCCTGATGTTGCTAGGGCATACAATGATCATGATCACACAAATGCAAGTGCATGAATCACCCTACCAAACATGCAACAATCCTACGCGTACCGAGCGCTCATGTGGGGCGACTCTGCCTATCCGGGAGCCCATAAACGATCTGCCCGAAGGCATATGCTATGATCAATCACTTCTCATATCAGGCATACATATGATGCGTATGATCATGAATCATGAATCTATACTAAGCATGTTATGTGGTGATGGGTTCTAATCAAAACGAATATGGGCCTAGACGGACTAAATGCTACAAGTATGGGCTTATTAATGGGCCCTAGGGAGAGTGACAATGCAGACATTTAACCAATATCATCCTCACAATGTGGACATCAAACCATCATTGCTCCCGAGGTATAGCCCATTATAAAATCAATATATATATCATGGTGGAATCAAACTACAATGGGCCTTAAGTACGTCCTATTGGGCCTTGACGCATGGGCCTCCAGTATATCAAATGGGCCTCATAATATGGGCCTAATACAAATCAAGGTGGGCCTCAACAAGGACCACCAATACATGAAGATGGGCCTCCACAATGAGCCTTAAATTATCTCCAAAACGGTTGGACAGTTGGATGAAACACAGGCATCATGATGGAGCCCACAATAATGGAGGGTATGGTTTACAATACATACATAAGTGGGGCCCACCATAATGCTTATTTTCCACCCAGCCTAGGGCCCAATATAATGTTTATTTTCCACCCAACTTAGGGCCCAACATAATGTTTATTTTCCACCCAATTGTTCATAAAGCCAGGTGGACCAAGGTAGGGCCCACTGTTATATTCATTTGCAATCCAATCTATTCATAAGGTCACGTGGACCATAGGAGGGTAGGGCCCACAGTGATGTTTGTTGCCATCCAACCTGTCAAAGGGTCATATGGACCGGGGGTAGGCCCATTGTAATATTTATTTGCCTCCGATCTGTTCATGAAGCCAAGTGGACCAGGGTCCACCATAATGTTCAGTTACATCCAGACGGTTGATAGGGTCACGCTGGAATGTTTTTTTTTTTTCTTGCCATCTAAACCGTTCAAAGGGTCACCGTTTGGGGGCCCACTGTGATGTGGTTCACTGATCCAGCCCGTCCATTATGCGCGTCCCACTTGGCTAAACATTCAGACCAAGTTTCAGCCGCACCCAAATTTCAGGTAGGCCCCGCCAAGTGTTTTTATATGTTTAGGCATCTCTCCACATGATTTTAACTGGTGTGGCCCACCTGAGTTTCTGATACAGCTGATGTTTGGGGAAGCCTCCTGGTCTGAGGGGACCCATCAAATGCACGGTGTTGATGGTCGACACGCATCACGGTGGAACCCACAGCTGGAGCCGTGAGGCCCAGCTCACCCACTGACCGTCAGCGTCCATAGGCAGTGGCAGCAGCAGCGTCAGCGCTGCTTCCTCCTTTGTCTTTGTTTTTTTAATAAAGAAAACAGTTTTTCTGCAGATTTTCCATGGTAGGGCCCACATGAGTCCGATCCGACCCAGCCATAGGATTCTACGACTCATGATCGACGAAATGACAC
Organism: Magnolia sinica; assembly: GCF_029962835.1. Classification (NCBI taxonomy): domain Eukaryota; kingdom Viridiplantae; phylum Streptophyta; class Magnoliopsida; order Magnoliales; family Magnoliaceae; genus Magnolia; species Magnolia sinica. The sequence continues at coordinate 63,919,944 of NC_080584.1, forward strand.
TAATATGCAACGTGTTGTTGGTGAATGGAAGGGTCAAAGTGGGTTTCAATGGTGATACGTCTATTTCCTATGGTATGGTCCGGTCGAGAACCGGATCGGTTCCAAAATTTGGCTCAACGCCTAAAATAATCCGAGGAAGAGGATAGATGGCTTGGATTAAATACCTGAATCAAGGTGGGGCCGGCATAGACAGCCCACTCTAAAAAGGCCCCCTTTTTTTTTGCAAGCTTGTAAGTAGACACCACTGTCAGTACACGCACTGTTAGCCACCCCAGTCCACGGCTACACGTCCAGTGTCCCTGGACGCTGGACCGTGTTGCTACAACACTTGCACCATGGTGGGTCCCACTTGTACGTGGCCCACCACCATGTATACATACATATATATATATTAATATAAAAATAAATATAATATATCATATAACATGTGGAACTTTCCACCATCCCAAAATGGATAATGGATTTCGCCTAAAATGTGGTGGGCCACACCATTGATAAATGGAGTGGATTTAACCTGATTTGGTGGGGCCCACTTCATTCTAGGGAGAGGAAAGAAAGAGAGAGAAAGAGAGATATACGGTGATAGAGAGGAGGGACCCTGCCACTATGGGCCCTCCATTGATACAACACATACATCAAAGTGGGTCCCACAATAAGTGGCCCTTAAAATTAGAAACAACGGTATATCACCCACCTTATCTTCCTTCTTCTTGGTCCCTTAGACTCCAATGCTCCTTAGCTTCCCTTTTAATGGAGGTTGATGAGAGATTGATGGTGTAAATGAGAGATGAGAGGGTGGGCCACACTTGTTATTTTTGGAAGAGAGGGGTTGGATGTGAGAGGCTTGAGTGGCTTGGGAGATTTGAGAAATGAGAGAAAGAGAGAGAGAGATGATATGGATGGGTGAGGTGTGATGGGTGATGGGTTGGGTTGAAAATTTTGAAAAAGGGGTATGGTTGTTGTTGAAAATGGGAAAAAGATGAATGGTGAGGTGGAAAAAGGGTGGACTTTTGAAAAAGTAAGGATGGGTTGTAGTACTTGAGGTATGGAGTGCATTTATGGTTGATTGATAGGACATATCATAGAGATTCCCTCGAGATTCGTAATGCGCGGCGTTTCTTCAGAATAAACGCAGATCGACATCTTCTAGCCTGGGTATCGGTTCGGTGCACGAGTCGCGGCGTTGGAATCGTGGCGACGACGCAGTCGCCAAGATATAGGTTTCAGTTCGATCCGACGTCGGTGTGCGGGACCTGGCTTAGGATCGCGTGCAAACGTCGGATATAGTGCGAAGGTTGTCGAAATTCAACCGGAAGGACCGCGGAAGCTAACGGAACGGTACGGACTGGGACACGGGTCTTACACACTCCCCAACCCAAGACTTTTGAACCACTGTGTGAAAAGACTCGTGGAACATCCACATTCTGAGGAATCTGAACGACCTTACCCTTGGTTGAGTAATAGTAGGGAAGGCAAGACGGAGTGGCGCATGGTCAGACTTGGAGCGATGGAGATGTTGAACTTGGAACATGGGAAATTTATTCACCTAACTGGTGTTCATCAGGACTCTATCGAGGCGAGCCCAGACCCTAACAGTCCCCTCATGATTGTTACACCAAGTGAAACGTGTACCTGAGAATTCTGCATCAAGAAGACCCGCAGCTTGGATTGCATTCGTAAAATCTTCCATACTCGTGTTGTTAGGGGGATTAGAACCCCGTTTCTCCTCCGAGGAAACCACTGCGTTGAAGTCCCCTGCAATGACCCACGACCCCTTCAAACTATTACTGAGAGAGGCTAGCTCGCTCCACAACTCTCTACGCTGAATTCTGCAATAGCGCCTGTACACAATCGACAGGAAGAAGGGATCTGAAGATGGGCTGATAGTCGCCTTCAAGGTAATCATTTGGACAGAGGAAGCCACTACCGAGACATTTAACTGATTTTCATGAAAAAACCATATTTTACTGCCTAGGTCGCTGTTGGAAACTGAGGAGTGGAAGCTGATCTTCAACCCAGTTGCCACTCTCCTTTCATCCCTGAGCAGCGGATCAATGATCGCAACAACCTGTGGCTTAAACTTACGGACCATCTTTTTGAGTGCCCGGATCATAGGAGCATTTCCCACCCTGCGCGCATTCCATATGATTGCTCTATCCATCTATCACATGACCTGTGTTCGTTGCCCGTCTCTTCAATTTTTGGAGCCTATTATACCACCCACCCGTAGCATGATTTTCTACTTTTAACTTGGCTGCTCATTTCCTAGATTTTAGTTTCATTGAAGAAGGCTGTTGCTGTTGTTTAACTGGATCTATTGCTATTAAGTTTGACTCTGTTGACCTTTCCTTGGGTTGATCTTTGCAACTTTCTCGGTTGAAATAGGAAGACAAATCAACTGAGAATTCTCCTAGTCCACCAGCAGAGATGAAGTTGAGGTCAAGGCTCCATCGTCTCAGCTCGTTTAGAGTCAATTCCCTATCTATGTCGTGGATGCAGGCAATGTGACCTTGACCTAGATTTTGCAAGTGCAACAGTGAGACTCCACTCACTGAGGGTTGAGTACGGAGGAGATCCGTGAAGGTAGCATGAGCCATCTCATTGGGCACTCTACCTGATCACTGAGGAGAGGGGGTACACGAAAGTGGAATAGGCCGTGGGTGCAGCGAAGCATTGTCCTCATGATCAGCTTGGGTATCCTCCAAAGGAGCAGGCATTTCATGGATGTCAGTAGGGGGGAGGGGGAGGAAGAAGGTTGGTTGAGAAACGGTCAAAGAGATGAAGGATCAGATGAAGCGAGGGATTGGGCAGGCTTGGGCTAAGTCGGAGGTGGGGGAGGGACATAAGGAAGAGAGGAAATGGACAATTTGCAGGATCTGTAGATAAAACTAATAGGCTTGGGGGTGGGATCAATGCAAAGGTTATCAGAGCCAGACAGGACAGGATCTTCGAAGGAGCTGAGAGGGACAATGGAGGGATTTTGAAGGGTTACAGAAGGAACGGAAGGGGCCCCCTCCAACAAAAGAGGAGGGGGGAGGGTCAATTGTTGTTGTTCAACAGGTGTCTGGGTCGTGGGGTCGGGAAGGGCGGAATAGGTTTTCGTGGTGATGAGGGGGGAGGGGGTGGGGGAGACGTTAGGCCAGGCTAGGGCCGAAGAGGCATTCTGTCGAATAGGAAGTGGCACTGAGGTGTTGTCCGAAACCTTAGGTAGTGAGGCATTTTGACGAACAGGTCTTGGACTCGAGTTTGGGCGACCAGAATTTTCAAATGATTGCAGCACCCAGTCTTTGGTGACAATGTAGGACGGGACACTGCCGGAGAGTGGCCAGAATCTCTGTGAGAGAATCGGCTGTCCTCTAGAACCTCGAAAATAGGGAACACTCTGTCTTCAACCATCAAGCATCTGGTCGAATGGAAATGTGGATCCGAAGAGAGTCTGACTCTGACCCTTGCGAAGCTTAGGAATGTGGCGCGCTCAGCCGGAATGCTGTCGATTCTAGCTTGAGTTCGATTGCACTAATAATCAAACTGAATACGAAGCCTTGATAATTGGTTTAGAAATGTTGACCGATTTAGGAGCAAAACAGGTTCTGTTATGGGCATTTCCTTATTAGTGATAAACCCATTAATCGGTTCATGTAATTGTAGGAGTACGATTATACACTCGTATCATCTTTTCGCGACACAGTTGCTAAGTAGATATGATGAGGTCAAGTTAAAACATATAATTTAAGGGAGCAATATAAATGCAAATGAAATAATATGGTAGCATTAGGCCTTCAAATCGCCCAAGGATTTGAAGAGAGAATGGTGACCGTTTGGAGGAAGCCATTACCCTTAGTTTTTAAGATGAAAATAACCAACAAGATTTGTCAGGTCAAAGTGAGCGATAACAATTGGAGAGCTCCAATCATAGAATATCTTCGGTCTTCTCAGATGAAAGTTGGTCGAGACATTAGATGAATGGTTGTAAACTATGTGTTGATTGATGAAGAGCTATATCGAAAATGGACCAATGAATTGTTGTTGTGATGTTCAAACAAAAATGAGTCTATGTTAGCTATGGGTGAAGTGCATGAAGGAATGTGTGGAGCACATTACTTGGAAAAAAAATGAAGCTCAGACTTTGATGCTATAGATATTTTTCGCTGAACATGTTTGCTGATTGTAACCAATATGCTAATTAAAGGATGTAAAGCATGTCAAAAACATAGACTGATACAACATGTGCTTATGATTGAATTGCATCATATTGTTAAACCTTGTAATTTTGAAGATGAGTTATTGATTTGATAGGAAAAAATTATCCCATCATTCACTACAAGAAAAACAAGCAAAAGCTACGGCCAAAAACAGTAGCAAAAGTCCTTCTGCTACGGATATGATCCGTAGCATGTCCGCTGCTATTAGTGGGGTAGCTGTAGGTCTAGCTACGGACTATATTCGTAGCAATAAATACCAATCACTACGGATATAGTCCGTAGCAATAGATACCAATAGCTACAGATTATATCCATAGCAATACCTTTAGCTACTCCACTAATAGTGACGGACGTACTATGGATCATATCCGTAGCAAAAGGGATTTTATCCGTAACAATAGATATCAATTGCACCAATAATATCCGTAGCAATAGATATCAATAGCTACGGACAAAAGCCGTAGCATATAGCTACGGATTATATTTGTAGCTTTTTTTAAAAAAATTGTAATAATACGACCTGTTTCCATTGCAAGAACCTGCTGTGATTGATACCTCATCTAAGCTTAATGCTGATAGAAATAGTACATAAAATGCAATCAGAAAAAAATGAAATGATGTATTTATTACAAATAGCAATCAAATCATACAATGTATCCTACATTCACATTTCTAAATAAACAATACTTCACTTTGCTCAACCTGTCATAAGAATTACAACTAAGGCGTGCCCTCATGTGCAAAAAATAAATACACTCCAACACAGTAAACACCCTCCATATGCATTCAATAATGCTCACATTATTACAGAATTTTCTTCCTTCAGACGGTCAATTTTAGCAAATGAAGAAGATAGAGCTTCTTCTTTCCTTGAAACTGCAGATGTAACTTCTGTGGACTTCGACACAAGATCACTTTGAAGTACTGAAACCCTTCCCTTAAGAAAATGAATTTCATCCTCCACTGACTTCTTTAGTTTGTCAGCCTGTATAAAACAGCATTTATAGACACAATCATATAAGCATGCCTTTGTACACTTCTCAAAAGGAAGAAAAAAATACTTATATATGAAGAAATCGAAAATGTATTTATAAATCTTCTAAACTATGGCAAAATCCAACATGAGTAATGTGTTCAAACCTAGGATGGACTTTTAAACTCAAAACCTAGGTTTAGGTTAAGGTTGTAGGATTAGGTTTAGGTTAAGGTTATAGGTTTAGGTTATAGGTTATAGGTTATAGGTTATAGCTTTAGGGAATTAAGAATAGGTTAAGGTTTAGGTTTAGGAAATCAGGTTCGGGTTCGGGATCGGGTTTAGGTTTGGGTTTTCAAGTTTAGGTTTAGGTTTAGGAAATCGGGTTCGGGTTCGGGATCGGGTTTAGGTTTGGGTTTTCAAGTTTAGGTTTAGGTTTAGGTTAGGAAGTTGAGATTAGGATTAGGTGTAGGTTTAGGTTTAGGTTAGGGAGTTGAGATTAGGATTAGGTGTAGGTTTAGGTTTAGGGATTTGAGAATACATTTAGGTTTTAGGTTTAGGCTTGGGTTTTAAGGTTATAGGTTTAAGTTTTAGGTTTAGGTTTAGGTTAAGGTTAGGTTATAGGTTATAAGTTTAGGTTATAGGTTATAGGTTAAGGTTTAGGTTATGGGTTTTGGTTTAGGTTTAGGTTAAGGTTTAGGTTTAGGTTATAGGTTTAGGTTTAGGTTATAGGTTATAGGTTAAAGCTTTAGGGAATTGAGAATAGGTTAAGGTTTAGGTTTAGGAAATCGGGTTTGGGTTTGAGATCGGGTTTAGTTTGGGTTTTCAAGTTTAGGTTTAGGTTAAGGAGTTGAGATTAGGATTAGGTGTATGTTTAGGTTTAAGGATTTGAGAATACATTTAGGTTTTAGGTTTAGGTTAAGGTTATAGGTTTAGGTTAGGCTTAGGTATAGGTTATATGTTATAGGTTATAGGTTATAGCTTTAGGGAATTAAGAATAGGTTAAGGTTTAGGTTTGGGAAATCAGGTTCGGGTTCAGGATCGGGTTTAGGTTTGGGTTTTCAAGTTTAGGTTTAGGTTAAGGAGTTGAGATTAGGATTAGGTGTAGGTTTAGGTTTAGGGATTTGAGAATACATTTAGGTTTTAGGTTTAGGTTTAGGTTTTAGGTTTTAGGTTTAGGTTTAGGTTAAGGTTAGGTTATCGGTTATACGTTTAGGTTATAGGTTATAGGTTATAGGTTAAGGTTTAGGTTATAGGTTTTGGTTTAGGTTAAGGTTTAGGTTTAGGTTTAGGTTAGGTTTAGGTTAAGTTTAGGTTTATGTTTTAGGTTATAGGTTATGGGTTATAGTTTTAGGGAATTGAGAATAGGTTAAGGTTTAGGTTTAGGAAATCGGGTTCGGGTTCTGGATCGAGTTTAGGTTTGGGTTTTCAAGTTTAGGTTTAGGTTAAGTAGTTGAGATTAGGATTAGGTATAGGTTTAGGTTTAAGGATTTGAGAATACATTTATGTTTTAGGTTTAGGTTTTGGTTTTAGGTTTAGGTTATAGGTTTAGTTTAGGTTTAGGTGTAGGTTATAGGTTATAGGTTATAGGTTATAGCTTTAGGGAATTGAGAATAGGTTAAGGTTTAGGTTTAGGAAATCAGGTTCGGGTTCGGGATCGGGTTTAGGTTTGGGTTTTCAAGTTTAGGTTTAGGTTTAGGTTAGGGAGTTGAGATTAGGATTAGGTGTAGGTTTAGGTTTAAGGATTCGAGAATACATTTAGGTTTTAGGTTTAAGTTTAGGTTTTAGGTTATAGGTTAAGGTTATAGGTTTTGGTTTAGGTTTTAGGTTTAGGTTAAGGTTATAGGTTAGCTTATAGGTTTATGTTTAGGTTATAGGTTATAAGTTATAACTTTTGGGAATTGAGAGTAGGTTAAGGTTTAGGTTTAGGAAATCGGGTTCGGGTTCGGAATTGGGTTTAGGTTTGGGTTTTCAAGTTTAGGTTAAGTAGTTGAGATTAGGATTAGGTGTAGGTTTAGGTTTAGGGATTTGAGAATACATTTAGGTTTTAGATTTAGGTTAAGGTTTTAGGTTGTAGGTTTTAGGTTGTAGGTTTTAGGTTAAGGTTTAGGTTATAAGTTTTGGTTTAGGTTAAGGTTATAAGTTTAGGTTTAAGTTAGGTTTAGGTTTAGGTTATAGGTTATAGGTTATAGGTTATAGTTTTAGGGAATTGAGTATAGGTTAAGCTTTAGGTTTAGGAAATCGGGTTCGGGTAGGGGATCAAGTTTAGGTTTGGGTTTTCAAGTTTAGGTTTAGGTTAAGTAGTTGAGATTAGGATTAGGTGTAGGTTTAGGTTTAAGGATTTGAGAACACATTTAGGTTTAGGTTTAGGTTTAGGTTTTAGGTTTAGGTTAAGGTTATAAGTTTAGGTTATAGGTTATAGGTTATAGCTTTAGGGAATTGAGAATAGGTTAAGGTTTAGGTTTAGGAAATCAGGTTCGGGATCGGGTTTAGGTTTGGGTTTTCAAGTTTAGGTTTAGGCTTAGGTTAGGGAGTTGAGATTAGGATTAGGTGTAGGTTTAGGTTTAGGGATTTGAGAATATATTTAGGTTTTATGTTTAGGTTTAGGTTTTAGGTTATAGGTTTTGGTTTCGGTTTAGGTTTAAGTTTAAGGTTTAGGTTAAGGTTATAGGTTTAGGTTAGGTTTAAGTGTAGGTTATAGGTTATAGGTTATAGGTTTAGGTTAAGTTTAGGTTTAGGTTAGAGGTTATAGGTTAAGGTTTAGGTTTAGGTTATAGGTTATAGGTTGAGGTTTAGGTTTAGGTTATAGGTTTAGGGTGTAGTTTAGGTTAAGGGTGTGGTCCCTGCAAATACAGATATAAACACGGCCTGCTCTAATTAGTCAGGCCCTTCCAATGCTATCCATAGGAAATGGACAGCTTCATCATGGTCATAACAATAGTTCTTACCTTCTAGGGACCCCCGTTCAACATTTGGATAACTCCGATGCACATCTGGACTGCTTCATCAATTTCGAGATAATATATAAATATGGGCTTGTTCAAATGGCCAGGCCACCCATATTATTGTTCATAGAAAATGGACAGCTTCATTATGGTCATAACAGCGATTCCCACCTTCCAGGGACCCCCGCTCAACATCAGGATAGCTCCGACGCACATCCGGATCTACTTCATCAATTTCGAGATAATATATAAACATGGGCCTGTCCAAATGGCCAGGCCACTTCATCAATGAATCATATAGTATGAAGGAAAGAAGACTCACGAATTTAGCTAGCAAGGAGAGAAAGTGTGAGTGCTTGGAATGTTGCCCTTTCTTTGATAATGGATGCATATTCCATAATGCAATCTGAGAATGAGTAAGTTTTTTAGTTTCTCCGACAATGCATATGGGCATAGATTTACATATAAAGATTTTAAAGATTGTAAAACAGAGTAAATGTAAGACCCATATCCTAGTCCGTACTGTTCCATTGGCTTCCGCGGTCCTTCCAGTCGAATTCCGGCAACCTTTGCACCATATCCGACGTTTGCACGCGATCCTAAGCCGAGTCCTGCTTACAAAAGTTGGATCAAATCGAAACCTGTACCTTGGCGACTGCGCCGTCGCAGCGGTTCCAACACCGCGACTCACACACCGAACCGATACCCAGGGTAGAAGATGTAGGCCCACATTCAAGAAAACGCCACGCATATGAATTTCGAGAGAATCTCTATGACCTATCCCATCAATCAATCAATCAATCCCATCAATCAAGTACACATCGCACATCAAGTTAAGTACAAGCAACCCATACCCTATCCCTACCTCTCTCTTACATAAGTTACCTAAAGTCAACCCTCACATCACTTCATCCATCACTCAACCCATCACTCCATCATCTCTTATCATTCCCATCACCTCAATCTCTCTCTCATTTCTCAATCTCTCATGCAACCCAAACTCCATACGTCCAAGCTCTCTCCCTCCCAAATGCCAAGTGTGGTCCACTTTCCCTACTCTCTCATCTCCCATCTCAACCGTTAATCCATCATCTACCACCATCAAAAGAGAAGGCAAGGAGCTAAGGAGGCTAAGGGAGCAAGAAGGAGGCCTAGAGGTGGGTGATTTACTGTTGATTTTTAATTTGATGGCCCACCTAATATGTGTGTGTGTGGCCCACCATGAAGTATGCATTCTATCTAGGCCGTCCACCGAGTGGCCCACATGGTCGTCCGTTTGGACGTGCCTGATCAAAGGAAAAACACAATCATCGGATTGATCAAGTGGATCACGTTCATGTGGGACCCACCTTGATGTGTGGGCCACGTATAGGTGGGACCCACCACAATGATGTGTTTATCTATGCCGTCCAGTGTCCCTGGATGCTCAACGTGCTGGTGGCTACACGGAGTGCGTGTACTGACAGGGTGTGTACTTACAAGCAAAAAAAAAGAACTAAGAAAAACACAATCATCGGATTGATTAAGTGGGTCACGTTCATGTGGGACCCACCTTGATGTGTGGGCCACGTATAAGTGGGACCCACCATAATGATGTGTTTATCTATGCCGTCCAGCGTCCCTAGACGCTGGACGTGCTGGTGGCTACACGAAGTGCATGTACTAACAGGGTGTGTACTTACAAGCAAAAAAAAAAAAAGAAAGAAGAAAAGGTGCTTTCGGGGTGGGCCACTCGTGCAGGCCCCACCTTGATGTATGTATACAATCCAAGCTGTCCACCCTTCTCCTTAGATCATTTTAGGCGTTGAGCCAAACTTTGGTACCAATCCAATTCTCGGGCGGGCCATACCATAGGAAATAGCGGTAATACCGTTAAAACCCACCTTGAATCTTCTACTCGACAAGAATATGTCGCATATTGGCCTCATTTAGATGATCTTGGATCGTAGAACCCAGTGGTTAGGATGGATTTTTCGTACGTGGGCCCCACTTAGGAAAATCTGTAGAAAAACAGGTTTTTTTTTATAAAAAAAGGGCAGTCGATGCTGCTGCTGCTGAGGACGCAGCAGCGTCCTGCGCAGGTGGGCAGACGGACAGGTGGACGAGCTGGGGCTCACGGCCCCAGCTGTGGGCCCCACCGTGATGCGTTTCGAACATCAACTCCATGCATTTGATGGGTCCCCTCGGACCAGGAGGCCACCCCAAAAATTAGCCGTATACGGAACTCAGGTTGGCCACACCATCTAAAATCATGTGAAGACATGCCTAAAACATATAAAATCACTTGGTGGGGCCTACTTGAAATTTGAATGCAAGTGAAACCTGGTCTGAACCCTCAGCCAAGTGGCACATAATGGGTCGGCTGGATTTGTGAACCACATTAGGGTGGACTCCCTGTCCATGTGACCCTATCAACACGTTGTATGGCAAATAAATATTACAGTGGGCCCCCTGGTCCACGTGACCTTATGGATAGATTGGATGCAAATAAACAGTACAGTGGGCCCCCAAGGTCCGTGTGACCTTATAAACAGTTTGGGTGGCAAATATATATTACAGTGGGCCCTACCCTGGTCCATGTGACCTTATGAATAGTTGGATGCAAATAAACAGTATAGTGGGCCCAAGGTCCAAGTGACCTTATGAATAGTTTGGATGGCGCATAAACATTTTGGTGGGCCCCAGGTTAGATAGAAAATAAACATTTTAGTGGGCTCTAGGTCCTTGTGACCTCATCAGCAGGTTAGGTGGAAAATAAACATTATGGTGAGCCCCACTTATGTATGTATTGTGTCCACACCTTTCATCAGTGTGGACCTCCACCATGAAGTATGTGACTTATCTATGCCTTCCATCCCTATGGGACCTACCATGATGCATGAGTTTCATCCAAACTGTCCAACCATTTTGGAGATTATTTTAAGGCCATGTGTTGAGGCCCATCTTAGTGTATTTGTGGGCCGTCCATTGAGGCCCACCTTGATTTGTATAAGGCTCATATTATGAGGCCCATTGTGATGTATGCAAGGCTCATGGGTTATGGCCTATTGCAATGTATGTAAGGCCCGTTGGTGCAGCCCATTGATACGACCCACTTGATGAATATAAGGCCCATATGATACGACCTAATTGATGTATTTAAGGCCTAATGGGGCGCAATTAGGTCCATTACAATGCGTGATTCCTCCGTGGTGTATATAATGATGTTTATAACGGGTAGTGCCTTGGGAACAATGATGGTTAGAGGCCCACATTTTAAGGATGATGTCGGTTAAATGTCCGCATTGTCACTCTCCCTAGGGCCCATTAATAGGCCCATACTTGCAGTGTGTAGGCCGTCTAGGCCCATCTTTATTTTGATCAAAGCCCATCACCACATAACATGTATAGCATAGATCTATGATTCATGATCGTACACATCATATGTATGCCTGATATGAGAAGTGACTGATCATAGCATATGCCTTTGGGCAGATTGTTTATGAGCTCCCTGATAGACGTAGTCGCCCCACATGAGTGCTTGGTACGCGCAGGATTATTACATGTTTGGTAGGGTGATTCATACACTTGCATTGTGTGATCATGATTATTGTATGCCCTAGCAACATCACGGCCATAGCCTCCACAGACACATTGTAGGTGGCTGGGTTAGATACCAAAAATGTTTGGTTCTAGTATACGGGCGCCATAGATGTCCCTGGGTGAAAATTCCTAAACCCAATGGTACCAGAGGATGACTCCAATGTCGAGACCGAGTGGATATATGAGCGCACGAGGGCCGAATACCACGAGGTCACATCTCCCACTGTGTCGTGGTCGGTTGGAAAGGGGTGTGGCCTTACTCGCCCAAGGGTAGGGTGTCACGCCTCAAACTCGGAAACCAGGCTCACAAAATTCCCGATCGCCGAATCTGGCATCGACAGCCTCCGTAGAACCCCATTCTCGGCTCCCAGTGCCCATTCGCCAAGTTCCGATCCTGGGATGCTACAAGGAGGATTTTCAACATCAGTTTGATTCGTAATAAGCATAACCAAAGGCATAACCCACAAACAACAACCCAAAAACTCCATCACATTTCTACTATGATCAAAAACTTTACAAGTACAATGAGCATAAAGGGAAATACAAGGATGATAGACAAAAAGCTCTAAAAAGATCTGCTACGCGCCCAAGCCTCAACGCTGCTGCGATCCAACGTCACCTGCACGCAACGGTCGTGCATAAGCTTATAGAAAGCTTAGAGGGTGGTGAAAGTGTATGCTCAAGGTAGTAATGCAGCTATGCAGTATCAGAGTAATGCGGAACATACTGATGAATGCCAAGAATACCATTAGCCGTACCAAGGTCATGCGGTGCAGAGAATGATGTCGGCCATACCAAGGCCATGCAATGCGAAATGCAACTTAAGCATACAAATCCTCATCTAAGTCCACATATCAATACAGTTAAAAATCTAAAATATCACCGGGGTCTAGTACACTCCAAGCCAGATTGCCGCCCCATCGCGCGCAATAAGGTGAGTGGAAAAGACCTCACTATCCGCCTGCCAATATCGGGCTCGGCTCGGCTCGTCAATAGCGGAACCATTCCTCGAGCTGGTCAGACTCAGCCTAGCATTGCCCCCTACTCTCGGGCAGGGAAGGCCGCACCCCCTTCCAACTGACCACGACACAGTGGAAAGCGCAACCGTCTGGTAATCGGCACTCAGCGCTCATGCATCCACTCGGTCTAGACGTTGGAGCAACCTCCTGGTACCATAAGGGTTTAGGGACTTTCACCCAGGGATATCTATCGCACCCCATGTAGAACAGTATTTTCGGTATCCAATCTTGCCAACCACGATACGTCTGTGGAGGCTACAGCCCTGATGTCGCTAGGGCGTACAGTAACCATATCACACAATGCGAATGCATAAATCACACTATCCAGTCATGCAGCAATCTTGCGCATATCGTGCGCTCATGTAGGACAACACCCCTGTACGGGGCCCCTAGACAATCTGCCCGAAGGCATATGCTATGATCAGTCATTTCTCATATCAAGCATACGTATGATGCATATGATCATGAATCATGGAACTAAACATGTTATATAAGATGAATGATAATCATAACAAAGATGGGCCTAGATGGCCTACACATCAGACATACGAGCCTAACAATGGGCCCTAGGGAAAGTCGTAATGCGGACATTTAACCACACTATACTTGCAATGTGGACGTCAAACCAACATTGCTCCCAAGGTACGACTGCCACAAATATCATTACATAAATTATGTTGGGACCACACATTGCAATGGACCTTAGGTACATCCATTGGGCCTTAAATACATCAAATGAGCCAATTCACATGGGCCTTATATTCATCAAGTGGGCCACATCAATGGGCCGCACCAATGGGTCCTATGTACATTGCAATGAGCTATAACCCGTGGGCCTTAGGATGCATTAAATGGGCCTAATCTCATGGGCCTTATGAGTATCAAATTGGACTCGCCAATTGGGCCCCATATGTACATCAAATGGGCCTCAACCCATTGGCCCCATTACAATCTTAATGGGCCTCGACCCATTGGCTCTATTACATCTTAATGGGCCTCGATCATGGCCCACAAGTGAACTGAAATGGGCCTCCCACCATCAATAAATTATATATACTATAATATATATATATATATAACATATATATATATAAATACATATAACATATAATATTATATATAATATAATATTATATATATATATACACACACACGTGCCCACACGCACGCACACGTACACAGCAGGCACGCACCCACCCACACACGCACGCACACACATCAGTGGGCTCCACCGTCCAGGCGGACGGTGGTAATGAAATACATACATCCATGTGGGCTCCATGTGGGGCCCACCGCAATGTTTCTATGCCATCCAACCCGTTGACAAGGCCGAGTGGGCCTAGATGGAGGGTGGGAGCAATTTTCACCCTGATCCAAAACTTCTGTGGACCCCAAATGGGTTTCAAAGGTAGAGGTTCAATCCCACTGTTCCATACGGTGTGGGCCACCTGAGTCTTGGATCGCGCTGATTTTTGGGGTGGGCCCATGTCAGGGGGTGGCCCACCCTATGAACGGTTTAGATGGTATATAAACATCAAGGTGGGGCCCACAACTACAGCTGTGGGTGGCTGCACATAGGCCCGTCCGCCCGGACGCTGGCGTGCGTAGGTAGCGCTGCTGCCTTCTGACACAGCAGCAGTAGCTGCTGTGTTGTTTTAATTTTTTTTTTCTAGATTTCTCATGGATTTTGCAGGTGGGGTCCACATCTTGTAAATCCATTCCGTCCAATGGCTCTCCATGCCTCACGACAGTCAAAACAAGCCCAATATTGGACCTGTTTCAGTGTATAGAAGTAATAGGGGATGTTTCAATGGTATGCCCACTGTTTGCCATGTTATGGCCCGCCTGGAAGTCTGATTGGTCCCATCTTCTGGCTCAACGCCTAAAACAATCTTGGGAAAGGAATGGACGGCATGGATTTAATACATACATCAAGATGTGAGTGGGCCACCCAAAGTTGAACCAAGCTACTATTTGTGTTTTCTCATTAAAACGTCCAGCGTCCAGAGACGCTGGACAGTCTGCCATATAAGGTGAGCCTGCTCAGGTGGGCCACCACTGATGAATGGTGTGGGTACTACACATATAAGGTGGGTCCCCACTTAAATAAAATACATACTACATGGTGGGGTCTATTCAAGTGGGCCACACAATCATATCAAGATAAGGAAAATAAGAAAAGAAAAAAAGATAGGGAGAGAGAGAGAGATAGAGAGTGAGACCCGCGTGATGGAGGGACCCCGGCACTATGGGCCCTCCCTTGCACTAAATCATACATCAAGTGGGTCCCATTACATGTGGGCCCATTAAAAATTAAATCCAACGGTGGAGATCCCTCCTCCACTAAATTAGATGGTCTAGATGACCCTAAGCATGCAAAGAAATAAACATCATGATGGGGTCCATGATGAATGGCCCCATCATGGAATGATCATGATGATCCAAGTGGGCCATCGGCCACATCTTAGGGTCCAAAGTGAGATCCAAACCATTGATCGGTTGGCCTCACTTGGCCCATCTTAAAAATATCAAAATCTACCCTATCAAGGCACCCACCACTTGATCTTCTTGCTCCCTTGGCTTCCTTAGCTCCTTGTGCTTCTTTTTGATGGAGGAAGATGAGAAATGGATGGTTGAGATGAGAGATGAAGGGGGTAGGAAAGGTGGGCCTCACAAATGCAATTTTCTCACCATGGGAGGACTCATACGTATGAATTTTTGCTATGGGAGAGTTTGAATGAGAGAGAGACTTGTAAAGGAGAGAGAGAGAGGGAGTGATGGGTGATGGAGTGATGGATGGGAGAGAGGGATGGGTGTAAGAAGCCTTTTTTTACTTTTTTGGCAAAAGGTGTAAGAGGAGTTATGGGTTGTAAGAAACTTTTGACTTTTGGGGCTTGCTTGGAAAATGGTGAAAGTTGATGTGTACTTGACATGATGGGATTGATTGATTGATGTGACACCTTGTAGAGATTCCCTTGGAATTCGCACGCGCGGTGTTTCCTCGCACCGAACGCTGGCCCACAACTCCTGACCAGAGTATCGCATCAGCGCGTGAGTCGCGGGGTCGGAACCGTGACGACGACACGGTCGCTAAGGTACGAGTCCTGGGTTAAGTCGACTCGGGTTGACGGCACGAGAATCCAGGTCGCGCGCAAATACCGGTTAAGGGTCGAAGGTTGCCGGAATTCGACCGGAAAGACCGCAGAAGCCTAAGGAATGGTACGGTCTAGGATACGGGGCTTACAGCTCTCCCCTCCTAATAGAAATTTCGTCCTCAAAATTTACACAATCATCGCAACTAGGCAGAACTCAAGAGGGAGAAGAAACATAACATCACTATATAAAATCAGAGATAACATACAACATACAACACATAATCAATCATAAAAAAGATGGGGATAACGCTCTCGAATCTCAGCCTCGCGCTCCCAAGAAGCCTCCTCAACAGAATGGTGACCCCACTAAACCTTCACCAACGGAATGACCTTAGTCCGAAGGACCTACTCCTTCCGATCAAGGATATGGACTGGCTGCTCAATATAGGAAGCGTCCTCATGAACCTCTAACGGCTGCCAATCGATAACAGGAACGATGTCTGACCCACACTTCCTCAACATGGAGACATGAAAAATGTTATGGACGCCAGACAACTGAGATGGCAAGGCAAGCCGATAGGCCACGGCGCCAACGCGCCCAGTGATCTCAAAAGGTCCTATGAATCTCGGGGCAAGCTTGCCCTTCGCTCCAAATCGAACTACGCCCTTCATGGGCGAGACCTTGAGATACACATGGTCCCCTACATCAAACTCCAAGGGACGACGCCGACGATCAGCAAAACTCTTCTGCCGGCTCTGAGCTGTGCGCATCCTCTGTCTGATGATAACAATAGCCTCTGACGTCTCCTGCACAAGCTCGGGACCTAAGAGACGACGCTCTCCAACCTCGGTCCAACAACTCGGTGATCTGCATGGTCTGCCATATAGTGCCTCAAAAGGAGCCATGCCGATGGTCGCCTGATAGCTGTTATTGTATACGAACTCAGCCAATCACAGATGCTCATCCCAGCTACCCCCGAAATCAATCGCGCAGGCCTGAAGCATATCCTCAAGGATCTAGTTGACCATCTCGGTCTGGCCATCGGTCTGCGGATGGTACGCGGTGCTGAGCTGCAAATCAGAACCCATCGCTCTTTGAAAGCTCCCCCAAAACTGAGACGTGAACCTCGGGTCTTGGTCAGAAACGATCGAGACTAGAACGCCATGCAGTCTCACGATATCCTCGATGAATAATCTCGCAAGCCGGTCCAAAGGCCAAGTCGCACGTATCGCAATAAAATGTGCCGACTTCGTCTGTCGATCAACGACAACCCAGATGGCGTCATGACCGCGCTGAGTCCTCGGCAAGCCCATAATGAAATCTGTTGACACGTGCTCCCACTTCCACATCGGGACACTCAACGGTTGCAATAGACCAGGGGGTCTCTGATGATCGACCTTGACACGCTGGCATGTGTCACACGTGGCCACAAAACTGGCGATCTGGCGCTTCATCCCCGCCCAAAAATACTGTCGCTTCATATCGCGGTACATCTTCGTCGAGCCAGGATGGATAGAAAATCACGATCGATGTGCCTCGGTCATAAGATCTCTACGTAGCTCAGGAATATCCGGGACACATAATCGGCCTCTGGAGCGAAGTCCACCATCTGTACCAATCTGCCAATCTGCCTGACCCTCGGATGCTGCCTCTGCTCGGTAATCTTGTAGCGACTCGTCTGCCTGCTGAGCCTCGATCACCCTTGCGACAAGAGAGGGTTGAATCGACAGGCTCGATAACTGCACAATAGAAGACTGCAAGCCAAACTCAAAGTCGTACTCTGCTATATCCTCGAGCATCCTCCACTCCTGAATCATCATATGCGCCACCAGGCCTCGTGGCTGACGGCTGAGGGCATCTGCCACCACGTTCGCCTTACTTGGGTGGTACTGGAGATCGAAATCATAGTCCTTCAGGAGTTCCATCCAGCGCCTCTGCCTCATGTTCAACTCAGACTGCGAGAAGAGGTACTTCAAGCTCTTGTGATCAGAAAAGAGCTCGAACCTAACCCCATAGAGATAGTGTCTCCACACCTTTAATGCGAAGACAACTGCAGCCAACTCTAAATCATGCGTGGGGTAGTTCAGCTCATGGACCTTGAGCTGGCGAGACGCGAAAGTCACTGGTCTCCCGTACTGCATCAGGACAGCAGCCAAACTAATATGCGAGGCATCGGTGAATACAATAAATCCGTCACTCCCAGAGGGAAGAGTGAGGACAGGAGCGGACGTCAGACGGTCCTTTAACTCCATAAACGCTCTCTCGCAGGCGTCACTCCAAATAAACTCTGCGCCCTTCCGAGTCAACCTGGTCAATGGGGCTGCAATACGAGAGAAGCCCTCAATAAAATACCGGTAGTAGCCCGCTAAACCAAGGAAACTGCCGATCTCGAACGCAGTCGTGGGCTGGCCCCACTGACGCACTGCCTCAACCTTCGAGGGGTCCACTGCGACACCCTTCCTCGTCACCACGTGATCGAGGAACTTCACCTCCTCCTGCCAAAACTCGCACTTCTCCAGTTTCGCATACAACTGGTGTGCGCGGAGGGTCTGCAACGTAACCTCCAAATGCTGCTCGTGCTCCTCACGAGTCCTCGAATAGATCAGAATGTCGTCAATGAAGACTACAACAAACTGATCGAGATACGGGCGGAAGACCTCGTTCATCAACTGCATGAACACTGCTGGCGCATTGGTCAGTCCAAAGGACATGACCTGAAACTCGAAATGACCATAATGCGTCCTGAATGCTGTCTTCGGAATGTCCTCCTCTCGGACCCGAATCTGATGATAACCGGAACGCAAGTCAATCTTCGAAAAGAACTGTGCACCCTGCAGCTGATCAAACAAATCATCAATCCTCGGGAGCGGGTACTTGTTCTTGATCGTGACCTTGTTGAGCTCGCGGTAATCTACGCAAAGCCTTAACGAACCATCCTTCTTCTTCACGAAGAGTACCGGTGCTCCCACGGCGAACTGCTCGGACGGATAAAGCCTAACTCACGCAACTCGTCCAACTGCTTCTGCAGTTCCCGCAACTCTAATGGTGCCATACGATATAGGGCCTTTGAAATAAGTGCAGTACCGGGCACGAGATCAATCTGAAACTCGGTGAGTCGACGAGGCGGTAATCCCGGAATCTCCTGAAACACATCGGGAAAATCGCAAACCACAGGCAACTGGTCGACACTCACCGCTATGGGCTCCTCTATGGCACAAGACATCAAACAAGACAGCGGCTCTCCTCTGGGCTAAGCAATAAACTGAAACTACAACAAGCAAGGTATACAAAACGTGACTGTCCTTGCGGAACAATCCAATATGGCGTGGTACTCGGCAAGCCAATCCATGCCCAGGATGACGTCGAACTCGGACATCGGCAAAGCAAACAGGTCGACAGGCAAAAACATATCCCTAACTAAAACGGGGCAAGACGAGCAAAATCGGCCCAACACTGCAGTCTTTTCCAAGGGAGTTGATACTGTCAACCCCTCACAAGCAGACTCCAATGGCAAACCAGTCGATCGGCAAAAACTCTCAGCCACAAATGAATGAGATGCACCAGAATCAAACAACACACGTGCAATGCATGCAGATACTGGAAGTATACCCTCAACGACTCCTCCAGATGACTGAGGATCCTGCTGGGCCGCATAGAATCGAGCCTGAGTCGGCTGGGGAGGTGCTTGTCCCCTCTGAGCGTGCTGCTGCTGCTGTTGTCGCTGAGGCGGTCGAAACTGCTGCCTCTGCTGCTGCGGCCTCGGAGGCTGGTGCTGATGCTGCTGCTGAGGTGGCCTCGGTGGTGGGGGCTGCTGTCGCTGCTGCTGTGGGGGCCTCTGCTGCTGCCGTAGGGGTCTCTGCTGCTGCTGTGGTGGTGGAGGCTGCTGTGGACCTCTCTACTGCTGCTACTAGGGGCGAGGACACTCCCACATACGGTGTCCTGCCACACCGCACCTAAAACAAGTGCCGGTGAACTTCCTCGGAGGTGGTGCTGGAGGTACTGGAGGTGCTGCTGGCGCTCGGAAGGCTGGGCGACCCGTGTGCCTCTGCTGTGGTTGACCCTGCTGCGTATCACTGAAAGAAGCCTGCCTCTTCCGGTCTCTCCTCTAACCGCGATCAGACTGAGAACCGTCCCACTCAGCCTCAAAAATCTGGGCCTTCCACACCACTTCCTCAAAGGTAGGGAGCTCATGCCTAATAATACGGCCTCGAAGACCATAACGCAAGCCGCCCTCAAATCGACGGGCTCTCCGCTCCTCATCATCCACTAAATAAGGTGCAAATAGGGACAGTGCTACAAAACGAGCGGCATACTGAGCTACTGTCATATTACCCTCCACCAAGGCCTCAAACTCCAACGCTCGCTGCCGTCGGATGTGATCAGGAAAATACTGTCGGTCAAACCGATCCATAAAATCCTCCCAAGTCCAAATAAAATCAGTGCCCGCTGCTCGAGAGACTGACATCCACCAGTGCTCAGCCTCACCATGAGGGAGAAATACGGCTAATCGGACTCGCCGCTCGGTCGCGCATCCCATCGTCTCAAATATCTTCTCTACATCGGCGCGCCATCTCTCAGCCACGGTCGGGTCTGGCTCACCCTGGAAATGCGAGGGATCGAGGCGTCGGAACTCTCGAAGGAGGGCACTCGAGCGCTCCTGCTCTGCCTGTGCTAGTGAAACGACTGGGGGTCTGCCCTGCCCCTGAAGTGCGGCCGTCACAGCCTGCAGCATCTGCTGTAACTGGGAAGCACTCACGGATACGGTCGGCTCCGCACCGGTCTCTGGTGGAGGAGCTGCACCCATAGGCTGGGCAGCATGAATCCCTGGTAGAGGAGCGGCATCCTCAGGCTGGGCAGCAGGAATCTCGGGTGGTGGGGCAGGAATCGTAGGTGGTAGTGCGGGAGCTGCAGGTGGTGGAACCGGAGTCTCAGGTGGTAGTGCGGGAGTCAATCGGGTCACTCTCCTGCGCGCCATGTCCTACAGGAAAGAGCGAAGGTGCCTAATCAACCTTAAAAACTCTCGGAGGCACACTCGTTAAGGGTCGGTAATAAGAAATCGCTAGGTTATCCGAACTTAGGACTTAAATCATTCATAGCAGACATGTAATGTTGTTCTTGATTATTCCCGAGTTATGCTCTGATACCAACTTCTGTCACGCCCCAAACTCGAAAACCGGGCTCCCAAAATTCTCGATCGCCGAATCTGGCGCTGACAGCCTCCGTAGAACCCCATTCTCGGCTCCCAGCGCCCATTCGCCAGGTTCCGATCCTGGGATGCTACAAGGAGGATTTTCAACATCAGTTTGATTCGTAATAAGCATAACCAAAGGCATAACCCACAAACAACAACCCAAAAACTCCATCACATTTTCACTATGATCAAAAACTTTACAAGTACAATGAACATAAAGGAAAATACAAGGATGATAGACAAAAAGCTCTAAAAAGATCTGCTACGCGCCCAAGCCTCAACGCTGCTGCGATCCAACGTCACCTGCACGCAACGGTCGTGCATAAGCTTATAGAAAGCTTAGAGGGTGGTGAAAGTGTATGCTCAAGGTAGTAATGCAGCTATGCAGTATCAGAGTAATGCGGAACATGCTGATGAATGCCAAGAATACCATTAGCCGTACCAAGGCCATGCGGTGCAAAGAATGATGTCGGCCATACCAAGGCCATGCAATGCGAAATGCAACTTAAGCATACAAATCCTCATCTAAGTCCACATATCAATACAGTTAAAAATCTAAAATATCACCGGGGTCTAGTACACTCCAAGCCAGATTGCCGCCCCATCGCGCGCAATAAGGTGAGTGGAAAAGACCTCACTATCCGCCTGCCAATATCGGGCTCGGCTCGGCTCGTCAATAGCGGAACCATTCCTCGAGCTGGTCAGACTCAGCCTAGCATTGCCCCCTACTCTCGGGCAGGGAAGGCCGCACCCCCTTCCAACTGACCACGACACAGTGGAAAGCGCAACCGTCTGGTAATCGGCACTCAGCGCTCATGCATCCACTCGGTCTAGACGTTGGAGCAACCTCCTGGTACCATAAGGGTTTAGGGACTTTCATCCAGGGATATCTATCGCACCCCATGTAGAACAGTATTTTCGGTATCCAATCCTGCCAACCACGATACGTCTGTGGAGGCTACGGCCCTGATGTCGCTAGGGCGTACAGTAACCATATCACACAATGTGAATGCATGAATCACACTATCCAGTCATGCAGCAATCCTGCGCGTATCGTGCGCTCATGTAGGGCAACACCCCTGTACGGGGCCCCTAGACAATTGCTCGAAGGCATATACTATGATCAGTCATTTCTCATATCAAGCATACGTATGATGCATATGACCATGAATCATGGAACTAAACATGTTATATAGGATGAATGATAATCATAACAAAGATGGGCCTAGATGGCCTACACATCAGACGTACGAGCCTAATAATGGGCCCTAGGGAAAGTCGTAATGCGGACATTTAACCACACTATACTTGCAATGTAGACGTCAAACCAACATTGCTCCCAAGGCACGACTGCCACAAATATCATTACATAAATTATGTTGGGACCACACATTGCAATGGACCTTAGGTACATCCATTGGGCCTTAAATACATCAAATGAGCCAATTCACATGGGCCTTATATTCATCAAGTGGGCCACATCAATGGGCCGCACCAATGGGTCCTATGTACATTACAATGGGCTATAACCCGTGGGCCTTAGGATGCATTAAATGGGCCTAATCTCATGGGCCTTATGAGTATCAAATGGGCCTTGCCAATTGGGCCCCATATGTACATCAAATGGGCCTCAACCCATTGGCCCCATTACAATCTTAATGGGCCTCGACCCATTGGCTCTATTACATCTTAATGGGCCTCGATCATGGCCCACAAGTGAACTGAAATGGGCCTCCCACCATCAATAAATTATATATACTATAATATATATATATATAACATATATATATAAATATATGTAACATATAATATTATATATAATATAATATTATATATATACATATAACATATAATATTATATATAATATAATATTATATATATATATATACACACACCAACACACATACGTGCCCACACGCACGCACACGTACACAGCAGGCACGCACCCACCCACACACGCACGCACACACATCAGTGGGCTCTACTGTCCAGGCGGACGGTGGTAATGAAATAAATACATCCATGTGGGCTCCATGTGGGGCCCACCGCAATGTTTCTATGCCATCCAACCCGTTGACAAGGCCGAGTGGGCCTAGATGGAGGGTGGGAGCAATTTTCACCCTGATCTAAAACTTCTGTGGACCCCAAATGGGTTTCAAAGGTAGAGGTTCAATCCCACTGTTCCATACGGTGTGGGCCACCTGAGTCTTGGATCACGCTGATTTTTGGGGTGGGCCCATGTCAGGGGGTGGCCCACCCTATGAACGGTTTAGATGGTATATAAACATCAAGGTGGGGCCCACGGCTACAGCCGTGGGTGGCTGCACATAGGCCCGTCCGCCCGGACGTTGGCGTGCGCAGGCAGCGCTGCTGCCTTCTGACACAGCAGCAGTAGCTGCTTTGTTGTTTTAATTTTTTTTTTTTGATTTCTAGATTTCTCATGGATTTTGCAGGTGGGGTCCACATCTTGCAAATCCATTCCGTCCAATGGCTCTCCATGCCTCACGACAGTTAAAACAAGCCCAATATTGGACCTGTTTTAGTGTATAGAAGTAATAGGGGATGTTTCAATGGTATGCCCACTTTTGCCATGTTATGGCCCGCCTGGAAGTCTGATTGGTCCCATCTTCTGGCTCAACGCCTAAAACAATCTTGGGAAAGGAATGGACGGCATGGATTTAATACATACATCAAGGTTAGGCCTACATGAGTGGGCCACCCAAAGTTGAACCAAGCTACTATTTGTGTTTTCTCATTAAAACGTCCAGCGTCCAGAGACGCTGGACAGTCTGCCATACAAGGTGGGCCTGCTCAGGTGGGCCACCACTGATGAATGGTGTGGGTACTACACATATAAGGTGGGTTCCCACTTAAATAAAATACATACTACATGGTGGGGTCCATTCAAGTGGGCCACACAATCATATCAAGATAAGGAAAATAAGAAAAGAAAAAAAGATAGGGAGAGAGAGAGATAGAGAGTGAGACCCGCGTGATGGAGGAACCCCGGCACTATGGGCCCTCCCTTGCACTAAATCATACATCAAGTGGGTCCCATTACATGTGGGCCCATTAAAAATTAAATCCAACGGTGAAGATCCCTCCTCCACTAAATTAGATGGTCTAGATGACCCTAAGCATGCAAAGAAATAAACATCATGATGGGGTCCATGATGAATGGCCCCATCATGGAATGATCATGATGATCCAAGTGGGCCATCGGCCACATCTTAGGGTCCAAAGTGAGATCCAAACCATTGATCGGTTGGCCTCACTTGGCCCATCTTAAAAACATCAAAATCTACCCTATCAAGGTACCCACCACTTGATCTTCTTGCTCCCTTGGCTTCCTTAGCTCCTTGTGCTTCTCTTTGATGGAGGAAGATGAGAAATGGATGGTTGAGATGAGAGATGAAGGGGGTAGGAAAGGTGGGCCTCACAAATGCAATTTTCTCACCATGGGAGGACTCATACGTATGAATTTTTGCTATGGGAGAGTTTGAATGAGAGAGAGACTTGTAAAGGAGAGAGCGAGAGGGAGTGATGGGTGATGGAGTGATGGATGGGAGAGAAGGATGGGTGTAAGAAGCCTTTTTTGACTTTTTTGGCAAAAGGTGTAAGAGGAGTTATGGGTTGTAAGAAACTTTTGACTTTTGGGGCTTGCTTGGAAAATGGTGAAAGTTGATGTGTACTTGACATGATGGGATTTATTGATTGATGTGACACCTTGTAGAAATTCTCTCAGAATTCGCACGCGTGGCGTTTTCTCGCACCGAATGCTGGCCCACAACTCCTGACCAGAGTATCGCATTAGCGCGCGAGTCGCGGCATCGGAACCGCGGCGACGACGCGGTCGCTAAGGTACGAGTCCTAGGTTAAGTCGACTCGGGTTGACGGCACGAAAATTCAGGTCACGCGTAAATACCGGTTAAGGGTCGAAGGTTGCTAGAATTCGACCGGAAAGACCGCAGAAGCCTAAGGAACGGTACGGTCTAGGATACGGGGCTTACATAGGGGGCAATACTAGGCTGAGTTTGACCAGCTCACGAATAGGTCCACTATCAACATGCCGGATAAGTATTGGGAGACTATTGACTAGGCGGATAGTGAGGTTTCTTATGCTCACTTGGACTGTGCGGCTAGGAGAGCAGTAGTGCCACTTAGAGTGTACTAAACCCCAATAATTATCCAAAATGAGAGCTATACTGATGTATGATGAGGATTGGCATGCTTGAGTTATATCTCGCATCGCATGGCCGTGTTATGGCTGATAGCATTCTTATCTTGCACCGCATAGCCTTGGTACGGCTGATTGCATTCATGTACTCATCAGTATGATTCCGCATTACTCTAACCTTACATTCTGAGCACACTTATATTGCTCACACACTTACACCGCCCTCTAAGCTTTCTATAAGCTTATGCACGATTGATGCGTGCAGGTGACGCTAGGACACAGCCGTAGCATAGTAGCAGCAGTAGCGTGCAGACGAGCTTTTGGAGTTTTTATCTTTTGTATTATCTTGTATTCCCTTAAGATGCATTGTACTTAAAAGTTTTTTATCATAGTGGATTTTGTGATGGTGTTCTTGTGGTTATTATTCGTGGGTTATGCTTATGGTTATGCTCATTATGAATCAAAATGATATTAGAAATCTTCCTTGTAGGATCCTAGGATCGGAACCTGGTAAATGGGTGCTGGGAGCAGAGAATGGGATTCTACAGAGGCTGTCGGCGTCGGATTCGGTGATCAAAAATTTTATGAGCCCGATTTCTGAGTTTAGGGCATGACAGAAGTTGGTATTAAAGTATAACTTGAAAATAACAGAGAACAACATCACATGTTTACTATGAGTTTAGGACGATTAAGTTTCGACTGCGAAACCTTCCAATTGAATTCCCTAAGGTGCGATTCTTAAGGTTGATCGGCATCCTTATTTTTCCTATAAGACTTGCTGTGTAGGCGAGTAACCCGATCGACTCCCGTTCCACCACCTGATGCTCCCACTTTACCACCTGCGCCTCCTGTTCCACCGCTAGAGATCCCTGCTCCACAGCCTGAGGATGTCGTTCCTTCACCTGATGCCGGTGCAGATCCGACCCTGCCTGTGAGTGCCTCGTAGTTACAGCAGATGTTACAGTCTGTGACTGCTACACTTCAGGGGTAGGGCAGGCACCCAGTTGTTTCTCCAGCCCAGGCCGAGCAGGAGCCCGCGAGTGCCCTTCTTTGAGAGTTCAGATAGCTTGATCCCCCACATTTTCAGGGCGAGCCAGATCTGACTGTACCCAAGAGATAGCGCTCCGATGTGGAGAAGATCTTCGATACCATGTCATATACGACCGAGCAGCGAGTCCAGTTGGTAGTATTTCTTTTCCAGGGCGAGGCCGTGCACTGGTGGACCTCTGTTATCCGTGTTGCAGGACCTGATTATATCTGGACTTGGATGACTTTATCGATGGATTCGAGGAGCAGTACTTCCTTGACCACATTCGACATCAGAGAGCACTAGAGTTTGAGACTCTGGTGCAGGGGGACATGACCGTGGCGTAGTACGCGGCCCATTTTGTGGTGCTATCGAGGTTCGTGCCATATAAGGTTGATGATGAGGGGTGGAAGGCCCGCCGTTTCGAGAACGGCTTACGTGATGGTCTTCGAGGCCGTGTGATTGGGTACGAGCTTCCGACTTTCCAGGCAATTGTACGGAGGGCCCAGATTTATGAGACTGAGTGGGCCGGCTCACAGAGCAACCGAGATCAAAGGAGGGGTCAGAATCGGAAGAGGCAGGCCCCCCTTTAGTAGCTCCTAGCAGCATCGACGGCTATAGAGGTATAGGAGTCACCCACCTGCTAGAGCACCAGCAGCCCTAGCAGTACCTCCAGTGCCACCCCAGCAGCCATTTTCAGGGGCCTGTTTTGGATGTGGTGGGACAGGGCACCGCCTGTCTGAGTGCCCTCGCCCTCATCTACAGCCGCCGAGAGCACCACAGCAGCCTTCACAGCAGTAGCCGAGAAGATTGTAGCAGCCTCCAGCACAGCAGCGACCCCATCAGCAGTGA
This sequence comes from Magnolia sinica, assembly GCF_029962835.1. Classification (NCBI taxonomy): domain Eukaryota; kingdom Viridiplantae; phylum Streptophyta; class Magnoliopsida; order Magnoliales; family Magnoliaceae; genus Magnolia; species Magnolia sinica. The sequence goes on from NC_080584.1 coordinate 63,947,009, forward strand.
CCGTAGCCACCTCAGCACTGAGGCCTCAGTAGCAGCAGAGACAGCAGTACAGGCCGCCGCAGAGGCAGCAACAGCACCAGGGACCTCTGAGGGGATAGGCACCTCCCCAGATAGCTCAGGCTAGATTCTACGAGACTCAGCAAGAACCTCAGTCATCTAACGGAGTCATTGAGGGTATTCTTTCTGTCTCCGCATGTATCGTGCGTGTACTGTTTGATTCCAGTGCATCGCATTCATTCATGTCTAAGGATTTTTGTTATTCGACTAGATTGTCAACAGAGTCTGCTTGCGAGGGGTTGACCGTGTCGATGCCCTTGGGGAAGACCACGGTATTGTGCCATTTTTGTTCATCTTGCTCGGTCTGGTCAGTGATATCTTTTTACCCTCTGATTTATTTGTGCTGCCGATGTCAGATTTCGACGTCATCCTGGGCATGGATTGGCTTACCGAGTACCACGCCGTGTTGTACTATTCTGCGAAGACCGTCACATTCTTTATACCCGGCTTGCCACAGTTTCAATTTGTCATCGAGCCTTGAGGAGAGCCGTTGTCATGCTTGATGTCCTGCGCCGTCAAGGAGCCCATTCCCATTTGTATTGATCAGTGGCCGGTTATTTACGATTTCCCCGACGTGTTCCAGGAGATTCCAGGATTGTCGCCGCGCCATCATATTGAGTTCCAAATTGATCTTGTGCCTGGTACCATGCCTATCTGGAAGGCCCCGTACCGTATGACACCGATGGAGTTGCGTGAGCTGCAGCGGCAGTTGGACGAGTTGCGTGAGTTGGGATTCATTCGTCCAAGCAGTTCGCCTTGAGGAGCACCGGTACTCTTCGTCAGGAAGAAGGATGGTTCGTTGAGGCTCTGCATAAATTACCGCGAGCTCAACCAAGTCACGATCAAGAACAAGTACCCGGTCCCGAGGATAGACGATTTATTTGATTAGCTGCAGGGTGCAAAGTTCTTTTCGAAGATTGACCTGCGTTCCAGTTATCATCAGATTCGTGTCCGAGAGGAGGACATCTTGAAGATGGCTTTTAGGACGCATTACAGTCATTTTGAGTTTTAGGTCATGTCCTTTGGACTGACCAATGCGCCTGCAGTCTTCATGCAGTTGATAAATGAGGTCTTCCGTCCGTATCTCGATCAGTTTATTATGGTATTCATCGATGACATTCTGATCTATTCGAGGACCCGTGAGGAGCATGAGCAGCATCTGGAGATCGTTTTGTAAACCCTCCATGCCCACTAACTGTATAGGAAGCTGGAGAAGTGTGAGTTCTGGCAGGAGGAGGTGAGATTCCTCGGTCACGTGGTGACAAGGGAGGGTGTTGCAGTGGACCCCTTGAAGGTTGAGGTAGTGCCTCAGTGGGGTCAGCCTACGACTGCATCCGAGATCCGCAGTTTCCTCAGTTTAGCGGGATACTATCGACGTTTCATTGAGGACTTCTCCCGTATCACAGCCCCATTGACCAGGTTAACTCGAAAGGGCGCAAAGTTTATTTGGAGTGACGCCTGTGAGTGAGCATTTGTGGAGCTGAAGGATCGTCTGACGTCCGCTCCTGTCCTCACTCTTCCCTCCGGGAGTGATGGATTGTTGTATTTACTGATGCTTCGCGTATTGGATTGGGTGTTGTCCTGATGCAGCACGGTAGGCCTGTAGCCTTCGTGTGTCGTCAGCTTAAGGTCCATGAGCTAAACTACCCTACGCATGATTTGGAGCTGGCAGCAGTTGTCTTCACACTGAAGGTGTGGAGACACTATCTTTATGGGGTTAGGTTCGATCTCTTTTCTGACCACAAGAGCTTGAAGTATCTATTCTCTCAGTCCGAGTTGAACATGAAGCAGAGACGCTGGATGGAGCTTCTGAAGGACAATGATTTTAACCTCCAGTACCACCTAGGCAAGGCGAATGTGGTGACGGATGCCCTCAGCCGTCAGCCACGAAGCCTGGTGGCACATATGATGATTCAGGAGTGGAGGATGCTCGATGATATAGAAGAGTATGACTTCAATTTTGATCTGCAATCTTCTATTGTACAACTATCGAGCCAGTCAATTCAACCCTCTCTTGTCACAAGGGTAATCGAGGCTCAGCAGATAGATGAGTCGTTACAGGATTATCGAGCAGAGGCAGCATCTGAGAGTCAGACAGATTGACAGATTGGTTCTGATGGTGGACTTCGCTTCAAAGGCCGATTATGTGTCCCAGATATTCCTGAGTTGCACAAAGATCTTATGACCGAGGTACATCGGTCGCGGTTTTCTATCCATCCTGGCTCGATGAAGATGTATCGTGAAATGAGGCGACAGTATTTTTGGGCGGAGATGAAGCACCAGATTACTAGTTTTATAGCCGAGTGTTCAACATGCCAGCGTGTCAAGGCTGATCATCAGAGACCCCCTGGTCTATTGCAGCCGTTGAGTGTCCCGACGTGAAAGTGAGAGCACGTATCTACAAATTTTATTATGGGTTTGCAGAGGACTCAGCACGGTCATGACGCCATCTGGGTCATCGTTGATCGTCTGACGAAGTTGGCACATTTTCTTGCGATTCGTGCGACTTGGCCTTTAGACCGGCTTGCAAGGTTATTCATTGAAGAGATTGTGAGACTACACGGCATTCCAGTCTCGATCGTTTCTGACCGAGACCCGAAGTTCACATCTCAGTTCTGGACGAGTTTTCAGAGAGCTATGAGCACTAGTTTGCAGTTCAATACCGCGTATCATCAGCAGACCAATGGCCATACCGAGAGGGTCAACCAAATCCTTGAGGATATGCTTCGGGCCTGCGTGATTGACTTCGGGGGTAGCTGGGATGAGCATCTGCGATTTGCTGAGTTCGCATACAACAACAGCTATCAGGCGACCATTGGCATGACTCCTTTTGAGGCATTGTATGGCAAACCATGCAGATGTCCGAGTTGTTGGACCGAGGTTGGAGAACAGCGTCTCATAGGTCCCGAGCTTGTGCAGCAGACGTCAGAGGTTATCGATGTCATCAGGCAGAGGATACTCACAGCTCAGAGCCAGCAGAAGAGTTTTGCTGATTACCGGTGTCGTCCCTTGGAGTTTGATGTAGGGGATCATGTGTATCTCAAGGTCTCGCCCATGAAGGGTGTAGTTTAATTTGGAGCGAAGGGCAAGCTTGCCCCAAGATTCATAGGACCTTTTGAGATCACTAAGCGCATTGGCTCTGTGGCCTATCGGCTTGCCTTACCATCTCAGTTATCTGGTGTCCACAACATTTTTCATGTCTCTATGCTAAGGAAGTGTGGGTCAGACATCGTTCCAGTTATTGATTGGCAGCCGTTGGAGGTTCGTAAGGACGCTTCTTACATTGAGCAGCCAGTTCGTATCCTTGATCGAAAGGAGCAGGTCCTCCGGACTAAGGTCATTCCCATGGTGAAGGTTCAGTGGGGCCACCATTCCATTAATGAAGCATCTTGGGAGCGCGAGGCTGAGATTCGAGAGCGCTATCCCCATCTCTTTAATGATTGATCATATATTGTATCTTGTATGCTGCCTTCAATTTTATATGGTGATGCCTTGATTCCTCTTTTATTATGAGTTATGTTTTCTTGCGATTATTGTGTAAATTTTAAGGACAAAATTTTTATTTGGAGGGGAGAGTTGTAAGATCTGTATTCTAGTCCGCATCGTTCCGTTGGCTTCCGCGGTCCTTCTAGTCGAATTTTGGTAACCTTCGCACCATATTCGATGTTTGCGTACGATCCTAAGCCGAGTCCCGCTTACCAAAGTCAACTCGAACGGAAACCTATACCTTAGCGACCGTACCGTCGCCGCGGTTCCAACGTCGTGACTCGCGCACCAAATTAATACCCAGGGTAGAAGATGTAGGCCCACGTTCAATTCGAAGAAAACGCTGCGCATACGAATTTTGAGAGAATCTCTACGACCTATCCCATCAATCAATCAATCCCATCAATCAAGTACACATCACATATCAAGTCAAGTACAAGCAACCCATACTCTATCCCTACCTCTCTCTTATACAAGTTACCTAAAGCCAACCCTCACATCACTTCATCCATCACTCAACCCATCACTCCATCACCTCTTATCATTCCCATCACCTCACACTCTCTCTCATTTCTCAATCTCCCATGCAACCCAAACTCCATACGTCCAAGCTCTCTCCCTCCCAAATGCTAAGTGTGGCCCACTTTCCCTACTCTCTCATCTCCCATCTCAATCGTTGATCCATCATCTACCACCATCGAAAGAGAAGGCAAGGAGCTAAGGAGGCTAAGGGTGCAAGAAGGAGGCCTAGAGGAGGGTGATTTACTGTTGATTTTCAATTTGATGGCCCACGTGTGATGGGACCCAATCTAATGTATGTGTTGTAGTCATATGAGGGGCCCATAATGGCGGGGCCTCTCCAGTATGCCGACCTCTCTCTCCTTCTCCCTATCTCTCTCTTCCCTTTTCCTTATTGATGGCCCACCTAATACGTGTGTGTGTGGCCCACCATGAAGTATGCATTCCATCTAGGCCGTCCACCGAGTGGCCCACACGGTTGTCCGTTTGGACGTGCCTGATCAAAGGAAAATACAATCATCAGATTGATCAAGTGGGTCACATTCATGTGGGACCCACCTTGATGTGTGGGCCACGTATAGGTGGGACCCACCACAATGATGTGTTTATCTATGCCGTCCAGCGTACCTGGACGTTAGACGTGCTGGTGGCTACATGGAGTGCGTGTACTGACAGGGTGTGTACTTACAAGCAAAAAAAAAAGAAAGAAGAAAATGTGCTTTTGGGGTGGGCCACTCGTGTAGGCCCCACCGTGATGCATGTATACAATCCAAGCCGTCCACCCTTCTCCTTGGATCATTTTAGGCGTTGAGCCAAATTTTGGGACCAATCCGATTCTCGAGCGGGCCATACGATAGGAAATATCGGTAATACTGTTAAAACCCACCTTGAATGTTTTACTCGCCGAGAATATTTCATGTATTGGCCTCATTTGGACGATCTTAGACCGTAGAACCCAGTGGTCGGGATGAATTTTTTGTACGCGGGCCCCACTTAGGAAAATCTGTAGAAAAACAGGTTTTTTTTTAAAAAAAAAGGCAGCCGATGCTGATGCTGCTGAGGACGCAGCAGTGTCCTGCACAGGCGGGCAGACAGGCTGGGGCTCACGGCCCCAGCTGTGGGCCCCACCGTTATACGTTTCGAACATCAACTCCATGCATTTGATGGGTCCCCTCGGACCAGGAGGCCACCCCAAAAATCAGCCGTATACGGAACTCAGGTGGGCCACACCATCTAAATCATGTGAAGACATGCCTAAAACATATAAAATCACTTGGTGGGGCCTACCTGAAATTTGAATACAGCTGAAACCTGGTCTGAACCCTCAGCCAAGTGGCACATAATGGGTGGGCTGGATTTGTGAACCACATCAGGGCAGACTCCCTGTCCATGTGACCCTATCAACACGTTGTATGGTAAATAAATATTATAGTGGGCCCCCTGGTCCACGTGACCTTATGGACAGATTGGATGCAAATAAACAGTACAGTGGGCCCCCAAGGTCCGTGTGACCTTATAAACAGTTTAGGTGGCAAATATATATTACAGTGGGCCCTACCTTGGTCCACGTGACCTTAGGAACAGTTGGATGCAAATAAACAATATAGTGGGCCTAAGGTCCAAGTGACCTTATGAACAGTTTGGATGGCGCATAAACATTTTGGTGGGCCCTAGGTTGGATAGAAAATAAACATTTTAGTAGGCCCTAGGTCCTTGTGACCTCATCTGCAGGTTAGGTGGAAAATAAACATTATGGTGAGCCCCACTTATGTATGTATTGTGTCCACACCTTTCATCAATGTGGACCTCCACCATGAAGTATGTGACTTATCTATGCCTTCCATCCCTATGGGACCTACCATGATGCATGAGTTTCATCTAAACTGTCCAACCATTTTGGAGATTATTTTAAGGTCATGTGTTGAGGCCCATCTTGGTATATTTGTGGGCCATCCATTGAGGCCCACCTTGATTTGTATAAGGCCCATATTATGAGGCCCATTGTGATGTATGCAAGGCCCATGGGTTATGGCCTATTGCAATGTACGTAAGTCCCGTTGGTGCGGCCCATTGATACGACCCACTTGATGAATATAAGGCCCATATGATACGGCCCAATTGATGTATTTAAGGCCCAATGGGGCGCAATTAGGTCCATTGCAATGCGTGATTCCTCCGTGGTGTATATAATGATGTTTATAATGGGTAGTGCCTTGAGAACAATGATGGTTAGAGGCCCACATTGTAAGGATGATGTCGATTAAATGTCCGCATTGTCACTCTCCCTAGGGCCCATTAATAGGCCCATACTTGCAGTGTGTAGGCCGTCTAGGTGTTGGGGGTCAAATATTGCATATCAGACCCAGTTATTGCATGGATTTGCAATCATTGATACCGTTTAATAGCCTGATTTAATCGTGTTTGTGATGCATAGTGTATTTACAAGCATGAATTGAAAAAGGGTGCTTAAATCATGGATTTGACGCTCTGATGACACCCAAGGCAAGGGACGGACTCCAGGGGACCCAGATCGATGGAATTACACCCCAAGGATCCGAGGAAATCAGGCCATTCACGTTAAAGAGGCCCGAAATTGGTGAAAAAATGTAAGATCACATAGTTGTCGCCATCTGATTGGCTCAAAACTTCATACATGGCCTGAGGGCCATAAATTAACCGTACATATCAAATTTCAGCCCTTGGATCATTATGGAAGTACTCCAACTGACAAATTAGCCCATAAACCGTTGATTCTGGGCCCACCTGATATCTGGAACTGTCTCAACTTTGGTCTTGGTGGTTTAAACAAGATAAGAAAGTAAATGGTTGGATTAGATTTTTGAATCACATCATAGTGGGGCTTGTATGTGAGGCATGTACACTGCACGTGTACACGTACGCGAGCTGCACCGAATTAACTAAAAGGGTCAGTGCTGCTGACCCGCGTCTCCTTCTCAAATACAGGAATTGCTGTTTCACGCAGTAAAACGGACGGACGCTGTCAGTTTTTGTGGACGCTAGTGGGCCCCACACATTGTCTCAGTGGACAATCCAAACCGTCCATCATGTAGAGGGCCTCGATTACTATAAAACCTTGCTGAACTTTTGGACCCATGCAAGCACACGTGCGCGATACAGAGGCCACAAATAGGCAGTCCTGCGATGTTCAAAACGATTTTTGAGGTGATTTCTTCTCTGGGCCGCGTCAATGGACATTCAAAACCACCCATTCTTAACTGAAATTTCATCCTGAATCTAATGGAAGGGGTGGATTTCCCTGAAAGTACCTCTGTGGGGCCCACCGATCACATCAGCGCCGGACGTGCGAAAGGTTACGCACGTCTGCAAAATCAGATTTTCCAGGCAGTTGTGGCCCACCATCTTTGATCATATGGCAGATCTGAACCGTCCATCGTGTAGGCCAGCCAAAATACTTCCAAGAGACGTTGATTTTACAGAAATAATGCAAGGAACGCGAGAGTTATGAAGCCCCGAATTTGGCTGCGAAAAGACTTTCGCTGCAAGTGCGATAGCTTCCTAAATCTGATTTCCACCACTCCAAAAGCTATAAAAAGAGTTCCAAACGTGGAGAAGAGGGTATGCTTGAATAGGGGACATCAGATAGAGAGAGAGAGGCGGAGAGAGAAGTGTTTAGAATTTTTATGTATTTTTTCTTTATTTTTCTTCTTTTTCCTATGATTATGTTAGGCTAAATCCCTTAGCTAGGGCTAAGAGGTGAAGCTTGTGGCGTGATGGGAGCTTCTACAGGTTTGATTTGAACTGAACTGATTGACTTTATTTTGATTTAAGAAATTCTTTTAGTCATTAATGGTTTGTTGTGATTTAAATTACAGTAGATCTGTGATGGCTTAAATAATTCCTTTCCTTTTATTTTGATGTTCGGAAACCCTGTTGTTCACCATCGTCTCATAGACATGGTTGGATGATGGAATCCTTCCTAACACTCATACATCTTTTAGTTGGTTATGGATTGGTCTAAGGTCTGTTGTTTACCTTGTCTCTTAGGCATAGATTTGTGATAGAATCATTCCTAATTCTTATACCTTTCATCTCTTGAAAACTATATCAAGTAAGTTCAGTATAATATCCATGAAGCAGGCATAAGATCTCCCTGATCTCTACAAGTGGATCCTCTGAATCCCTAGTTCCCTTTCTCTGAATTCTTTAAGTTTATATTAATATTTCACCATTATTCCTCAAATCAAAATTGGTTTAGATTTCATCGTAGCCTAGTTCTAGATCTAGTTATTTTCAGATAACGTACAGGTTTCAGTCCCTGTGGATTCGAACTCGGTCTTACCGAGTTTATTACTACATCACAATCCTGCACTTGGGGTGTGAACAAGTTTTTGGCGCCGTTGCCGGGGATTAACGGCTACGTTTCATGAAGATAACTGGTTTTAGGATTAGTTTAAGATTAGGATTTTTCTGATTTTTAGGATTTATTTTAGAATTTTCTAATTCCAGGTTTTCCTTTAATTTTTAGAAATCTTCTATTTAAATAACTTTCTATTTTTAGATAGTTTTCCTTTTTTTAGAAACTAACCCAACTTTCTTATTTTGTAGGATTCTGAGATAGGTTTCTAAATTGGTAATTTCTCTCTTCCTTACTATTTCTAGATTAGGATTCCTTTTTAGTAAGTTTCTAATTCTAACTCTTTTAGAATCTAATTTTGTTTCCTATTTTATTTTTAGAAATTTTCTATTTTAAGACTTTCTGTTTAGAAACTAACTTTTCTGTTTTGTACGCTTATTAGAAATTTCTAAATTCGGTACGCTCTTTCTAAATTTCTACTTTCTAATTTAGGAATTCTTCCTTATTTCTTTTTATTTCTATATTTCTCTTCTCAGGAATTTTATAGGCTTGCTATTCTTAGGAACTAACTTGTTTTTTTCTATTTTGCAGGTTTCAATTTAGGGACTCCAATTTGGTAACTTCCTTCCAACCCTCTTTCTCTGTTTAGATTTTTATTTCCCTTCTTAGGATTAAGTTTAGAATTTGATTGAGGGCTGTGAGTGTTTCATGCCCAAGTGGGCTCGTGACAACACTCGACGTCTCTTAACTGAAAGAGGATTAGTTGAGGGGTTCACTGTCCATCGTAGGACTAGACACCGCTCGAAATCCCCTGAGTTAATTGAGGATATGGCTGAAAATCAACCTCTTCTACCCCAACCTAGGGTAGAAGATCTTCAGGATGAGAATGAGGTGCATCAAGCACCCCCGCCTCGTACCTTACGAGATTACTTACAACCGGCGGGGGTGAGTACGCCCTCATGCATGGTTTTTCCTGAGAATGAAAGACACATGGATATCAAGCCAGGGGTGATCCAACTCCTCCCTAAATTTCATGGGCTTGAGTCAGAGAATCCTTACTTACATTTAAAAGAATTTGACGTGATCATAGCTACCTTATACTTTCTTAACGTGTCTGATGACACGGTCAGGTTGAAACTCTTTCCCTTTTCTTTGAAAGAGAAAGCCAAGACGTGGTTACATTCACTACGTCCTCGATCAATTGGCAGATGGAATGACATGACAAGGGAGTTCATTAAGAAGTTTTTCCCATACCATAAGACGAACACCCTAAGAAAGTCGATCATGAACTTCGCCCAAAGGGAAGATGAAACATTCTTCCAATGTTGGAAGCGGTTCAAGGATCTTGTCAGTTCATGCCCACAACATGGTTTTGAAACGTGGCACATCACGAACTTTTTTTATGATGGACTGACATCTTTCATGCGCCAATTAGTCGAGACGATGTGTAATGGGGAGTTTATGAATAAAGGAGTCGATGAAGTGTGGGATTACTTTGATAAACTTGCTGAGAACATACAAACATGGGATATCTCCCCTAGACCTAGTACTACGTCTAGGCCGACTCACTCCAAGGAAAGGGGTGGAATGTATCTCCTGAGAGAAGACGATGATATTAATGCTAAGGTAGCTCATCTCACTAGGAAACTCGAGGCCATAGAATTTAAGAAGGATAAGGCCAAGGAAATCGTTTGTAGCATCTGTGATTGCAACATTCATACTACTGAAAACTGTCCAACTATATCTGCCTTTCAAGAGGTATTAAATGAGCAATCCAATGCTGTAAGCAATTACCAAAGACCTTTCAGTGGGCCCACCTCTAACACATACAATCCTGGCTGGAGAAATCATCCCAACTTCAGTTGGAGGAATGGACAAACTGCTACACCTCAAGGTTACCTAAACAAAATCCAACTCAAGAGAAACCTCAAGAGGATTCGGTTCTGAAACATTTTCAAAAGTAAGAGCTTTTCAATCAGGGTATGTTACAGGCCTTCCAAGACCTTACAAAAGCAATACAAGGACTTAAGGCTGAAAATACGATTGGAAACAAGGGGAGCTTCCCAGCTCAACCTCTTCCCAATCTTAAACCGCAATATGAAGTTAGCGACCCAAGCTCTTCAAATCAGATGGAGCAAGCTAAATCCATCACCACTCTTAGGAGTGGAAAGATCATTGACAAAACCATTCCGGTTAGGGCTGAAAAGCCTAAGGACCCGGAAGTGGATAAAGAAGATGGATTTAGCTATGCCCCACCAGAGTTAGAACCGGAACCTCAAGGAAAGCCGGTTGCTCCATTTCCCCGACGGTTGGTTGCACCAAAATCGCTCTCTAACTCTCAGGATATTCTAGAGGTGTTAAAACAAGTGAAGGTCAACATTCCACTATTTGATGCCGTGAAACTAATACCTTCATATGTTAAATTCCTGAAAGACTTATGTACGACCAAAAGACGGCAAAATATTCAAAAGAAAATCTTCCTGACTGAGAAAGTGAGTGCCATCCTAAAGCAAGATGTGCTGCAAAAATTCAAAGACCCCGGTAGCCCAACCATATCATGTGTAATTGGGGACCATTGAATTGATCACGCACTTCTTAACTTAGGAGCGAGCGTTAATCTTATCTCCTACTCGGTATATAAACAGTTGGGGTTAAGTGAATTAAAATCCACCTTAACCACACTACAACTTGCTGATCGCTCTGTTCGTATACCAAGAGGGATAATTGAGGATGTGTTGGTCCAGGTTGATCGATTTTACTACCCAGTTGATTTCATCATCCTGGATACCAAACCCATCGGTAACACAAGCACTCAGATTCCCGTCATTCTTGGTCGCCCATTCCTTGCCACTTCAAACGCAATTATCAATTGCAGGAATGGTGTCATGAGTATGTCTTTCGGGAATATGATATTAGAAATGAATATCTTTTTCAACATGGCCAGATGGATAGAGGAAGATGACGATATCTACGATATTAACATGATCGATACTTTCGTGGATGACAGGACACCCCTTACCTTATCCTCTGATCCTCTAGAGACGTGCCTGGCCCACTCCCATGAGTTTGATGATGACATAATTAGGGAGACGTGTGCCATGCTTGATGTGGTACCGGTACTTGAAGTTAACCGGTGGAGGCCACAATTTGAAGAGTTACCCCAAACTGATGAAGTGCCTCTACCGTCTAACCTCAAGCCACCGAAGCTTAACCTAAAACCTTTGCCCTCTGATTTAAAATATGCATACTTAGGTCAAGAAGAGACATACCCAGTGGTGATTTCTGCCCACCTTGAGAAAGAACAAGAGAGTATACTCATATCTACTCTCCTGGAGCATAAGGGAGCCCTTGGATGGACAATCGCAGACCTCAAGGGAATCGACCCCTCGATTTGTACTCACCGCATATATCTTGAGGATAATGCAAAGACCGCTCGGCAACCACAACGTAGACTAAATCCAAACATGAAGGAAGTGGTTAAGGCCGAGGTTCTTAAACTATTGGATGTGGGTATCATATACCCTATATCTGATAGTCAATAGGTGAGTCCAACTCAGGTGGTTCCTAAGAAGTCCGGGATCACCATCGTAGCCAATGCCAATAATGAACTCGTGCCGACTAGAGTCACTACTGGTTGGAGGATGTGCATTGACTACAGAAAATTAAATACTATCACGAGGAAAGACCACTTTCCTTTGCCCTTCATTGATCAGATCTTGAAAAGGTTAGCTGGTCATTCCTATTACAGTTTCCTTGACGGGTATTTGGGCTATAACCAGATAGAGATCGCCGCTGAAGATCAAGAAAAGACTACGTTTACATGTCCCTACGGCACCTTTGCTTACCGAAGGATGCCGTTTGGACTATGTAATGCTCCTGCCACCTTTCAGCGATGTATGATGAGCATATTTTCTGACATGGTGGGGCAATATTTAGAGGTCTTCATGGACGATTTCTCTGTCTTCGGTCCATCTTTCAGCGAGTGCTTGGAAAGTCTTAAATGCATGCTGAAGAGATGTGAAGAAAAAAACTTGGTGCTTAATTGGGAGAAGTGTCATTTCATGGTTCAGAAGGGAATTGTCCTTGGACACATTATTTCATTCAAAGGAATCGAGGTGGATAAGGCAAAGATCGATCTTATCTCTAACCTACCTCCACCCAAGAACATAAGGGACGTGCGATCCTTCCTAGGACACGCTGGGTTTTACAGAAGATTCATAAAGGACTTTAGTCTCATCTCTCATCCTCTATGTAATCTACTTCAAAAGGATGCACCATACGAGTGGACTGAACCATGTCAGGAAGCTTTCACTAAGCTTAAGGGCATATTGACTAGTGCACCCATCATATAGCCACCTGACTGGAGCATTCCTTTTGAACTTATGTGCGACGCGTCTGATTATGCTCTTCGGGCAGTTCTAGGCCAGAGAAAAGATAAGAAACCCTATGTTATTCATTACGCAAGTAAGACTCTAAATCCTGCTCAAGTGAACTACTCGACTACGGAAAAGGAACTCTTAGCCGTAGTGTTCGCCTTAGACAAATTTAGGTCATACTTGATTGGATCCAAGATCATTATTTACACTGATCACGCAGCGCTTAAGTATCTTCTGTCTAAGAATGATGCTAAGCCCCGCCTGATACGATGGATCCTCCTACTCCAGGAATTTGACCTAGAGATAAAAGATAAAAAGGGAGTAGAGAATGTAGTGGCTGACCATCTTTCTCGCCTTAATCCCTCTGATTCTCTTGAAACAACACATATCAATGACATGTTCCCCGATGAACAATTGTTCAGAGTCTCCCATTCACCTTGGTTCACTGATATTGCTAATTATCTTGCCACAGGTTCTATACCGACACATTGGACTGCGCAAGATAAGAAGAAATTTTTCACCAAGGTACGTAACTTTTTCTAGGATGATCCGTATTTGTTTAAATATTGCCCAGACCAGATCCTGAGGAGATGTGTGCCAAACGATGAGCATCAAAGTATCATCTCCTTTTGTCACTCACAGGCCTGTGGTGGTCACTTTTCTACTAAAAAGACCACGGCCAAGATTTTGCAGTGTGACTTTTACTGGCCCACTATGTTCAGGGACACTCACGAGTTTTGCAAAGCTTGTGAGCGTTGTCAAAAATTGGGAGCGTTGTCCCGTCGAAATATGATGCCTTTGAACCCCATTCTTATCATCGAGGCATTTGATTGCTGGGGCATCAATTTCATGGGGCCATTCCCCCAATCTTTTGGAAATTTATATATTTTGCTTGCCGTAGACTATGTCACTAAATGGGTCGAAGCGATTCCATGTCGAACTAATGACCATCGCACGGTCATTAAATTCCTGAAAGAAAACATCCTTTCCCGATTTGGAACGCCTCTAGCTATCATTTGTGATGGGGGCTCACACTTTTGTAATAAACCATTTGAGAGTTTAATGAAGAAATACGGTATCTCTCATAAGGTGAGCACCCCATACCACCCACAGACAAGTGGGCAAGTTGAGATTTCCAATAGGGGGATCAAACACATTTTGGAAAAAACGGTTAACCCTGACCGTAAGGATTGGTCAATTCGATTGACCGATGCCTTATGGGCGTACCGTACTGCTTTTAAAACCCCTATTGGAATGTCTCCCTTTAGACTTGTCTATGGGAAAGCTTGCCACTTGCCTGTGAAGTTAGAACATAGAGCCTACTGGGCAATCAAAAGTTTGAATTTCAATTTGGACAACGCTGGCTCGCTACACAAACTTCAGTTAAATGAACTCGAAGAAATCCGGAACGACGCTTATGAGAACTCGAGAATTTACAAGGACAAGATGAAGGCGTTTCATGACCAACATATTTTACGAAAATCATTCACGCCAGGCCAGAAAGTCCTCTTGTATAACTCTCGATTACATCTCTTTCTAGGTAAGCTTCGATCTCGTTGGACCGGCCCTTTTACTGTTATCACTGCTTACTCTCATGGGGCCATCGAGATAAGAGACCCCGACAATGGCAAGGAGTTTAAAGTAAAAGGACATCGCTTAAAGCCATTTGTCGAGAAATTTGATTCAGAGGACATGTCCATACCTCTGACTGATCCTGTTTACCAGGATTGATCTCCTAGTCTGATGGAGGTATAGGTAGGTTTCCTGTTTCATAGGAATAGGATAGTTTCCTTTATTCTGTTTTAGGATAGACGGTGAACTTCGCGCTCCTGGGAGCCAACTCAGCTTTTCTTTCTGTTTCATTTTCCTAGTTAGTTAGTTCAATGTTTGTGGGTAACATTGCTGCAAACCCTCACGAGACTACAACTCGTCCACTAGGGGCAACCTAGGGGTTTAAAGGCTTGTTGCACACGCTAAATGCAATCGAGAGTACCTGCGAAAGTGGTGTAGGTAGGATTTCATTTTTGTTATTTTTATTTTACTTCTGTTGGTTTCTCTCTTGTACTGACCTGATCTTACGTAGATATCTTTGGAAAGCCTTTTGATTCTTTCATCCAGGTACTATCTGTCCATCACTCCTCTTATATTTTTGTTGTCCCATGTGCATTGCATGCTTATTTCTTTTACATTGAGGACAATGTAGATTTTAGGTTGGGGGTGGGAGATTAGGTTTCCTAATCAGTGTTTTCTTGGTCTTGAGCAAAAATTGTGAAAATTTTTCAATTTTTCTGGAATTTCGTATGAATTCGAAGTAATTTTGACGGCCATCTTGGATTTAGAATTACAAGATAAGTGGTGTTGGAATTTATGACTCTTGGATTCAACTATTTGTTAGATTTCACAGTTAAGTTCGAACTATTAATCCATGATTAGAGGTTTTAAATAATGATTGAGTCAGGATTTCACAAAACACGTCTCGCTTGCACATTAAGGGTTCAGTTCGATATTAAAGGATTAACTTGGTGATCACTAAGCTTGAAAGGAACCAACCTGAGAAATTGAAAGGATTGGGCGAATGGTCTACACCATAGGTTTGCTCCCTATAGGTGTAGATTTAATTCCCTATGAATGATATGTGAAAATTTTGGGTGTACAATCTTCATCATAGGTTTGCTCCCTGTAGATGAGGATTTGATTACCCTTCTTGGCGTCACTTTTAATGGAAAAATCAAAAGCTGAAGGAATGATAAGATGATCTGTGAGGCAAGTTTTGGTTATCATGAATCTTCTTATTGGTTACCAATGATATCCTGAAAAAGAGAAGTGAATGTTAATGATGATAAGCTGAGATTACACTCTATGCTCATAGATCTCAATGATTAGCATTTTTCTAATTAATGGAATAATACTTTGAACTTGATTATGAAGTTTACCGTGCGCTTGAGTCTAGGAGAAAGTAATATCCAACATTCATGAATCTGGGAATTCTCATATCTGGATTATTCTACAAAAATCACTCGAGTTTATAGAAATTGTTCTGTAATTCTCAACTTACTTTTCGCATATTTTGCTCGAGACTAGCAAAATGCTGGTTGGGGGTTGTGTTGAGGGTCAAATATTGCATATCAGACCCAGTTATTGCATGGATTTACAATCATTGATACCGTTTAATAGCCTGATTTAATCGGGTTTGTGATGCAGAGTATATTTACAAGCATGAATTGAAAAAGGGTGCTTAAACCATGGATTTGACGCTCTGATGACACCCAAGGCAAGGGACGGACTCCAGGGGACAAGATCGATGGAATTACACACCAAGGATCCGAGAAAATCAGGTCATTCACATTAAAGAGGCCCGAAATTGGTGAAAAAATGCAAGATCACATAATTCTCACCATCTGATTAGCTCAAAACTTCATACATGGCCTGAGGGCCATAAATTAACTGTACATATCAAATTTCAGCCCTCGGATCACTATGGAAGTACCCCAACTGACAAATCAGCCCATAAACCGTTGATTCTGGGCCCACCTGATATCTGGAACTGTCTCAACTTTGGTCTCGACGGTTTAAACAAGATGAGAAAGTAAATGGCTGGATCAGATTTTCGAATCACATCATAGTGGGGCTTGTATGTGAGGCGTGTACACGTACGCGAGCTGCACCGAATTAACTAAAGCGGGTCAGCGCTGCTGACCCGCGTCTCCTTCTCAAATACGGCAATTGCCGTTTCACGCGGCAAAACGGACGGACGCTGTCGGTTTTTGCGGACGCTAGTGGGCCCCACACATTGTCTCAGTGGACAATCCAAACCGTCCATCGTGTAGAGGGTCTCGACTACTACAAAACCTTACTGAACTTTTGGACCCATGCAAGCATACGTGCGCGATATAAAGGCCACAAACAGGCGGTCCTGCGACGTTCAAAACGATTTTTGAGGTGATTTCTTCTCTGGGCCGCGTCAATGGACGTTTAAAACCACCCATTCGTGACTGAAATTTCGTCCTGAATCTAATGGACGGGGTGGATTTCCCTGAAAGTACCTCTGTGGGGCCCACCGATCATGTTAGCGCCGGACGTGTGAAAGGTTACGCACGTCTGCGAAATCAGATTTTCCAGGTAGTTGTGGCCCACCATCTTTGATCATATGGCAGATCTGAACTGTCCATCGTGTAGGCCAGCCAAAATACTTCTAAGAGACGTTGATTTTACAGAAATAATGCAAGGAACGCGAGAGTTATGAAGCCTCGAACTTGGCTGCGAAAAGGCTTTTGCTGCGCGTGCGATAGCTTCCTAAATCCGATTTTCACCACTCCAAAAGCTATAAAAAGAGTTCCAAACGTGGAGAAGAGGGTATGCTTGAATAGGGGACGTCAGATAAAGAATGAGAGGCGGAGAGAGAAGTGTTTGGAATTTTTATGTATTTTTTCTTTATTTTTCTTCTTTTTCCTATGATTATGTTAGGCTAAATCCCTTAGCTAGGGCTAAGAGGTGAAGCTTGTGGCGTGATGGGAGCTTCTACAAGTTTGATTTGAACTGAACTGATTGACTTTGTTTTAATTTAAGAAATTCTTTTAGTCATTAATAGTTTGTTGTGATTTAAATTACAGTAGATCTGTGATGGCTTGAATAATTCCTTTCCTTTTATTTTGATATTCGGAAACCCTGTTGTTCGCCATCGTCTCATAGACATGGTTGGATGATGGAATCCTTCCTAACACTCATACATCTTTTAGTTGGTTATGGATTGGTCTAAGTTCTGTTGTTTACCTTGTCGCTTAGGCATGGATTTGTGATAGAATCATTCCTAATTCCTATACCTTTCATCTCTTGAAAACTATATCAAGTAAGTTCAGTATAATATCCATGAAGCAGGCATAAGATCTCCCTGATCTCTACAAGTGGATCCTCTGAATCCCTAGTTCCCTTTCTCTGAATTCTTTAAGTTTAGATTAATATTTCACCATTATTCCTCGAATCACAATTGGTTTAGATTTCATCTTAGCCTAGTTCTAGATCTGATTATTTTCAGATAACGTACAAGTTTCAGTCTCTGTGGATTCGACCTCGGTCTTACCGAGTTTATTACTACATCACAACCCTACACTTGGGGTGTGAACACTAAGCCCATCTTCGTTTTGATCAGAGCCTATCACCACACAACATGTATAGCATAGATCCATGATTCATAATCACACGCATCATATGTATACCTGATATGAGAAGTGACTGATCATAGCATATGTCTTCGGGCAGATCGTTTATGGACTCCCTGATAGGCAGAGTCGCCCCACATGAGCGCTCGGTACGCGCAGGATTGTTACATGTTTGGTAAGGTGATTCATGCACTTGCATTGTGTGATCATGATTATTGTATGCCCTAGCAACATCAGGGCCATAGCCTCCACAGACACATCATGGGTGGCAGAGTTGGATACCGAAAATATTTAATTCTAGCATACGGGCGCCGTAGATGTCCCTGGGTGAAAATCTCTAAACCCAATGGTACCAGAGGATGACTCGAATGTCGAGACCAAGTGAATATATGAGTGCACGAGGGCCGAATACCAGGAGGCCACGTCTCCCACTGTGTTGTGGTCGGTTAGAAAGGGGTGTGGCCTTACTTGCCTGAGGGTAGGAGACAATACTAGGCTGAGTTTGACCAGCTCACAAATGGGTCCGCTATCGATATGCCGGATAGGTATTGCCAGACTATTGGTCAGGCGGATAGTGAGGTTTCTTATGCTCACTTGGACTATGCGGCTAGGAGAGTGGTAGTGCCACTTGGAGTGTACTAAACCCCGATGATTATCCAAAATGAGAACTGTACTGATATATGATGAGGAATGGCATGCTTAAGTTGCATCTCGCATCGCATGATCGTGTTATGGCCGATAGCATTCTTATCTTGCACCGCATAGCCTTGGTACGGCTGATTGCATTCATGTACTCATCAGCATGATTCCGTATTACTCTGACCTTGCATTCTGAGCATGCTTATATTGCACACACACTTACACCACCCCCTAAGCTTTCTAGAAGCTTATGCATGATTGATGTGTGCAGATGACGTCAGGACGCAGCCGTAGCATAGTAGCAGCAGGAACATGCAGATGAGCTTTTGGAGTTTCTATCTTTTATATTATCTTGTATTCCCTTCAGATGCATTATACTTAAAAGTTTTTTATCATAGTGGATTTTGTGATGGTATTCTTGTGTTTATTATTCATGGGTTATGCTTATGGTTATGCTCATTATGAATTAAATTGATATTAGAAATCCTCTTTGTAGGATCCCAGGATCGAAACTTGGTAAATGGGTGCCGGGAGATGAGAATGGGGTTTTACGGAGGCTGTCGGCGCCGGATTCGGCGATTGAAAATTTTGTGAGCCCGGTTTCCAAGATAATTACACCAATGTTGTACCTAGCTGCATTGACAGAACAAAAAAATTATACGAATGAAATGACAAAAAGCCAGGATATCATGGACGAAGAGGAAGATGAGTACCCTCAAGAATAAACTCATGCCAAGCATATTTAATGCGACGAACTTTCATTATTCTTTGGTTAGCTTCATCAAAGGTTTTATCTGCACTAACAGGGCAAATTAATAAACAACACCAATAAAACAGAAAAAATAACCATTTCAAAGATAAAATAAATAGTTAAAAACTTTACTATTTCAATATTGAACCTTGTAGTGGCAACATTAATCTGTGGGGCTAAAAATATATCAGCCTGCATATAAAAATCTCAAGTTAATTGGGCCTTTAAAGTCCTCAAATGATAGTAGAAGAAGCCAAAAAACTATTGAAATTAACCATCAAGCATTTTAAAAATCCCTCTCAGAAAATGAAAGAAAAGTACACAACTCACCATGATGCCCATTCTCCCTCCTTTACCCGGGCTTGGGACCGGCAATGCAAGGAGTTGCGATGGCGGAGTTAAAAAGGGGCTTAGGCTCCATTTGGTTTGTGACGACCCAATGGAGTCTAATATGTTTAAATATAGAGTATAAAATTCATTCAAAATTACAAAAACCAAACCAAACAACATATAGAGTAACTAAAAAAAAAAAAAAAAAAACAAGCGAAACATCAATATAAAGTAACTAAAAACCAAACCAAGTTCTGAGTTCATCAATGTAAAGTAACTAAAGTGCCAAATTAGTTCAAAATTAACTCAAAAAAAAAAAGCAAAACATCATATAAAGTAACTATAAAAAAAAAAAAAAAAACATCCACACTAAGTTTAATTATAGAGTACCAAATTTTTTCAAATTATCGAAATCTCAAAGTTTCTTTCCCCTATTGCACAAGTGATCCCAGACCGGCCTCTCTGAGTGTAGATGTGAACCCACATTCTTTCCACAAACGAGTGTCAGGATGTATAATCTCAATCAGGGTAATAACAAAAGCTCCCTCCTCCAATGGTTCGCAATGGACAATTGCATTTGGATTAACTTCATGTACTTGACCACGAGCAACTACATCACGATTTTCCCAACCATGCAAGCCACATCTCTTACCGATATATATAACATCCGGCTACATGTACACATATAAAATGGCATTAGTATTGTTATCATTTATAAAATAATTGTAAGTTCAATACAGTAGCAAATTTACACTTGCATACTGACGATGCCTAAGCAGATTTAACAATTGTTGGTGATGAGAGGTTTTAAGTAGATTGTGCGTGTTGCTGCATCTCCATCCAGGCCTCCATCTTGGCCAATGATTTCTTTATATCAAATATCTCCTGCACTAGGCTATCTCTTTCTTTTATCAAATTCTCTACCTTTGAATGGGCAGGGGCTGACATCATTAGTCCTGTCTTGGTTATTGAGCAACCTAAACCCTGCATTCGCCCTTTACTGTCAGAACCAACCAACTGTAAAACATTGCAAATTAAGTTATTAGAAAATTCATAATTACCATGAATTTCACTGTAATTTTTAAATTTTATTATTACCTGTGTAAGGGCATCGTCAATGCCGGTAATCTTAGAACAAGGATTACTAGAATAAAGCTCATCTAATTTTTCCTGCGACAAAATACAAATGGATGTAAAATAATTCAAAGTTATACATTGGCATCTCATAAAGGTATTGGTTAGTGGTAGAAGGGGATGTACTTACAACAAGGTCAGGATACTAGACAACTTTGTCCTTGCTTGTATGGGCTCTTAAGTGAACATCATATCTACCTATCTCGACATCAGAGGTAAGATTCCTCTCCTTCGCCTTTGGCACATTACATATTAATGGAGTTAAATAAGTGATAATTCAAAAGTAAATTCAATATTAAACTATAATACCTATATTTATAAATAAACAATACATACCATCTGATGGCGAATAACAACCATGCTGTTCCTCCTAAGACACGCAGGTCCTTTTGGCTTGGACCGATTGACTTTATTCCTTTCGCTTGCTCTCTTGAATTCCTCAGTGCTATGTTGATTCACGAAGACTAACCAATCCTCCATAGGGACACCTGGGGGGGCAGGACTATCTCTCACAACTGCAGGATCCGTGTCTTTAATATATTTTGCAGTCAACCTTTTCTTGTAATTTGCCATGTTTCCTTGATGCGTTTTGTTACGTATGTAAGACTCGCATCCCAACTTTGACCCTCAAACTCATAAGCCTGTGACAATGACTCCATGATCATTTGAATGTGTGCATGAAGCACCTGGCAAAAGTCCTGGTATATGATCAGGATATGAGTACGGGTGAGGATACCGATATGCGATGCAAATTGCTTTTGTTCGGGACAATCTTTATTCGGTTGCCCGAATTCATTTGTCTTTAAGACTTTTCCTATCAGGTTGCTCATGTAAAAAAGCACCCCTAGTAGGACCTCTCTTTCTAGATAAAGAAGAAGAAGCTGGCACAACAACATAAAAAGAATAACAGTTATATATACACATCGTTGATTACTGCCAATATATAAGAAAATTGAGATTTACATATCTAATTAAGGAGAACTATCATATTACCTTTGGTCTTGCTGCCATCTGTAGTCTCGGTTAAGTGCACACCCAATGCCTCTGGTTGTGAATCCATGTGCCTGTTTAAATTAAATAAAAATAAAATAAAATAAAAACACTAATGATTAATACAATAATTTGGATAACAGGTAAAGTATAAACAATTCACTACATTATCCATACCTTGATTGGATTTCCTCCAATAAATATCATATTGTTACATGCTTAGAAAATATAAACAATTCAAGAGATTCTCCTTGGTCACTTTCTTTTCTTTGTTTTCTCGACTACAACACTGATGTCTTCATGTTCATTGAATATCAACTCATCAACAATTGTTAATGAGGTGAGATTAGGTCCTGCATCGGCATCAGTTATATCCTTAAATCGTTCCAATAGATGACATGTCTCTTCTTTGATAAAAATCTTTTTTAGAACCTCCAATACCATATGCCATTCAGAATTTTTTGGATCTCTGGAGTAGAAAACTTGCGTGGCATGTTCTGCAAGAATGAACAGCTCGTCACCCAATTTGTCTGAACTGTAAAGACTGGATAAATTTACTAATCTCATTTTCGCTTCGACATCAAAAGAAACACCATGATGCGTCACCTTCACCCAATCACACTTAAATAAGACAGGCTTGTACCCTGTTTTGTACTCTAATTGGATAATTCTACAAAGGACTCCGTAATAAGGTTAATTTTCATCCACTGTATTCATATCCTTAGCACTAGATCGGAAGGTGGTCATACCTTCTGTCATAACCCCACTGTTTTGGTTCATTTTATTCTCCTCATAGTCCTTAGTGACAAAGAGAAAACCATTAATACAATACTTATTGTATTGAGTACAAAAAGCTAGAGGTCCTCTCACTATATCTTTAAATTCTTTATCGTCAGATTTGCTAAACTCTGGTTGCCTCTTCAACCAAGGTATGAATTCATCCTTGCTAGGCACCTTGTTGGTCCTCCTGTAACATCGCTGCAAGAAATCTTTGTGCTTCCTGCGCATTATTTGATACCATTGTTATATTAAAATCGTATAAAGTAAAGAAGATATATACAAATGAGTTAATTGTGCATACCCTTCCTACACATGATAGCTGGGATGACTCTTCAGTGCCCATGTACAAGCCTATTCGTATTCGATACTGGCTAGGATAACACTTTGACCTGAACCTATTGGACTAACATCGTCATCATTTTTATCGTCATCAACGATATCTTGCAACTTTTGTAGTCCTGAAATGACTCCATCAAACCGTTTTTCCAATTTTTCCAAGAGGCTTATTTTTTGTTTTCCTCTGTATTGGTTGCAATATATAATTGTCTCCTCTTGGATATATTGTTCTGCAATGCAACCCTCAGGTCGCATCTTGTTATAGATATAGGCCTTGAATGTCTTCATGAACCAGACAAAGATAATGATACATTACAAATACATATAACCGTAGATGTTAAGCCAGATTATTCTTACTAAACTTATAGCATACCTTTCGAATGGATACATCCATTGATAGTATACAGAACCACATATGCGAGCCTCGTAAGCCAAGTGAATCGACAAATGCATCATCACGACAAATATAGATGGAGGGCATATAATCTCAAGCTGACATTAACGTCCTAGCCATACCCCTCTAAGAGTGAGGAGAGTTTGAACGTCTACTGTTGTCAAGCACAAGGCATTAAAGAATATGCAAAAGCTTGTAATTATAGGACGAATGACCTTCCTATCCCTAAATGCATGCTGGATGAGAACTGGGAGCAAATGTTACATCAACACATGGTAAGAATGGGACTTCATTCCCTTTAAATCCACGTAATCTCTCTTTATGATGGTCTTCCAATAAGCACTAAAACAAATTGGAACACACAGGTCATGCAAAATCTATATGAAAAGCTTTTTCTCTTCTTTTCTTAAACAAAAAGGACCTTGTTTCTTAATCATCTTATCATTGCTCTTTTTTAGCCATAGACGCTTCTTAATTCTCAACTGTTTTAAGTCCCTGTGCGCATTAGCATCATCCTTGGTCTTGCCAGGTGTGTTCAACAACAAGGCGATAAGGATTTCACATATATTTTTCTCGACATGTATAACATCAAGGTTGTGATGCACCGGAATATCTTTCTAATACTCCAGATCAAATAATATAGACCGTTTAAAGAACCACAGTGATTCAACATCACCCATTAGCTCTTGTCGACCTCTATCAATACCCCTCATATTCCTCTTCTCAGTCTTCCCCCATTGCATATGCAGGTTCGCAGTCTTTCTTTCAACCTCAATCTCACCTAGACGAATAGGTTGACATCGTATCTCCACCTTCTTATTGAATGTGCCAGCACTTGTGTCCTTCCTTGCCTAGTCTGACATTGGCTACCATCATCTGTGACCCATATAAACATGTTTCTTTCTATATTGGAGTCGCAAGGAATCTATGTTGGGACCACATACAGGACAACCATACTTTCCCTTGGTCCTACAACCAGAAACATTACCATATGCTGAAAAGTCGTGGATTGTCCAAAGAAAAACGGCACACATCTTGAATTTATTTTTATGATATGCGTCAAGCGTCATGACCCCTTTATGCCATAAGTCTTGCAATTCATCAATCAATGGTTGTAAATAAACATCAATATCCTTTCCTGGTTGTTGTGGTTCCTCAATGATCAAAGTCAACATAGTAAACTGAGGTTTCATGCAAAGCTTTAATAGAAGGTTATACGTCATACACATAACGAGCTATGAACTATGAGTTGTAGTCAAAGCACCGAATGGGTTAAACCCATTTGTAGCCAGGCCCAATCGAACATTGCGAGGCTCAACTAAAAAATCCATATACTTCTCATCGAGATTCTTCTATGCAATAGAATCAGCCGGATGCTCCATCTTTTCAGGTTGTAATTTTTTGGTTGAGTGCTAGGACATTTCTTTTGCTAACCATGGCACACTGAACATTCTTTGTAGCCTTAGTATTAATGAAAAATACCTTAACACCTTGGCAGGTACTCGAGATTATTTTTTCTCAACATTCATTTCTATCTTGAACCTAGGAGCTTTACAAGTTTGACAACTAGTTTTCATCTCGTTCTCTTTCCAGTACAAGATACAGTCATTTGGACAAGTATGGATCTTCACATAATCAAGACTCAACTTTGTAATGATCTTCTTCGCTTAGTAGGTATTAGTAGGGGCCTTGTTACCGGAAGGTAACACCTTCTTTAGTAGTTGAAGGAGCTCTGTAAAGCTTTTTTTGCTCCATCCATGGTTCACCTTTAATTTCAAAAGTTGTACAATAAAAGTCAGCACGGTGAAATCTTGGACCCCTGGATATAGCTCAGTCATTGCGTCTGGTAGATTTTCTTCAAACTCATCAGTTTCATTTTCCCCAAAGACGCCTTCGATTATAGGGGTCACATTCGGCTCATCCTGTACAACTTCATCTATGTTATTACCACCGAGTTCTTGAACAATTGCGTTGTGAACCTCATTTAAGTTCAGGACATTGTGGTACTGTTGGGAACTTGATGCATATTCAGTACGCTTAGGTGATACATGCTCACCATGCATGTCCCAAACCCTATAGCTTAAGTCGAATCCATTTTTCATTAGATGTATTTCCAAATCATCATAAGAAACTGGTATTCGTAAACATCTGCAAGTGGCGCATGGACAAAGAATGGTTTCTCTACCAGGAAGGTATTATCTTGCAAACTTCACAAAGCTTCTGATTCCAAAAATAAAACGAGGATTCGAAAAACTTAGTGTCATCCACTCCCTATCTGTTATAATCGGATCCTGATTAACCACGGGGTTTATTTTAAACCTGCACCTTACAAAAAAAATTTATTATTATTATTTTTCACCCATTCACAGATCTAATTCTAAACACATGCATCTATGACTATCATTGGAGTTTAGTCTTTGAATAGCTTTAACTTTTCATGGGCATATCACGAGGGACCTGGATTGCCTACTGACGGTGCTGTGTGGGTCACCGCATGATGTATGTGTTTCATCCATACCATTCATCCATTTTTCTACATCATGTTAGGGCATGAGACTGAAAAAAGGAAGATCCAAATCTTATGTGGATTACATAAGACAAAACAATGATTATTGAACGCCCATTCATTTTTGGGCTCATGACCCGCGATGATATGGAAAAATGAATGAATAATCAAGCTCAGGACCCACATCATGGAAAGTCTAGATTAATGACTGTTTGTAGTATGAACAATATAAACCATCAATTTCCTTAGCCATTGATTGGATAGTTAAGATCATTTAGTCAAAAGTGATTTTTTTGAGAGAGAGGGGCAATCAAGGATGGACCCATTTGATAGATTGCCCATATTGAGGGTTGGGACCAACCTGGATTTAGGTACAAGGCATGTTCCATCAGTGTCGGGCAAGTGCTTGCCATCAATGAGATTTTTGAGAGGAATCCCACCATTGTTGAGAACTATGGAATTTGGTTGCGGTACCAGAGCAGAACTGGTTACCACAATATGTACAAGGAATACCAGGACACCACTCTTAATGGTGTTGTTGAGCACATGTATGACGAGATGGCTTCTCGCCACAGGGTAAGGTCTCCTTGCATTCAGATCATCAAGACAGTTACCATACCTGACTTGAAGAGAGAATACCAAGCAATTTCATGATTCCAAAATCAAGTTCCCGTTATTGTTCAAGAAGGTTAGGCCACCAACCAGGAAGCTTAAGACAACATTCAAGGCATTGAGGCCTAGCTAATTTGTTCATATAATTTTGATCAATGATGTCTACAACTTTGTGTTGCCAGATCAGATTCGTTGAAACTATTAGAAAGTTGAGATGCTTCGAAGTTATTTGGGATTTTGGTCTCTATGGCATAAGCTTTTCTTTATTGGTTTTTATATTTTAAAAATTTTAAGTGTGGTTTATGAAAAGGTCAAGCTATATGTCCTAGAGGGGGGGGGGGGGGTGAATAGGACAATGCCAAATAAAATTAGTAACAGCAGAAATAAAAAGAAAATGATAGCCAAAGTAAATCACAATGCAGTAAATTAAAATAACCTCAAAATTCAGATCTTGAGAGGTTGATACAAACGTTGTTCTAAGGACAACCTTACACCAAAAACAGAGTTTATGGTAGGACAACCTTATTCCTAGAAAGATCTTTGTATCAAGTCTCAAACCGAAAAGGAAAACATAATAAATATAAACTGAATTGAAATAACTTGTAATTAAAAATGTATTGTTCTATGGACAGCCATACACCATAAAAATGGCAGGGCAACCTTGCTGGAACAACTTTCAAATGAAATTGAAAATCAAGCTGATAAAGGAATAGCAGAAAATAAATTTTAAGCTATTACAACATTCACACAAAGCTTGAATTAAATAATTACAACATTCACCACCATACATACATCCCACAAAAGAATAAAAAAATTAGAAATATAAATCATTCAACCACAACACAAGGGTTTATAGTGGTTCGCCTGTGTGTTCACCAACTATTAAACAACAGCCACACAAAAAGCTACTCCACTCCTAATATCCTCACACAGGGGATATTAGCGTTCACTAAAAATAGGTTTTCCCAGGTTCACCCAAAACCCTTACAATTGTGTCTTTGTATGTGGGCTTACACAATTAAAAAAAAAAACTCCACTTCTGAGTTTTCCTGGCTTTCCTCAGATAACTAATATAACAAGATTTTTTTGGTAAATCTTAAAAGAAACCAAAATAATAGAAAGGAATTTACAATATATAAAATACCTGAATATCTCCTTTATTGTAGCAGCCCGGTAGAACCAAATCAAAGTAGATGATTGAATGTCCAAGTTCAATGTCCAGTACTTGATTACAATGGTTCTAATTCTAATTGATTTTAAATTAAACCAAACAGGGCTTGCCTTAATTGATTTTGATTCCAAAGAAAGGGAATAATAATTCCTCTTTATCAAATCAGATTGGAATAGCAGAAACAAAATCAATTAAATAAAGCTAGGGAAAGAGAATATTAAATAAGCACACTTAGCTTAGATGGAGCACAAAATTATCTCTCAGAAGTTCGACAAAGATTGGCTTGCATG
This sequence comes from Magnolia sinica, assembly GCF_029962835.1. NCBI lineage: Eukaryota > Viridiplantae > Streptophyta > Magnoliopsida > Magnoliales > Magnoliaceae > Magnolia > Magnolia sinica. The sequence goes on from NC_080584.1 coordinate 63,974,872, forward strand.
AATTATAATTAAATCGATAATTTCTTCTGAGATTCGTGCACTATTTATAAGTGAGAAGATCGGGTCTTCGACTGGTCTAGAGTGCTCTTCGACTAGTCGAAGCAACAACAGATATTTGAAAAATTCGGCGGGATATGCTCTGACCGTTCTACGACTGGTCGAAGCTCTCCTACGACTGGTCGTAGGTCTCCTTCGACTGGTCGTAGGTCCTGAAAATCTTCGCTGGACTTCAAGTCGAAGATTTTACGACTGGTCGAAGATCAGTCGACACTGTTCCTACGATTGGTCGAACAGATTCCTGGACTAGTCGAAGGATAACAGATTTTATCCGGAATTTGTAACAAACTCACGACTGGTCGAGGAATTTCTTAGACTAGTCGAAGCAAGTCTAGGACTAGTCGAAGAAGGCCTAGGACTAGTCGAAGAACAGACCAATCACATGTAAAATAAACATTCGGTTTATGTATCCGAAATGACCTACTTCTAAGGTCAACCTATGGTCAATCAAACCTCAACCATGAAGTATGGACATTGAAACATTAGGAACAAGAGACCTTGAAGTATGAGCCTTGAAGTCTTGATGTAGATCAAACCTTGATGTAGCTCAATCTTGAAAGTGTACAAACTGCCTTGAACTCATCTTGAAGTCTTGCAGCTTGAGTCTTGTCTTGTGAGCAGTTCTTTCATTCAAGATTGATCCTTGTACTTGTGAGCTTTGCTGGTTGTGAGCTTAGCTTGTTCATGAATGTTGATCCTTGAAAGAGCTTCACTTAAGCAAATTATATATAACATAACAGTGATTTTGTCATCACAAATTTGACAACAGACAGGGATATAAACTATAGCACTTACAATCTCCCCCTTTGTCAAATTAGTAACAAAACACATAATCAAAATACCATTCTCCCCCTTTTTGTCACAATATGACAAAGGAGAACTAAATAAAGAAAATCATGAGAGGAAACATGAGGAAGTAAGAGAGTATAGCAAAAGAGTCATAGAGATACTCAAGATAGCATCACATATATCCAGCATAAATATTACATCAAGAACAAATATCCAGCATAAAATCCAACTCAAACTCAAGCAAACAAGTGCTAAGTAATAAAGTTATTACAGACCAGAAGTCTCATAAAAACTAGTCAGAACTAGAACTTGATGACGGAGCAGGAATAGAGGGATCAAGTTGGTGCATGCCTTTGTTCAAGCGCCTAAGATATTTATGCATGTACTTGAATTGCAAATCATGAGCAACAGACATGTTTTCCAACTTTACATTTGTATTCTCAACTTTACCCTCTAATGCACTCAGACGTGCATCAACATCAGATGGTACAAAATCTGGATCATTTGCTGAGTCAGAATTCAGTTCCTCAAAAATGTCATCCATATTCATGTCAACACTAACTTCTTCAGGACCACCACCACCACCACCTTGTTCAGGAAGAAGATCCAACTTCATCTTATTAATATTTGTATTGTTGAAGATCAGATGATGGATACGTGCCTCATCACCAGGCATATCGACTAACATATGAGTAGCCAATACAGTCATAAAATAGGCAAAAGGAATGTCACTATGACCAGGATGGAGTCAAAACTGAAGAATGAAATGACAGATTAAGGATGGCAAACAAATCTGAGTACTATTTGAGATAGCATGGATAACACGAACCATAAATGAAGTCAAGTCAGATTTATTACCCGAACGAGGATACAGATTAGATACAAAGATTCTGTTGAGAATTCTGTATTTGGATAACAAATACCTTGTGGGGAGCGCATTCCCTTTTTGAGTCCATTGAACATCCATATTGCACAAGTCTCTAGTGAGCATGTGTTTTTCAGCCATTGAGGGTTTATCGGTTAAATTATGGATAAGAATACCCTCATCATTCACAGGAATTTTATAAGGGCTGAAATTAAATGACGATCAACGTCAAATGGCCCTTCTCTAGTAGAAATTTGAAAAGTTAAATTATCCAGTGAAAATGCACTAATACATGTAAACATGGATTGGGCAATGAACCAGTATGCAGGCCCACCCCAATGCAATAAGTTAACCCAACCTACAGCTTCAAGCATAGGAAGGATGTCAAAAGGAGCAATGTGATTAACATCAACAGGATGTTCAACAATAACATTACGAGATCTAATGTCCCTAACATATGATGGATCATCATTGGGAACCATAAGATGACGTTTAGAGATAGCGATCGATCTGGAGGAAGAAGAAGGACCACGTGAAGTAGTTTTTCTACCTCTAAAAGCCATTTGTAACAAGGATTTAAAGAAATAAAGAAGTTGCAAAGGATTGTGAAGTGGGTTTGCTCAAAACAGATTTTTCAAAATCTAAACCCCAAATCTCAAAGATTTTCAAAATAGAAAGCTTCAAGAGAGAAAAGGAAATAATCTTGACACAAATCTGTAAGAAAAACAGGATTTGGAACACTAACCTTGAAGGACTTGAAGGATGGGTTCGACGAATCGAAGTTCGGCTCCAAGGAGAAGAAAGAAGAAATGAGGAAGAAAGTGAAAAATCCCCAATTTGAAGTGAAACCCATGATCCACGACTGGTCGTGGGTATCTACGACCGGTCGTAGTACGACTGGTCATGTATACTCACGACTGGTCGAATAAACCCCAAAAAAATTTAATTTTCTTGCAATTTAAACAAAAATTGGAATTCAATCCAGCAAATATATACAATATTATACAAGAAGGCTTAAATTATCAATTTAAAATGCACATGCCAAGATCAAATTTCATCTTTTTGAACCTGCTTTTATCAAGAGGTTTTGTGAAAATATCAGCACGTTGATCTTCAGTAGAAATATATTCTAGAGATATAACTTTTTCTTCTACTAATTCCCTTATATAATAAAATCTAATGTCAATATGCTTAGTACGAGAATGTTGAATAGGATTTTTTGAAATATTTATCGCACTGGAATTATCACAATGTAATAACATAGAATCCTGTTTAATTCCATAATCACTTAGCATTCGTTGCATCCAAACAAGCTGTGTACATGCATTACCAACTGCGATATACTCAGCTTCAGCTGTTGAAAGTGATATAGAATTTTGTTTCTTACTAAACCAGGAAACTAGACAATTTCCAATGTAAAAACAACCACCACTGGTTGATTTTCTATCATCTAGATTACTAGCCCAGTCAGCATCCGAGTACCCAGCTAATAGGACATTAGTTTCATGAGGATACCAAAGACCGAGATTTACAGTACTTGCGACATATCTAATAATTCGCTTGACAACAATCAAGTGAGATTCTTTTGGATCAGATTGATATCTTGCGCAAATACCAACACTTAGTGAAATATCAGGTCTACTAGCAGTTAAATATAACAAACTACCAATCATACTCCGATAAAGTTTTGAGTCAACATTTTTACCATTAGAGTCATTTGATAGTTTCAGGGTAGTACTCATAGGAGTATCGAAATTCTTGTCATTCTCAAATCCAAATCTCTTGATTAGATTCAAGGCATACTTAGATTGAGAAATGAATATTCCTTCAGGTTGTTGCTTTACTTGTAATCCAAGGAAATAAGTCAATTCCCCAACCATGCTCATTTCGAACTGTGATTTCATCAAATCTGCAAACTCAGTAGTCAAGTCAGTACAAGTTGATCCATAAATAATATCATCAACATAAATCTGCACCATTAAGATATGATCATTATGTTTCTTAACAAACAGAGTTTTATCAACAGATCCCATTTGAAAATTATGACTTAAAAAAAATATCGTCAGTTTCTCATACCATGCCCTAGGTGCTTGTTTTAATCCATAAAGTGTCTTTTTAAGCCGATATACATGATCAGTATTTTTAAAATCTTCAAAACCCATTGGCTGTTCAACATAGACTTCTTCATGTAAATCGCCATTTAGAAAAGCACTTTTCACATCCATCTGATAGATCTTTATCTTTCTAAAACATGCAATGGATATAAATAGTCTGATGATTCAAGACGTGCTACTGGTGCAAAGGTTTCATCGAAATCAATCCCTTCAATTTGAGTATAACCTTGTACCACCAGTCTAGCCTTGTTTCTAATTATATTTCCACATTCGTCAGACTTATTTTTGAAAATTCATTTTGTTCCAATGATGTGTTTATCTTTAGGTCTTGGTACAAGATACCAAACATCATTTCTTACGAATTGGTTGAGTTCATCTTGCATCGCAACAATCCAGTTCTCATTAGCCAGACCTTCTTTTACGTTAGATGGTTCAATTTGGGATGTAAAACATACATAATTACATATATCCTCAAGTTGTCTACGGGTGCGAACACCGGTGAGAGGGTTTCCAAGAATTTGTGTGGTTGGATGATCTTTAACAGTCCTCAACTCAGAATCAATCTGATTCGATGAAGTATCGGGTTTATCAATGATTAGTACTTCATCATTATCTGAATTAGAAATTGGTGTGTTTAAGTGATCATCAATGACAACATTAATGGATTCTTGAATCACACCAGTCCTTTTGTTCAGAACTCTATAAGCTTGACTGTTTAAAGAATATCCTAGAAAAATACCTTCATCACTCTTCGTATCGAATTTTCTCAAATTTTCACGATCACGTAAAATATAGCACTTGCTGCCAAAAACTCGAAAGTATTTAACAGTAGGCTTTTTATTGAACCACAATTCGTAAGCCGTTTTATTATTATCTTTTCTAGTGTATACTCGGTTAATAATATAGCAAGCTGTGTTGACTGCTTCAGCCCAAAGATTTTTAGAGAGCTTCATGCTATTCAACATGACATTAGTCATTTCTTGAAGCACCCTATTCTTTCTTTTAACAACTCCATTTTGTTGTGGAGTTTTGGGAGCAGAGAATTCATGTAATATTCCTTGGTCGGTACAGAACTTCTCAAAATTGCTATTCTCAAATTCAGATCTATGATCACTACGAATTTTACTGATTTGAGAAGATTTTTTAGTTTGAATCCTTTTGAGAACTTTTCTTACTTCTTCAAGGGTTTCAGATTTATCCCTTAAGAAGACTACCCAAGTGAATCTGGTAAAGTCATCAACTATTACCAAGATATACTTTTTACCACCACGACTTTCCGTTCTGGTAGGTCCTATCAGATCCATGTGGAGAAGTTCGAGTGGTCTTGATGTGGTATTTGAATTTACCTTTTTGTGTGAGTTCTTTGTTTGTTTGCCTATCTGGCACTCACCACATATTTTATCTAATTTCTGAAGTTTGGGTAAACCTCTTACAAGTTATTGTTTGCTCAATCGATATAAATTTCGATGATGTACATGTCCAAGAAGTTTGTGCCATAAATCAGTCTTGTCTGTATGGACCATGTAACATGTTTGATTAGATGAGCTAGATTCACTAATAATATAGCAATTTTCAGACGTTCTACGTCCAGTTAATATTACAGAACCCTTATTATTTAGTATTTCACAGCTTTGATTAGAAAACCGAACATTATGGTTATTATCACATATTTGTAATATACTAAGCAAGTTATGCTTTAGGCCTTCAACGTATAAAACATTTTTAAACACAGGAAGATTAAAAAGTTGAACCGTACCTTGGCCTATAATCTTATAGTTGCTACCATCACCAAATGTGACTGAGCCATCAGTCATATCTTTCAGATCGGTGAATAAAGCTTTGTCACCTATCATATGCCTAGAGCATCCACTGTCTAGGTACCACTTTGAATGACTTGTTGCTTTGAAAGCAGGGTGAGCAACCAAGCAGGTGACTTTAGGAACCCATTTCATAACTGTTTTGGGTTTAGGAAATAGTTGGTCTTTTTTTGTGTATACTTGTAGGAATGACCTATAGAGTTAGATTTTAAGAGCTCCTTAAGTAAATCAACTATCTTTTCAGCTAGTGGATTTCGTTTTTGACTAAAGTTGACATGGCTGTTTCTAGGTTTTTGAAAAGTTTTTAAATTTTTAGAAAAATCTTGATAAGTACTTTTCCCTTTTGAGTTTGAGGACTCTCCTTTAACAAATATAGGAGTATACTTTTGTTTAGGAGGTAAATTTTTATCATAGCCCAACCCGGATCGATCGCCACATTTTCTTGATCCGGATAAAAGTTTCTCTAACTTTGGATCACCTTGGGCATATTTCCATGTGTCCTTTAAACTCAGAAGAGAAGATACTTCTGTTTTAAGATTCTCAATTTCAGATTTTAAATCAACAATTAGTGAGTTTTTGAATTTCAAATCGCATTTTGATTTTTCAAAACAATCTGAAATTTGTGATTTTTCTAAGACAAGTGATTCAAAACAATTTTTGAGTTTAGAAAACTTTTCTTTTTGAATTTTAAGTTTGACAGCAATTTTACAACTTTCCTTATATAGGGCATTGTAAGCGTCTTGAAGATCATCTTCATTTTCACATTCACTATTCAGATTTTCTTCACTTGTAGAGTCATTATCTGAAAATGTGAATTTGGCTAGAGTCATAAGAGCTTTAACCTCATTGCCCGACTCAGTTTCAGAATCTTCTGATTCAGAAGAACCTTCAGAATCAGATGATTCATCCCATGTAGCCAACATACCCTTCTTCTTGGGTTTGTCCCTTTTAGGACATCTATTTGCTAAGTGCCCATATTCTAGACAGTTATAACATTGACTATCTTTCAAAGATTTTCGAGATTTGGGTCTAAACTTCTTTTTGTCATTTGATTTTTGAAAATCAACCCTTTTCTTGCTTTTGAAAATCTTGTAAAATTTTTTAGCTAAAAGAGCCATATCATCTTCTGAATCAGAATTTTCTTCTGAATTACATTTAGAAGATTTTAGTGCGATAGATTTTCCTTTAGGAGCTTTAAAGTTTAACTCGTAAGTTTGTAGTGAACCAACTAGTTCTTCTACCCTCATATTATCTGTATCACGAAGTTCCTGGATCGTGATTACTTTAGAATCGAACCGTTCAGGAAGTGAGCGTAGTATTTTTGCACACACTTTACTTTCTGGGATTTTGTCGCCAAGACCCCACATTGAGTTTACAATGTCATTCAATCTAGTGTAAAAGTCTATAAACATTTCATTTTCCTCCATATGAATTTCTTCAAATCTGGTTGTGAGGAGTTGGACTTTAGATTTTTTGACAATTGTAGTACCCTCGTGTGTCATTTCTAATATATCCCAAGCTTGCTTTGCAGTATCACAGAAAATGATTCTTTTGAACTCATCCGGTGATAGTGCGTAAGTAATTGCATTTAGTGCTTTAGCATTTGCACTACTCTCACTTTTCTGAAGGGTGGTCCATTGGTAATATGGTGTGACTTTCATAGATTTTGAACCATCAACCCCAGTAACTTCCATGATAGGAGGATTCCATTCAGTCACTGTGGCTTGCCACACATTTTCATCTAATGATTTGAGGAAGATCCTCATTCTGGCTTTCCAATAGGTATAGTTGGAGCCATCAAAGGGTGGAGGCCTTGTGACTGAAAGGCTATCAAAATTTGACATCTTAAATAGCTTAAATCGTTAGCTCAGGAATTAAATCCAAGAATTAAAAAGGAGCTATTAGGCTTTGATACCACTTGAAAAGGCCAAGCTATATGTCCTAGAGGGGGGGTGAATAGGACAATGCCAAATAAAACTTATAACAGCGGAATAATAAAGAATATGATAGCCAAAGTAAATCACAATGCAGTAAATTAAAATAACCTCAAAATTCAGATCTTGAGAGGTTGATACAAACGTTGTTCTAAGGACAACCTTACACCAAAAACAGAGTTTATGGTAGGACAACCTTATTCCTAGAAAGATCTTTGTATCAAGTCTCAAACCGAAGAGGAAAACAATAATAAATATAAACTGAATTGAAATAACTTGTAATTAAAAATGTATTGTTCTAGGGACAGCCATACACCATAAAAATGGTAGGGCAACCTTGCTGGAACAACTTTCAAATGAAATTGAAAATCAAGCTGATAAAGGAATAGCAGAAAATAAATTTTAAGCTATTACAACATTCACACAAAGCTTGAATTAAATAATTACAACATTCACCACCATACATACATCCCACAAAAGAATAAAAAAATTAGAAATATAAATCATTCAACCACAACACAAGGGTTTATAGTGGTTCGCCTGTGTTTTCACCAACTATTAAACAACAGCCACACAAAAAGCTACTCCACTCCTAATATCCTCACACAGGGGATATTAGCGTTCACTAAAAATAGGTTTTCCCAGGTTCACCCAAAACCCTTACAATTGTGTCTTTGTATGTGGGCTTACACAATTAAAAAAAACCCCACTTCTGAGTTTTCCTGGCTTTCTTCAGATAACCAATATAACAAGATTTTTCTGGTAAATCTTGAAAGAAACCAAAATAATAGAAAGGAATTTACAATATGTAAAATACCTGAATATCTCCTTCGTTGTAGCAGCCCGGTAGAACCAAATCAAAGTAGATGATTGAATGTCCAAGTTCAATGTCCAGTACTTGATTACAATGGTTCTAATTCTAATTGATTTTAAATTAAACCAAACAGGGCTTGCCTTAATTGATTTTCATTCCAAAGAAAGGGAATAATAATTTCTCTTTATCAAATCAGATTGGAATAGTAGAAACAAAATCAATTAAATAAAGCTAAGGAAAGAGAATATTAAATAAGCACACTTAGCTTAGATGGAGCACAGAATTATCTCTCAGAAGTTCGACGAAGATTGGCTTGAATGAATTAATTAAATCGATAATTTCTTCTGAGATTCGTGCACTATTTATAAGTGAAAAGATCGGGTCTTCGACTGGTCTAGAGTGCTCTTCGACTAGTCGAAGCAACAACAGATATTTGAAAAATTCGGCGGGATATGCTCTGACCGTTTTACGACTGGTCGAAGCTCTCCTACGACTGGTCGTAGGTCTCCTTCGACTAGTCGTAGGTCCTGAAAATCTTCGCTGGACTTCGAGTCGAAGATTTTACGACTGGTCGAAGATCAGTCGACACTGTTCCTACGACTGGTCGAACAGATTCCTGGACTAGTCGAAGGATAACAGATTTTATCCGGAATTTGTAACAAACTCACGACTGGTTGAGGAATTTCTTAAACTGGTCGAAGCAAGTCTAGGACTAGTTGAAGAAGGCCTAGGACTAGTCGAAGAACAGACCAATCACATGTAAAATAAACATTCGGTTTATGTATCCGAAATGACCTACTTCTAAGGTCAACCTATGGTCAATCAAACCTCAACCATGAAGTATGGACATTGAAACATTAGGAACAAGAGACCTTGAAGTATGAGCCTTGAAGTCTTGATGTAGATCAAACCTTGATGTAGCTCAATCTTGAAAGTGTACAAACTGCCTTGAACTCATCTTGAAGTCTTGCAGCTTGAGTCTTGTCTTGTGAGCAGTTCTTTCATTCAAGATTGATCCTTGTACTTGTGAACTTTGCTTGTTGTGAGCTTAGCTTGTTCATGAATGTTGATCCTTGAAAGAGCTTCACTTAAGCAAGTTATATATAACATAACAGTGATTTTGTCATCACAAATTTGACAACAGACAGGGATATAAACTATAGCACTTACAGTTTAAGACATGAAGGTGAAGGATATTAACTTGTTTTTTATTTCTAAAAAAAAGAAAAGGTGCAAGGCATATTCATGTATATGTAGTGCCAGACTTGGCACTAGGCTCATATGTTGGACATAAATGCCATTTTGCCACATGTGGGGTCGACCTCTAGCATGGCATGTTCATGGGTTTGTATCAAGCATATCGTGCATGACTTAATGGAAAGAATTAAGAATGATCAGCATTGGGGACAAAGACTCCAAGGATCCTTACTACCTAAGGTCAAGAAGGCTATACAGCTATCTTCAATTATAACCACGACACCACTACATGGCTAAAAGAGATTACTAACGCCCAACAATAACAACATTTACTAAATCGGGTTCGGGTTCGGGATCGGATTGTTTAATCTATGCAAGATTCATAGTTGCACTACTTCTAATATCTAACTTGTTGTCAAGTTGAGTTTGAATTTGTAACCTTTGACAGAGAGCATTCAAATTATTATATATAAATAAATATAAATATAAATATAAATATAAATGTATATAGGAAAAAAAATTCAAAGTATGGAAACTGATTTCACAAACTAGTCCCAATGCGTGCCTTGCAGCATTCTCAAGCCTTCTAGGGTTGCACTGCTTCTAATCTTTAACTTGTTGTCAAGTTGAGTTTGAATTTGTAAACTTTGACAGAGAACACTCAAATGATTATATATAAATAAATAAAATATAAACATATATACATACATGTGTGTGTGTGTGTGTTCGCGCACGCGTGTGGACATCAGAAAAGGCACCAGCCCCCCCTCAGAACAAGCATCCAAGCCTACAGAACCATCAATGCATATATATGATATGTACATCAAAGCATACAATTACACCTTGTTTGGCTAGAGAGTCCACTTCAGAGTTTGCCTCTCCAGAGATGACCTTTAAACTGATTGGATGCACTCTGCACAAGTCCTGGGCTTCCTTAAATGCTCGTTATATTGAGATTATGAAGGTTCTATCACAATTGCAAAGAATTGCTTGGATTGAGAACTTGCATTCCAGATTTGCTGCACTGAGTGCTATAAACATAAACCAGACCATCTCTTTCTTATGTTTGCATTTCTTTTTAGTTGCTTATAACTTATCGGTAGAGTTTTTGTTGTTCATTTTCTTCTACAGAGGTGTGATGATTGCGCCCACCACAATTGCATCACAATATATTCCACAAGCTTGCAGATGAGCAGTTATTCTTGCATTTGTATGGTTTCTGCATAGGTGGAAGACAAATGTATTTACCCATGCTCTAGCCACCCAAAACATAACTGGGCCTGATCGAGAAAGTTTGCTAGCCTTAGACAAACTCTCATCCGTGGGTCTCCTTGTACTAGGATTGATGGCTTCAGCTGAGGCTAGTGGTGTGGCTGTGCAATCTATTTTGACCGTTGGAAGCATAGGAGGTAAACTTCAAATGTCTGCTGCTAATACTAGTGGAAATTTTCTGTGATCATATGATTTCTCATCCAGCCATTTCAACAAACATATAGCATGCCATTTCAAATTAACTCTCCAATCATGTATATATTACAGAAGATTTAAAAAAAATAATCTCATCCACCCATTTCAACAAACATATAACATGTCATTTCATCAAACAGTTAGCATATATCAAATCTGAAAGATAGGAAAAGAGATACAAATAGAAGAAGATATCAAACCTATGGAGAGGAGCTTCACGGCATGTGTTTCTTTGGTAGAAGATTCACGGCTACCGCAATCGAGAGAGAGAGAGAGAGAGAGAGAGAGAGAGAGGGCGTTCACGGCCTATGTTTCTTCAGGGCTGATGCATTGGAGAGAGAGGGAGGAGAATGAGAGTGATGGAGAATAGATCGGGAGGGAGAGAGAGGATTAGGGCTGATTAGGGAATGGAGAGAGAGAGAGAGAGAGAGAGAGAGAGAGAGAGAGAGAGAGAGAGGGAGGAGAATGAGAGAGATGGAGCAAGGATCGGGAGGGAGAGAGAGAATTAGGAAAGAAGAGCTTTTCCAAAGCTATGATTAGGGAATGGAGAGAGAGAGAGAGAGACTGAAAGACGGGTGTTTGGGTGTGACTCTATTTGAGCGCGCGCCCAAATTTGGTGTTTTTCTTAACGGATGGACGCAGAAGCTTCGATCAGGGGATCCGTGGGGCCCACCATGACGTATTTCGTTAATCCATTCCGCTCCATAATTTTAATAAAGTATTTTACTTTATGACGGAAAATTTCAGATATATTGAAGGCCAAAGTAGACCACACCATAAGAAGAAACAGTAATTTAATATCAATGTTTCCTACCACGTGGTCCACTTAAGCCTTAGATCAAGCAGATTTTTTTTTTCGTCCTCTAAAGTAATATTTAAAAATATATAGACGGCTCAGATAGAACATATAGTTTTTCTTAGGCCTCATAGAGCCCCTTACAATACTATTAATTATTAATGTTGTATCAACTTTTTAGCTACGGATTAAAACCATAGCAATCATAGCTAAGGTTTATATCCGTAGCAAAAAAGTAACGTGGTCTGAATCCTTTGCCCCTTTTTTTTATAGTGATTTAAGGGGCATAACTTTATTATCGTGATGACTAATTTCTTCATCAAATGTGTAGAAGAAAAACCCATATTGAAAACAAATCATTAAGAAATTATTGAGTTCATTGATACTCATATAATTTATTTGTTTGAAATTCCTGAATCAATTACTCTAGACCGAGAAGCAGCATTTTCTTCCAAGCATGTCTAAGTGATGGCTAATCAGTATAAAATCAAGTTGATGCATTCAACACCTTATTATATTCAGGCCAATGCTAATGCCAATGCTAACAATAAGGTCATTAAGAATATAAACTTAGTATGTCATTTAATATTCTATGTTAGCAATGGCATATTAAGTTTTTAGAAGCTCTTTGGGCTTATTGCAACTCATTTCAAAGCACATGGATGAGTCCATTCAGATCATTTTACGGGCATAATGTTTTGTTATCATTAGAAGTGATTGTGCTATCATTATGGGTAGCCTATCAGGCTAACTTAACCACGACCGATTTCACAAAGGCTATGTTGCTTAGGCTCGAGGATTTAGAAGAAATTCGGGTAAGGGCCTTAAATTCCATCATGACGATTAAGGCCAGACTTAATTAAATATACAACAATAAGATGAAAAGAAAGCTTTTGGTGAAGGCAATATGGTTTTAAACGTGATATTGCCTCTCGGGACTAAGGATGTCAAAAAATCCAATAAATGGTAGATTTTTAAAAGCATGTCGTTTTAATATCTAAAAGATATGAAAATATCAGGCCAAACGATGGTTAAACTAATCATAAAGGATATATAAAGACCTAAATCGGTTGAACGACAAAAATAAGCATAAATATAATTATTATATTATAAGGCTGAGGATAAGTAAAATGTGTTTGATAGGCCAATTACATCTTTATTTTAAAAAACCAAAGAAAATGGATAGGCTTGAGTGTGAATTAGGCATAAACAACCTTTATCTCATCAAATTCTTTAGCAACTCGTTCTCTGATGAGTTCATTTATTTGCCTTTGAGCCTTTCAGGACTCTTCGCTTTTCAAAACTCAGTGGAGAAAATGTAGGACTTGGTTGATGTGATGCCGATCATGTGGGCTTTGTACTCAGCTTCTCTCTTTTGTTCGTTGCTCTCACATGACCGAGTCTGATAAATGATAATATGAAAATTGACGATGTTCAGAAGAGTCTAGGAGTATTGTAGGTACCGTCCAAGGTAGATTCTCGTAGTTTGCTAGAGATAGTTATTGATTTCTCCACGCTGAAATTATAGAGTTCTCAACATCATTGGAGTGTGCTCTTATATATAAATGTCTCGATGTTTTATTTTAGTCTTCTAATTATGTCTACACTTGGTCAAAGATTTCTCTTCTTCTTTCAATAATCTCAGTTTATCCTCAAAGGTAGATATTATAGCCTTTAGATCCATTAAGGTTGCGTCTGACTCCTTCAAGCCCCTCTATACAACACTAATTTGTTTACTGATAGTTACGATTTCAGTCATTCTAATGTAGACCATTGAATGCTCAGATTGAAGTTTGTCAACCGCAATTACTTATCTTAATGCCCATGAATCAAGCTAAAAAATTCAAGGAGTACAGGTAGTTTGGTCGACAGGAACTTATCGTATCGAGTTAGAGTTTGGTATCAAAGAATAAGAAAGTTAAGTTTCACGATCGATCCTGACGTGATGATATCAGCAACACCAGAGTGAATAAGAGCTCGTAATTACTCATACAACTACTAAATCTTTGATGAATGTGTAAGGGATTTGGCTATGAGGATGTCAGATCGAAAGACTCAATCAATGGAGGATAAAATATCTTCTATAGGAAGCAACTCCGCAAAGAAATGAGATAAGGAACGAGAAATATCAACCGAATGGGCTAAAGAAGAAAGAAGGTTCATCGTTGTAGCTCGATCAGAAGAAACTTTAGTTGGTTGAGATGTTTCCTCTTCTTATACTTTTGCTTTGTCCAAAGGAATTATCATGTGTTCATCGATCAAGGCAATGACTATTTGATCGGGTTAATTACACGTGGTGTTCCTATGAGCTATGCACGAAAGCTTGATGAAGCTAAAGAATGATGGCTATGTCCTACATTGGGGTGGTTAGGACCAATTAAAAATTATACATTTTAAAACAAAATTTCTTAACCTAAACTAATATAAAAATTAAACTACGACAATTAACTCTAAGGCTTTCAAGCCAATAGATGGTCCAATCACATATAAAGATATGGCAAGTAAGCAACTAGTCTATAAGTATGATTGTGTACATGTATGTGTGGGATGTGCTACATATCAACTCCTACCATTCATATAATCATGCGTGTGTGTGTGTGTATTAAACATTCATCGCATAAGTTTAAAAAAAAAAAAAAAAAAAGTGCTCAAATACAATCCTAAACACAAACATGTATAGTGGTTCGGTTTCCCTACTCTACTTTCGACGGACGCATTATCTCTTAGATTATTCCAGTATTCACTATCTTGAAGGTTTTAAATCAGATTTACTTTTAAACTTTACAATCATACACAAAAATCAGCTCCATCAAAGATTTACATGGTTTTCTATAGGCTAGCCACAAACATCGATCCTGCCCAAGAACCTACACATACACACCTGTGTTAGTAGCCTACATAAAAGCTTAATTTAGATTCTACATAAGAACCTAATCGAGTTTAGCAATCAAACTCTTGCATAAAGCACGTATGTTGTTGTCCCTTGCGGCCAATACACTGATTGATACGTATTTCGAACTCTGTGCATTACGGGTCACCACAAGAAAGTTGTACTAAATAAGGCTTAATAGGACCATTTGAAGATAAATTTAAACAATAAAAAAAATCAATGCCTCTAAATCAATCCGAAAAATCAAAGACAGTGATCATCATTAATCCATGATTATAATAAAATGACTTGCTTATTTAAGAGAGTATAAATGGTTAAATTGTTAGATTATCTGAATATGTTGGCCCTAGAGGGTGGAAAAACAGGTTTGATCATTCTGTAATGATGAAGTCAAAATAAACTCTTAGCTTTCCCATTTCAAAGGAAGAGGAAGCCAAGGAATTTCCAAGCTTCATTGAAACAACAAGTTGAGTCCCATAATACACATACATGGACATGTTCCAACGTCAAATGGAAATGAGAGATTTGGGCTTTCTTTCTAGTTAGAAATATAACTTAAATCTGCTTTTTCAATACTTAAGCAATTCTACTTATTAAGTCATCCATAACATAGAAAGTGAACTTTTAGGCATCCATTGGTTTTCATAATCTATGGCGCACTCAGCTCTGCAAATGTATGATTTTTGGTTGAAAGGATTTGACAGTTGCATATCCCACCATATAGAAAATCAAATCTCACTTAGTGTTCTATATTTGTATATCTGCCTCTCTGTATGGAGAGACCTTCGACATGTATGTAGAATAAGCTAAGTGCACATTGTTAAGTTCTCATTGGGTGGTAGAATGATAGGCTTGCGGCATCTACTGGGGCTTTGACCTGGGTTTATGAGTCATGTTCCAATAATTCAAATCCAATCAGTATCACATTATATAGTAGATAGGCAAGAAAAATATCTCAATTTAGACTATTTCAACTCTTTGGAATGTGGCTCTTTTGCTTAATTGTCATACCCTTGTATAATCAAAGGTTAAAAGATTCAATGTGAGATATGTTTCAGGCATCCCCCATCTAAGAGAATCCCAATCACATTGCTGGTTTAGGTTATTAAAAAGAACCAAATTCCGGTGGCTAAAGAACATACTCAGATGGGTCAAACAATGCTAACCTCTGATTCGTAGACACTTGTTTTTGGAAATAAGAACACACACACACACACATATATATATAATCATTCACTAAATATATATCAATCTGATAATTAACCTGGTTAACAAACAAAAAAAAAAAAAAAACTTTTTGTTAACGATTCATCTAAACTGGCAAGCATATTATGTACAGTTTATTTTCAATTATATATTTCCATGCGACTGAAGCCGCTTTTGTGTTTTTTTTTTTTTTTTTTTTACATACCTGTGTATCATCCATCATGCTATTCTAGAGTATCAGAGCATCGCTCATTTTCCTGCAATGTTCCAGGTGCACAATAGACCTGGACAGTGTGTGTATGACATGAACAGTTCAAAAGTCTTCATCACTTCTGAAGGATAACTGTTCCGGGTGAACAATCTGTCACTGGGAACGGATTATGTGTTACCAGGATAACGCCTCAGTGGGTCTTACCCTTACCGTGTGACCCACTTTCGTGATGTTTTGTATATTCACGCCATCCATCCGTTTCAACGGCTCATTTTAGGTAAGCAGATCCAAATCTCAGGTGGACCACACCACAGCAAACAGTGAGTGCCTCACCATTAAAAGTTCCAAAGGACCATCCAACCTCTTGATAATGTCAAGAAGGCCTGGATGAAGGGAAAATATAAAGATCAGCTTGATCGGAGGCTTTTGTGGCCCACAAAAAGTTTGTAATGATTACTCGTCACAGGTTTTAGTGGTGTGGTATACTTGAGATTTGTATCTTCTTAAGGTTGGGACGCGCTAAAACTGAGATGAAAAAACAGATGGACCTGGGTATTCAACAAATACATAAAAGAGAGATAGATAAACTTTTCAAGTCAAATGTGCCGTGGGTACCAAGCTAACCAACACTGTCACGCGACGTGTACCTATCAGAGTAGTTGAGCCATGGATTAGCCGCGCCACTCTCCTCCCACCGAAATTCTCAACAGCGTCTTCCAAACCGACACGGATTGCATGTTAACAATGCTGGGCGGTGCTTTGTGGGATCCACATGATGTATGTGTTCTATCTCTGCTGTCCATCCAATTTGCCAGCTCATTTTAGGGCATGAGCCCAAAAATTAGGAATATCCAAATCTTAGGTGGACCACACCACAGGGATAATGGGTGATTAAATGCCTGCAATTAAAAACTTCTTGTGGGCCACAAAATTTTGAATGAAGCTGATATTTGTGTTTTCTCTTCATCAATCGACCATTTGGATGCAAAATAAGCATTACAGTGGCCGCTAAGGAAGTTTCTAATGGTGGGCGTTCAATCACCTCTGTTTTCCTATGGTGTGGTTCACTTGAGATTTGGATCTACCCTTTTTTTAAACTCATGCACCGAAATAATAATCCAAAATGGATAGACGGCATGGATAAATTAAACATTATAGTGGGCCACCGTCACTTGGAACCCAACCCAATCTGCCACACACATCACCTCTCCCACGCGTCCCTCGACCCTGACCAAGCTTAGAACTTCTACACTTATAAATTGAAAAACATTGTCCTGCTGGAATACAGCGGAGAAAACTAATACAATTTCCATGGATTGGGCATTGGTTTTGTGGTTGTGGGCTTTGCTTTATGTTCAGTACTGTAGTCGTGGGTGTCTTGGGTGCTTGGATAAGGAGAGGACTTCTCTCTTGGAGATCAAAGCTTCCATCAATTATCCGAATGGGTCTTCTCTTCCTGCATGGGAGGATGGGACTGACTGCTGTAATTGGGATGGAATCAAGTGCAACAATGCAACAGGCCGAGTGACTGAAATTTCTCTCGGTTGGACAAGGGAATACGAGTTGGGAGAATGGTATCTGAATGCCGACTTACTTCTATCCTTTGGAGAACTGCAGAGCCTCGATTTGTCCTCGAATAACCTGGGTGGTTGGGTTGATCATGAAGGTACCTTTATCTCCTACAATCTTAACATTCTTCCTTGATGATTTAAAACAGGGCTGCCTTCAGATGTCCTAATAAATTGAATTGCAAATGTGTCAAGGTATGTAGTGATTTCTCGTTTCTCAATTGTAATTCTGTCAATTTCAATTTGGACCTAAAAAAACAGGGCTTCAATGACAAGGAGGATGACTTGGAGAAAAAAAAAAAAACAGAGTTGTTGGAATTGAGGCCTTCTCCTACATAAATACAGGGGAAACATTTTTAACAGTTGCAATTTAATTCACTCCAGCATCACCATCTGTTTCATGCTGAACAAAAGATCCAACGCAGTGTGTTGGAAATAAAGGCCCCTGGTGTTTCGTCTTTGGCATGATGCATTTGAGGAAATTTATTTATTTTTGTAATGAAAGATTAAGAATGGTTGGGATTTCTCCCATTCTAAGCAGGATCTAAATACAGGACGTCACCCATATGGGAATTTTCCCATTCTAAGATCACCTTGACCTCAGTTTTGACTCCTTCAATGAAAGCATTTTTCTCTATTTGGGTTCACTGTCATCCCTCAGGACTCTTGATCTAAGCTACAATAATATTATTGAAGGACACTTCCCCTCTGAAGGTAAGTTGATCAATTGTAAAGAAACTGAGATTGATAACATCAGTTTAAAACAATATTTTGAAATGGATTCAGTGGCTATGCCTAAGTCACACTTCCAAACATGCAATCTGGAGGTTTCGGATTTGAAATATAAGAGGCTGAATTGCTCACTATCCCTTCTATATAAAAGCATATAGATCTTACTGATAGGAGTCCTTCACATGCATATAAAAATGGTATTTGAAATTTCACATTTTGAGATGCTTGTTGATTCTTGCCATCAGTAGTAGCAGATAATAATATTACATCTTCTGCCATATTATAAGCTCAACTGTGGCGAAAAACAAATGTAGGTTTCAGTGCTTTCTTCCTCTTCTTCTTCTTCTTATTTTTTTAAGGGCCTGAGGTCGATCAAAAGAAGCCACCTTTAGCTTTAACCTAAATTGATTGAAGAGAGGGGAAGGAGGTGAGAGGACTCAGATTCTGTAGCGATCCTCCAGTGCCAACCATTCATGCAGTCCATCCATTTTTCCAGGTCATCTTAGATCATCATCACAGAAGTGAGGCAAATCCAAAGCTCAAGTGGAGCACACCACAGGAAACAGTGGAGATTGAATTCCTACTGTTGAAAACTTCCTGTGAGCTACAGAAGTTTTGGATAAAGCAGATTTTTTTGTTTTGCCTTCATCCAGGTTTATGTGACTTTATGAACAGGTGGGATGGAAAATAAACATGGCGGCTGGACACTAGGAAGGTGTCCACGGTATGTGTCACTATCCCCACTACTTCATGTGGTGTGGCCCACATAAGCTTTGGATCTATCTCATTTTTGGGTCTCATACCTTAAAATGAGCTTGCAACATGAATAGACTGCGTGGATAAGAAACATACATCACGGTGGAACCCACAGGTTTTCCAGTACCAACCAGTATCCTAGCTGGAGGGGTCACTACAGAATTTGAAATTCAATTTGATAGTGCATCCAAACGCACTGGACAGGCTGACTTTTAAATTGTAATTCTGTCCATTTCAAGTTGGACATGATAAAAACCAGTAATTGATATAAGGCTTCAATGATGACAGTGAAAAGAAGAAAAAGAGAGAGTTCTTGGGATTTGAGGCCATCTACCACAAATATAGGAAAACATTGTTTTTACCTTTGTAGCTCAATTCACTATAGCATTGCCATCCGTTTCATGCTGAACACAAGATCTAAGGGAAGGGAGCGTGTTGGAAACAAAAGGCCCTCTTAAGTGTTTCCTCTTGGGCAAGTTATGTTTTTGAGAAAATATTTTTATTTTATTTTTAATGAAAAATTAATAATGGTTGGGATCATTCCCCTGTTCTGAGCAGGTCCTAAACACAGGACGTCACCCATATGCAGGTTTCAAAAGATAGTTGAGATTGAGCAATCTAGAGCACTTTAATCTGAGTTGTAACCACTTCAATAGAAGCATTCTACCATATTTAGATGCCATTTCATCCCTTAAGAGTTTGTATCTAAACACCAATTCTTTTAGAGTTCCAGACACAAGTTTTGAAATATTGTCCAGATTGGGCAACTACGTGCATCTACATCTGGACCCTGGGCTGCCACGATTGATTTGCTAGCCCTCCAGGCGTCTTTCTAGTTCTTTTCTCTGGAACGGACTGCTTTGCCGAGGATTGCTTTTTTGGTGCTATGTTGCTTTGATTGTTGACCGGGCAGTTGTCAGACGATAACCCGACCATGTGTTGGTGGCATTTTAGCCTCATGTCGGGGTTTATTGAACCGTGTAGTTCCCTCCTTGAGTTATCTTTTCATGACAAGTATAACAGCCGAGGGATTCGTGTAGATTGATTCCAAGAAGGTTTAACAATATTCGAACTTTTTGAGTCTTGGTTGGCCATTGGTGCTTTTCCTTTATCCTTGGTTTTAGTTAACTGGTCTTTGATGATTATTCCCTTTGAAATGAACCTTTCCTTTAGGGCTATGGGTGAGCCCTTTGCTTGTGCTCAGTTTGGCTATTATGGACGATGACGGACTATCAGTACCCTTGGTAATGACTGACTGTATCTCAACCTGCAGTGCATGTGATCAACCGATCAGGTTTACCATTTCCACATGCTTTTCTTGAGGTCATTATCATCTCAATTTGGACATGTTGTCATTGGTCGCCCCAAGAAAGGGATGTCAATTAATTCATGATGTAGGGATGAATGTGATGAGATTGATCACCGTCTTCCTCAGGGGGTGATCTAATGAAATCTCCTAAAGCCCAACGGATGAAAAGTTACAATCAAACCAAAACTTATTAAAAATAGTAAAAACAAAAATAAACAGGAAATTCGACTGTCGATCTGATGGAATCTCGCAAATTCGGCATGGGCAACCGGGCATATACGGGTTGGTTGGATAAATTAGCTCTTCCTACCTCAAAATCATATATGCTACGTTGAGTAACTCATTCCGGATTGCGAGATATGTCTGTTTTAGGCTTTTGACGGTCTTGATGACTTCGGCCTCTAATCAGGCCTTCTTTGATCCATCTTTGACATGAAAGTGTCCGCGACCCACTCTACATCAGTTCCCATCAGGTGCTTTTTTGAGAAATTCAAGAGGTCTTTGTTCATGTTCTCATGCACTATATTCCTAAACATGTTACAATTCTTAGTAGAATGAGTCTTAGTTCCATTATACTAGCCATATATCTCTTATTTGAATTCCTTAGCTGATGGAATCTTTTAGAGGTTTGGAAGCGTGATGAACTTGGATTCCAATAGAATGTTTAACATCTCCTAGGCAATAGAGATATCAAAAGCATATTACCTTGGAGTTTCAGAGGAACCTTTCCTTGAGTTTATATAGGGTGAGGCCTTTTACTCGACCTTTTTCATAGCATAGCATGCACTCACACAATTGTGTGCCAACTATCTTGGCCATGGCCGCCTCGTAACAGTTGTCGTGATCTTCATCCGACCATGTGATTACAACCAACTAATAGTTTGGGTCATGATAAGATGTGTCATTGGATGTGCTCATTTATTGTTTTTCCTTTTGGAAGATGTGCTTGTATTAGATTGCCCTAGTTAACAACTCAAACAGATGTTTAATGTATATGCCTTCAGATTGCTTTTGAAGCTCGAAACCCATGCCTTATAAGGTGAACCCAAGAACTCGACCTTTGGGAGAATCACTGGACAACGCTTTTTGGCACTGTTGAACCAAGAGACGAAATGATTGATCATCTCGTCAAACAGTTTTCACGGAGTAAACAAGTCGGTTATGGATACCTCAAGCTTAGTTCAGCGGAACTGTATGTGAATCCTCTCTTCCATATCATTCCAGAATTGGATTGAGATAACATAGAGTTTTATGTGCCATGTGAAAGTGGTTGCTGTTAAAGAATTCCTGAACAACATGAGTTTAAAAAATCATTAAGAGATGACTTACCACATTGCATGGTGAAGCAGCCAATGTGCTTAATCGTAGAGGTCTCACCTTCTCCAGAGAAAAGTGTGAACTTAGGGAACTTGAAATATCTAGAAAACTCATAATATTGATCAACCTGCTCAAAGTATGGTTTCATATAAATCGGCGGAGCAATTCATCGGTCATTAAATTGGATCCCATGTTCCTGAATGAGTCCTATAACATCATCCCTACCAACCAGTTATTACAGGCCTGATAGTTCTACTCAACCGAGGTGTCACTTAGATTGCCTAGGGTATGTCCATTACACCACGTGATCGACAACCACTGGGGGAGGGGCAGCAAGAGGTTTCCCCCCGAGCACCTTTACCTGGTAATAGTTGTTCTGGACAAGAGTACCAGTCGGAGATTGCCCCCATGTGTCTTTGTCCTGTGATACCCTTGACAGACTCTTGGGGTCAGTTGGAGGTTATCTCCTTTGGTATTTGGCCCCCTGAAAACTGCTTTGAACAACTGGACCAATTAAAGGTTGCTCCCCCTATGTTATCAACATGGGTTGGGAATTGCCCCTAATGAACATAATGATTCTATTGTCGAGGTATTCTAGCCGATCGCAAGATTGAACATCTTGGTCGCTCCTTATTGCCACCACTTATGCAAATATAGGTTGGCTTCGAGGTTTGGTTTGACTTGCTCTTGTATATAGCTTAGTCGGTCGTTTTGCCTCTCATTCAATTGGATGATTGGGGGGCTTATTGGGTAATATTACTAATTGGAAGTCTCTGGAGGAAACCTTCAACCAATCTCTCGAAGATCTTTAGTTATACATTGATTCCTTTGGAAATTGCTGCATATGTCCTTCCATTATGAGAAAATGCATGAAAAAGTGATCAAAGACAGTTGAGAAGATGATCTTGTATCAACTTGACTATGGGCTCGAACTACAACCCCAAGTATTATTGCTCTTCTACAATGCCATCAATAGAACTACATTATTTTAAATTTAGGAGGCATCATATTTATTAATAAATACTAAAGGTAGCTTATCGGGTCCCACCGCGCTTGCCAAAAATTTTGTTTGTGTAATTCAATCAAACATGAGGCTTCACATGTGAGCAAGGGCATTTACTCAGTTAACATCTGTGATTAGAAAGTGTGAGCATGCTAGAGTCATACTCGACTTAATGCTTGATTGAACGTTGGTGTCCCCTGCTTTGATGCATTGCACTGATTAAGACCAAATTTGAGGATCCAGACACTTTCACAACCACCCGCTATAATAGCGATTAGGCGATTTGCATAAGGGTAGAGGTTAGTCCTTCTTGATTGAATAATTTTACCTTACACTTTTCTTTCACCATTGATTACAACCAATATATTTTTTAAAGGAACAAGGATGGACAAATAAAAGAAAAGAATGCTAAAACAATGTTGCTTTTATTAATTTGTGAATGATGCTCATTACAATCAACGGAGTGTCAAAATAAATTAAAGAATAAAGTAAAACAAGAGATGAAAATATGATTTTTTGTATGATCGGATGATCTAAGCAGATAGTGAGTGGAATGTGAACTAAGTGTTTAATCTTCTAAGTAAGAATTCAATTGATAGGAATCTGATCGCAGACATTTAATCTACTCTTGGTCATAAAAATTATGATAGAAAGATAAAAATAAAGATTATGTAGATGTATTGTGTTTGGCGAGGGCCTTGAGCTCTTCATCGCGTTCTCCTTTTATAGCTTTTGGATGCGGTAAAACTCTCATCGAGTTTACTTGTTAGTCTAAGATCCTTAACAGCCATGACCTTCTGATGTTCTTTTCCCACATGAGATCTCATAAATCAAAAACTCATTTTCAGATCTCCACTTTTACGTGGCCGTGTATATTCGAGGATTTGTTTAGGATACTATACTATTATATCTAAATCTGACTTAATAGAGCCATCTCCACTCATGACCTATTGTTCCCCTGAATATTCATGGAATTGGGAAAATTGGATCCACCAGAACCTGATCGAGTCTCATTCTTTTGACTCTAATATCATCATATATTGGTCGTCATATATTCACAATCTTTGTAATCACCACTAGAGCTCTGAACGTCTTTAGGAAGATCTCCCATTTTAAAAGGGTTGTGAGAGACGACCTTAACGAGCATATCCAAATATATGAAAGGATCCTTACCTCCGTGGGTCTTTTATAAATGTGTTAGGTATGCTTTCTTGGTCATGTGCCATACAAATTAGGGTTACATGTCATTTGTTGCTTCATTTATCTTAAAAGCATGCGTACAGTTTTGTGCCACCTCATTTATGATAGGAAACGTATCGCAAAGGGTAAAGGGCAAAAGATAACTTCAGGCATGAGTATGACTCTGTCAATATTAAGTCTGTGGTGACATTATGTGGTTAAGTCTTATTGATCCATGTAGGTGTGCCAAAAACAACTGTAAACAATGGCTAGCATAACTTGCTAAGTGGCTTTCACCTAGACATCACAGCGGACCTCACAGAGCTTTGTGTTCCACGAGTTAGGTATCACATGGATTACACGAGATAGGTATCACATGGATTGCACGTAACTGGCCCTGCATGGTAAATCTTGCTTTGTATGGTGGGATTGCAGGAATCCAGTAACCCAAGCTCTACGTAGCCCATCATAATGTTTGTGTTATATCCACTTCGTCAATCAGTTTCACTAGTTTATTTTAGGACATGAGCTCAAACATGATGGAGATCTAAAACTCAAGTAAGCCACACCTTAACATATTAAGAATTAAATAGTGAGGATAGAAATGCCAACAATATTGAAGCCTTCCTATGGCTCGCCCTAATCTTTTTATGCCATCTAACGAGTTCATAAGATGACTCCCACTAGATGTAGGAAAAATAAAATATTATGCTCATGCAAAACTTCTATTGCCCACAAAAAAGTTTCAACATTGGGCGTTTTCATCCGCATTGCTTCTTAAGGCATAATCCACCTGAATTTTGAATCTTCCTCATATTTGGGCTTATTTCCTTTAGTGAGCTAACAAATAAGAAAGACAGTTGGATATGAACCTGGCGATGGGCCTCACTTTGGGTAACATGGATTGCTCTAACCCTACGAAGACTAAGGAGGTGATTGACATGACTACAAATACTAGCTTATTGACTTATTTAAATACGCTTTAGGATGGTTTGGTAAATGTGTAATTATAAAATTTATTTATCTAGAAATTAGAAAATAAGTCCTACCATAAGCTAGGGATGGTTCACTTTTTCTTTTTCTTTTTTAAAGATCTTATTGAGCTTAAGTGGGTAAAGGTTGGGGCTTTATCAAAATTTAAAAATACTAAAACTACCTTCACATATTTTATTTTTTTGTTATCTTCCTCTCACTCTCTGGTTTGTGGCTTCTCATCTCCCTCTCTCTCTCTCTGAGGTAGCCCACAAGATGGACCCATACTGAAGGTAGGGCCCCACATGATGAATAGTACACACATCAAGGTAGGACCACATGATGGAAAGCTAACATCAAAGGTGGGACCCACATGATGGATGGCCTTTCGCATGATGGACAATCTACACTGGGTGTAACCCACTTGATGGAAGGTCCACATGAAAGGTGGAACCCACATGATGGACAGTCCACATGAAAGGTGGAATACACGTGATGGATGGTGGCATTGAAGATGGGCCCACATGACGCAAAGTTGACATCAAAGGAGGGCCCACATGATGAATAGCCCATATTGAAGGTGGGGTTTCACATGATTAATGGTCCACATTAAGGTGGACCCAGATAAAGAATGGAGTAAGCCTCACATGATGGATAGCTCACATCAAAGCGTGGCCCCATATGGTGAAAGTCGCATATCCAAAGTAGCCCACCATAATTGATGATCAACATAGAAGGGGTACCCCCACACAATGGATAGTGGACATCAAAAGTGGGCCTCACATGAGGGATAACCCGCATTAAAAATGGTCCCTATATAATGAATGGCCCACATCAAACTGTGGACTCGCATGATGGACTACCTATATCAAGTGGGACCCACCTAATAGACGATCCAAATCAAGGTGGACCTCGTATAGTGGATATTTCACATCAAAAGTCATCCCTAATGATGAATGGTCTGCAAGATGGACAACCCCCTTTGAAGGCGGGGCCCACACGATGGACACATCAAATGTGAGCTCCATGTGATGGGTGGTGGACATTCAAGTGACCTACATGAAGGAAAATTAACATTGATGGTGAGCTCCACATGATGGATGACCTAAATCAAGGTCCATAGCTCCCCACATAATGGATGACCTAAATCAAGGTGGGTCCTCACATAATGGATGGTGCAAATCAAAGGATGGCCCCTAATGATGAATGGTCTACATCCAAAGTAGGTCTCGCATAATACATGGCCCACTTCAAATGTTTGACCCACATGGACTATCCACATAAAAGGTGCGCTCCACGTGACATACAATCCGCATGCATTGGCCAACATGATGGATGGCCAACATCTAAGGTGAAAGGAATGAAGGAGTATGCTCATTCGAAATAGAGTTATTGCAATTTTTTAAAATCATAGCAACTATCCTTTAAATAAGTTTTTTTTTTTTTTTAATGCTTTACCAAATATGATTATTTCAAATAAAAGCTCTTTTCAAGTATGAAAAAGTAATTTTACCAAATGAACTTATTTTACAATAAGAGCTAGTATAAAGAAATTAATTAGAATAGCTCTTATTAAATTAGATACATGTCAACCATGCCCTGAGAAATAAGTGGCATCCAAGTGGAATCATGATGCAAGGATGGACGTGATGAGGTCGATCACCGTCTTGCTCAAGGAGATAATTACACTGAATCTAGACAGCTTATCTGGACTCCTCACAAAGATTCCTCAAATCCACGAGGAAAAATAGAAAGAATAGAAATAAATTCTAATAAATTCGAAAATAGATTAATTAATGATAAAAGTGAATTTTCAATCATTCAAACAGTGATACCAAACTTAAGAGGAATTTTCAGAATCAAACTCCAACTCAAACTCCCTAAAAAAATGTGATATTTACTAGACTTCATGGTTTTCGGCCAAAAAGAGCAAGTTTCTAATTTGGCCTAACCACATTATTCTCCCAATTTTTCTAAGTGCATTTCATGTTGAGCATGGCTCCTAAAGCTCAAAGGATCAATTGTTATGATCGAACTAAAACTTACTATAAATAGTAAAAATGAAATTAAAATGGACTTTCGACCATCGATCTGATGGAATCTCACAAATTTGGCATGGCAACCCGGCATTGCACGGTTGGTTGGCTAAAGTATCTTCTCCTACCCTAAAATTACATATGGTACATCGAATAACTCATTCCTGTTTGGGAAATATGTCTGTTTTAAGGTTCTAACGGTCCTAATCACTTATGCCTCCATTCGGGCCTTCTCCGGTCCATCTTGGACATGAAAGTGTCCATGACCGCTCTACATCAAATCATGAATAACACTCTTTCACACAACGCAAGAAACAACTAGCTCCGAGTGGCCCACAATGTTTTACATATGTAAAATCCTTACAATCCATCAAGTGAAGCCACTATTTTCTCAGTCCCAAATTTTCCTGTACAGAACTCCTACATACGTAAAATTTCTCCTAAAATCTCCAAGTTCATTTGGTGTTGCCCACCTGGGTTTTGAATCATGAAGAATTTCACATCTTCTTTTCATCTTACTGAGTTGCACCTAATTAATGTGTTTGGCTAAAGATACATACCATGGTACCCTCATATACAAACTTATGATAATTGTCATCCGATCCCCATTGTTCCATTGTTTTTGGCCCGAATCATAGCAGCGCGAGGATAACTTGATTGAGGGGGTAGATGTTCTATATAAATAAAACATGGTAGACAGCACAAAGATCTGCAATGTCTGCTCTTTCAGCCATTTTATTTTATTCATACTTTGATGGGTCTTAACTATCTTTTCTTGTTGAAATGAAGGCTGCCATTGGAAGCCAAGTGAATTAAGTTGCAAAAATGTATGTATGCAAAAATGGAGTTCAAATTTAATAATTGAAATTTAATTTGATAGTGCATCCAAACACACTCAATGCCATTTTGAATTCAGGTGGAGATGGCAAGGTATGTTTGCAACACTAAGATTCCATTTGGAGCACTTATTATTGAACTGCAATTATTGGTCAAATGAGTTGGAAATGGCCAAAATTGAAAATCCGTTGGCTTTCTTAACCAATGAGTCCTGAATTGCAATTCTGACAATTTAAAGGTGGACTTGAGAAAACAAGCAAACAATTTTTAAAAATAAAATTAATTAAGTTGATTATGATTGGCTTTCTTAACCAATGAGTCCTGAATTGTAATTCTGACAATTTCAAGGTGGACTTGAGAAAACAAGACAACAATTTAATTGAGTTGATGATGATGATGATGATTGGAAAAACCAAAAACAGAGTTGTTGGATTTGAGGCCTTTTCTCACATAAATACCGGGAAACATTTTTAACCTCTACAATTCAATCTGTTTCATGCTGAGCACAAGGTCTAAAGCAACATAGGGAATAATTTTATTTTATTTTTCATGAATGATAAAGAATGGTTGGGATTTTCCCCTATTCTAAGCAGAGGCCCTAAATGCAGGACGTTATCTATATGCAGGTTTCAATAGATGGTCGAGATTGAGCAAGCTAGAGCACCTTGACCTGAGCTATAACTCATTCAATGAAACCATCTTACCGTATTTGGGCGCACTCTCATCCCTCAAGAGCCTTGATCTAGAAATGAATGATCTAGAAGGATGCTTCCCGTCAAAAGGTAAGTTGATTAGCTATAAAGAAATTATGCCAAGATTAATAATATTAGTTTAGATAATATTTTGAACTTTATTTAGTGGTCATGCCTCGCTTCTCCAAATTCCTACTCTAATGTTTTTTTTTTTTTAATTGTTTAAATCTTGATAGAATTGGCCAACTTGAGCAAACTGGAGGTTTTGGATTTGAGATATAATCGACTCAATGGTTCCCTATTTCTGCAAGGTAAGAGCACTTGGATCTTTTCTAATAAATTCTGGAGTTGAGTGTCTTTCGCATGCACCTCAAAATGGCATTTGAAAATTCACATTCTGAGATGCTTTTCATGACATTATTCTTGCCACCACTAGTAGGAAAATATATTACATCTTTGTGTGATAATAATCTTTTAACTTTGAAAATGATGATTGTACCTTTCTACGGAGGATTTTGATGATATTTTACCCTCTTAGCGATGAGTTTTGCTCTCGTTATCCTTAATGAAGAGGTGTTTTAAGTAGGACACGAGGTGCGTGCAACCTTCTTACGTGTTCCTTTGTAACCCAAAACTCTATGGGGCCCACCACATGTACATATGGAATCCACTCCCTTGGATGTGAGCCCAAATGTGAGACAGACCCAAAACTAAGGTCGGCCATGCCACAAGAAACGCTGGGGGATTTAACACCTTGGGGCCATAGAAGTTTTGGATCGGAATGATATTTTTGTTTTTCCTACATCCTAATGGGAGTTACCTTATGAACGGGTTGGATGGAATATAAGGATCAGCATGAGGCTCAGGAAGGTTTCAATGGTCAGTGTTTCCATTCCCTTTTTTTTTTTTTGGTGGTGTGGCTCACTTGAATTTTGGATCTACCACATTTTTGGAATCACATCTTAACTTGACTTTATGAAACTGATGGGCGGAGTGGATGCGAGATGGACAACATGGTGGGCCGTACAGAGGTTTAGGCTGCACGGTGACGCAGGGATGAACATAATGAGATCGATCACCGTCTTCCTCAAGAGGATAACTACTCCGAATCCACGAAGCTTCTCTGGACTCCTAACAGAGACGAGGAAAGAAAGCAGAAAATAGAAATAAATTCTAATAAATTCGAAATTGATTTAATTCCTCAGTTAAATGAGTTCACAATCCTTTAAATAGGGATACCAAATAATAAGAAAGAAATCAGAAGCAAACTAAAATTAAAACTCCAAGAAATTTGCAACTTACTATAAATAGTAAATTTACTTTTTATAGTAAGTTTCATATGTAGCTTAACCACATTATTCTCCTAATTAGTCTAAGCACTTTTCATGTTGGACACAAATCCTAAAGCCCAACGGATGAAGAGTTATAATCAAACTAAAATTTACTATTTATAGTAAAAACAGAACTAAACATGGAATTTCACCGTCAATAGAATGGAATCTCGCAAATTCGGCATGGGCAACCCGGCATAGGTTGGGTAAAGTAGCTCGTCCTACCCCAAAATCATATATGATACGTCAAGTAACTCATTCCGGTTTGCGAGATATGCCTATTTTATGGTTCTGACAGTCTTGATAATTTCTGTCTCTGATCGGGCCTTCTCTTATCCATCTTGGACATGAAAGTGTTTGCAGCCCACTCTACATCATACAAGCTCTGTGTAACAGGGATTGGCAACCACTCATCTCTGTCAAAGCAGGGCAGCTGGGAAGTCAGATTGCGTCCTACCCCCACATAGGAGCTCTTCGGGGGTCACCGTGATATGAACATCTTATCCACACTGTTCATACCCACTAACATATCATTTTATGGTATGAACCAAAAAACGAAGCAGTTACAGATCTCCGTTGGAACACACCAAAGGAAGCAGTGTTGATGATGACAGCCATCATTGAAACCTCTCTAAGGGCCATTGTGATGTTTTTTAACCATCCAACCTACTCATAAGGTCATGTAGACCTGGATGAAGTGAAAACAAAATTATCAGCTTGATCCAAAACTTCTGCAACTCCTAACAAGTTTTTAATGGTGGCCTTCAATTACTACTTTGTGGCCCACTTAAGCCTTGGTTATGACTCATTTTTGGGATTATACTGTATAATTATCTTGAAATATGTATGGACAGCATGGATAAGATGTTTGCATCACAGTGGCCCCCACAGAGCTCTGCCCGGGTGGATTACTGTCCCGGCTGGGGCAGGACGCAATCCGCGTCCGTGCAGCTGTGCCCTCGCTGGCGTGATCGGATCCCCTGGCTGGTGGTTGGGGTTCTGTGGGCCCCACTATGATGTATGTGTTTCATCCATTCTGTTTATCCATTTTTACAGATCATTTTAGAGCTTGTTCCAAAACATGAGAGGGACATAAATCTCAGTTGGACCACACCACAGAAAAACAAAATTGATTGGATATCCACAATTAAAATTCTCCTAAGGCCCACTGTACTGTTTATTTGACATCTAATATCTTGATTAGGTCATACACGCCCAGATGAAGGGAAAAAACAAAAATCAGCTTGATCCAAAATTTTTATGGCCCCCAAAAGGTTTCTACTGGTCGACGCTCATTCAACACTGTTTCCTGTAATGTTGTCCATTTGAGATTTAGATATACCTCATTTTTGGTCGCAGACCATAAAATGATCTGGAAAAATATATGGATGGCATGTATGAAACATATACATCATGGTGGGGCCCACAAGCCACCGACCACTTGCCATTAGCTGTGGCAGGGGGAGTAGCCAGTCCGTTTCCGTCACGGAAACCTTTATCAGAGATTCAGAGGGGAGGCGAATTTCCCGTGAAAGCTTTAGCAGGAAGCTCCTGCTCAAGGATTCCGGGGTGGGGCTCACTGTGATATTTGTGAGAAATTCAACTCGTACATCCATTTTTCAATCTCATTTTAGGATATTTGAGAAAAAATAAGGTGGATCCAAAACTTAAATGGGCCACAAGAGATGAAAAAAATGGAGATTTAGATTTCACCATTGAAATATTTATATGGCCACAAAAGTTTTGTATTGGTCTAAGTTTTCAGTGTTTTCACTTCATCCTAGTAAAAATGACCTTATAAATGGTTTGGATGGCATATAAACATCAAGGCAGAGCCTAGGAAGGTATCAACGGTGGGAATTCCTTTCCCCACTGTTTCGTCTTGTATGGCCTAGGAAGGTATCAAGTGGGAATTCCTTTTCCCACTGTTTCATCTTGTATGGCCCAGCTGAGTTTTGGATCCTCCTAATTTTTTGTCACATGTCTTAAAATGAGCTCTAAAATGGATGAACGGATTGGATTTCTCGTGAACATGACAGTGAACCCCACCTTACATTCCAGCACAAGAACTCACTGCAAAAGCCTTTAGCTGGAAATCCCAGTCCTATTAGAGGGGAGCGTTCCTTTAGCAGAAAGTTCCTAGGTTGGTAGCGCTAGGTCAGGCCCACCTGTAACGTTTTAGAGAAATCCATCTTGTTCATCTATTTTGCTAGCTTATTTTAGGACATG
Organism: Magnolia sinica; assembly: GCF_029962835.1. Lineage (NCBI taxonomy): Eukaryota > Viridiplantae > Streptophyta > Magnoliopsida > Magnoliales > Magnoliaceae > Magnolia > Magnolia sinica. The sequence continues at coordinate 64,006,990 of NC_080584.1, forward strand.
TGACTAATATGAGGCAGATCCAAAACTCAAATGGGCCACACTAGAGAAACATAGGGGAAACAAATGACTACCATTGAAACATTATTGAGGTCTACGTTGATGTTTCTGTTCCATCTAAACCGTTCATGAGGTCATTACCACTTGTATGAAGTGGAATGCAAAAGTCCTAACCTAATACAAAACTTTTGTGGCCATACAAATATTTCAATGGTGGTCATTATATCCCCATGTTTCTTCTTATGTAGCCGACTTGAGTTTTGGACCGGCCTCATTTTTTGTTCAATCTCTTAAAATGATATTAAAAAACTGATGGACAGGATGGATTTTTCTCACAAACATCAGGGTGGGCCACCTAGAATCCCATCCCCGGTACTTTCGTTCCTGCTAAAGCCTTTAAGGAAATCCGCCTCTTACACCCAAGCTCTTTGGCGTTCATTGTAACATATGTTATATCCACTTCATCCATACATTTCACTGGTTCATTTTAGGACATGGATATCTAAAATTCAAGTAGTTCACACCTCACGAAATAGCAGGAAAGGAAATGCCAACCAATGAACCATAGTCTTTACATACCATCAACCTATTCATAAGGTGATTCCGATCAGGATGTGAATGCAGAATGTCAGTCTGATCCAGAACTTCTAGGACACCTAAAAAAATAAGGCTTCAACAGTGTGTATTTCTATCTTCATTATATCATGAGGAGTGGCTTACCTGAGCTTTAATTTGGATCTTCCTGGTATTTGGGCGCATGTCCTAAAATGAGCTATCAAAATGGATAAGTAGAGTAGATATAGATAAAAAATAAAATAAAAAATAAATAATAAAAAATCATGATGAGCCTCACTTAGTGTTACAAGGGATTCCTACCTGGCTATGTTATAAAGACTAATAAGAGACAACCTGTGTCCATTTGGAATTGTTAGTAACCCCAGTTTCACTCAAGGTAAGAAACAGCAAGTTCTATGTGGTCCACCATATATGTGCGTACACACACACACACACTAGGTGAAGCTCTTTATTTTCGCTGTACATGCAAAAGATTTTCAAAACAAAACTCCTTTGGGTCTCAAAAATGGTTTATATAAGGTGTTGCCCACTTGAGTTTCCTAGAATTGTGTCTTTTCTTCATCTTTTTGAGTTACACCTATTAATGTTTTTTTATTAAAGATAAATGCCATGGTAGCCCACAGACACATATGGTTTTCGTCATCCCCATTGTTCCCCGTTGTATGGCCCGCCAAAGTTGTGTTATCTGCAGATTTTTTGCCCTGCGGTCCTAACATCATGGGTCCTAACATTAAGGATAACCTGATAGAGTAGAGATTCCATATAAAAATTGAAAAGCCCCACAGGATTTTAGATTGCCCTTCGAATTTGAAGCCATGTGAATCTCCTGTTTCCTGTAGGTCCACTGCGACATCTCAATAACATCCAGTACAATCATTCTGCTTTGCTTTTTCATATTCATATGGTATGATCCACCTTGAGATTTGGCTCTGCTTAATTTTTGGGTTCATGGCTTAAAAGGAGTTGGCAAAATGGATGGACCACACCAATATATAATGCATATATACATCATAATGGACCACACCAATATACGATGCATATATACATCATAATGGACCACACCAATATACAATGCATACATCATGTGGTGTGGCCCATATGAATTCTTGATATGCTAATTTTTAAAATCCTGTGCTATTGTGGTCCTGCAAAACTGATGGACGGAGTGGATTTATGATGGGAATCTCTATAGGCTCCACATCATTTTCAACCACCTGAACTTCTTCTGCTACGTTAACAGGCCATCCATGTCGGGCAAAGAAACCCAAGCGGTGCCTTTGACAGGAAGTGTATATGGTGCTTTGTGGGACCCACTATGATGTATGTGTTTAATCCACATCATCTATCCATTGTTTTAGATAATTTTAGACATGATCCTAAATATGAAGCAGATCTAAGATTTATTTGGACCACAGCAAAGGGGACAATAGATGCTCACCGTTAAAAACTTCTTGTGAGCTGTTTTGAATCAATCTTATATCGATTTTTTTCCCCTTCTTTTATGTCCGTGTAACCTAATCAACATGTTATGGAAAATAAGCATTATGGTGGGCAATAAGGTGGTTCCTAGGAAGTTTTTAATGGTCACCCTTTAATCACTACTGCTTTCTAAGGTCCACTTGAGATTTGAATCTACCTTATTTTTGGGATCATGCCATAAAATGATCTAGAAAAATGAATGGACTATATGAATAGATCATGGTGGGTCCCACAGAAAACGGATAAGTGACCAAGCCTATGTCACCATGCAATCGGGTATAGTGAATTTTTTTCCTTTTTTAGATTTTTTATTTATTTATAATATTTATAATAACACATGTTTACATCTAAGTACTTATTTAATTCTTATTAAGCAACTTCTTTACTTGCTGGGCATTTTTGTTATTTTAAGAAAGCTGCAATCGGCAACATAAGGTACCCGTTTGACAACAACTTGATTGATGAGGTATCTTAATAAAAGTTTACTTTAAAAAGGTACTCAAATGTAAATATTACATTAATGAGATATTATTTTGCTAAATTTTCTTTCCAATAGCGGGTCAAAAACCATTTTTAACTTTGACTTAAGAAAACGCTACGGAAATGGGAAGGCATTAAGAAGCCTCCTCAAAATTGCCATTTTATCCTTGTCAAGGGCAGGTGTTACACTGGGAAGCCGATCGGGTGTTACCCGGGTAAAACACTGAAGTGTGTTAGCCCACTTTGATATATATTCATGCCATCCATCAGTTTTCTAACTCATTTTAGAGCAGGATTGCAAAACTAAAGTAGATCCAAATCTCAAATGGACCACACCATGGGAAATAGTTTTCATTGACCATTAAAAACTTCTTGTAGGCAATGAAATTTCGGTGCAAGATGATATTTGTGTTTTTCTTTCATCCAAGTCTGTGACCTCATCAACAGGTCCGACGTCAAATAAACATGACAGTTGGCTGTTAGAATTTTTATTCCTGAGTGTTCAATAACCACTCTTTCTTGTGGTGTAGTTCACTTGAGATTTGGATCTGCTCGATTTTTTTATTTTTATTTTTGTTGATACTGCCTTAAAATGAGCTAGAATATTCCATGGAGGGCACTCGTATACAAAGCATGCACTAAGGTCCACCCCACAGTCAAGGAAACCCACACTAGGTAACACAGAACAACACTAGTGGTTGTTTCGTTAGAGTGGTAATGTATGTGTTCTATATCCATACCGTCCATCAGTTTTTCTAGCTCCATTTTAGGGCATGGGCCCAAAACTGATCTCTACAGTAAAGGAAACGGTGACCATTTTGACCATTAAAAGCTTCTTGTGGATCGTGAAAGTTTTCGGTCAAGCTGATATTCGTGTTTTCACTTCTAAGTTTGGTGTGACATGTTTGGATGGAAAATAAACATTACTGTAGCCCCTCAAATTCGGAGGGATATTTTTTACCTCATTTCCTAAGATTAACTTGCAAAACAAATTCGAGGAGTGAATGTTACTGAGATGTCGTGGTAAGCCCCAGTTTTGTTGCACTAGCAGTGCCACAAGAATCAGTAAATACAACATTCAATGAAGGGAAAACTCGAATATAATCAGCTTGATCCAAAACTCTTGTGGCTCCGAAGAAGTTCAACCACCACTATTTCCTATGGTGTGGTCTACTTGAGATTTAGATATACTTCATTTTATGTTCATAACAATAAATGATCTGGCCAAATGGATGCATCATGGTGGGAGCCACAGAGCACCAACCATTAGAGATGCTGCTACTGGCAGTGTCAATAGGCAATCCGCATTGATACTCTGGCAGAGTATATTAGACTATACACATGCATTTAGAGTTTACATGCAAGAAATATACTAATTTAAAACAAATTGTACAATTATTGGTTTCAGTTGAGATGTGTCATGAACCTAATATTACTCTTATTGTATAATCTTCCTAATGGAATGATGAAAATCTAGTAGACAATTAAAAATGAAAAATATTCAATGATCTCATTTTAGCAAGCGTCCACGAGTGGAAGGCTAGGATTATACAAAGAATTTGACTTTTGCACTGTGACTTTGAGACAATGGCTTCTAGAGTCTAATCAGCTTAATTTAAGCTAATCAATTCAATATAAACAATTTCTAAGGGGTGAGATGACTTTCTTTAACTGAGTTTCACATGGGGCCACCATATTCTCTATGTCAAATCCACTCCATCCATTCGGATTGTCCCTCAGTATTAGGCAAAAAAATAAGCTCAATCCACAACTTAGATGAACATATGTTTGTCTAGTATATTCCATTTAACCCATTCATTAGATGCCCCTTAAAGGAATAATATTTCCATATTACAAAGGAAATATTAATTGTTAATTCCATACATCCTATGTCTGGACAGATAGGCACCACATGATACTAAAATAATTTCTAAAAAGAATTTTATTTTGCCAAATATATGATTTGAAAACAAACTTCAATTCTTTTGAGAAATGTTGTTGATAAACAAACATGGGAATAATATTTACTTTCTCATACTTTCTTGAAAACAAAGTTTCTCGGAAAATACAATTTTCTTTTCAATGCTAGCTTTTCATCAAAAGGCTTACCGTTTGGTGGAGATTTAAAGAAGAACATATCTTTTTGTTATTTCCAGCTAAGGTTCGAACGTTTTAATATAAGGTTTATAAAGCTCACGTTTGACTATTAAAAAAAAAATGCATGGAAGTGCTCATTGTTTGTATTGAAGGCTCAGTCGGTTTTTGTGCTGCGTCCTCTTATCGGTCCATGTCACTGCTCATGAAGTCACTCTTATAAAATAGTATCTCATTAATATGACATTTACATCTCAATACCTTTTTTAAACATCAAGTTTTCATTTTGCTACCACGTTTGTCAAAGTGATTGTCAAACTGATACCTTCGGTTAGTTTTCTCTAAAATTAGTTCCAAGAATACTTTTTCCTAAAATGACGAAAATGGCCAACAATCAATGAGATTGCTTCTTAAGAATTAAATGAGTACCTACTTGTAACTATGTGTTATTAAAAAATTAAAATTAAAATAAATAAATAAATAAATAAAAATATCTGCGGATGTCCTATGGGAGATACCATGATGTCTCCACAAAGTCCATCCATTTTTCTAGATCATTTTAGGTATAAGCTCAGAAATGAGTCAGATCCAAATCTCAGGTGGGCCACGCCATCAAACACAGTGTGATTCAATGTCCACCACTAAAAACTTTATAGTGCCCACCTTAATGCCCATGATAATTTTTTTTTCCCATCCAATATGTTGATTATGTCACATAGACATGGATGAAGGCAAAGGACAAATATCGGCTTTATCGAAAACTTTTATACCCCACAAGAAGTGTTTCATGGTAGGCCTACATCGCCACTATTTTGTGGTGTGGTACATTTGAGATTTTGGTCTACCTTGTTTTTGGGTTCTTGCCATAAAATGACGTGTAAAAATGCATAGATGATGTAGAGTCCACAGACCACCAATACAGTTGAAGCTACAGCTTTGGTGTCTTTGCCCCATGCGGGAATGCCCTGAGAAGGTGTGTAGTGGGAAATGATGTGGGGCCGCAGATATTCTCGTCACAAATCCACTCTGTTCATCCATTTTTCAAGATCAAGATAGTACAAGTAGAGGAGGATTCTAAAGACAAGGCAGATCGAAAATTCATGTAGCTAGGCTACATCTCATTGAACGATGGGAATGTAAATGTCCGCTGTTGAAACCTTCAGGGAGTGGAGCATGATTTTTATTGGCTATCCAAACGTTTTGTAGGGTTATTACCACTCAGATAAATTGTAGGCACAAATATCATCCTCATAACATACTTTGTGACGGCCACAAAGTTTCATTGCTGACCAATAATTTCTGCTTTTTCGTGTGGTGTGGTCCACATAAAATTTGGATCTCACTGATTTTTAGATTCTTGATCTTTTATTGTCTTGAAAACTTGATGGACGAAGTGGATTTGTTATGGAAATTTTTATGGACCCTACACAGCTTCAAACTAGAGGAACTGAAGGAGCACAGGTAACTTACATCTGTTTTTGAAGGGAGTTAAAGTTTGGTGATAGGTATTTCTACATTACGTGCCGCGCTTTTTGATCATTGCTAGCAACCGACCAGTTGAGTGGCACTTCTGTGGTCTCACCATGATGCATGTGCTATGTCCATGCCATCAATCCATTTTGCAAGATCATTTTTAGGTATGAACCTAGATCCAAAGCTCAAGTGGATCATGCCATAGAAATCAACGGGACATTGATTCCCATCATTGAAACCTTTCATGGGCCTACTGTGATGTTTATTTGTCGTAAAGAAGTGCATCATCCAAAGCTTTTTCAGCTTTTTGGTGGTGCAGTCCACTTGAGCCCCGGATATCCTTCAAGCCATAAAATGAGTTGGCAAAACGGATGGATGGCGCTGGTCGGCATCTAGCTAACCAGTGTCAAAGCAGTGTGAACCCATCGTGATGTATGTGTTCTATCCATGCTGTCCATCCATTTTTCCAGCTTATTTTAGGGCAAAAGCCTAAAAATGATGTAGATACAAAGCTCAAGTGGATCACACCATAAGAGAGAAAAAAAAAAAAAAAAGTGGAGGATTGGACTCCTACCGTTGAAATCTTCTTGGAGCTAGCTATAGAAGTTTTGAATATGTTAATGTTGGTGCTTTCCCTTTATCAAGGTTTATATGACTTAATCAGCTAGTAGGATGGCCAACAAACATTACAGTTGGCTCAAGGAGGATTTTAACTGTGGGACTTCAATCACCACTGTTTGCAGCTGGTATGGTCCACTTGAGTTTTATATCGTTACGGAAATCCCTCTGTAGGAATTTGGCCGGAAATCCACATTCCTGATAGCAGGATACGGCTTCGGTGGTCGATCCAGGGATCGTAGGTGGGAACCTTGAATGTGGACCCTCCATCATGTATATGCCTGATGTCCGCGCAGTCCGGCAGTTTTGAAAACTCATTTTTGGGAAAAATGAAATGGATCCAAATCTCAAGTGGACCATAGTATAGGAAACAGTTGTAATCAACCATTAAAAACTTCCTGTGGGCCACAAAAGTTTTGGATCAAGCTGATATTTCTGTGGTCTCTTCATCCAGTTTTTCATGACATTGTCAACAGGTTGGATGGAACATAAAAATTCCTGTGACCCCAATGAAGTTTTTACTGATAGGGATTCAATGACAACTGTTTCCTGTGACGTGGTCTGCATAAGATTTAGATTTAATTCATTTGGGTATTATGCCCTAAAATAAACTTTCAAAATAGATGGACGGTGTGGATGTAAGGCACATACATCACAGTGGTCCCCGAAGGTAGGATTCCACCAACATGGATCCACCGAAACCGCGCCGGGGATTGCATACTGACGCTGCCAGTACACCATTGGACGGTGCTCTATATGCCCCTCCATCATATATACTCTTATCCATGTTGTCCATCCATTTTTCAAGATCAGTCTAGGGCCTTAGCTCATAAATGAGGGAGATCAAAGTCTCTAAGTAGACCACACCATGGGAAACAGTGATGATTGAACGAACAAGTTCTATCATTTAAAAAAATATAGTCCATGAACCGTATGTAACCCTAATGATATATGATGGCAACCGATTGGATCTCTATCGGTGCAAACTTCAAGCATTTTATTTTAAATATTTTGAAAGTATGCCTTGAGTAGGAAATATCATAAAAGTTACACGGTTACACGAGAAATTTCCTTTTTTAATCGAAAGGTAGCAGCTGAGTCAGCTGACCACTTGCATATTCTACTAATAAATTAATTACATTTCTTGCTTTTGTAGCTTTGTGCAATCTTGAGAATCTTCAAGAACTGGATCTTGGCAGCAATGAATTGGAAGTGAGCCTTCCACCATGTCTCAGCAACTTGTCATCCCTCCAACTACTCGATCTCTCCCATAATAAACTCAGTGGGCAAATATCCTCATCTCTCATCTCTAGCCTCACAATGCTTCGGTTCCTTTCTCTCTCTTACAACCACTTTGAAGGGTCTCTCTCATTTAGCTCATTTGCTAACCTTTCCAAACTTGAGCTTGTGGAACTTTCAGTAGCGGATGATAGCTATCCTGCGGCCGATGCTATAACTTATACCAATCAGTTAGAGGTTGAAACTGAATCCATACATTGGGTTCCTAAATTCCAGTTGAAAGTCCTCACTTATCAAACTGCAACACCAACAAGCTGACTGGTACCATTCCCACCTTCCTTTCCAGCCAACATAACCTGATATCGTTAGACCTTTCCCACAACAACATGAAGGGAAAGTTCCCATCTTGGTTGTTAGAGAATAATGAAAGACTACTAGTTCTAGACCTAGGAAGCAATTCCTTAGTCAGCCCATTCCATCTGCCAACTCATTCTAGCAACCTGGATTTATCATTGTTGGACGTCTCCAACAACCACATCTACGGACAACTTCCCAAAAATATCGGCTCCCTCCTTCCAAATATAGAATACTTAAACATGTCTACAAACGCTCTTCATGGTACTATTCCTTCATCGATGGGCAACATGACGAAACTGTCTTCTTTAGATTTGTCAATAAACAAATTTTCAGGAGGAATACCAGAGGAATTGCCCATGGGTTGCATCTCATTGGAAATTTTGAAGCTATCAAACAATAGATTACAAGGCCTAGTGTTTCCCACTCATTCGAACTTGAAATCGTTGCAGTATCTGTATCTGGATGGTAATAGATTCACGGGGAAGATCTCAGCTGGTTTATTCAAAAGTCAGAATCTACAGAGATTGGATGTTGGTAAAAACAACCTATCAGGTCGTCTTCCTATACAGATTGGGAACTTCACTGAATTGAAGTTGCTTTCCATGTCAGAAAATCATTTTGAAGGTTCTATTCCAGTTGAGTATTGCAACCTCTACAGTCTTTCCCTTTTGGACCTTTCCCAAAATAGAATTATTGGGTCCATACCTTCATGCTTCAGCCTGTCTTTGAGATTCTTACATTTGCAAGGAAATGAGCTCACTGGATTCATGCCAAATGCTTCATCAAAAATCTCCTCCCTTGTTACAATGGACGTCAGGCAGAACAACATATCTGGTAATATTCCAAATTGGATTGGTGCTTTTCCTAATTTAAGGGTTCTTCTCCTCGGAGGAAATAATTTCCAAGGTCACATTCCGCTGCACTTGTGTCAACTGAAGAACATCAGCATACTGGATCTTTCACACAATAATCTCTCTGGACCAATACCACCGTGCTTTGGTAATATGACATTTGGGAGGGCAGAAGAAATTGACTTTTTAACTTTTGTTGTCTCTCGAGGAGTTACCATGATCTCTTCAGGAAAGGATTTGCCTGGATATCGTATTGCTGTTTCGGAGCCTGTTAATGTTGCTAATGTCTCACCAGATGAGGAAGAAGTGGGGTTTATAACAAAGTGGAGGTCTGAAACTTACAAAGGTGGCGTTCTTTACTTTATGTCTGGTGTAGATCTGTCATGGAACCAGTTAACAGGTGAAATCCCACCTGAAATTGGACATCTAACCGCTATTCATGCATTGAACTTGTCCCACAATCAATTAACTGGACCAGTTCCAGAAACCTTCTCAAACCTAAAACAGCTTGAGAGCTTGGACCTTTCTTACAACAGATTGAGTGGGGAGATTCCTCCTCAACTTACTGAGCTCAACTTCTTATCTACATTCACAGTGGCCCACAATAACTTATCTGGCAGGACACCAGACAGGAAGGCGCAGTTTGGCACCTTTGGAGAAACCAGCTATGAAGGTAATCCCCATCTCTGTGGACCACCACTGAAGAGTTGCTTCTCCACTTCTCCGCTACCACCTTCAATGCCAAAAGAGGAGGAAGACAGTTATAACATTATCTTCTACGCATGCTTTTGCGCATCGTGCACCATCTCGTTCTTGGTTTTCATAGCTCTTCTCTACATCAACCGCTACTGGAGAGGTCTGTATTTCTATATGGTTGATGCATGTATCTATTCATGCTACTATTTTGCTTTAAACAGCTACTACTTGGCTTTGGACAACCTTCGCAAGGTTTTCCCCTGGCTACCTGCATAACCTTCAAGCCAGATCAGTTTCTCCGAATAAATGTAATTGTAAGACTATATAATAATCATGTTTATGCATGATGGTGCTTTTATTTGAAACCATGTTTTCCCTTCCTACTGCGTTATGATGTGAAAGTGAATTGAATTCTGAGCGTATGGAATAATGAAGAAGATTGATAAAGCCTAATGAGGAAATAAACCTCAAATTGTTGTTATGTTTCTTTCAAGTCTTACTGGAGAGGCACAATTTGGAGTCCAATTCCTATGAATACTAATCAAATTTTGATTTTCTTATTTCTACTCATAGTATTTGTACTTCAGATTGAAATACCAGCCTAAGCAAGGGTCTTTTGCTTGAGTATTAGGTCCTGTTTGGTAGACCCCTAAAAATAAGTTTATCTTATTTTATTTAACAATAATTATATATATTAGAAATCTAGGCAACTAATACATAACCAGTGTTATGTATTAGAGATACATAATTACTATTAACAAAAATGTGATCAACTTTATTTTGAGGCGTCCCCAAAACTAGCGTTAGAGTTTCATATTTATTGGTAAAACAGGCACGTTTTTCCTACCCAAGCATGAAGAGTATGCTGGACAGAACTTTGGTAATCTGGCGGCTTACGCAGTTTCGCACACCTGATGCACAGGACAATGTCCTATGGGAGATACCATGATGTATCCACAAAGTCCATCCATTTTTCTAGATCATTTTAGGTATGAGCTTAGAAATGAGTCAGATCCAAATCTCAGGTGGGCCACGCCATCAAACACAGTGTGATTCAATGTCCACCACTAAAAACTTTATAGTGCCCACCTTAATGCCCATGATAATTATTTTTTTTCCCATCCAATATGTTGATTATGTCACATAGACATGGATGAAGGCAAAGAACAGATATCGGCTTTATCAAAAACTTTTATACCCCACAAGAAGTATTTCATGGTAGGCCTACATCGCCACTATTTTGTGGTGTGGTACATTTGAGATTTTGGTCTACCTTGTTTTTGGGTTCTTGACATAGAATGATATGTAAAAATGCATAGATGATGTAGAGTCCACAGACCACCAATGCAGTTGAAGGTACAGCTTTGGTGTCTTTGCCCCATGCGGAATGGCGTGAGAAGGTGGGTAGTGGGAAATGATGTGGGGCTGCAGATATTCCTGTCACAAATCCACTCTGTTCATCCATTTTTCAAGATCACGATAGAACAAGTAGAGGAGGAGTCTAAAGACAAGGCAGATCGAAAATTCATGTAGCTAGGCTACATCTCATTGAATGATGGGAATGTAAATGTCTGCTGTCGAAACCTTCAGGGAGCGGAGCATGATTTTTATTGGCTATCCAAACGTTTTGTAGGGTTATTACCGCTCAGATAAATAGTAGGCACAAATATCATCCTCATACCATACTTTGTGACGGCCACAAAGTTTCATTGCTGACCAATAATTTCTGCTTTTTTGTGTGGTGTGGTCCACATAAAATTTGGATCTCACTGATTTTTAGATTCTTGATCTTTTATTGTCTTGAAAACTTGATGGACGGAGTGGATTTGTTATGGAAATTTTTATGGACCCTACACAGCTTCAAACTAGAGGAACTGAAGGAGCACAGGTAACTTGCATCTGTTTTTGAAGGGAGTTAAAGTTTGGTGATAGGTATTTCTACATTACCTGCCGCGCTTTTTTATCATTGCTAGCAACCGACCAGTTGAGTGGCACTTCTGTGGTCTCACCATGATGCATGTGCTATATCCATGCCATCAATCCATTTTGCAAGATCATTTTTAGGTATGAACCCAAGATCCAAAGCTCAAGTGGATCATGCCATAGAAATCAACGGGGCAGTGATTCCCACCATTGAAACCTTGCATGGGCCTACTGTGATGTTTATTTGCCGTAAAGAAGTGCAACATCCAAAGCTTTTTCAGCCTTTTGGTGGTGCAGTCCACTTGAGCCCCGGATATCCTTCAAGCCGTAAAATGAGTTGGCAAAATGGATGGATGGCGCTGGTCAGCATCTAGCTAACTAGTGTCAAAGAAGTGCGGGCCCATCATGATGTATGTGTTCTATCCATGCTGTCCATCCAATTTTCCAGCTTATTTTAGGGCATAAGCCCAAAAACAATGTAGATACGTGGATCACACCATACGAAAAAAAAACAAAGGTGGAGGATTAGACACCTACCGTTGAAATCTTCTTGGAGCTATAAAAGTTTTGAATCAAGTTAATGCTTGTGCTTTCCCTTTATCATGAGCTTATCAGCAAGTAGGATGGAAAATAAACATTACAGTTGGCCCAAGGAAGATTTTAACTGTGGGAGTTCAATCACCACTGTTTGCAGCTGGTATGGTCCACTTGAGATTTATATCTGTTTCATTGCTGCGCTCATGCTCTTATATTAAACTGCCAAAATGGAAGGTCTGTATGAATAAAACACATACATCATGGTGGGGCCCATAAAGCTTTGACACTGCCTACCTGCATGGTGTTCGGTTCCCCAGCCAAACTACATCCCAAACGAGGCCTTAAAAGTTTGCAGTAACATGGAGAGAGAAGACAAGCTGAATGTTTTGACGTGGAAGCTTCTGTCAGCCTCCTCATGATGTATGATGTATCTAGTAGATCCACACTCTCTACCATTTTTCTAAATCATTTTATAGCATGAGCCCAAAAACTAAGCTGATACAAATTTCAAGTGGACCATGCCACAAGAAGTAGTAGGAGTTAGATGCCTACCATTGAAAATTTCTCAAGGACAAAGAAGGCTCGGATTGAGCCGATATTTCTGTTTCCTTTCATCTAGATCTATGCGACCTTATGAACAGGTTAGATGGCAAATAAATGTCATGGTGGACCCTAGAAAGGTTTCAACCATAGTTAATCAATCCCCACTTCTTTCTATGTTGTGGTTCATTTAAGCTTTGCATCTGCTTCTTTTTGACTTATGTCCTAAAATAATCAGACAAGATGAATGGACGGTGTGGATCCAACTCATACATAATAGTGGGCTGAAAGAAATTCCATACGTCAATCGGCTTAGGAGAGAAAATGGGCGTGTCAGAGAAGAAATACCTATATTTAGAAATCCGCGTGTATTTGAGAACTGGAGACAAATGGATGTGCTCAGCTCATTTGAGGGCGTGGTCCTAAAGCTTATTTCTACATACAAGATGAATGGACGGTGTGGATCGAACTCATACATAATGGTGGGCCGAAAGAAATTCTATACGATCAATCAGTTTAGGAGAGAAAATGGGCGTGTCAAAGAAGAAATACCTATATTTAGAACTCCGCATGTATTTGAAAACTGGAGACAAATGGATGTGCTCAGCTCATTTGAGGGCATGGTCCTAAAACTTATTTCTACGCCAAAGGAAACACTGGTGATCAATGACCATGAAAAATCTTGTTGTGGGCCTTGAAAGTTTTAGATTAAGCTGATGTTTGTGTTCTCCCTTCATCCAGATTTGTGTGAAATGTTTGGATGGCAAATAAACATTACAGTATGGCCCACAAGATTCCAAATTCCCCTCAAAATCAAAGGGATGTGAATCTCCTATTTACCGAATCTCACGACACCACTTGTGTAACAAAACTGGCCCCACCATGACATCTCAGTGACATCCACTCCTCCGATATCTGTTCTGCTAGTTGATCTTAGGACATGAGGGCAAAAATGAAGTAATCAAAAACTCAAGTGGACTACAACATGGCAAACGATAAAGAAAAAAATGCCCACCATTAATCAAATGGTATACAGTGCATCACTATGTGCTTAGTGGCATGATTAAATGGTAAAGATCAATGGACTAGATCATTAAACCATGGCCCCTTATTTAGAATTAGATGATTAAGGTCAATGGTCTTAATTAGTAAACCATGGATCCACTTACAGTATAAAGTGGGATTAATTATAAAGAAATTAAACTAAAATTGAGAGCATTAGTTTAGACAATATTTTGAACTTGATTAAGTGGTCATGCCTCACTTACATGTCTGAACTTGCAATCTTAAGGTTTCGGATTTGAAATATAAGAGAGTGAATGGCTCCCTACCCTTCCAATATAAGACCGCTTAGATCGTGCTCATATATGCACGCACATACAGAGTTTAGTCTTTCACACTTATGTCAAAATGGCATTTGAAAATTAGCATTCTGAGTTGCTTGTTTATTCTTGACACCAGCGGTAGGAGATAATAATTGACTCAGCAGTTCAAACTTCTCCTTTAATCCTTTTTGTTTTTAATATTTAAATCTTGACAGGGAACTTGAGCAAACTGGAGGTTCTGGATTTGAGTAATAATCTACTAGATGGTTTCCAAATCCTCCAAGGTATGAGCACTGATTGATGCATGCACACATTCACAGAGTTGTGTCTTTCTTATGCATGTCAAAAAGCCATTTGAAAATTTACATTTCGAAATGCTTGTTGATTCTTGTGATATTATAAGCTTTTAAAGGTTTTCATGATATGACAACCTCACGTGCAGGAACAAAAAAATTAAAAATCAGAGGTTCGTAGGTCCTTACTCATGCCTTCGCAGTGGGTCATGAATTTGAGTATCCATGATGGTATAAAATAGTTATTTGGGGGGGGGGGGGGTTAGTGTGTGTATTAGTAATAATAATACTAATACTAATAGTAATAATAATAAGCTCCGGTGCTCTCCCTTTGAAGTTTCTGTTTTCGTTTTTCATTTTTTAAGGTTTTTGTTGTCTAACTAACGACCAGTCTTTTGGTAAGATTACAAATAAAAACCTTATCCTTAGGTTAATTTCGAATTCATCTGCCCCCCCAGCTCCCTCTCCTTGTAATTTTTCCAGCTTCCTCTTGTATAGCTTTGGCTATGGTTTCCACATGATAGGCGTGCCCCGGATCTTTTTGTTGGGGCCCGCCCGAAGGATTGTTCACCTTAGTTTCTCTTGAATAAAGCTTTATATTATTTTTTTTTTTAAAAAAAAAAGGTTAATTTCGAATAAAGGCCCACCCTTCCAATATACGTGAAAAAGTCTCAATCAGACTTTTTGACTTTAACCCAAGACAAGTGACGGGAAAGAGGGGATAGAGTGAGAAGGCTTTTGGAAATTACGATTTTGCCATTGAACTGTTAGAGAGGCATTAAATCCAGAGGAGTTGCATGTAACCCTTGTTACATGGGGGAAGCAGACGATTAGTGTATTGAGTAAAGTCTGTGAAGTTCACCATAATTTATGTATTTTATCCATTCTGTCCATCCATTTTAGCATATAATTTTAGGACATGAGCCCAAAGGTGAAGGATATCCAAAGCTAAATGGACCACATCACAGGAAACAGTGTGAATTGAACATCTACGATGGAAAAATTCTTGGAGACCATACAAGTTTTGGATCAATCTTACATTTGTGTTTTCCTTTCATCTATGTCTGTATGATATTATGAACAGATTGGATGACAAATAGACATCACTGTGGGACTAGCAAGGTTTCAACAGTGGAAATCATTCTTCTCCCTGTTTGCTATGATATGATCCACTTGATCTTAATATATGCAATGATCTGGAAAAACAGTTGAACAGCATGGATAAATTTACAAGAAAAGGGGCCTTTAGCCTTGGTTCAAAACTGTGGCTAAAAAGGTTAAAAACTGAGGCTAAAGCCTTTAGCCTCAGTTTTGCCTCAGTTATCCAAACCGAGGTTGAAACCCCGGTGGCTAAAGGCTTTAGCCTCAGTTTTAGCAACCGAGGTTAAAATGACTTTTATAGCCTCGCTTCTTCAAGTGAAGCTAAAAGAACCTTTTTAGCTTCAGTTTTCTCGAAATGAGGCTAAATCAAAATTTTAGCCTCCATTGTTTCCAACTGAGACTAAATCCAAATTTTAGCTCCAATTGAAGCTAAATCTATTTTTACACTATTACTCAATCCATGTTGGGCCAACAATCTGGACGGCCAGTTTCTGCATGCCATGTGCATGGTGGGTACATGCATGTACTTCTTTCAATCCACCAATGAATCAAATATACAGGAAAAATGAAAAAATAAAAAATAAATAAATAAATAAAAATAAAAATAAAAAATCTATGATCATGCAATGCTTTGAAGAATCATACGTAAAAAGAATCTGATGCAGAAATCAAAATTCGAACAGAAATCTAAAAGAATATCATCCATTTACCTTGACTCCATACTTTATAGCAACGCCAGCCAACGTATCCATCTTCGAGACGCGGTGCTCGATGCGATTGACACCGGATGATGGAGCCAACAGAAGAATCAACGAAGTCACCATAGTCGAATCGATTGCTCTCTCACTGACCAAATCGTCTGAAAAGGACTGAGAAATTCCATTACTCTGCCCTTAGTCTGCATTTCAGACAATTCGCCCCCCAAAAGGAAAACAATAACCCTAAACGCCACTAAGACATGAAACTCCAGTCCATATCCTCATCTGAAACCCTGGAAAATCCAAACAACGGAATTCCGCACTTATTTACACAGATCAAGGATGGAGGAGGAGGATTCGACAGGGATTTTGCGAAAATACCCTAGATCACTGCAACTAAAGTGGATTTTTTGTGGAAATAGGTGGGATTTGTACCGTTCCAGAGAGAATCTGATGGATAATCGCTAGAAGGGGAGAATTAGAGGCCTGGATTTCGATTTCCAGATCATTTTTCCTTCAGATTTTCCTTCGTAGCAGGATTCACAGCGCTGCGAGAAACGAAAGGCAGAAAAACGTACTTCTGAGAGAGGGGGGTAATGGATTACTCGATTTTGCTTAGGCCTTACCCGAGGTTTTATTCGCAGTTCGTGGAGTAATGACACGTGTCAGTATATTAATGGTGGTGAAATTTTCTGTGGGAGTTTTTTTTTTCTCTCTCTGGTAGTGTATGGTACTAGATACACACTAATAAATCATATACTTCTAAATTTTTTACTTAAATTAGACCGTCTAAAATGTGGAACACACTGTAAAGGAGCTTACATTCCGAAAATCGTATTAGTCGAACAAATATATCCTCTGTTTTGTGGACACTTGTTTATGAAGCACGACCGTTGGTTATGTTTCATTCCAACCATCCAATAAATGTTTCTTAGTCCAATAGTTACATAAATTATAATGTGTTATATTTGGTTTATGACGCACCTAAATTTGTAGGTTTGGCCGGTTCAATTCTAATTAACAGGCACAACGTGTACAATTTTATCAGTTCTTACATATCTTACGTCCCAGTGTGCCAAGAGTATGGGAGCGGATTAGGTGTTGCCCTTACCATAGGGCCCACCTTGATTATTTTTTTGTAAATCCATGCTGTAAATTCATTTTTCCTATTCATTTTATGAATTATTTATAAAAATTAAGAATATACAAATCTCATGTGGACCACAAAATAGGAAGCAGTGTTGATTGAATGTTCACCATTAAAAACTTCCCAAGGCCCACCATAAGTATATCCATAATTTTTTCCAATATAATAGACTTTTTGCCTCGGTTCCTATGCAACTGAGGCTAAAAAGTAGACTTTTGGCTTCGGTTCCTATACAATTGAGGGTAAAAAGTAGACTTTTTGCCTTGCTTCCTAAGCAGGCTAAAAAGTAGACTTTTCACCTCGGTTCCTATGCAATTGAAGCTAAAAAGTAGACTTTTCACCTCGGTTCTTATATAACTGAAGCTAAAGAGTAGACTTTTTGTCTCGGTCCTATCCAACTGAGGCTAAAAAGTAGACTTTTCACATCGGTTCCTATGCAACTGAGCGGTTCCTATGTAACTGAGACTAAAAAGTAAACTTTTCGCCATGGTTCCTATCCAATTAAGGCTAAAAAGTAGATTTTTCACCTTGGTTCCTATACAACTGAGGTGAAAAATGAACTTTTATCCTCAGTTCCTTAGCAATTGAGGCAAAAAAACACATTTAGCCACAATTTTTTCAATTGAGGTTAAAAAATTGTAGCTAAAGGCCTATTTTCTTGTAGTGAAACCACATACATTTATGGTGGCCCAACTGCTCAGTATGATAACTCAGCAAGCAATCTGTTTTTTACATGGAGCCTTTGCGACAGTTGGGCCATTGAACATCCGCGTGACATGCATCCTCTATGATTTTTAGTTCATTTTCTGATGTCAGCCAAAAAGTAAGTTAGATTCAAAACTCAAGTAAGACCGATCCTGCATCCTCACTCTTGCTCAAGTGGTAAACTCTCAGGAGTTTC
This sequence comes from Magnolia sinica, assembly GCF_029962835.1. Lineage (NCBI taxonomy): Eukaryota > Viridiplantae > Streptophyta > Magnoliopsida > Magnoliales > Magnoliaceae > Magnolia > Magnolia sinica. The sequence continues at coordinate 64,025,315 of NC_080584.1, forward strand.
AACACCCGGTAAAGGGTTCAAGTATCCATAGGTGGTGAAATTTCACTAGCTGAATGTGTGAGGGTGTGTAATAAAAAAATTTTAAAAAAAAAAAAAAGTAAGCTAAATCCAAAGCTCAAGTGAGCCATACTACAAAAAACAACGGGAATACAACGCCCACCCACCGTGGTGCCACATCTGTTTTGGATCAGGAAGATATTTTTATTTTTTTCTTGCATCTTATTAGGAATCACCTTATGAACGGTTGGACGGCATATAACGATAATGGTGCATCTTAGAGAGGTTTCAAAGGGAAGCGGATTGGCTGGTGTACCACGCACCACTAACCACGCTGGTTTGTTGACGTCACCTAGTTGTATGGTTCCCATCATGAGGTATAAGTTATATTTAAACCATCCGTCCTCCACTCAGTGAGCTAGGGGAAAGTCTTGAACTAAAAATTAAGACAGATCTAAAAATCAAGTGGACCACACTGTAAAAAGAACAGTAGGGAATTGAATGCCTACCATTGAAATGCTTTTGGAGGATACAGAAATTTTGGATCAGTCTGTTATTTGGTTTTTTTTTTCTTTCTCTTCATCCAGGTCTGTGTGACCATATGAACTAATTGGATGGAAACTAAATATTATGGTGGGCCCTATAAATGTTTTAACAGTGAAAAACACTGTCCCATTGCTATTTATAGTGTGGTCCACTTAAGCTTTGAAAATTACTCATTTTTTGAAACAAGATCTAAAGTGACCTCGCCAAATGGACGAGCGGTGTAAATATGATAAATACATTATAATTTGGTACAAGTAACTTTGATCTCCTATGAACCGTTCGTACAACCTGATGTTCGAGGAATATGTCAGCAATTTTGTTTTCGCAGACACCTATCCACATCAGGTAGGTTGGTGGTGTGTGGTACACCAGCCAATCCCCATCCGTTTCAAAAGTCCGTGTTTCCATTTACCTTGTTTTCTATAGTGTGGGTCACTTGAATTTTGATCTTCCACACATTTTCAATCACACCATCACATGACATCATTAAACTGTTGGAAGGAGTGGATGTCAGATGGACATTATGGTGGGCGTCGCTGACCTTTGGGCTGCACGGCCACCATGTTAAAATTTTCACACAACTCGGCTTCCGGTTGAGTAGCGGTTTTTGGGTACTGAAATGACGTCACCAAGTTATGTGGGCCCACCATAATGTTTATGTTGTATCCACACTATTCATCCATTTTTAGAGATCGTTTTAGGGTATTAACCAAAGAATGAGTCAGATTCAAAGCTCAAGTGGCACTCAAGGCAGAAAACAGCAGGGACAGTGACAACAACAGTTGAAACCTTCGTAGGGCCTGCCATGATGTTTATTCCAAATCTAACCTTTTTATAAGTTAAAAGAATGACTTAGGATCAAAGGAAAATACAAATATCAGTTTCATCGAAAACTTCTGTGGCCCTTGATAAATTTTTAATGGTAGGCATTCAATCCCAACTTGTTCTTTTATATGGTGGGGTTCACTTTAGATGGGGATCTACCTAATTCTTTGGCTAATGTGTTAGAATGATCTCTCCAGATGAATGGACAATGTGGATGTAACACAAACATCATAGTGAGACCGATGTAACTTAGTGACATCACTTCAGTAGCTAGATTGGCTGCTGTGTGAGTAGCTAATCCGAATCCTGTTGAAGCTCAGCATCTTGGAAACTCGCTGCTTACATGGACAGGTCTTCCCTTTGTGGTACCGGCCGTGATTTGTGTTACCCTTCATCCATCCATTTCACTGACTCACTTTAAAACATGAACCTAAACAAGATAAGATTCAAAACTTAAAATATGAACCTAAACAAGATAAGATCTAAAACTTAAGTAGACAAGAATGTTATTTTTGATGTCTTAAATCGAGTAAGAAATAGAGTACGTCGATGACATTGATAGACTGTTCGATGCCACTTTTGATGACATCGAATAGTGCTCAATCCCATCGAGATTTTCTAGAGTTTCACTAGTTGGTTGCTGGACTAACTAGGCGCTTTCTCGATGTCATCGATGAGTGTTCGATGACATTGAAGATCAGTTCGATGCCATCGAAGATGGCTCGATGCAATTGGAGAAAATCAGATTTTCATGTATTGTCTATGAACAGTTTTAGATTTTGTTCAATGCCATCGATGTAGCTTCGATGCCATCAAAGGATAAGTTTCGATGACATCGAAGAATGTTTGATGCCATCGAACAATTCGGCGCAGATTTTCACAGAGTTGCGATTTTGTGGGATTTATTTCCGATTTCGTTTGAGATTCTTCGATAGCTTCTATATATAGTTGTAAACAGGATTGGGATGGCATTCAAGGGTTTCTAATTCATCCAAAGGGTTTCAAGGGTATAGCAAATGTTAGATTTAAGGTTGTTTGAATTGGGTAAGCTCTCTTCTATTCTAATTTCTGCTTTAATAGTGTTATCTATTACTTTGTGCTGTGGGTTTTTCCTGCAAGGGTTTTCATGTTAAAATTGATGTGTTCTTTTCATCCTTCCTTAGTGTGATTGGAGTACATCACTTGATTTATCTTTATGTGCTTCCACGGTCACCCAACAAGTGGTATTAGAGATAACGTTGGGGCGCAGGCTTGTATTTAAAAGAGAGTAACAATGACTGTTAATTCTAAGTATGATGTACAGAAATACTTGGGTATAAATAATTCTGAATTATGGAAGGTTAAGATGATTAGCTTATTAGTTGAGAAAGGTTAAGAGGCTCTTAAGAAGCGACATGAGTCTATGGATGATGAAGAATGGAGGAAACTTCATAAGAAAGCAAAATTCCTAATCTATTTATGTTTAATGGATGAGGTCCTCTATAATGTGATGAGGGAGAAAACTGCAGTGGAGATGTGAGCAAAATTAGATGACGTCTATGCGAAGAAGTCCCTTAAAAATTGCCTTGAACCTGCATTTGTTCAACTTAGAGATGGCAGAGGGTGGAGATGTCGAGGCCAACATCAGTAACTTTAACAAGATGATTTTCAAATTGCTATGATTCGTTGTGCACTAGTATTTTGTCGCTACGTGTAGACATCATCATATCATCTCTTTAGGAAAAGACCGTGAGAGAGAAAAATGGTAGCATATGGGCCTCTATTGATGCATTATTTATGAGGGGTCAAAATTATGACCGACACACAGGATCTTCCTGGTTGAGATCCAAATCTAAGGGCAAAGGCAAGAGAAAGTTGAAGTACCGGAACTGTGGGTTGACAGGACACATGAAGAAGGATTGTACAAATCCTAAGTCGAAGGAAGAAAACTCAGAGACTTCTTCCAATGAAGCCAACACTACCACGTCTGATGAAAAGATAAGTGGAGGTGATATGTTATCAGTTTCTATGATCGGACACTTATAAGATGATCGTAGAGATGAGTGGATCCTTTACACAGGGGCTTCTTATCACATAACTCGGGAGTTGGTTTGCTAGATACAGGCAGTGCGGTGGTGGACAAGTGTTTATAGGTATGATAATGCCTATAACATTGTGGCTGGTACGGTACACATCAAGATGTTTGTGGGATGGAGCGTACCTTGACTGAGGTGAGGCACACTCCTGATGCGAAGAAGAGTTTGATTTCTCTCGGTGCACTCGAAGCAATAGGGTGCAAGTTCATCGGTTTTAATGGAGCTCTTAGGGCATGTTTGGTCCATGGAATTATATGGTATTGAATTGTATTAGATGGGATTAACATCATTATTGCACAATGATTGCATGTCCCAAAATACCATGGTATTATAGGCATCCAATCCTATGTTTGGGATAAAAAAATTTGTTACGTGAAAACACTGAATTAAGCAAAATCATGTTTGGTGAACCATGGTATTGTAATCAATGGACCAAATTCACAATAGGTGTCATTCACTTGTACATATATACATCGAGAATGTCACGTGTAAATGGTGTATATGAATGGACGACATTGATAAATGCATGCATCAATGTAGGGCTCGCATGTAAAATGGATTTTAAAATTCATAGAAATTCTCCATGAGACCAAATGCAATTCCATGGGACTAAATGCAATTCCATCCACCTAATTCCAACCTTTCCTCTCCTCTCTAAATGCTAAATAGAATTGCACGATACAAAATGCAATTCTATCCCACCTAATCCCATTTAATACCCTAGGCCAAACACACCCTTAAAGTTTCAAAAAGGACACTTGTGGTTATGAGAGCGCAGAAGCATAATAATCTTTACATGTTGATTGGGAGCACTTCGATAGGTAGAGCTGCAGCAGTTGTAGCAAATTCCACATCTGCACGTATGTGGCATGCTCGTCTGGGCCACATGAACGAGCGGGGCATAAAAGTACTTTCCGATTGTTGTTTAATTCCAGATTTTAAAAATTTTGATTTAAATGTATATATGCGAGCATTGTATATATGGTAAATAATCTATGTTATCTTTTAAAACTAGAAAACATACATATAAGGGAGTGTTAGACTATGTGCACTCTAATGTATAGGGGCCGTCGCTTATAGTTTCTGTTGGAGGCTCGTCATGGTTTGTCACATTCATCAACGACTACTCCCAAAAAGTTTGGGTTTATTTTATAAAATATAAATCTAAGGCTTTCACCAAATTCAAATAATGGATGGCCATGGTGAAAAAACATATAGGGCGAAAAGTAAAAGTTTTAAAGACTGATAATGGTGATGAATTTACTTCCAGTAAATTTAATGAATATTGTAGAGCTTAAAAGATCATTAGACACACATGGTGCATCATACACCCGAGCAAAACAGTGTGGTTGAGCGAATGAAATGGACTCTCTTTGAGAGGGCCTGATGCATTATTAGTAATGTCGAGTTGGGTAATGACCTATGGACTGAAACCATTAATATGACTTGCTATTTGGTGAATCGGTCCCTTTTTACGATAATTGACTGTAAGACTCCAAAAAAAGTGCAGAGTGGTAATAAGGTTGGCTACGCAGATTTGCGCATATTTGGTTGTGAGACTTACTTTTATGTACCGTCATTTGAAAGAGATAAGCTAGACCATAAATCCAAAAAGTACATCTTTCTTGGCTATGGTGTTGGTGTAAAAGGTTACAAGTTATATGATAAGGTCACATGCAAGATCATCACTATCCACGACGTCAGATTCGATGAAGGCTCCCTATTCCGCAAGAATGATCATGAGGAGCAAAAAGAACCAGATAGGTTGGTCGTAGACATTCAGGTTGACACAGATGATACTCAGACAGAGACACATGCGTAGATAGAGATATAGGAGTAGGTGGAGCAGCCACCTGTGAGTAGGAATCCACCTCGAGATTGCAAGTTATGATAAGATATATGGACAACTCTAATATCGCATATGCTCTCATTACAGATGAGGGAGATCCATCTACCATTAAGGATGCTCTTGATGAGCCCGATGCAGAGAAGTGAAAGGCGACAATGGACTATGAGAAGGACTCTTTGTACAAGAACAACACATGGGATCTGGTGGAGCTTTCGGTGGGCCAAAAAGTGATCGGATGAAATTAGTTATTCAAAAGGAAATAGGATACATACAAAGCGAGGTTGGTAGAGAAGGGTTACACTAAAATAGATGGCATCAACTTTATAGAGATAATAGCGCTAGTTTTAAAACAAGTATCTATCATATTCGTATTGGCACTGGTTATCCAATACAATCTCGTGCTGGAACAGATGGACGTGAAGATTGCATTCCTGCATGGAGAATTGGAAGCACAGATAGACATGAAGTAACCAGAAGCCTACAAAATAAAGGGGCAAAGAACGAGGTTTACAAGTTAATGAGGTCGTTGTACGACCTAAAACAGTCGCCTAGCCAGTGACATAAAAAATTTGATTCTTTCATGTTGAGTCAGAAATTTACCGGGAGTGAATACAATCACTATGTTTATTACAAGACACTGAGTGATGGCAAGTTCATCATCCTAGTATTGTATATTGATGATATGTTAATTGTCAGTCATGACATGTCTGAAATTGATGTACTGAAGACTCAATTATCAGGGACATTCGAGATAAAAGATCTTGGGGCTGAAAAGAGAGTTCTCAGCATAAATATTCATAGAGATAGGAAGAAGTGTAGGCTTAAGTTATCATAGGTAGAATACGTTCAAAAGGTATTGATCAAGTATGGGATGGAAAAGTTAAAGTCGTTTAGTGTTCCCCACGCAGTTCACTTTAAGCTTTCCTCAGAATAATGTCCTAAATCAAATGAGAAAAAGCAAGTTATATCTCATGTGCTTTATTTGAATGTAGTGGGTAGTTTAATGTATATCATGGTCAGTACGATACTAGATATTTCACAGATAGTTGATGTTGTGAGCAGATACATGTCAAATCCCGGCAAGCAACATTAGGAAGCAGTGAATGACTACTTCGATACATTCGAGGTACAAAAGACTACGTCTTATAACTTTTAAGAAGACATGGGCAAAGTCAGTGGGGTATGTGGATTCAAACTACGTAGGCAATGTGGATTCTAGAAAATCAACTTCATGTTAGTCGTTTGTATCAGCGGGTGGCGCAATTAGTTGGATGTCGAAGTTTCAGTTTGTGATGGCTTTTTCCACGACTAAATTAAAGTATATGACAAGGATAGAGGTGTTTAAGGAAGGTGTTTAGTTGAGAGGCATGATAAATTAATTGGGGCTTTAACAGGAGGTCATGCCAGTTAATTGTGGTAGCAAAAATGCTATTAATTTGGCTAAAAACTCTGTTTATAACTCACTTACTAAACACATTAATGTTTGTCACCATTTTATTCGAAAGGTGCTTAAGGAATGAGACGCAACTCTGAAGAAAATTTGTACCAGTGTGAATCCGACGGACATGCTCACCAAGGTGGTTCTTACAAAGAACTTCAAGTTCAATGCGACATCTTTGAGCTTGGAGATGGCGTAAAAGAAGGACAAAGTATGCACAATAAGCGATAATGGATCTATGATGTAAGGTAGAGATAAGAGAAGAGGACAAGAAGCTTCACGTTTGATGATTGAAGCCATGGTGAAGATTGTTGTTTTTAATGTCTTAAATCGAGTCAGCAATAGGGTTTGTCGGTGACATCGACAGACTGTTCGATGCCACTTTCGATGACATCGAATAATGCTCGATCCTATTGAGATTTTTCAAATTTTTTCCAGTTGGTCGCTGGACTAACTAGGAGATTTCTCGATGTCATCGATGAGTGTTCGATGACATTGAAGATCAATTCGACGCCATCGAAGATGACTCAATGCAATCGGAGAAAATCATTTATTTTTCATGTTTTGTTGCTGGACAGTTTTAGTGTTTGTTTAATGCCATCGATGTGGCTTTAATGTCATCGAAGGATAAGTTTTGATGACATTAAAAAGTGTTTGATGCCATCGAACGATTCAATGCAAATTTTTGTAGAGTTGCGATTTTGTGGGATTTGTTTCCGCTGATTTCATTTGAGATTCTTTCATTGCTTCTATATATGGGTGTAAACAGAATTGGAACCGTAATCAAGGGTTTCTAATTCATCCAAAGGGTTTTAAGGGTGTAGCATGGGTTAGATTTGAGGTTGTTCGAATCGGGTAAGGCCTCTTCTCTTGTAATTTCTGCTTTCATAGTGTCATCTGTCACTTTGTGCCATGGTTTTTTCTCGCAAGGGTTTTTCTACGTTAAATTCGATGTGTTCTTTTAGTGCTTGCTTGGTGTGATTGGATTATATCACTTAATTCATTTTCATGTGCTTCCGCGGTTGCCCAACAAAGAACTCCTAAAATGGTGGAGATAGAAATGTCAACCATTAAAACCTTCTTGGTGGACTGTGGTCTTTTTATCCCATCAACCTGTTAATAAAGTGACTCCCATCAAGACTTTGGAAAAACATAAAATATTAGCTTGATTTAAAGCTTCAATGGTGCCTCAAAAAATCTTCAACGGTTACCATTTCCATCTTCATTGTTTCTTGCAGTGGGCCCACCTTAGTTTTGATTCTTCCATATACTTGTTGGGATATGGAGTTTGAAAAACTATTTAAATAAAATAAATTTAAATTGAGAAAAAGAGAAAACTTATCGATTTATATAAGTCGAGGCGTGTCGTGAATCACTCGGCTTGAAATCGAATTTACTCCCCTCGGACAGCGTCCCAAGTGCAACAGGTTTCCAAAGCAATCGACCTCTAGGATACAACGACTATGACCCGGTCCCAGCGGTGCACTCATTGTACACGGACTCGAACCACTTTGTAATCTTAACCCGAACTAGAAAACACTTAAACCGTACTTTTAATATAAAATAAACTTTTTCTCACTTTAAAAAAAAAAAACAGATGAGAGAAAGTCTATTTATAGACTTTATGAAGACACCCTTTCACAAAGGGTTGTGACTATTAGGTTTAAACCTAAGTGATGCGACCCTTAAACTTCAAAAGACACAACTTTTCAAAACAAAAACTGATAGGATACCTTTCAGTGAAAAGACATATCCGTAGGGCACATGCGCACCTATGGCCACAGCCATGGTCCGTTCCAACGGATATTTTGAAACACTAAATTATTTTAAAATAATTTAAAATACAACAATCCCCTACATGTTTCAAAATTTTGATATTTCGGGTTAAGATGGAAGAGTTGTGCAATGGTGCCGGTGTCACCATAGACTTGAACCGACATTAGAGTAAACATAACAGGTTTACAGGAATCAGGTGACACCATAGTCTTGAACCTGGTTCCTTTTGATGTATATCGCAAGTACATGCCACCCACACAACTTTTCCGCTACAAGTGATTCTGCAGTTCGGTGCGTGTCGGCCATACACCATTACCTGGATTTCATGAGTGCTCTAGAGAATGTGTCACGCCCCAAATTCGGAAACCGGGCTCACAAAATTTCCGATCGCCGAATCTGGGGCCGACAGCCTCCGTAGAACCCCATTCTCGGCTCCCAGCGCCCATTTGCCAGGTTCCGATCCTGGGATGCTACAAGGAGGATTTTTAACATCAGTTTGATTCGTAATAAGCATAACCAAAGGCATAACCCACAAACAACAACCAAAAACGCCATCACATTTCCACTATAAACAAAAACTTTACAAGTACAATGAGCATGAGGGAAATACAATGAAGATAGTCCAAAAGCTCCAAAAGAAGATCAGCTACGCGCCCAAGCCTCAGCGCTGCTGCGAACCAACGTCACCTGCACGCAACGGTCGTGCATAAGCTTATAGAAAGCTTAGAGGGTGGTGAAAGTGTATGCTTAAGGTGGTAATGTAGCAATATCAGAGTAATGCGGAATATGCTGATGAATGCCAGGAATACCATTGGCCGTACCAAGGCCATGTGATGCAAGAATGATGTCGGCCATACCAAGGCCATGCAATGCGAAATGCAACACAAGCATACAAATCCTCATCTAAGTCCACATGTCAATACGGCTCAAATCTGGAATATCACCGGGGTCTAGTACACTCCAAGCCAGATTGCCGCCCCATCGCGCGCAATAAGGTGAGTGGAAAAGACCTCACTATCCGCCTGCCAATATCGGGCTCGGCTCGTCAATAGCGGACCCATTCCTCGAGCTGGTCAGACTCAGCCTAGCATTGCCCCCTACTCTCGGGCGGGTAAGGCCGCACCCCCTTCCAACCGACCACGACACAGTGGAAAGCGCAACCGTCTGGTAATCGGCACCCAGCGCTCATGCACCCACTCGGTCTAGACGTTGGAGCAACCTCCTGGTACCATAAGGGTTTAGGGACTTTCACCCAGGGATATCTATCGCACCCCATGTAGAACAGTATTTCCGGTATCCAATCCTGCCAACCACGATACGTCTGTGGAGGCTACGGCCCTGATGTCGCTGGGGCATACAGTAACCATATCATACAATGCGAATGCATGAATCACACTATTCAGTCATGCAGCAATCCTGCGCGTATCATGCGCTCATGTAGGGCAACACCCCTTATACGGGAGCCGCAGGTCAATCTGCCCGAAGGCATGTGCAATGATCAGTCATTTCTCATATCAAGCATACGTATGATGCATATGGTCATGAATCCTGGAACTGAGCATGCTATATAGAATGGATGATAATCATAACAAAGATGGGCCTAGACGACCTGCACATAACACGCATGGGCCCGCCAATGGGCCCTAGGGAAGGGCATAATGCGGTCATTTAACCAACATTATACTTGCAATGTGGACGTCAAACCAACATTGCTCCCAAGGCACGACTGTCATAAATCATGTCGGGATTGCACATTGCAATGGACCTTTGGTATATCCCATTAGGCCTTCAATACATCAAATGAGCCGTATCATATGGGCCTATATTCATTAAGCGGGCCGCACCAATGGGCCTTATGTACATTGCAATGGGCTATAACCCGGGGGCTTCAGAACATATCAAATAGGCCTAAGCTTATGGGCCTTACACGTGTCAAATGGGCCTCGACAGTTGGGCTCCATATGTACATCAAATGGGTCTACTCACCTGGGCCTTATATGTATCAAATGGGCCTCACCAATTGGGCCCCATGTGCACATCAAATGGGCCTCAACTCATTGGCCCCATTACATCAAATGGGCCTCGATCCATGAGCCCAAAACACACCAAATGGGCCTCGACCCATGAGCCTTACATGTAATCAAAGTGGGCCTCAATCACGGGCCAAAAATAATTGAGATGGGCCTCCCTCCATCATTATAGTAAATATAATATAATATATAATATATATGTAGTGCATATAATATTATATATAATATTTTATATACATATAAATATACATATATATATATATACATATATATATATATATACACACACGCACGCACGCAGCACGCACACACCCAGCACGCACGCACCCACACCCATCACCGTGAGCTCCACCGTCCAGGCGGACGGTGGAGATAAAACACTTACATCACTGTGGGCTCCATGTGGGGCCCACCATAATGTTTATATTCCATCCGGACCGTTGATAAGGTCCAGCAGACCTAGATGAAGGGTGAAAATAAATTTCACCCTGATCCAAAACTTCTGTGGGCCCCAAAAGGGTTCCAACGGTAGAGCCCAATTCACACTGTTTCCTTTGATGTGGGCCGCCTGAGTCTTGGATCAGTCTGATTTTTGGGGTGGGCCCACGTTAGATAGTGGCCCACCCGATGAACGGGTTAGATGGCACATAAACGTCAAGGTGGGGCCCACGGCTAGGGCCGTGGCCACTGCCTGTCCGCTGCAACGCTGACAACAGCAGCAGTAGCTGCTTCTTCTTTTATTAATTCATTTTATGTTTTTTTTAGAAAATCTGCAGATTTTGCAGGTGGGGTCCACATCCAGTGAATCCACACCATCCAGCGTTCTTCCATGGCTCACCACGAGCAAAACAAGTCCAATATTGGACATATTTCAATGTACAACCAATCAAGGAAGTTTTCAATGGTGAAAACCACCATTTGCTATGGTATGGCCCGCCTGAAGGTCTGATGGATCCCACCTTCTGGCTCAACGCCTAAAATCATCTTGGGAAAGGAATGAACGGCATGGATTTAATACATACATCAAGGTGGGGCCTACATGAGTGGACCACTCCAAGGTTTTAAAAAAAAAGAGATATTTGTTTTCCCTTCCAGCAACGTCCAGCGTCCAGGGACGCTGGACTTTTCAAGTACTTAGGAGGTGGGCCCTGCTTAGGTGGGCCACCAGGGAATGGATGGCAGGGTACTTACACATAGAAAGTGGGCCCCACTTTTAAATGATTTGGATAAAATGCCTACCTCATGGTGGGGTCCATTCAAGTGGGCCACATAATCTCATTATTACAAAAGTAAAATAAATAAATAAATAAGATAAAAGGGAGAGAGATGGAGAGTGAGACCGTGTGATGGAGGGACCCCGGCACTATGGGCCCTCCCTTGCACTAAATCATACATCAAGTGGGTCCCATTTTATGTGGCCCATTAAAATTAAATCCAACGGTGGAGATCCCTTCTCCACCAAATTAAACGGTCTAGATGACCCTAAACATACAAGAAGATAAACATCATGATGGGGTCCATGGAGGATGGCCCCGTCATGGAATGATCATGATGATCCAAGTGGGCCATCGGCCACATCTTAGGGTCCAAAGCGAGATCCAAACCATTGATCGGTTGGCCTCACTTGGCCCATCTTAAAAACATCAAAAACTATCCTATCCAAACACCCACCACTTGATCTTCTTGCTCCCTTGGCTTCCTTAGTTCCTTGAGCTCCTCTTTGATGGAGGAAGATGGGAAATGGATGGTTGAGATGAGAGATGAAGGGGTGGGAAAGGGGGCCTCACAAATGAAATTTTCTCACCATGGGAGGACCATACGTATGGGACTCTCTCTTGGATTGGATTTTTGAAAAAAAATGAATAAGAGAGATAGTTGTAAAGGGAGAGAGAGAGAGAGAGAAAGAGATGGGTGATGGAGTGATGGGGGATGGTTTGGGTTGAAAATTGTGAAAAGGTGTATGGTTGTTGTTGAAATTTGGAAAAGAGGAGTGGTGAGGTGGAAAGAATGGTGGACTTTTGAAAAAGGTGGAGATGGGTTGATGTACTTGAGGTATGGGATGCTTTAATGGTTGATTGATGGGACTAATAGTAGAGATTCCCTCGAAATCCGCAACGCGCGGTGTTTCTTCGGAATAAACGCTGATCGGCATCTTCTTGCTTGGGTATCGGTTCAGTGCGCAAGTCATGGCGTTGGAACCGCGGCGACGACGCGGTCGCTATGATATAACTTTCGGACCAAGCCGACGTCGGTGCGTGGGACCTGGCTTAGGATCGTGCGCAAACACCGAATACGGTGCAAAGGTTGCCGGAATATGACCGGAAGGATCGTGGAAGCTAATGGAACAGTACGGATTTCATGAGTGCTCTAGAGAATTCGCCTAGATTCTCATAGGAAGCGGCCTCCAACTCCATACCCATATAGGTGAATTCCATCAAGTGTATGCAGCAATTGGGTATACCACCAAATATATGGCTATGGATTCATTAAGAGTTCAAAAACACATCCTTTTTCATTGCTACTCGCACTGTACGCTATAGAAGGGACTCATTTACATCAGTGCAATCGTCTACCTCGTGTCTTGTTGTTTACCCATTAAACCTATCTAATAGGATCTCTACTCGTATAGGTTAGGTTGCCGACACTGGTAGCTTATATATTAGGCTCAGCCCCATTCCCTTCGATGTATCATTGACTAATCTTTTAGATAGTCATTTGGTCAGAGGATTTATAACCTGTAAGCCTTTTACCTCCACCCATCTTTACTTCGTCAGGCTTTCTTCTCATACGAGTTTAGCTATGTCTTAGTCCCATTGTAGTTAATCATTCTTTCAGATCAACTAGGGATTATCGTATTGACAAGCTATTGCCTCACCAACTAGCTACTCATAAATGAGCCACTGCCTAGGCCGATTTCTCCTTTTGCTCCTTAGTCAAGTCTTTAATAGTCAGTTGTAACCTCTTTAATTATTCATATCTCAAGCCAAAGCATACTGAACTCATTTCTAACTTCACAGAGTCAACAATTACAACTCTATCAAATAAAAGATACTGAGCATTACTTTTATTATGATAGTTGTCGCATCACCGGTTCTGAATACAACCAACTTTCTTATTCTTAAATGTACTCTTATAATTCAAGCAACTTCACTAACCCACCATTCAACTAACTAGTGGTAAAGTCAATCAACCTTATTGTATCTGCAATATAAAGAGGCTAGAGTAATCTTTCATGTATAAGCATATGACAACTAAAATAGAGTATAACTTCATGTAATCATATCGCAACATTATCATGTTATCATATGTTCCTTAACACATGAAAGATTGGCCAATTTATCAATTAGTGATTAAAATTCAATACAATCAATGGATATTTGGCAACTGAATATGGATGAGAAATGTCCAAGTTCATTATCAAGCATCTTGATTGATGAATTAAACAATGAGCTTCATACGTGCATAAGTTTAGTCATTAAATACATTTGTTAATGGTAAAACAACACAGTTTATTATATAAACTTATAGTCTAATATGAAAACCAGTCTCAAATGTCCAAATCTAGCCTCTAATGAGAATAGAATATATCATAAAAATCTCATTGATCCAACAATCATCTTATGAATTCAGACCACTACCAATATTCTTTCTACCATTCATTTGAAGGCTACCAATTTGATCATTAAAACATGCAATATGTTTAATTCCAGACACTTTGTCTCAAAAACCCATACATTAACTTAAAGCATGTGCATATTGATCCATAACATTTAACATATATTTTTTTTAGTGCAAATCTTCAATTTTATGTCAACCCATTTATCAAATACATATTAACTAAACTTGGATTCCATGCGTTACGTGGTTTATGCATCCGAGTGCACCCCCACAATTTCAGATTTAGCCTTGATAGATATATCTATAGCCCACCTGATAAATCTATTAAGAAAAATCTTTTGTAAGATCTATCATATGAATTGACTGGATCTAACACGTGTTATATGTTGGTACATGATCAGATGGAAATAACATTTTCTCCGCCCCTCTAAGCAGGTAATATGGTCTACAAAGTATGATGAACGATGCCAAAAGTGAATGTAACTTGTCTCATAAATTAGGCATGCGCACTAGTCACCTTATCAACAACTTTATGTATAAGAGCAATAATATGAACTGTTTATAGAAAAGCAGCGATAAGTGTGTTAAACAGTTAAGTGATATATGCCGATGGTCCGTCTGTTATTCGACCCAATATTCTATATTACTTTCTACATAATAAAATGTAAGTTAGAATTAACATTGAATTAATGCACATTTACTACTAGTCCATTTGAGAAACTCAAGTCACCATTTGCTTCATGGTAAATGAAACTTTAGAAAGACAAGCATTCATATAATGTGAGTTTCAAATACTTAATATTCATAAAAGTAATACACATGCAAGATCTAGACCTTTTATCTATTGGGCATACAAAAGGTAATATTTTAAAAATACACCAGCCCAATCATCCCACATGAGCAAATATAATATTTGTATGAATTTATCATTTTGGACCCTTATAATGCATCTAAGTACATAACCCCCACAATTGAAAATCTTTATAAATGGGATATTTTCCACATATGTATAATTTTTAAGTGTCTACGTATCAAGTGTGATACATTGTCTAATGTATCATATTATAATAGGAAGACTAAATTTTGTACATATGACACATGGATACAAGATTCAAACATATTAATCATCAATCCACATAGGATGGATCAAAGGCCACAAAATACATGCAATGATACAAAATGAACAATGTGCATTGTCTATAAATACACAGTGATAAGTGAGCCCATGGTTTGATAAACTTAGTCATTGGTTTGATTAAGTTCAATATAGCATACTCATTTATTCCTTGTGTGTACTCATTATTATAAAGGTTATTCATACTAATGGTTGATTCACGTTACAACTTAATTTTTAAGTCACTATAAATACAAAGAATGACTTACTAATGAACTACTCATATTACAAACATGTGTCCAGTGACGCCTTAGTATGTAATTGTGCATTCTATTGTATTTCTAAAGATCAACATTAATATAGCTATTCATTTTATGCACATCAATCACACAAAAATCAACTCCTTAACATGCACCTGATCAAAATGATATGTTATATTTGTTCTATCACCAGTGATATAGTAGGCCTCATTTTTTCACAATTCAGATCATGCACTCTTGTGCTACCTACCATCAGTCACCATCAAATATCTTCCCAAAATCTCCTATCATAAAGTAGATAGTAAACCATCCACTTGCAGTCTATAAGTTGGACATGAAAGATTGTCCGATGGAAGAATATTTTGGTGACACATTATAGATGGTCCGGCACATTAACTGAATAGTCCTGATCATCAAAATTGGGCCCGGATTAGATTATTCAAAACATATATCATATAGAATTATAAGTTGCATGTGTATGAATCACAGTGATCTGTTAAAGTATTAAAAGGTTGCCTAGGAGATGAAAATCATAAGAGTATAAAGCTATGAACAATTAGGATAGATGATTCTAACCGTCCACTTCATTTTCGCTGAACAAGTGATTAGAGTATCAGTTCATTATTACCTTTTTTTTTATATACTCCTTTGAATTTGAGCCATCTCCACCTTATTTATTTATTTATTTAATGAGATTGTCCAAGAAATCTCGTTATTGGGACATTCAACTCTTTCCATATTTGGCGATTTTGTTCCTATGTGAGGTCCATCAGATCAATGGACTAAATCAAGGGTCATCGAAATGCTATTTGCTCTCATACAACATGTTAAGTTCATATAGAACTGTTATAACCACAAGATGCTCCTTATTAGAACCCTTAAAGGTTGCACCAACTTGAAAATGATGGAAAGTCACATAATTAACAACTACATTTCCCAATACTATGAATTTTATTTCTGGCACGTACATGATGGATTTAAATCCTTCATCTGGTTGACTGTACAATGAATATTACCCATCCGCATGTAAGCAACTAGCAGACTTATGAGATAGTGACCGCACCATCGACCTATCAGGCCCATTTTAGAAGATACTTTGGAAGATTGCATTTTTAAGTTTCTTTCACATTTTTCTTCCCAAAGTTTTCTTTTTAACCATGTATAGTGGTCTACAAAGAAGAATTCCTAATATGATGGGAATCCCAACACAAAATCTCATTTTGAAATGCATTTGGGTTTATCTTTATTGTACATGGATGTTGAGATTAGTATATATCTTACTCAGTATGGTTCAACAGTTTGATTTATTTTCATGTGAAGGTTACGTTGGCTCAAGTTATGAGAAAATAAATCACAAATTTTGAGATCTAAAAAGAAATGCTCCTTAATGTCATATCATGATTTTGAGAAAATCTACTAAATACAGGCTTTCTTATAAGTGAATAGGGCCTGACATTATCCAAGAGGTAGGCACTATAGATTTCTTAGATTTTACATGTGTAATAGAATGCCATGTCTTTAGAACATAAAAACCATATGTAGGTTATATCTCTAGTACCCAAGATAGCCTTAGCCCGACCTATCTAACAACTCAAGGATCATACTTTGTGCTAACGAGGGTTACAACGAACCCGGCCAATTGTTCAAGAATCCAGGCCTCTTATATGTTTGATCATAGTCTAATCATTCTCATTTATAAATATCAAGATCTAAAATACTCTAACCATTCTCAGTTGGTGCATACGTTCAATTTTGTCCATGTGGTACAAAGAACTTATATAACAAGTATCTATAAAATCCTGACCATTAGGTGGGATATGATAATTCTAGATTATTTAAGTCATGGCCCACAAATTGGGTTGGCATGGTTTCATTTTGGGTTATTCCAACTAAGTAGATGCAACCATAATTCTTAAATAGTTTTTCAAACAAACTTCGATTTCAAAACTATTGGGATATGGAGTTTGAAAAACTATTTAAATAAAATAAATTTAAATTGAGAAAAAAAGAAAATTTATCAGTTTATATAAGTCGAGGCGTGACGTGAATCACTCGGCTTGAAATCGAATTTGCTCTTCTTGGACAGCGTCTCAAGTGCAACAGGTTTCCAGAGCAATCGACCTCCAGGATACAATGACTATAACCCGGTCCCAGCGGTGCACTCAATGTATACGGGCTCGAACCACTTTGTAGTCTTAACCCGAACTAGAAAATACTTAAACCGTACTTTCAATATAAAATAAACTTTTTCTTACTTTTAAAAAAAAAAAAAAAACAGATGAGAGAAAGTCTATTTATAGACTTTGTGAAGACACCCTTTCACAAAGGGTTGTAACTATTGGGTTTAAATCCAAGTAATGCGACCCTTAGACTTCAAAAGATACAACTTTTCAAAACAAAAATTGAAAGAATATAACCTTTCAGTGAAAAGACATATCCGTAGAGCACATGCGCACCTATGGCCATAGCCATGATCCGTCCCAATGGATATTTTGAAACACTAAATTATTTTAAAATAATTTAAAATACAACAATACTTGTGCTCATGTCCTATAATTAGCAGTTGAAATGGTGGGCAGAATAGATATGACGAAAACATCATGTGGCTGGTGTTACAAGGGAATCAGAAACTCACGAACAAGTCAGTCCAACTGGAATCGTTGATAAGTACCCCTGTTTCACTCAGGGCAAGAAATAACAAACTCTCTGTGGCCTACAATGTTTTATATGTAAAATCCTCTCCATCCATCAGGTGAAGCCCTTTTTTTCACCTTACATAAAATAATAATAATAATATTAAATCCCAAACAAAACACCCACCGTCAACTTCCTTGGGGCCCATAGAAGTTTTGGATAAGAATGATATTATTGTTTTTCCGACATCCTAATGGAAGTCACCTTATGAACGGGTTGGATGGAATATAAGGATCAGCATGAGGCTCAGGAAGGTTTCAATGGGCAGTGTTTCCATTCCTTTTTTTTTTTTTTTTGGTGGTGTGGCTCACTTGAATTTTGGATCTGCCACATTCTTGGAATCACATATTAACCTGACTTTGCGAAACTGATGGGCGGAGTGGATGTGAGATGGAAAACATGGTGGGCCGTACAGAGGTTTAGGCTGCACGGGCTCTGTGTAACAAGGATTGGCCAACACTCATCTCTGTCAAAGCAGGGCAGACGTGCCCTCGCTGGCGTGCTCGGATATACCTTGCCTTGCAACCATTATCAGATGGTAGGCGGATTTCCTGTGAAAGCTTTCGCAGGAAGTTCCTGGCGCAAGGATTCCAGGGTGGGGGCCCTAGGAAGTTTTCAATGGTCGCCCTTTAATCACTACTGCTTTCTAAGGTGCGTGTAACCTAATATTACTCTTGTTATATAATCTTCATAACGGAATGATGAAAATCTAATAAAAATGAAAAATATTCAATGATCTCATTTTAGCAAGCGTCCATGAATAGAAGGTTAGGATTATACAAAGAATCTGACTTTGGCACTGTGAGTTTGGGACAATGGCTTCTACAGTCTAATCAGCTTAATTTAAGCTAACCAGTGCAATGTAAACAATTTCAAAGGGGAGAGATGACTTTCTTTAACTGAGTTTCACATGGGGCCACCATATTCTCTATGTCAAATCCACTCCATCCATTCGGATTGTCCCATAGTGTTAGGCAAAAAATAAGCTCAATCCACAACTTAGGTGGGCCAGACAACAAGAAACCATGGGGGTCCTTACTCTTGCTCGGGTGGGTGGTAGACTCCCAGGAGTTTCAACTCCCGATCAAGGGTTCGAGTACCCATAGGTGGTGAAATTCCACCAGCGTGAGTGTGTGGGGTGTGTGTACGTGTGTAAAAAATTAAAATTAAAAAAAATTTAAAAAAAATTAAAAAAAAAAAAAAAAAAAACAAGAAACCATGGGGACAAGATGAACATAGGTTTGTCTGGCATATTCCATTTAACCCGTTCATTGGATGCCCCTTAAAGGAATATTTCCATATTACAAAGGAAATATTAATTGTTAATTACTTACATCCTATGTCTGGACAGATAGGCACCACGCGATAATAAGAACATATCTTTTTGTTATTTACAACTAAGGGTCTAACCTTTTAATATCCAAGGTTTATAAAGCTCAGGTTTGACTATGAAAAAAAGTGCATGCATGGAAGTGCTCATTGCTTGTGTTGAAGGCTCAGTCCGTTATGGTGTTGCCTCCTGTCATTGGTCCATGCCATTGCTCATGAAGTCATTCAGTAAAAAAAAATAAAAGGAATTTTATTAAATAGTATCTTCCTTTTATAAAATAGTATCTCATTAATATGACATTTACATTTTAATACATTTTTTTAATCAAGTTTTCACTATGCTACCTCGTTAGTCAAGTTATTGTCAAACCGATACCTACCCTTATTTTTCTTTAAAGTTAGTTGAAAGAATATTTTTTCCTAAAATGATAAAAATGACCACCAATCAAAGAGATTGCTTCATAAGAATTAAATGAGTACCTAATTGTAAGTACTGTTATTAAAAAAAAAAAAATCTTAAAAAGGAAAAAATCTCTGCAGATGTCCTATGGGAGATACCATGATGTATCCACAAAGTCCATCCATTTTTCTAAATCATTTTAGGGCATGAGTCCAGAAATAGAAATGAGGCAGATCCAAATCTCAGGTGGGCTCCGCCATTGAAAACAGTGTAATTTAATGGCAACCACTAAAAACTTTCTAATGCCCACCTTGAAGCCCATGATAATGTTTATTTCCTGTACAACATGTTGATTATGTCAAACAGACCTGGATGAAGGCAAAAAACAAATATCAACTTTATCCAAAACTTTTATATCCCAGAAGAAGTTTTTAATGGTAAGCGTTCA
Source organism: Magnolia sinica (assembly GCF_029962835.1). Classification (NCBI taxonomy): domain Eukaryota; kingdom Viridiplantae; phylum Streptophyta; class Magnoliopsida; order Magnoliales; family Magnoliaceae; genus Magnolia; species Magnolia sinica. The sequence goes on from NC_080584.1 coordinate 64,045,714, forward strand.
TGGCCACTAATTTTTATTTATTTGTTTGTTTTTTATTTTTATTTTTAAACATTGCCACTATTTTCTGTGGTGTGGTACATTTAAGATTTAGGTCTACCTCTTTTTGGCGTTCTTGCCAGAAAATGATATGAAAAATGCATAGATAATGTGGATTAAACACATACAATATGATAGAGCCCACCTAGCACCTTATGCAATCCAGTTGAAGGTACAGCTTTGGTGTCTTTGCCCCATTCGGAATGCCGTGAGAAGTTCACGTAGTACAGAAATGATGTGGGGCCGCAGAAATTCCCTACACAAATCTACTCTGTCCATCCATTTTTTAAGATCACATACAAGTACAGGAGTCTAAAGATTGGGCAGATCGAAATTTCATGTAGACCACGTCACATTAAACGATGGGAATGTAAATGTCCGCTGTTGAAACCTTCTTAGAACATAGCATGAGTTTTATTGGTTATCCAAACAGTTCATAAGGTTATTATTACTCAGAAAAATTGTGGGCACAAATATCGTCCTGATACAAAACTTCTGTGACCCTCACGAAGTTTCCATTGGTGACATACAATTCCTACTTTTTCAGATGGTGTGGTCCACATAAATTTCATATCTCACTGATTTTCAGATTCTTGTTCTTTTGTTCTCTTGAAAAGTTGATGGACGGAGTAGATTTGTTATGAGCATCTTTATGGACCCGACACAGCGTCAAACTAGAGGAAGACCAGGGAGCACAGGTAACCTAATACAAAATCTTTAATAACCTGATTAATGAAGTAGCTTAATGAAAACTTAATTAAAAAGGTGCTGGGATGTAAATAGAAAACTAATGAGGTACTATTTTTTCAAAATTAAAACTTAAAAATAATAATAATAATATTGTTAGCTAGGTATTTACATACACTTTGGTGATATTGGTATTTCTCCATTCCGTGCCCCGCTTTTCTCACATTGCTAGCAACTGACGTATTGACGTGGAGCTTCTGTGGGCCCACATTGATACATTTGTGATATGGCCATACCATCAATCTAATTTGCAAGATCATTTTTGGGCCAAGCATATTCAAAGCTCAAGTCGACCACATCATAGAAATCAACGGGATAGAAACCTTCCAAGGGCCCACCGTGATATTTATTAGTCCCAAAGACACGGATGAAGGTACAACGTAAATATCAGCTTCATCAAAAACCTTTTCAGCCTTTTGTGGTGCGGTCCACTCAGCCCTGGATGTCCTTCAATTTTGAGATCATGCCCAAAAATAAGTTAAACGAAATGGATTGATGGTGAGAATAAAGTCAAATACACTGCAGTGGGTCCCACAATGTCCTTGAACCACCAAAACGAATACGCAGGTCAACAAGCCCCGGAAGCTTTGGATATTTGTGCTTTCCTGTGGGATTTCACCACCTACGGGTACTCAAACCCTTGACCAGGTGTTGAAACTCTTAAGAGTCTACCATGGGAGCAAGAGTAAGTACTCTAGGAACATGCCACATGAAACAATGGGAATTAAATGCCTACCATTGAAAATTTCTTTACTCAAAAGAAGGCTTCAGTCAAGCTGATATTTATGTTTCCTTTCGATCTAGATTGGTGCGACTTTATGAAAAGGTTAGATGGCTGATAAATGTCATGGTGGACCCTAGAAAGGTTTTCACCGTAGTTAATCAATCCCCTTTTCTTTCTATGTTGTGGTTCATAATTTAAGCTTTGCTTCTGCTTCTTTTATGAATCATGCCCTAAAAAAAAATAAACAAGATGAACGGGCGGTGTGGTTCGAACTCATACATAATGGTGGGCCCAAAGAAATTCCATACGTCATTCTCTCTTCGGAGAGAAAATGGGTGTGTGAAAGAAGACATACCTATATTTGTGAGAAAATAAATGAACGGAATGGATAAAACACTTACATCACGGTGGGCCCCATAGAACCCTATCAGGACGGATTGCATCCTATCCATCCGGGCAGGGGTAGGACGCAATCCGCGTCCACCTCACACTAGCCATATAGTTGGATGCGGATTGCGTCCTACCCCCACCCAGACGGTAATCCGTCCGGGCAGGGCTCTGTGGGGCCCACCTTGATGTAAGTGTTTTATCCACGCCGGTCAACGATTGTTTTAGATAATTTTAATATGTGAACTAAAAAATGAGGCAAGTCCAGCGCTTGATTGGACCACACCAATGGAACCTGCAATGATAATGACACCCACCATTGAAACCATTCTAAGGGCCAACGTGATGTTTTTTTACTATGCAACCTATTCATAAGGTCATGTAGACGTGGATGAAGTAAAAACATAAATATCAGCTTGATCCAAAACTTCTCTGACTCCCAAGAAGTTTTTAATGGTGGACGTTCAATCCCTACTTTGTGGTCCACTTAAGCCCTGCACCTGCCTCATTTTTTGGTTTACATATTAAAATTATTTGAAAAAAGCGTTGAATGGCGTGAATAAAACACTTACATCACGGTGGGCTCCAAAGAGCCCTGCCTGGACGGATTACCATCCTGGCGGGGGTAGGACGTAATCCGCATCCCATATAGTTGCTGTATTGACGTCAGCAAGTTCCGTGGGTCTGATCATGAGATATATGTTATATCCAAACCATCCATCCATTTTACAAGGTAGTCTTAATGCTTGAGACTAAAAATTAGACAAATCTAACTATCAAGTGGACCACACTACAAAATGCAGCGGGGGTTTGAACGTCTACCATTGAAACCCTTTTTGGGGTCATAGAAGTTTTGGATCAATATGAAAAAAAATTTCCCTCTTAATTCGGGTCTTGTGACCTTGTGAACAGATTGGATGGAAAATAAACGTTATGGTGAGCCCTACGAATTGTTTAACGGTGAAAATCATTATCTCCGCTGCTATCTATGGTGTGGTCCAGATGATCTTTGGATATGATTCATTTTTTGGATAATAATATAAAATGAATTCTAAAAATGTATGAACAGTGTAGATATAATAAATACATCACCGTGGGGCTATGTAACTTTGATCTCCTTTGAACCGTTCGTACGACTCGGAGCTCGAGGAGCGTCAGTGCTCGTCTTCTCAGGACACGTACCTACAACAGCTATATAGCTGGTGTGTGGTACACCAGCCAATCCGCTTCCATCCTGTGAGACAACCGTGGCCCTCTGCAACATCTCAGTAACATCAATGACACCGGCCTGCCGTTCTGTTTTGCCTGCAGATCTCAAGAACGAGGGAAAAATTAGGCAAATCCAAAACTCAAATGGCCCACACCACAAGAAATAGCAGTTGGCGAAATGCCCACCGTTGATCAAATGGTATACCGTGAATCATTATAGACTCATACAATTAAATGAAAAAGATCAATGGAATAGATCATTAAACTATGGTCCGAGTTGCATAATAAGATTGTTAAGGTCAATCAATGGTTTGGATCAGTAAACCTCAGGTCCACTTGCACAGCGTAAATGGGCCACACATACATGGTTAAATAGTCAATGTTCATGGTGCATTTAAATTCGTCTGGGACCCACTTGCATGATCAGAAGGTAATTATAGATCAATGGACTGGATCATTAAATCATAGACCCACGGCATGGGACGCGGATTAGATACTGACAGCTTGAGTAGCGAGACGTGCTGCGGAAGTGATGTCACCAAGTTCTGTGGACCCCACTATAATGTATGTGTTGTATCCACACCGTCCATCCATTCTAAGATATCATTTTAGGGTACGAGCCAAAGAATGAGGCAGATCCAAATCTGTAGTGGACCCCAACATAGAAAACAGTAGGGAGAGTGATTCCCACCATTTAAAACTTCCTGAGGCCCACCATGATGTTTATTTGAATTCCAACCTATTCACAAGTTAACAAATATATGAAATAAGGGAAAACACAAATATAAGCTTGATCCAAAACTTTTGTAGCCTTTAGAAGTTTTTAATGGTGGGCGTCACTCTCCCCACTGTTTTCTGTAGTAGGGTCCACTGGAGATTTTGATTTGATTCATTCTTTGGATCTTGCCTTAAAATGATCTCTCCAAATGAATGGACGGCCTAGATACAAAACATACATCATGGTGGGGCCACAAAACTTGGTGATGTCACTTCAGTAGCTAGTCTCGCTACTCAACCGGTCAGTAGCTAATCCGCCTCCCACGGCGTGCACAGTGAGCCATTAAAGCACTATCAGCCCATGTGTTTGTAAATATGGATGATTGAAATAAAATCATGCGTAAAGCGTTTACAGTGAATCGAGTTCACAGATGGATCTATATTACTTTATTATTATAGCTACTAAAAATAAATAGAATTTCATCAGAGCTACTGTCCACTCGATCCATCCCAGACTTCCGTAGGATCAGAAATACATGGCAACCATGAAAAAACTACACTATTTAGATGATTCTAGCCAATCCATAACTCATAGTCTCGTAACTATTAGAACATTCAGAGCACAGTATCTTTTACCTGTAGTGCGAGATTTTAATTTTTAATTTTTAGTTTTTATTTTTTATTGAAAGGTAGGAGCACACCACCTGATTTTTTTAGTGATACCTTAATTACATTGTTCATTTTTGCAGATTTGTGCAATCTTGAGAATCTCCAAGAACTGGATCTTCAAGGAAATGAATTGGAAGGGAGCCTTCCTCCATGTCTCAGCAACTTGTCATCCCTCCAACTACTTGATCTCTCCGCGAATAGACTCAGTGGGCAAATCTCCTCATCTCTCATATCTAGCCTCGCAATGATCCCGTTCCTTTCTCTCTCCTCCAACCGCTTCGAAGGGTCTCTCTCATTTAGCTCATTTGCTAATCTTTCCAAGCTCGAGGTTGTGGAACTTTCAGTACTGGAAGGTGCATATCCTGAGGGCGATGTTATAACTTATCCCAATCAGTTGGAGGTTGAAACTGAATCCACACATTGGGTTCCTAAATTCCAGTTGGAAGTCCTCCACTTATCAAACTGCAACATCAACAAGCTCACTGGTACCATTCCCACCTTCCTTTCCAGCCAACATAACCTGTTGTCATTAGACCTTTCCCACAACAACATGAAGGGAAAGTTCCCATCTTGGTTGTTAGAGAATAATGAAAGACTACGAGTTCTAGACCTAGGAAGCAATTCCTTAGTCAGCCCATTCCATCTGCCAACTCATTCTAGAAACCTGGATTTATCATTGTTGGACGTCTCCAACAACCAAATCTACGGACAACTTCCTGAAAATATCGGCTCTCTCCTTCCAAATATAGAATACTTAAACATGTCTACAAATGCTCTCCATGGTACCATTCCTCCCTCGGTGGGCAACATGACACAAATTTATACTTTAGATTTGTCGAGAAACAAATTTTCGGGAGAAATACCAGAGCAATTGGCCATTGGTTGCATCTCATTGAAAAATTTGAAGCTATCAAACAATAGATTACAAGGCCCAGTGTTTCCGACTCATTCGAACTTGATACAGTTACAGTATCTGTATTTGGATGGGAATATATTCACGGGGAAGATCTCAGCTGGTATATTCAAAAGCCCACAACTAGAGATTTTGGATGTTGGTAAAAACAACATATCCGGTCATCTTCCTACACAGATTGGGAACTTTACTGAATTGAAGTCGCTTTCTATGTCAGATAATTATTTGGAAGGTTCCATTCCAGTCGAGTATTGCAACCTCTACAGTCTTTCCCTTTTGGACCTATCTGAAAATAGAATTTTTGGACCCATACCTTCTTGCTTCAATCTATCTTTGAGCTTCTTACATTTGCAAGGAAATGAGCTTACAGGATTCATGCCAAATGCTTTATCCAAAATCTCCTCCCTTGTTACATTGGACGTCAGGAACAACAAGATATTTGGTAATATTCCAAGTCGGATTGGTTCAATTTCTAATTTAAGGGTTCTTCTCCTCAGAGGAAATAATTTGCAAGGTCGCATTCCCACGCACTTATGTCAACTGAAGAACATCAGTATATTAGATCTTTCACATAATAATCTCTCTGGGCCAGTACCGCCATGCTTTGGTAATATGACATTCGGGAGGGCAAGAGTAACAGACTTTCTAACTTTTGTTGTCTCTCAAGAGACCTATGATGGCTATTTAGATTTATTCCATGGACGTGGATATCGTATTGATATTAGTGTGCCTATGAAACTTTCCTATGCGGCATCAAGTAACGAAGAAGTGGAGTTTATAACAAAGAGGAGGTCTGAAACTTACAAGGGCAACGTTCTTTACTTTATGTCTGGTTTGGATCTGTCATGGAACCAGTTAACAGGTGAAATCCCCCCTGAAATTGGACATCTAACTGCTATTCATGCATTGAACTTGTCCCATAATCAATTGACTGGACCAGTTCCAGAAACCTTCTCAAACCTAAAACAGATTGAGAGCATGGACCTTTCTTACAACAGATTGAGTGGGAAAATTCCTCCTCAACTTACTGATCTCAACTTCCTATCTACATTCACAGTGGCCCACAATAACTTATCTGGTAGGACACCTGACATGAAAGGGCAGTTTAGCACCTTTGGAGCAACCAGCTATGAAGACAATCCTCTACTCTGTGGTCCACCGCTGAAGGGTTGCTTCTCTACTTCTCTGCTACCACCTTCAATGCCAACAACATCAGAAGAGGAGGAAGACAGTTATGACATAATCTTCTATGCATGCTTTTCGGCGTCCTGCACCATCTCGTTCTTGGTTTTCATCTCTCTTCTCTACATCAACCGCTACTGGCGAGGTCTATATTTCTATATGGTCGATGCTTGTATCTATTCATGCTATTATTTTGCTATAGAAAGCTACTATTTTGCTTTAGACAACCTTCGCAAGGTTTTCCCCTGGCTACTTGCATAACCTTCAAGCCAGAACAGTTTCTCCCTGTAACTCAAATTGTAAGACAATATAATAAGCATGTTCATGGAAGACGGTGCTTTTATTTCAAACCAAGTTTCCCTTTTTACTGCGTTTGGTTGTGCAATGAACTGAACTAATAATGAGTAAGTAAACCGGGTATGAACTTCTATTTGGGGCAAGCTGGTTGAGTTTGCAAAATTCAAGTAGAATAGGATCATTCAAATGAATTTTTCATATGGCAAGTGTCCTCAATTCCATGAAGTTACAAATCTGAGTAGGCCAGGGTACTATTTATTGTTTTCTACCAACATCGAATGCATTTAGATATGATCTTTTGAGCAAACCTGTTTCCGGCCAAATACAAATGCTCTGACATAGTCAAGTTGGAATGTTGAAACCAATGGGCCTTGTAACATATTGTTCAATAGCTGCAAAAGTTTTAATGAGATGCAACCCGTAGCCGTGCGCTTTCTGGTATCTCTTTAGAAATTATTTCACCACAAATCTAAATAGAACATTCAACTCATGTGAACGATCAAGGAATACTACAAGGCAGATGATTTGTTGCAATGTTAATTTAAATTCAGAAGGTGAAAACTGATGTTTCAAGGAAATTGTCCACTGATATCCAAGGATGATATTTTCCTTTGAATGCTAATCATCTCCTTATCCCTTTTCCTGTGGGCCATTGAATATAAAAGGTTAGTATATCGCAATAGTCAATCTAGAGGTTAATATCTCCCATCAAATCACATGTTTGGATCACCAAACCATGACCCCACAAGCACAGTACGCTGATAACTAGATCCTATAAAGAGACCGACACCAGGCTTCTGTTTTTCAAAAAGAAAAAGGGAATTGATTTCTTGAAGGCAACAATGTACATCCGGGCGGACCCCACAAAAAGAAAGGGGAACAGCCTATCATATGCACCCTAAATTAAAAAAAAAAAAACAGAGCAACCAATCAAGCCAAAACCATTGCCCAAAGACCTAGATAGCTGAGCAGATGAACTTTTGTTTCATACTCGCTGCTCCTGACAGTGCGGCTTTATTCTTGATCCGGATGATCATATGCATATTTGGCCTTCTTATCTAGAGCCGTCTATTTTCTAAAGTCCTAGATAAAATGGTGGTGATCATGTATTTGAAATGACATTTTAGAAGCATAGTCAGTCCACGATGGACCCTATGGAATGGATGGCTCAAGTTTCATTGATCAGACCTATTTTAATAAGAAGCATTTTTTTTAGTGGAAGCGGATTGATCCTGCCTCCACCTTCATAGACTCAGTTGAGGCAAGGCTCCGTAGGGCCCACTATAATAAATGGTCTTATCCACCCTCTCCAGCCATTATTTATTTATTTATTATTATTACTTTTTTTTTTTTTAAAGAAAAGAACTGTGTATATATTAATTCATAGAAAAACTTTACAATCAGCAACGTTGGACACAAGCTAACAAAAGGAGGCCTGGCCGCCCCGCTATACAGACCCAGAAGGACTGGTACAACCAAAAAAGAGAAAAATCTCATGACTCCCGTAATGTCTCAATACCCGCTTTGTCGAGAAAACAGTCCCCTGATGATTTGAGGGAGGGCTTGCGTTCTATCCGTCAAGAAATTCCCCTGGTTGGCCGCCCCTGCAAGAGCAAGCCCATCCACCGGACCATTAATTTCGCAGGGGATGAGAGATATGGAAAAAGTCCCTTTGACCTGAAGAGCCTTAATCCTCTGTAACCAATAGCTCCATTTCCAGTCAAGAATCGCGTTTCCCTTGAGAGCCTCCACCACAAATGAAGAGTCGGACTCAATGAGAACCGGGTGAAATTTTCGGGAAATAGTTTGAGACATACCATCATGGAGAGCCCGTAGTTCAGACCAGTTATTCGAGCCAACACCGTAGCCGGAATAAAATACAAAAATCAGATCGCCGTTGGAGTCCCTGCAGACGCCCCCAACCCCAGACGGACCTGGGTTACTGGCTGCTGCACCGTCTACATTCAGTTTAACCAAGCCTCCAAGAGGTCTGTCCCATTTAACAAAATGGTAAGACTTTGGAAGAGGAGGGTTAATTGGGATGCCAAGCATGTGGAACGTGGGATGGGAGGTTGGGGAGCCAGCAAAGATTTTTCCAATTAGCCACTTTACACGATTTATCACCTTTCTGCTGTTAGGCAAGGTCCCATCAAATTTTGGCTGTGTTCCTAGCTTTCCATAATTCCCATACAATCAGGCACGGGGTGATGCGGCGAAGGAGGTGTGGCCGGCCACCTGGAAGATTTGAATGCCACCATAGGAAGAAACGGTTCCCAATCAATGGCGAAAGAGGGATCAGGAGATAAAAATTGTCACTAAATTCCTTCCAAACTTTGGATGCAAGGGCTCCTTTGATGAACAGGTGTTCCAACTATTCACATTGCAGAGAGAAATCTTGTTCACCATCACAACAAACACATCTAGACGTAAGGGAGATTCCCCGAGATTGGACCCTGTCATCAGTTGGAATGGCCCCTTGGAAGATCCTCCAGAGAAATATTGAGATTTTGTATGGAATCTTTGGATCCCAGATGCGTTTGGCCCAAGCAATACCCTGCCCAACTATTCTGCAAACAGCCCACCCAGATTTAACTATATAAATGCCAGAGCGATTGTGCGGCCAAACTAAACAATCGGGCTGATCTGAAGTGCAAATCCCCGCCTGAATGATGTGATCTAACACCCCTGTAGGAAGTAAGTCGAAAACCGGCGACTGAGGATTGATACCATCATGTGAGACGAAGTCGCTAACTGACATGTGGAGCATGTCATCAGGAATTGGTTGAGTCGCCCAGTCAGTAAGCCGCCCAATACCAGTCCAATTGTTGTGCCAGAGGTTGATAGAGCCACGCCCCACCTTCCACTGTAAGTTCCTATTCAAAACAGGGGACAGGGAGAGGATGTGTTTCCAGAGGGGGGAGAAAGGGGGGTAGCAAGCATACTCTGTTGAAGGTGGCCATATCTGGAGGTGACGTGATCAGCCCAAAGACTGCTTCTGCTCCCTATTTTTGCCGTCCAAACCATTTTCAATATGAGAGCAACCATAACCTCCCTAAGTTTTCTGATACCCAGTCCACCTTCTCTTGGCCTGGATATTTTGCCCCAGTTAATCCAATGACATTTTGATTTTCCTTCCTGCCAGTCCCATAAAAAATTGGCAAAACAACTGAGAAGGTATAGAGGTCGCAGACTCCATCCTCTCCAGCCATTATTATTTTTAGCTCATTTTGAGGGAAAATTTGAGGTAGATCCGAGGCTCAAGTAGACAACAACAAAGTAAGCAACCGTGATAATAATGACCCCCGTTACCACCTTCCTAAAGCCCACCGTGATGTTTATTTGCCAATCAATATGTTCATAAGGTCACATGGACCTTGAGGAAGGGAAAACACAAACATCAGCTTGATCAAAACTTCTATTGCTCACAAGAACTCTGAAGTTTAATGGTAGAAGTTCAATCTCCAATTTGTGGTCTACTTGAGCATTGGATCTGCCTAATTTTTAGTCTCAAATCCTAAAATGATCTACAAAATGGATGGACAACATGATAAACTCCATACATCACAGTGAACCCCACAGGACTAAGTCCATCCAGTCTCGGATAGGACGCATGGGTTGGACCCAATGGCTCATCCGTATGGATTTATTGCACTCTTTGATTTGAAATCCCTATCGGATTTTATATATATATATATATATATATATATATATATATATATATATATATATATATATATATAAATTAGACAGAAACTCAAACCAAATGTTGGTGTGGAATTCCGCTTATCGTTGTAGAACCATTTAACCCTCAAGTGCAATGGGCGGTTGCACGCAAGAGGAGACTCCCACTGATGCTTGCTAGTGTGAGATGAGAATCATTCATCAAATCGCTTGACCACACATGCCATGTGTGATCCGAATAATTCTTAAGGTGCTTGGCAGCATGCACCTTGTGAAATTTAAGTTAGTCATTTGGTAGTTTGCACCACATGTATGATTGATGGATAAGATCATTGTATGGAATGTTGTAAGTGCTCTGCTTGTATGCTCCTTTGGTTGTCAAATTTTGTGGTACCAAAACCTCAATCTATGTCTTATGTAGCTCATTGGTATATATGTTCAAGTCATTGCATATGGGTTCAAGACATTACATCACCTCTCTAAATACTTTACTTCAAGTCAAGAACGAAGAACTACTTCAAACCATTTTAAGAAATGCAAGTACAAGCTAGAACGAAAGAAGTGATCTTGTTCAAAGACTCAAGTTAGTGTGCAACTCAAGATAAAGTGTAATTCAAGCTCTAGAAGATCTTAAGTTGAATGCTACATCAAGTATAGAGATCTCAAGCTTCACAATCTTCAAAGGTCAACTATCATTTGAAGAAATAAGGTCTCGTATTCATGCCTCACTTTCAAGGTATGATTGACCTTAGATTGACTTTAGGATAGGTCATTTTGTATACATAATTCAAATTTAATTACTTTACATGTATTTGGACTGTTTTAAGACTAATCTTGAACTCTGTTTGACTAGTCCTAGCACTGGCTCGACCAGTTCAAAAAATTTTAGGACCGGTCCTAAGTTGTTGCAATTTTTTAAAATTTTTTAGTTGAGCTACGACTAGTCCTGGCATCTGCTCGACTGGTCGTAGGAACAGTGATGACTCAATCTAGGACCAATCGTGCACCTACGACTCAAACTATAGCGACCAAACCTGGTGCCTCACGACCAGTCGTGGAGGTGTCACGACCAGTCGTGAAGTGCCTACGACCAGTCGTGAAGGTGTTATGACCAGTCGTAAAATGGTTTTATTTAGTCGTGCTCAAATATTCAAAAATCTTCTCGACTACGACTAGTCGTAGTGTCCTCAAGACCAGTCGAAGATGCGATTTCTGCAACTATAAATAAAACACGAATTTCAGAATTAAACAATTGAATTCAAGTAAAATCAAGCTATCACTCTGAGAGATAAGTTGTGTTCTTTTTAAGCTACATTGTGCATATTTAAAATTCTCTTTTGTTAGCTTTATTGATTTGATTTTGTTTCTATATTCCAATCTGAATTGAAAAGAGGAATTATTGTATTCCTTCTTCTTAGAATCAAAATCAAATATAGCTAGCCCAATTGGTTTAATTTAAAATCAATTAGAACCTAGAACCATTTCAAAGTGAGTATTGGACATTGAACTTCTATATTCGAACTTCTACTCCGATTGGTTCTTCCAGGCTGCTACAAAAGGAGAAATCTAGGTATTTTACATTATTGTAAATTTCCTTCTTTTGGTTTTATTTGAGATTGAGGTAGAAAAATCTCATTGTGTTTGGTTATCTGAGGAGAGTCAGAAAACTTAGAAGTGGGGTTTTTGAATTGTGTAAGCCGATTTGAAAGACACAATTGTGAAGGTTTTAGGTGAACCTGACAAACCTATTTTCATAGTGAATGCTATTATCCCCTGTGTGAGGATATTAGGAGTGGAGTAGCAAGCTTTGTGGCTGTTGTTTAACAGTTGGTGTACACACAGGCGAACCACTATAACTCTTTGTGTTTTGTGGATGTGTGATTTATTTTTCATATCTTTTATCATTCAAAGTTGTGGGATGTATGTGTGGATGTGAATGTCGTAATATTTACATTTCAAGTATTGTGGGGAATGTTGTAATAGTTTAGAACTTATTTCTTTCTATTTCATTTATTTCCTTTCAGTTTGAGTTTTTGATATTCAAATTGTTCTAGTAAGGTTGTCCTGCCATAAACCCTTGGTTTTTATGGTGTAAGGTTGTCCTTAGAACAACATTGGTATCATCCTCTCTCTTCTAGTATTTGAGGTTGCTTTATATTTCCATATTGTGATTTGTTTAACGTGCTATCTTTCATTTATTCATTTAAATTCCGCTGTTGAAGTTTTAATTTGGCATAGTCCTATTCCCCCCCCCCCCCCCCCCCATAGCTTGGACATATAGCTTGGCCTTTTTCAAATGTCCGTGGTATCGGTAGCCAACGGGCATTACAGACGGCAAAGCGGATAATCAGAAATCATGATCCTTACATTGTGGCGTTACTTGAGCCAATGCTGGGTGATGAGAAGCGAATCCGAATAGGTCTAGCGTTGGGTTTTCACTTTTCCTTGTCGAATGGTCCGGAGGGTGGAAAGATATGGGTATTCTTCAGGTCTCTTCTTTGGTTGTTTTTAAATCTGATCAGTGTTTATCGATTGTAGCTTCGGTGTAGAATTGTGCTTCCCCGCTTCATATCACATTCGTATATGCAGGGTGTGCTAGGATTTTGAGGAGAACACTATGGTCAGATTTGGCTCTCCTCTCAGCTTCGATGCATGGTCCTTGGGTGGTAGGCGATGATTTCAATGCAATCTTAGACAAATCTGAAAGGAGTAGGAGGGCCGCGGACAGAGCTTCCTCTACAGATTTTGTCGATGCAATTCGCTCCGCAGGCCTCCAAGATGCGGGTTTTACTGAAACCTTCTTACACGTTCCTTTGTCAACCAAAACTCCGTGGGGCCCACCGCATGTCCATATGGAATACACTCCCTTGGATGTGACAGATCCAAAACTAAGGTGAGCCATGCCACAAGAAACACTGGGTGATTTAACACCCACTGTCAACTTCCTTGGGGCCCATAGAAGTTTTGGATCCGAATGATATTATTGTTTTTTCTACATCCTAATGGAAGTCACCTTATGAACGTGTTGGATGGAATACAAGGGATCAGCATGGGCGTCAGGAATGTTTCAATGGTTTTTGTTTCCATTCTCATTGTTTTCTGTGGTGTGGCTCACTTGAATTTTCGATCTGCCACATTTTTGGAATCACATCCTGACCTTGCAAAACCGATGGACGGAGTAGATGTTAGATGGCCAACATGGTGGGTCTACAGAGCTTTGGGCTGCACTGACTCCTTGTAAACACTCACGTGTCAAAGCAGGGTAGCTGCTCTCTCACTTCGTGCACGGATATACCTTGCCTTGTAACCAAAGGTTACACGAGACGTGGATTTCCTTGGAAAGCCTTTAGCTGGTAATTGGTATAGTAAGTTACACGGGCGGGACTCAACAAAAAGGAACTGGGCCTCACCTATCATATAAGCCCAACAAAGGCCACCAAAAAAAAAATGACAAAGGCCACCTAATGAAATATGCAATGACGAGGGGGTTAGGAGGACCTGACGGACCCCAGCCCCACCTTATCTAGGAACACCGGCCCACAAATCTCCTGAGGCAGCCAAGTTGAGCTAGCGAAATATGAGGAGGCTTGGGAAGCACTTCCAAGCTTAGCTAAACTGTCAGCCGGGGTGTTGCCTTCTCTAAGAACGTGCTGAAAACTCAACCGCCCGTAGTTCCCCATTATATCTATCCTCGAGCTCCAATTCCGCCATATCCAAGAGGGGTTGGAGGAATGGTTGAGAATGTCCACAACTAGCTTGGAATCTAATTCGACAACTATTCTGGACAACCCCTTAGCAAAACATAATACGAGCCCATCCCAAACCGCTTTGAATTTAGCTAGATTGTAGAAGCCGACACCGTAGCCTACTGTGAAGGCAAAGATCACATTCCCATTTTCAGATCTACAAATCCCACCACCTCCAGACGGACCAGGATTGCCCCTCGAGGAACCATCCACGTTAAGTTTGACCCAACCGGGCGGGGGATAGGTCCACTTGACAATCTGAATCGGGCCACGGGAAGGAACAGACTGGGGGATCCTCAAGGATTGGAGGGTCAACACCTCCGATTGCTTTGCAGGCGTGGCAATGGAGAGATACTTTCTGATCTAACAAAGCCACTAGCTAACACGACTAACAACTGCGGCTGGGACGATGCGATGACCCTCGAATTTGGCCTTATTCCTTGCAATCCAGATCTCCCACAACACTAAGCAAGGGACCAGGATGCGGAGAGAAGAGACGCACCCACCAACGGCATTCGACATCCACCATTGGTTCATTTTGGGTTCAAGCGAATTCACCTACAACGAAGACACCCCGAAAATCCTGCCGAAATGAGCAAGAGCGGGCTGTGAGAGCACTATGCATGAATAGGTGGTGCAACGACTCAACCTCAGGCCTACAATCCGGGTGAGCGTCACAGCGGCTGCACTAGGAGACAATAGGGATCCCCTTGGCCTGGATACTAATGTTAAGAGGGACAGCCCCATGCAAAAGACGCCAGACAAATACAGATATTTTGGGGGGCAATTTGCTGTTCTAGATTTTATGCGACCAGGGATGCTGGGGACCTGCCAATCTGCACAAGGCCTAAGCAAATTTGACTGAAAAGCAGCCTGAAGGCTCCAAAGGCCAGAAGCACGAGTCCAACTCATCAGAGGTAGCAAATCCACCCTGGAAGATAGCATCCACAACTTCCTGTGGGAGGAGAGTGAGCACCAAGGATGGAGGGTGGGGACCGACAGCTCCAAGGAAATCCCTCACTTGTAAGTTTCGAAGAGGCCTGGGAATGGGCTGGCTGGTGAGCCTAGCGAGCGGCCTTAAGACCATCCAGTTATCCTCCCAAAGGCTACAAGTACCTCGGCCCACTGCCCACTGAATATATTGTCGTCCAAAGCTTGGAAGGTGGACTTGATTTTCTTCCATAGATGGGAGGGGGCGGCTGCCACACCATGCCCTGCTACCGGATCTATGTCCTTGCCGTATTTAGACTTCATTAGCTCTGCCCAAGGTGAGCTATTGCTGCCGCTCGCTAACTTCATGCAGATTGCTTCCATGACCTCTTTGAGGGGGCGAATCCCAAGCTCACCTTCCAGCCGAGGCTTAACAATTTTCTTCCAACCGACCCAATGAAGCTTCTTGATGCCGTCAGCCCACCCCCAGAGAAAATCAACAAACATCTTCTCAAGGGTGCTAATAATAGATAGCGGAACTTGAGTAACAGCTAAAACATGAATTGGGATACTACTAAGAACATGCCTAATCAGGGTTGCCCTGCCCCCCTGAGATAGGAGCCTAGACTTCCACCCACCAATTCGCCCCTTAACCTTGTTCAGGAGGAAACAGAAATCCACCGCCTTAACTCCATCGTCATTTGGGTCTGTATAACCTAACCAACAGATTTGATGTCAAATAAACAGTATAGTGGGCCTTACAAGGATTTTAATGGTGTATATCCATTTACTATTGTTTTCCTATGATGTGGTCCACTTGAGATTTATATCCCTCTCATTTTTGGGATCAAACCCTAAAATGATATGTAAAAATGGATAAACAGAATGGATGAAACACATACATCATGGTGGGGCCCACAGAGCACCGACCACCAGCCACGATGTTGCTAGCAAGGGAGTAGCCAATCTGTTTCCATCATCCGCTTCCACTCGTATGGGTAAAATGGGGACACGAATTTACTTGAAAAGCAGTTCAAAGGAAGTTCCTGTGTTAGAAACTTAGGTGTAGGGCTGTACATCGAGCCAAGTCGAGTCAAGGTGGGCCAAGCTTGGCTTGACTCATCTGTGCTCTCCTCGAGTTCGAGCTCGAGCTCGGCCTCGAGCTTACCATTGGAGCTTGGCTTGTTTTCCAAAAATTTTGAGTCGAGCTCGAGGCGAACTAGTGGATCGAATCGAGTCGAGTTGGACCTGCTCCCAACCCGACCCAACTCGTACCCTATTCAACCCAACAACCCGACCCAATCAACACCTGACCTAATTGACCTAACCCACACCAACCCAACTCCCAAATCAAATATTGAATTAATAATATATATATATATATATATATATATATATATATATATATATATATCTATATATATATATATATGAGTCGAGTCGAATTGAGTTATGGCCGGACTCAGCTTGTTTTCAAAATGAGCTGGGTCATTTGAACCTTGGCTCGCCTTGAGTCTTCGTTCAAGCCGAACTAGATCGAACCAAGCTGAGTGAGCATTATGAGCTAGCTTAGCTCGTGTACAACCCTACTTAGGTGGGGCTTTCCTATATTTATTAGAAATCCCCACCATCCATCATATTTGTGAGCTCATTCTAGGACTTTAGAGAAATTTTGAGTAGGATCCAATACTCAAATGGACCTCACTAATCCATGCAGTTCATAACGTCATTCCTACTGTGATAAAATGAGAACACAAATATTATACTATTTTAAAGCTTTTGTGGCTCCACGAATATTTCAACTGTGGACGTTCAATCCTCTCGTTTTCAGCTCTCCTGAGTACTGGATCCGTCTCATTTTTAGACACAGCTCTCCTAAGTACCGGATCCGTCTCATTTTTAGCCCAGTGTCTTAAAATGAGCTCAAAAAAATAATAATAATAATAAAAATAAAAAATATAGTCCGGGTGGATTTCTCATAAATGTCACGGTGGCTCCCACCTTAGTTCTCAGTGCAGGAACTCTGTGCTAATGACTCTGGCAGGACATCCGCGTCCGGAAGGAAAACGGATTGGCTACTCCCCCTGCCACCAGCTAATTGCCAATGTTCAGTGCTCTGCGTGCCTCACCATAATGTAATTTTTTTCATCCATTCTGTCCATCTATTTTTATAGGATTTTACTGTATGAAAACAAAAATTAGGTATATCCAAATTTCAACTGGAACACATTACAGAAACAGTATTGAATGGACATCGACCATTAAAAACCTTTTGGAAGTCATAAAAGTTTTGGATCAAGCTGATTTTTATTTTTTCCTTTCATCTGTGTCTGCATGACCTAATTAACAGATTTAATTAACAGATTGGATGTCAAATAAACAGTACAGTGGGCTTTAGAAGGATTTTAATGGTGGATATCCAATCGCTATTGTTTTCCTGTGGTGTGGTTCACCTGAGATTCCTATCCCTCTTATTTTTGGGATCAAGCATTAAAATAATCCATAAAAAATTGAATGAACAGAAGGGATGAAACACATACATCATGGTGGGGCTCACAGTGCACCGACCAGCTGGTGGTAGGGGCAGTAGCTAATCCGTCCGTATCCAGGGAAAAGATGAACCGCCGATTGCTAACGCACTTACGGCGTACACGTGGTTAGTTGGCCGACACTATCTTTGCAGGGCATGAAGACGACTAGGCTGACCTGACAAGAAGCCTCCAACGGGACGTCATCCAGCCTTCACATGGGATGGGGAAAGAGAAAAGGCATCTGAAGGAAGGGCGCGGATTGGATACTGAGATGTCAGTAGCCAAACCGATACTGAAGTGATGTCACCAAGCTCTGTGGACCCCACCAAGTTGCGCATGTTGTATCCATACCGTCCAACCATTTGTAGAAATAGTTTCATGGCATTATAAAGAGAATGAGATATATCTAAATTTCAAGTGACCCACCACAGAAAACCCGTAGGAGCTGTCACACCCACCGTTGAAACATTTATAGGGCCCACAGTGATCTATTTTTGAGATCCATTCTATTCATAAGTTAACATAGAGATAGATGAAGTGAAAACAAAAATATCAGCTTCATCGGAAACTGCTGTGGCCCCTAAGAAGTTTTGGAGGGTGGATGTCAATGTCCCCACTATTTTCTATGGTGGGTCCACTTGAACTTTATATCTATCTCATTCTATTCGTTCTGTAATAAAACGATCTCTAAAAATGGTTGGACGGTATGGATACAAAACATGCATCATGGTGGGGTCCACGGAGCTTGGTGACGTCACTTCAGTAGCTATTTGGCTACTAACCTTGTCAGTATCCAATTCGCGCCCGCCATCAGCCAATGGCTGATGGTCGGTGCTCTGTGGGCCCCACCATGATGTATGTGTTTCATCCACTCTGTCCATCTAATTTTCTAGATTATTTTATGGTATGATACGAAAAATGAGGTACATCCGAATCTCAAGTGGACTGCATTACAGCAAACAGTTTTGAATGAGCGTCAACTATTAAAAACTTTTTGGGGGCAATAAAAGCTTTGGATTAAGCTGATCTTTGTTTTTTCCCTTCATCTGGGTCTGTGTGACCTAATCAACAGATTTGATATCAAATAAACAGTGCAGTTGGCCTTAGGAGGATTTTAATTGTGGACATCCAATCACTATTGTTTTCCTGTGGTGTGGTCCACCTGAGATTTATATCCATCTCATCTTTGGTAACAAGCCATAAAATTACCTGTCAAACTGGATGAAACACATACATCATGATGGCCCACGGAGCATCGACCATTAGCCATTGGCTCGTGGCGTGGGGAGTAGCTAATCCGTTTCTGCTGTGGCAGGGGTACGTAGTAGCCAATTAATGGTGGGACATCCCGTCATTGACGTTGACTCCAGTTGCGATATTACCCCGTGCATAAAGGTAGCCGATTACCTGTTGCCGGGCAACACGTTAGTAAGTGTTATCGTAACCATGTGGGCCCACTTGATGTATTTCATCTCATTTTATTTGTTATATATCCACGCCATACGTTGTTTCATCTCATTTTATTTGTTATATATCCACGCCATACGTTGTTTCATCTCATTTTAGGACGTATCCCAAACTTAAGAAGATGCGAATCTCAGATGGGCCATATCACCAGAAACCGTGATGAATGACCATTGAAAACTTTTTAGGAGTAGCAAAAGTTCTTAATTAAGTTAATCTTCCAGATCGATCTTCTTGACATTATCAACAGGTTGGAATATTGCAGATAAACATTAGAAAAACCTTAGGATGGACCTTTGAATTTTTAATAGTGAGGAACTAAATCACGACTGTTACCTGTTGTGTGGTCCGCCTGAGATTCATAAAAGCATAATTTTTTGGACTGTCTAACCAACTGAGTTGGAGAAAAGGATGTGTTATATTTTGTTTTAAAATAGTAGTAAAATTTGAATTTTCAAATTTTCGGTAATTTTTCTCCATTTTTGAAATTGTAGTACTTTTGAGTTTGGGGTTTTGTCCCACATCGGATTTCACAAAGTTAACTATCTTGTATATAAGATAGTATTTTTGCTTAGGGCTTGAGCCCCTTTCAGGGGGCATGTGAATTTGGTCCTGTGGGGGGGCTATGCCAATAGCTCTAATCTATGCCATTAACCACACACGCGCGCGCGCGCCGAGCCGAGCCGAGCCGTGCCGTGCCGTGCCGAGCCGAGCCGAGCCGAGTCCGAGTCCGTGTCCGTGTCCGTGTGCGTGTGCGTGACGCGACGGGACGGGACGGGTACTCGCAGGACTGTATATGCGGGAGTGTACTCGCACTTGCGCCTTTTCGTTTTAAACCAGAGAGATGCGTCCCTTCCGGTTGGTCGCCTCGGTTGGGTTTAAACCCAACGGACCTAACCTTTTGAAAAGGGTGCTTATGCACCACTTCGGAGTCTATAAAAAGACATCCGATTCCAGTTTCAAAGATATGAAAAATCCTTCTCTTATAAAACACTCTCTGATATTCGGTTTTAAGCATTTTCTGCTGAGTTCATCGTTGAGTCAACTCAGCACTTTCGGATTAAACGCAAGTGGTTCGAGCCCGTGTACAGTGAGTGCACCGCTGGGACCGGGTCATAGTCGTTGTATCCTGGAGGTCGATTGCTCTGGAAACCTGTTGCACTTGGGACGCTGTCCAAGGGGAGCAAATTCGATTTCAAGCCGAGTGACTCAGTCACGCCTCGACTCAATTCAATAAGTTCTTCTTTCTCAAATTTTATTTTATTTTTTGGTTCTCGATTTTTAATAGTCTATTTAATTCAACCAAATATTCCAACAATCTTGAAATCGAAAATTGTTGAATTACATAGACTATGGCTACAGTAACAGTAAATGCTTCTACTGAGTTAGCCAAAATCGAACCGTTCGCTGGACAATCATTTAAACGGTAGAAACAGAAACTGATGTTCGCTCTGACCACCCCGAAGGTTTCATACATATTATCTGAATCATTTACTATAGATCCGGCAAATCAAAATAAAGTAACAGATGAAAATAATTGTAAAAATTATATTCTAAACTCTTTATCCAACGAACTATATGACGTGTATGCTTCTTACGTGTCTGCTAAAGACATATGGACTGCTTTGGAAAAGAAATACATATTAGAAGATGCAGGCGCTAAGAAACATGCAATTGCTAATTTCCTTCATTATGAAATGACAGACGATATACCTGTCACAAATCAGATTCACGATTTTCAAAGTCTAGTTCACGAACTATCAACAGAAGGAATTAAGTTGGATGAAGTGTTTCTTTCAGGAGCACTAATAGAAAAGTTACCGCCCTCCTGGAAAGAATATAAGAATAGAATGAAACATAAAAGGAACGGTGTTTCTTTGAAAACCACTATCGTACACATACGAATAGAGGCCAATAGAATCAGGGACCAAAAAGAAAATAAAAATGAGATAGATTCAAAGGCAAATCTTGTGGAATCAAGTCGGACAAATAATAAGAAAAAGGACAACTGTCATAACTGTGGCAAACCTGGAGATTATGCAAATGAATGCAGGCTCAAAAAGAAGAATGTAAACAATTAATTCAAGAAAAAGGGAAACTGCTACAACTGTGGAAAGCCTGAGCATCATGTCAAAACCTGCAGGCTTAAGAAAAATAAAGATAAGCCGCAGGCTAATCTTATAGAAACAGGCAATGAGTCTGACATGATAGTAGCTGTGGGGTCAGAAGTCTTCCTTGTAAACAATTTGGAGTGGGTGCTAGACATTGGTGCAACTAGGCACGTATGCAAGGATCGTTGCATGTTTTCCTCCTACCAAGTATTAGGATATGATGAACATGTGTTCATGGGTAATGCTAGAACGTCTCCAATTATAGGAAAAGGGAAAGTATTTCTAAAACTCACTTCTGGAAAGACTCTAATATTGAATGATGTCCTACATGTGCCTGACATTAAAAGAAACTTGGTCTTTAATTCACTCTTAATAAGGCTGGTGTCAAGTTAGTATTTGATTTAGATAAACTTGTAATGACTAAGAATGAAACTTTTGTTGGTAAAGGATACTGTAGTGATGGTTTATTCATTGTAAATGTTTCCAATGATAATAATAAGAAGACATCCAACTCTGTTTATATCGTTGAACCTTTTTATCTATGGTATAGTAGATTAGGTCATGTGAATGTAGTATCTTTGAAGAAAATGAAAAGATTAGGTTTATTACCTAATATATCTAATGAGGAATTCGATAAATGTTAAATACGTGTCGAATCAAATTCATTAGAAAACCCTTTAAACAAATAGAAAGATCATCTATTCTATTAGAGTTAATACACAGTGACTTAGGTGATTTTAGAAATCACATGTCTAGAGGTAGAAAAAGATATTACATAACTTTTGTAGATGATTACTCTAGGTTCACTAGAGTCTATCTGTTAAGGAACAAAGACGAAGCTTTAGATGCTTTTTCTAAATACAAAATTGAAGTTGAAAATCAGTTAAATATAAAAATTAAAAGACTTAGAACAGATAGAGGAGGTGAATATGAATCTTCTCAATTTAGAGAATTATGTGAAAAGAATGGAATAGTTCACGAAACTACAGCTCCTTATACACCAGAACAGAATGGAATAGCAGAACGTAAGAATAGAACTCTAAAAGAGATGATGAATGCTATGTTAAATAGTTCTGGCTTACCCTCAAATATGTGGGGAGAAACAATTCTATCTGCTTGTTATATTCTAAATAGGATTCCTTCTAAAGCTTCTGAACAAACACCATATGAACTATGGAAGAATCATGTTCCTAGTTACAAATATATTAAAGTGTGGGGGTGTCTTGCTAAAGTAGGATTACCTGAAACTAAGAAAAGAAAGTTAGGTCCTAAAACGACTGACTGTGCATTTATAGGTTACGCACAAAACAGTGCGGCCTATAGGTTTCTAGTTTTAAAAACTAAGGATAATATTCTAGATCCTAATACAATTATAGAAGCTAGGGATGCAGAATTCTTTGAGAACATATTCCCTATGAAATCTAAATCTATAGGAATAGAGGAAGTCAGTGAATCAGATATTGCATCTACTAGTAAAAATGCATACGAGAAAGTAGTAGAAGAGATACAACCAAGAAAAAGTACTAGGGTTAGAAGAGAAACTAACCTAGGAGATGGTTTTTTCACTTTCTTAGTAGAAGATGATCCTATAACCTATATAGAAGCAATTAACTCTCCAGATGCAACCTTTTGGAAGGAAGCAATAAATGATGAATTAGAATCTATTATATCTAATAACACTTGGGAAATTGTAGACCTACCTCCTGGAAATAAACCAATAGGTTGTAAATGGGTGTTTAGAAAGAAACTAAAACCAGATGGGACTATTGATAAGTTTAAGGCTAGGTTGGTAGCGAAAGGCTTTAAACAAAAAGAAGGAATAGATTACTTTGATACATACTCTCCTGTAACTAGAATCACAACTATCAGGGTCTTAATAGCGATAGCTTCCATATATAAACTGGTGGTACACCAGATGGACGTTAAGACAGCTTTCTTAAATGGAGACTTAGAAGAAGAAATATATATGGAACAACCTGAGGGTTATAAGATATCAGGAAAAGAAATATAAAGTATGTAGACTAATTAAATCATTATATGGTTTAAAACAGGCTCCTAAACAATGGCATGAAAAATTTGATGGTGTTTTAAAATCAAATGGTTATCATATAAATGATGTAGATAGATGTGTATATAGTAAAATTTCTGGAAATGATTATGTTATTATATGCCTTTATGTTGATGACATGCTTATTTTTGGAACTAATATTAAATTAATTAATACAACTAAGAAATTCTTGTCATCTAAGTTTGACATGAAAGACTTAGGAGAGGCTAGTGTAATCTTGGGTATTGAAGTAACCAGAAAAAATGGTGTTATTATATTATCTCAATCTCATTACATTGAGAAGATATTGAGAAAGTTTAACCATTTTGACTGTTTACCTGTCAGTACTCCTTATGATTATAGTGTGACTCTCATGAAGAATACAGAAAATAGTGTGTCTCAATTGGAGTATTCCAGAATAATTGGTAGCCTTATGTATCTAACAAACTGCACTAGACCAGACATAGTTTTTGCAGTAGGAAGGCTAAGTAGATATACACATAACCCTGGAAAAGAGCATTGGAATGCTTTGTCTAGGATTTTGAGATACCTAAAAGGCAGTATAGCCTATGGTTTACATTATAGTGGTTTTCCTGCTGTATTAGAAGGATACAGTGATGCTAACTGGATTAGTGATTCAGATGAGACAAAATCCACGAGTGGATATGTCTTCACTTTAGGTGGAGGAGCAGTCTCTTGGAAGTCTACCAAGCAGACATGTATCGCTCGGTCTACTATGGAATCCGAGTTTATTGCCTTAGAAAAGGCTGGAACAGAAGCCGAGTGGCTTAGAAATCTCTTAGTTGATATACCATTGTGGTCAAAACCTATATCGGCCATATCTATTCATTGTGACTGTCAAGCAGCTATAGCGAAAGCAAAGAGTAAAATATATAATGGAAAGAGCAGGCATATTAGACTCAGACACAACATAGTGAAACATATGTTGCGTGATGGAGTCATATCTATTGACTTTGTGAGGTCAGAAAATAATCTAGCAGATCCTCTGACCAAAGGACTATCTAAAAGGTTAGTCAATGATACATCGAAGAGAATGGGGCTGAGCCTAATATATGAGCTGCCAGTGTCGGCAACCCAACCTATACAAGTGGAGATCCCATGAGATAAGTTCAATGGGTAAACAGCAAGACACGAGGTAGACGATTGCACTGAGTTGTATGAGCCCCTTCTATGGTGTACAGTGCGAGCAGCAACGTAGAAGGATGAGTTGTTAGAACTCTTAATGAATCCATAGCCATATATTTGGTGGTGTATACAGTTGCTGCATACACTTGATGGAATTCACCTATATGGGTGTGGAGGTGGAGGCCGCTTCCTATGAGAATCTAGGCGAATTCTCTAGAGCACTCATGAAATCCAGGTAATGGTGTATGGCCGAAACGCACCGAACCGCAGAATCACTTGCAGAGGAAGAGTTGTGTGAGTGGCATGTACTTGCGATTTACATTAAAAGGATTCAGGTTCAAGACTATGGTGTCACCTGATTCCTGTAGACCTGTCTTGCTTACTCTAATGTCGGTTCAAGTCTATAGTGACACCGGCACCATTGCACAACTATTACGCTTTAATCTGAAAGGGTTTTATTTTAAAACATGTGGGAGATTGTTATATTTTGTTTTAAAATAGTAGTAAAATTTGAATTTTCAAATTTTCGGTAATTTTTCTCCATTTTTGAAATTGTAGTACTTTTGAGTTTGGGGTTTTGTCCCACATCGGATTTCACAAAGTTAACTATCTTGTATATAAGATAGTATTTTTGCTTAGGGCTTGAGCCCCTTTCAGGGGGCATGTGAATTTGGTCCTGTGGGGGGGCTATGCCAATAGCTCTAATCTATGCCATTAACCACACACGCGCGCGCGCGCCGAGCCGAGTCGAGCCGTGCCGTGCCGTGCCGAGCCGAGCCGAGCCGAGGCCGAGTCCGAGTCCGAGTCCGAGTCCGTGTCCGTGTGCGCGTGCGCGACGCGACGCGACGGGACGGGCTGGGCTGGGCTGGGCTGGGCGCGGGTGCGGGTGCGGGTGCGGTGTGTGTGTACTCGCGTGAGTGTGTGTATGGGTACTCGCAGGACTGTATATGCGGGAGTGTACTCGCACTTGCGCCTTTTCGTTTTAAACCAGAGAGATGCGTCCCTTCCGGTTGGTCGCCTCGGTTGGGTTTAAACCCAACGGACCTAACCTTTTGAAAAGGGTGCTTATGCACCACTTCGGAGTCTATAAAAAGACATCCGATTCCAGTTTCAAAGATATGAAAAATCCTTCTCTTATAAAACACTCTCTGATATTCGGTTTTAAGCATTTTCTGCTGAGTTCATCGCTGAGTCAACTCAGCACTTTCGGATTAAACTGCAAGTGGTTCGAGCCCGTGTACAGTGAGTGCACCGCTGGGACCGGATCATAGTCGTTGTATCCTGGAGGTCGATTGCTCTGGAAACCTGTTGCACTTGGGACGCTGTCCAAGGGGAGCAAATTCGATTTCAAGCCGAGTGACTCAGTCACGCCTCGACTCAATTCAATAAGTTCTTCTTTCTCAAATTTTATTTTATTTTTTGGTTCTCGATTTTTAATAGTCTATTTAATTCAACCAAATATTCCAACAGGATGGACAGCGTGGATATGGACAGCGTGGATATGTAACGCATAATCAAGGTAGGCCCCATATTAAGGGTAACACCTAATCTGCTGCCATGCATAAAACACTCTAGTCTAAGGTGCGAGAAACAGTCCTTGACGTTGACTCCAGATGTCGTGGGAGACTGACTAAAACACCCAAGTCTGTGGGGGCCATTAGGTTGAATTTGTGAATTCCACTGTCTATCAGGTTCTATCCTCAATTAAACGCCAGGCCAAAATTATTAATTAGATCCACGGCTGGGATGGGTCATACATACCACATGGATCAATGGGGATGCGATGCCAACCATAGGGTTGTGTGTGGGGCCACTCTGGTGTGTATTTTTCACCAAACCTATTTATCAGGTGTAACTTACCATGATGAAGTGGAGATACAAAAGTCATCAGGCCAGTACACCATGTAAACTCATTGGTCTGAGACTAGGTTTACATTGTTCCTATCGTTGTGGCTCATGATATGAGTTTTTAATCAGGCTTATTTTCCATATATACCTGGAATGGATTTCATATATACAAAGTGGAGGTCCCCCAGTGCTTAACTATTTAATGGTGGGTCCCATCATTAGCCACCAACCCTTCTACTGGGTCCCATCATTCGTGACCCACTTTTCAAATTCATGCTAGCAACCTTTGAACAAATTGGTAGATAGATTGGTAAACAGAATGAATTTGTCAAGGCATAAAATGGATGATGGACTGAATGAAGCCAGCCAGCCTCCTAGATTAGATGACCCGGCGCATCCTTATTATCTTTGTCATTTTTTCTGCAGAATATACCAACTTTTCCAGGCCCTCGAGTGGTAGGATTGGCTCATTTTTGGGGTAATCCTTCTTGCTTGCAGAAGGCACATGAGTTCACCCATCTCCATTAGCTAGAGATGAGCCCACTCATACGATATTAAGGATAGATGAATCAGTGTACATGTCCCCGGCTCAAGGACACTACAATTACGCTTTAGATGCAGAAAACACCATGGAAAAGAAGCACTTCAAATATCTCCCATGTGGGAATACTTCAGTACTTAAAATCATTGACCTGTTTTCCTTCCAATATGTGACAGAAAACCTACTACATTTGATTGATTTAAAAAATGGATCATCTCCTTATCATCTACATGTGAACCATTGATTGAAAGTATAGTATCTTGTAATTTTAAATATTTTGGGTGAAGTCCCCTAGTCAAGTCATGGTTTGACTCACCAAACCATGGCCCACCATTAAGAAATCATCTGCACCATGACATGGACATGCAGTCTGGTCAAAAGGACCCTGCGATTCTTCCTGAACGACAAGGGCCGGCCGTCATCTTTGAAATTTAAGGAATTTAAGGAAAAAAAAATTTTCTTGGACTGCCATCATCTTTGAAATTTAAGGATTTTAAGCAATTGGCTGCAGGTGACTCTCTCCAGACAGATTCTCCCTTGCATACCAGCACGTCCTCCGGCGAGACTAGGGTGCGACCCCGGACCAGCCATGTGGGTGAGGCCTTGACTGTAGGGGGCTGCCTTGATTTATGCACAGCATTTCCACACCGCTCATCTGTTTTTCCAGCTTATTTTAGTCATGTTCCCAGTACAGAAATATATGGAAATTTCAGGTGGACCCCGCCACAGGAAACATTGGTTTTTAAAATTTTAATACCTTTCGTGGGCTATAAAGGTTTTGGATTAAGCTGAAATTTGGTTTTTCTTCTCATATAGGTTTGTGCGACTTATTAACAGGTTTGATGGTAAATAAACATTACTGTCGATGGTAGGAAGTTTTTAATGGTTGGCATTCAATTGACTATTGTTTCATGTGGTGTGGTCCATCCAAATTTTTTACCTACTTCATTTTCAGGGACCATGTCCTAAAATAAGCTGAAAAACAGATGGACTGTGTGGATATATGATGTATACTTCAAGGTGGGCCCTGTGGTCATAGTCACACCCACATCTAGAGCTATCAACGAGCGGGAGCCGGGGCTAGTCGTCATAGTCCAATCAAAATTAAGATATTGCGGGTCCACACATTGATAGCCTTACCGACGTGTTTCGGAGGTCAAAGCCAAGTAGCGGTCAACATTCGTACTCTGCTCTTTTGTAAATTGCACCAAAGCTGACATAAATAGGCATTAGTTGGGTCAATTGCCGTGTCCGTGTGAAATCCTCTACATCCATCATTTGCAAGGTATTATAGTAACACTTCCTATCTGAAATCAGGCTCATCTAATTCAATTGGGCCACACAACACGGAATAACACGATAGAACGTGTACCGTTAAAACTTTCTTGGGATCTATTAAATTCTTAAGTAAGCAGGTATTTGGTTTTTTCCTTCATTCATGGACTCACCTTATGAGTGAGTTGGATGTCACGTGAACATTACAAGCCATTGGATGATTTCAATAGTAGAAGTGTCTCTTCACTCGTTTGCCTATGGTTTGGTACACTGGGCCTGTTTGGCTGGGCAGATTGGATGTGACTGGAAGGGATGCGAAGATAGATCCCGGGATTGGCCAGGCATGCCAAATAGACATGGCATCCTGATCCCGAGATATAGCAATCCCATGGATCTTAAGACAATCCACCGAAATCACCGTCATTACCTTTAAATCCCATCCAATCCACCCTAATCCCTTCAAAATTGGGTGGGACTTGTTTGGCTCAATGGATTGAAAGGGATTGGAAGGTTTAATCCTGGGATTGGTTGGGCTGGTTGGGCGTGCCAAACAGACCGATATAGCAATCCCATGGATTTTGCACCAATCCGCAACTATCATTACCTTGAAATCAGTGCAATCCACTCTAATAACATCCAATCCCATAGATTTTGCACCAATCCACTAACGTGACGCAGCTATCATTACCTTAAAATCCGTGCAATCCACTCTAATACCATCCAATCCCATGTATTTTGCACCAATCCACTGACGCAGCTATCATTACCTTAAAATTCGTGCAATCCACTCTAATAACATCCAATCCCATCCAATCTGCCCGGCCAAACAGGCCCTTAAATTCTGAAACCGGCATGATTTACGGATGGCCATACCGGCTAAAATGGACGGATTGAATGCCAGGTGTTGCTGTAACACAAGAAGTGAATTGGGTACGACCGGAGCGTGCAACTACATATGCGTGGGGCCCACCGTGATGTATCTGTTTATCCACGCTGTCCATCTCCCTTCTCAGACCATGTCAAGGTATGGGCCACAAACGAGGCAGATCGACCATACGAAAGATGACTCTTGCATTTAATGCAACTTTGGTTTAAGGCTCTGTACATTTAATGCAACCAAACTTACTAATTGGTGTGGTCCAGTAGAGGGTTGGATCTGCTTATTTTTGGTCCCACACCTTAGCATGATGTGAAAACAAGGGGATGGATGGCGTGGATAAATAGATACATCATGGTGGGCCCACACATATCTGGTCGGACGGTTAAAGGTATGACCAGAGGTGTATCCTTATAAATAGGTTGGATGGAAAATAAACATCATGCTGTGTAACGTTCTGGATTTCGTAACTTGAGTTTAGTACTTGTTTTTCAAAATTTTGAGCGTTAATTTTCAATGATAAGTCATGTTTCACGGTAAATTTTTATTTCTTTTATAAGTGAGCATTGCATCAAAAGGAAACAAATCATACATAAAGGAAATGTTTAAATATAAATATCAAATGTACAAATGGTTGGCCGAAGGGCTTATAGAAACCAATGGCTCAAATATAAAAAATGTAATAACATAATAATGAAAAATAATAAGAAATCTAAAATCAATAGTCGTAAGATCATTCAGCTCTTCATGCTCAATATTCAATGTCAATATATACGTCATCTACACAACCTGCACCAACTGAATATATTTTGATAGCGTCATTGGATATCCTAGTGAGGTATACCCTCAAAGATTGCCAAGCTTCATAATAAGTAATAATATAATTCAAATAAACTCAGAAGAATACAATATCCAACATAAACTTCACTTTTTATAATACAATAATGAACAATTTATATTTCATAAGTGAAATATAGAAGAATACTACCTGCAATTCAGAAATAAGATACAACTCACATTTTCAAGCAACAATTTAAGAAAACATAATATCTAAATTGCAATTCACCACTCACAAGTATAACACCAACCAATACATCCAAACCACAATTCAAGCTATCACATAAGGAGATACACTCCACTCTTCACCAATATAACCCAAATCACCACAATATTCAATCGCCAATTTAATCTATTCAATCGCCAATTTAATCTTGATTAATGCATGAATATATAAATGCAATCAACCTGGGGATACACATCCAGCTGAACAAATGAATGAACCATTCAGACAATTGATCCAACCATGTAAGAGAATAAGTCTTTCAGATAGTCAACCTATTCAAAATGTAAAAAAGAGTCGTTTGAACAGTCAACTAGGTACTCGATAATGCTTATGTACCATATATGTATGATTAACTCAGCTGTTATTAGTTCATTTTACAAATAGCACATCAGAGACACTCAAAGGTCATTATAGGGATGCGTGCAACCCAACATAGGCTGACAGCTCAGGCATAGTATCTCATACCATCATCCCTGGCTCACGATATTTAAACAAGTAAGATTCTAACACACACAAATGATTATAAACAGTGTTGGTAAAATAAATTATTCAAGGTATTCCATTACAAAAAAAACCTCTACAACTAGTAGTCACTGATGATTCAACATGTAGACATTATCATCATAAGTCTAGATATAGTTCCAACAAAGAGTCCTCTCAACAAGCCACATTGGTACCAAGTCCTTCAAGGACATAATAAAATAATACAATCCATAAGCTATCTTGGCACAAATAATCCATGAGATGGTAAGTTTATGACCAAATATTATTTAATTCATTCACAACTAACCACTAATTCGAGGAACCTATAGTGTATATATCCATCAACATATATTCCAACTACAACTCCTTAACAGAACCAAATGTCAAACTAAACCACAATCAATTCAATATACATTATCTAGTAAATACACATGTAAGTACTCATCGAAACTATACTAGAGTAAATAATTCCACAATTAAATAAATCATAACTCTTTATAATTAATCTAGAATGTTAATATCTACAAATCAAGAAACATACTCATATAGTTCATAATTATAAGATAATGTGCATATATAAATGCGAATCATCTTAAAACGAAGATTAATAATTCATATCTCAACTAATTATTCGATAATACACATAAACTAGTCATAAATAATATTAGTCAAATAAATTAAAAGAAAACTAAATTAATTATTATAACGAAGGAAAGCTTGAACGGTGAATCCTGACTTTATGGTGTGGATTCTCTTTAAATATGGTTTAGAGTGCATGCGCTAGCTTGAGATCAAGTCCAAACCCTCAAAAGTTGAAATTGAATTGACACAACTCGGTTCCAACTCAATCCACACAAGGTGAACCTTGATGAAGCGATTGGGAAAACAAAATCTCCCACCTAACAAATAGAAACGAATTCAATTAACTTCCATTAAAATATATTTCAAAATTAAAACCATATAACTCAACTCACGTTGTATTCTTCACGACCCAGCTAAATCAATATACATGGACTCAATTCTAAATCGAGATCTACTATACTTGTAATCACATGATCACCTGAATCAATATAACCGATACTTACTCTGCTGGACTAGAATCCCCCAACATTTGACCAAGTTCGATTTGGACTTGATGGAATAACTAGTTCAACCTAACAATGATCCCCACTTCTTTTTGATCCCTCCCATCTTCATTCTCCTTTTCTCATCTTCTTTCCTTCTCTTTCTAGTAACAAGGGCTGAAAACCATTCAACACAACTCCACTCCAACTGAGTTGACTCAACAATGCCACAAAGTGGACTAGACAACACCCTACACTGATCTCTCCATTTTATTTTTTTTTACCTTCTGTAATGGTAACTGGGCCGAGTCAGACCTGAAGGACACTCTAGTTGCTGTACCAAAATGACCAGACTTGACTGAAATTGAATTCCCTAGAACTGAGTTAACTCGGCTTGACTCGGCAACAACTCGACCCTGAACATGAACTCGATCTCTACTTTCCTTTTCTTTTTTTTTCTCCTTTTCTACAAACTGACAATCACATCCAACACCTAGATCTGAACCAAGCCTAGCCCAAACTTGGTCTCGACTCAGCCTAATATTATTTGTCGAGTTAACTCGGTAGTACCACGTTGATAACCCGATACCTCCTTGATTTGCTAATCTTCCAAAAGAAACATCCATTACTCTTCTCACCCCATGGACTAGATTCAGTCCAACTCAGATTGTACTCACCACAAAACTCAGCAACACAAGGTGAGAGAACTCATTTGCAACTGGATTGAGTCAAACTGAGTGAACCCATCTCACTTTCTCCCACTTTCCCCTATCAATAGTCGGACATTGATGGAATTTCAGTGCTTAGAAAATAATCGATTGACCTACCTGATGGATGAACCCAATTTGGGATTGGTGGCTAGTCACGATCGCCGCGAAATTTGCATTTTCCGACAAGGAAGAGATTGACCGATAATGGCAGATTGGCACCGGAGCCTCCTTTCTTCGATCTGCTACTTGTGGATGACCAGTATTGACACTAGGAAGCTTCATGACACATCGGATCGAAGCTTAGATCATGTTTCCCTGGTGGGTTTGAAGAAAGTTTGAGATGACGTGTCGTCGCATGCTGACGAAGAAGACAGTAATATCGGCCATGTTTCCCCGGTTATTTTTTTTTGAATTTCTCTTACGCACTCTTCTTGTGCTAGGCATGGTGAAATACACACGTGTGAAAAATCATGTGGAAATGTATGGGTTTTAGTCAAAATCCAGTGTTCTACGAGATGGACAGTTTGGATTTCCCAGATAGACACCAATGGTGGCACCATTCAAACAAACGACAGCTATCCATTTCAAATGGACGCTGGTGGAAACAATGAAAGAAAGAAGAATGGTTTCTTCGTCGGTAAGTTTGGGTCAAAGCCCGGTTCAACCATACTTCGGCCAACAAGGTATCCAGTCTCCAAGAGCTCCAGGAGCTACTAAAAAACATTCTATCACGTTGGTGTTGTCGTTGACCATCTTGAGGCTAAACAAACCACGGTTGAGTCCAGGAGGGCCTTTGTACACACCATCTCTCAAGAGCTCGCGACTGAGAATGCTGGGTTGAAAACTTCCTAGGTTGAACTGGATAACCTGGAAATCAGGATCACAGCTCTAGAGGCGAAGTTAATTGCATTGAAGTAAGAGTTCACAGGAAAGCATATAGAATATGTTCAACATAAAAAGGTCATCCATCTGGCCACTGTTATACACTCTCAAATAGTAGATATCGGTCGACTTTCTCAGTTGGTGGCTAAGAAGGACGCTGCATTGCAAGCTGCAAAGAGTCAATTGGGGGTGGTTAAAGAATCACTACAGCGCTTTATTTAAATGGAGTTGTAACTTGTAATCGTCTCTCTTTATATATAAATAGCCGTTGACCTAATTTTGCACCTTATTGCCCCTTTAATTTTCATTCTTCTTATTTATAAATGCTTGCTGACTTGCTCCTAAAAGGTCGGTGAGGCGTGTGTTACTTTCGAACTTTGTGCCTTAACTGTCTCACATTCCCAACCGTTCGGAACATGTATCAGTTTTCTAGTCATGATCACTTTAGATCGTGGGTGCCTATACTTCCTATTTAAATAGCATTTGACACTCGCTTGAACTCACATCATCTTCCTTTTACGTTCCTCACTCTATGTCCATGGCTTCCAGCTCTCCCTCCCTTATTGCAAGTGTTGAACGTTATTCGAAGGATATCTTCAAATGGGGTTTAAAGAATACTCCCATTCCTCCATATTATTTGATGCCAATGATTTTGCGATCATACTTCATCCACGGCTGAATCAAATGCAATAGTTGGGAAACTTTTCAAGATGTTAAAGCGTCAGTACATTATGGGAGATCGATTCTGCGAGTTGACCTTTGCTAACCAAATGAACTCAGAATACCTTCGACAGTAGGCATCGGCCAAGGAGGAATTTGCAACAATGAGTGGAAAACATGAACTATCCTGGTACGGACAATTACAATGCGTTCAGATGCATCAATTCAATCGTACTATGCTGAGGATGGTGCAGTCCTATTGGGTTGGATTAATGGAGGAATTGAAGAAACGAGAATACACCTTCTTTGCCAAGGAGATGGATGATCTAGAGGATCTTATATTCGTGGATGAACAGATCACCCTATATAAGGTGAGGTCGAAGGTAAGCTTCAGCGCCAAGAGGGCAGTTGAGGACGTGGTTTCTTCAAGCGCCCTTCATGTTGATTAGTTGCTCCATCTCCTGCCACTCACTATAAAAAATAAAAAAATAATTAAAAAAAGGGGGCTAGTGTAACGCCTCGGATTTCAGGGGCCGAATAGATACTCGACTCCTGATATCACAGGTGACAATTGATGGTGCTGTGTGGGTCACCGCATGATGTATGCATTTCATCCATGCCATCCATCCACTTTTCTACATCATGTTAGGGCATGAGACTGAAAAAAGGAAGATACAAATCTTATGTGGATTACATAAGATGAAACAATGATTATTGAACGCCCATTCATTTTTGGGCTCATGACTTGCAATGATATGGAAAAATCGACTTCTACACCCAATATTGCAAGATTATATCAATAAATGAACATGCAAAATCAAAGGAGGAACTGGCTCTGCTTTCAAAGTTGGTTGACTCAAGAGGACAATCAAGTGACAGGAGTGTGATTTTTGACGACCTTTCCAAGCTCACGTCACTCCTAAACTTGACTGTAGATTCTCATTCATTCACATATTTCTATGGGTTTGTGTTTTTCATTTGCCGTGAAAATGGGCAAAAGAACATCGGTGTAAGAAGAGCTGTAGCTGTGTGGAGATTAGTTTTGACAGGAATGTTTCGACTTGTTAACCAATGGTGTGAATTTGTCGAGAAACATCATCGGCATAATATTTCTGAGGACACTTGGCAACAGCTTCTACCATTTAACAGATAAATACATGAGGATCTTGAAGGATATGACCCTAAAGGTGCTTGGCCTCTTCTCATTGATGAATTTGTTGAGCATATGTACAGAATAACTCAATCCAACAGTTGCAGCACACGGAACATTTCTGGTGATTGTGGTGAAATGGAAACATAACCATGCATGCCTGGTGCATATGCTGGACTGAGAGTGCTTCCAGGAATCAAGAGGAAATCTCTTGCCACTGTCGATGGAAATGAAGCACTGAACTCTTCGAACTCGATGAAATCAGAGCATTTCTCAAAATGCCAGCGTAGCAGGCCGATTCCTATTTTTGATAAACAGGCCTCCCAGGAGACTAACTCATCAGATGATCATGTGGAAGTGAACAAACACAATCAGCTAGGTCGCTCAAACAGTTTGTCGACAAATATGAAAGATGGGTGAGTGAACAATTCTTGCCTAAAAGGTTGGAGTTTTGTAGAAAGTTCAGCAGCATCAGATAAAATCAAATCAAACTAAATTCATCAGGGAATGGGTTTTATAGAATTCAACTTATAAGCACGGTACAAGTGGATGAGATCTGGAAATCATTCAAATCAACAATAATAAATCACTCAAATGCAGTGAAACTGAGCCACAATACAACAATAAATCATTCAAATGCAGTGAAAATTTAAAACCCGACTTAAATCCACACTACATTTTCTTAAACTTGGAAATCACATAATAAAATTTGTTATTTCTATGATCTTTTTAAAATTTTCCCATCAAAACAAATAAAACAGTAAAGATTCACATATTCTACCCCGAAAAAAGATTGAAAAATCAAAATATTCCATCAAAGAAGATCTAAAGCAAAATTCCAAGCGGAAATAGAGAAAAAGTACCCTAATTCCAGTGTGTAAATCAGATATTTTCGAACACAATCCTCTAAACCTGCGCTTTCTCAAACCAGTACCATACATTATCTTTCCAGAAATAGGAATTCCATTAAGATTTCCCAAACTCCAGTAAAATCCATCGAAATCTCGCTATTTGAATCCTCTCAAAACCGAAAAAAAGGAAGCACGTGCATATTCGCATATAAGTTCTCAAATCAAAAGAAACTCCTTAAAAAAGAGCAAACCAAAATAAACATTCCACAAAACCCAAATCAGAGAGCAAAAACCCAGATTCGAGAGCTGAAACCTGCAAATTAGATCTCAAAAGTAAAAGAATCTCCACAGGAGCTGAAACCTCTCAGAAACCATACCTAAAAGTGGAATATTGTTAGAAAATGCTCCAAACGGGATCAGATCTGCATTTAAAGATAGGGATAGGGTTTCGGCTCCCTCCCTTCTTTGGATCACAAACACACACACATAGAGAGAGAGAGAGAGAGTGAAATGGAGTTTTTGGGCGCGGCTCTGTTTTGAGCGCGCGCCCAAATATGGTGCTCCTCTAATGGACGGACGTGGACGGTCTGATTAGGGACTCCATGGGGCCCACCATGATGTATTTAGTTAATCCATTCCAATCCATAATTCTAATAAATTATTTTACTTTAAAAAACTAAATTTTAGATATATTGAAGGCCCAAGTGGACCACACCATAAGAAGCAACTGTAATTTAATATCAATGTTTCCTACTGTGTGGTCCACTTGAGACTTCGATCTAGCTGATTTTTTATTTTAACCTCTAAAGTAATATTTAGAAATATATAGATGGCTTAGATAGAATATATAGTTCTTTTTAGGCCTCATAGAGCCCCTTACAACACTATTAATTATTAATGATGTATCAACTTTTTAGCTACAGATTAAAACCATAGCAACTATAGCTAAGGTTTATATCCGTAGCAAAAAAGTAACGTGGTCTGAATCCTTTGCCCCTTTTTTTGGTAGTGTACGTTTTGCAAAAGTTAGTTCTATGGTTCATTTTACTTAGCATGCGAGCATTTGAAGCATTAAAATGGATCATGCAACATACACTGAAATGAATGTACCTTAAACTCAACATATGACTAACAAGAAGATATATATATATATATATATGTCTAGTGTATAGGACTATATCCCTGCAAAATACATACAATTCTAAAATATAAAATCTCTTGACCCTAAAGTCTCATCGTTGGCCCTAAGAAAGCCTATAATGGCCTGCCCAGCAGCTGAAAATATGATAGCTCCTCCTTTAAGTCTATGGACGTCTCCTCCAGCGCGTCGGACTCCGTGGTACCTACATCTGTGATAGAGTCTGGTTGGTGTTTTAAAACAGTCCCAGAGTGGGAGTGAGTGATCAACTCAGTGGTCCCATTAACATCAAGTTATACATGTTATCAATTCCACAAACACAGTTAATGATAAAGAAATTTAAACATTCAAATCCTAGATACTCTTATTAATGCATGCGCATGTTGTTATGAGATGATGCATGTCCTCGCAATCCAACGCTCCCTCAAAGCAACTCTAATGCCTCATTTGCAAATCCCAACACTCCCTTATCACGCGACCACAACTCCAAATTCGTCACAGCCTAAACTAATGCGATGCGATGAATATTTGTGTTAGCCAAGCGATTTAATTAAGTTTGTTCATCCAACAAAATTGGGATAGCTGGAATACTTCCATTTAGTCATTAGTATCATTTGTATCACTAGGCACGAGGTGACCGTAACGGATCCATGCCTGTGTCCCTTGATCTGTATTCGTGTTTATCACCTAAGCGACAACTCCCCAATCAATATGAAGGTAACACTGGCCCGACTGATCAGTAAGGACCCAGATAACACAGCCCGGACGCACAAGGTTATGCAGCCCATCGACGGGTGGAGGGTGCCCACAAACATATAAGAGTCATCACCCAAACACAAATGTGGAGTGGTTGTGGCATCATTACTGTTTGATGTACTAGGCTCATAGCTTTCTTGGTTACTCATTAGTCACTATGGGGAGGCTCATCACCCTAGCATAGGCTGACAGCACGAACACGGTGTCTCATACCACCACGTCCGGTTCATGAGACTAGAGGATTGTAAAGCTAATGGTTATTAGTAGACTTTTCAAATAGTATGTGGTATTCTATATTCAGACAATCGCGATCAGACATGGTGAACATACGTGGTTAGTTGATTGTTAGACGAATTTGGTTGACTCGGGCGAACATCGGTGCAATCCGCATTGGGTACAAGCATCCCGCGTAGCATAGTTATTGTCGGTCATCCATGTTCGGCTCGAATCAATCGAATGAATCTCAGGTGGCCAACCAAACCAGGGCACCCCTGTGTTCTGCATTTTTCCAACTAACACGACTACTCAAGTAGTCTTAATCATTTGACAGAACTAGTTCACCTATAATAGTAATTTACAAGAATGAAACATGAGCAATAAATCTAGCAATTTACTCATTTGAGTATTTCATCGAACATGCAAGCTTCACCATATCGACAATAATAATTTATGAAAAGAAAATAAAAATATATATATACAAGTTAGCATGCATTCACACATTCATAAGCATAAATCATTAATTGAAGCATAAGACTCGATAAATGGCAATGTAGGGATAATGGTCTACACCTCTAAGAAGGAATCTTCGTTTTTAAGCTCCTAGGGTTAGAGATTTGGAAAAAATCATTAATTCATAAATCAAAATCAAGAAAAACACCATTAATGACTTTAAATCTAGTTAATTGAAAGGTAATATATAAATCTTACCTCCGATTCTTGGCATGGGTGGATTTAGTGGAGGTTTGGTAGTAGCCAAATGTTTGGTTGAAGAAATATCAACCCTACAAGCATCAAGATTTTTCTCACACACACACACACACACACTCTCTCCCTTCTCATTCTCTTCATTTTCTCTCCATCTCTCTCTTTCACTTTCTCTTCTCCTTCACCCAAGCTAGGGTATAAAATTCGTATGGGAGAAGGGGGTGCCCAAATAAAGGTCATATATAGTTCCAAAAATTGTACAAATGACCTTAAGGGCTATATTTTTATTATACCAGCCCTATGAGAGGGTGATTTTTTAACCTTTGGGGCCCATTATGGGGTGTAGGAGTTGATATTTACTGTAAGATAATTAGACTTAATGATAATATATGCAGGGATATGATTGGCCCGTCATTTAGATGTGACGATCGACAGGTATAATCAGAAATCTATTCAACGGTCATTGATGGTCTATTCGGGCCATGGCTATACGGATTTGTGTCGAGAAATATCTTTAGTCGGTACCCCGATTTTGGCTGCGATCTAATGGTCAGAAAGCCACAATTTCTTACAAGTGTGGGAGGTTCATTTCACTTAAGTTTCAAGTTTTAGCCTTGGGTACTTGCGCATTTTAAGCACTTAGCTTCTAGCCTAAGTCGCGTAGTTTTGAGTACTATCTTGATTTTCCATCAGCGATAGATGCCAATCCCACTAAAAGGAACATTTTTCTATAGCCTCGAGTTTAGTGGCCTAGTAATGAGCGGTCTAAATATTGTTCGAATAATCGAGATATTTTTTGAATGAATTGGATATGGATATTTCTTATGTGCAATGATTAGGGTCTTGATTAACTGTGTTCATAGTGCGTCTTATTCGAAATTAGCGAAAATGATGATTTGGCCATGATTACTTTTAGACTGTTGGTTCTTAGGTTAAATGAGTAACTGGGTTATTTGGTTTATTAATT
Organism: Magnolia sinica; assembly: GCF_029962835.1. Lineage (NCBI taxonomy): Eukaryota > Viridiplantae > Streptophyta > Magnoliopsida > Magnoliales > Magnoliaceae > Magnolia > Magnolia sinica. The sequence goes on from NC_080584.1 coordinate 64,085,440, forward strand.
AAGATCCAACTCATAGTTGTCTCGGATTTAGGTAGGTCTTTATTTAGTTATGGTTGTCTCGATTGGTCAGTAATAGGTTGGCTAGATTTGGGCCACATATGAACAAATCACGAGGCTAGACTTAAAGTTTAAGTTATCAGGCAGATTCGTTGGCTTCCTATGGTTGGTTGATCGAATTTATGTGGTTCTTTATTGGTATCTCTCACGTATAGGTTCACTTCTAATGTCAAAGGTCAGTAAGTAACAACGTAGGTTAGTCATATAAAATTTTTTAAAGGATTTTTTAAAATTCCAAAATAGTGAAAATCGAAGATGTTATAGCTATCTAGTCTTCATTATAGGAAAAGAATAAATTAGAAATGCAAGCCCTCTTCAAAGAGTTCGAGAGGATGAAGATTTAAGCTAATCAACCACTTTTGGACTTCCCATTTCTATTTTCCTTCTATTGTGATGCGGTCGATGACCTGTGGAGTAGTGAATAAATTTTGATGCCAATAAAATTTTCTTGTTTTGCTTAAGGCACCTATGTACTTCTCTCTTAGTAATGTAGCTTGAGTGTTTATCTAAAGGATGTTTGACGATATTTTTAGTCATTGGCCAAGCATTTGTGCTACCAAATGGCTGCACAGTACTTAGCCATATTTCTTCTTTAAATGCATACACTGACTCAGTCCTAGTAATGACACCAAATTTTATGAGAGGATCCCATTTATTTCGCTACATTCTCCCATAATCTCGGAAACGAATCGACACGGAAGTCGTCATTCTCGGGTTCCCAGCTGTCACACCTTATCCAATGTGTATTAATGTTGAACTTCATGTCTATAAAGGCACCCCTTAGGATTCGAAACGTACCACGAACAAGCACTGACAAAGAACTCTGTAAGTACCATGTCGGACCATACAGATCTTCTTTCTCTGTCCATGAAGATCACGGAATAAATTTTTGCAGAAGGGCTCGACTCATTCTCTCACACTTATCTTTTGCATGACCCTTATCCGTTTCTTAGGGACGTTATTGAGTTACCCGAAGATCGCAAGCCTCCACAAGATATTTTAAAGATCCTTTCGAAACTTCAGCTGCTTGGAAAAGAATACCCCAGGGCTGACCGAGAGTTTGAATGCTACACTACTTCACTCTCGCAATTGTCGGCCCTCGGTACTTAGTCTAGGGCTCTTTCAGCCAGCCATGAAGCGGCTTGAAAAAAATCAACCGCACTGGGCTCAAAGGTATCACCTTAATAAGGAGATGCTGTGATCGATGCAGGTTGTGTTTAACAACCAACCAATATATATATATATATATATATATATATATATATATATATATATATATATTCTAATCATTCACTAAATATATATCAATCTCATAGCCCAATTACCAAAAAAAAAAAAAAAACTTTTTGTGGACGTTCATCTAAACTGTTAAGCATATTATATGTACAGTTTATTTTCAATCATCTCCATGCCACTGAAACCGCTTTTGAGTAATTTTTAAATACCTGTGTATCATCCATTATGTTATTCTAGAGTATCGGAGCATCGCTCATTTTCCTGCCATGTTCCGATGCTCATTTTACTGCCATGTTCCATGTGAAACCGTAGATCTTGATGAAACATTTAAATCGCATTAACTTTTTTCTTTTTCACTCTCTTGGCCTGCGTTTATCTAAATTTCAAAGCTTATCCTACTGTATTAGAAAAATTGGCTTTAATACTATGGCAGAGTTTGATGGTTCATATACATGCACCTAGATATTGCACAAGCTGTATAAGTATAACTCATATTAAACGGTTCAGATTATAGGGGAAACGGTAGATATATCATGTCCCAAAAACTGGATTGTCTAAAAGATCCAAATTTCAGATCAGGTGGACATTCGATGATCTAATTCGGTCCGTTGAGAATTTGATTTTCGTTGCCATTTTTAGATGTCTAAAAATCGGCAATATTTCAATTGGGACACATGATGTACAGTTGAATTTGGGTTACAGATATACCATGGGTATAATTTCTGAGTGCATGCGTATGAAGCTTTCAAACTGCCAGAGTATTAAAAAAGCCTGTGTTTAATAAAAATAAAAAAGCGAGGTTTTGCTATTGTGGACCACACTTTTAGGTAGACCAAAGGCCTAAGCATTTTCCAAAGGCGTGATTTCAGAGAATCTTTTCAGAAATGAAGAAAAAGATGAGAGCAATGGAAAACCTTATAATTTGGAAAAGAGAAATCTGCGACTGTACGACCCATTTATGGCCCATTTAGGAAACTACGCCCACCTCATTTTCCTTCGCGAGAATACGCCCCAGCTGTACGGAAGGCTTGCCAAAGGTCGAAAATGCCCTCCTTCAAGCGGACATGTGGTGCTCGAGGACGAGCGCTGACACTCCTCGAACTCCGAGTTGTACGAACGGTTCAAAAGATATTAGAGTTACATGGGCCCCACAGTTACGTATTTATTATATCCACAACGTTCATCCATAGTTCGATATCATTTCGGAGCATTATCAAAAATAAAAAATCCTATCCAAAGATCAACTGGACCACACCACAAAGAGCAACGGGAAAATTGATTTTAACCGTTAAAAATTTTGTAGGGCCTACCATAACATTTATTTTCCATCCAATATATTCATAATGTCACGAAGACCTGGATGAAGAGGAAAAACAAATTCTGTAATGATCCAAAACTTCTGGGACCCCTAAAAGGGTTTCAATGGTAGACGTTCAATCTTCCACTGCCTTTTACAGTGTGGTCCACTTGATAGCTAAATCTATCTTAATTTTCTTCCCAAGCATTAGTACGAGTTCGCCAAATAGATGGACGGTTTGGATATAACACATACCTCATAAAAGGACCCATAAAGGCGGTGGGGATTACAACAGGGAAAAAAAAGAGTTGGTATCTATGGCTACGGATTATAACCGTAGCGATAACCACAGCCAATGCTTTTTCAATATGTCCTCTACTATACATCGAAAGTCTTTCGATATGTACTTCGATATATCGAATGTCTTTCGATCAAATCGGAAAAGGTCCAAAACTGTCCAGCAACTTTGCATAAAAAATTCTGCAATTTTCGATTAATCGAAGTGTATTCGATATGTATCGAAGATATGGCTACAGATTATAGCTGTAGCCATAACTGTAGTCTGTAAAAGTCTATGCAAATTTTTTTATTTTTTTATTTTTTAGTTTTTAGTTTTTATTTTTTACATGGAGAACTTTATTCTACCTACAATTTTCTCTAATACATATTTATATAAATATGTATATATAAGCATATAAAAAAAAATTCTCTCTTTTTTTCATTTATTTCTCTATTCATTCAACAAGAATATCTTATAAACCAAAATTAGTTACTTGATGTACCCTATATGATTTTGGGGTAGGAGAAGATACTTTAGCCAACTAACCTAGTTATTTTCCAAGATTCCATCAGGTCGATGGTCGAAAATCCATTTCATTCACTTTGCGGTCAATTTCAATCAGTTCGTGGTCATTTCCATGCATTTCACCGTCAATTCCCTCCACTTCACGGACAATTCCATGCATTTCACGGTCATCCCAAACTATTTTGTGTTGATTCACGGTCGTTTCGAGGCATTTCGCGGTCAATTCCCTTCACTTCATGGTCATTTGCATGCATTTCGCACTCAAATCGCTTCAAACCATGATCATTCCCATGCACTTCACGGTCAACCCAAACAATTCCGTGCTGATTCACTCGTTTGCATGGGAATGATCATGGTTTATGCGATTTTACCGTCAAATGCATGCAAATGACCGTGAAGTGAAGGGAATTGACCGCGAAATGCCTCGAAACGACCGTGAATCAACACGTAATTGTTTGGAATGACCGTGAAATGCATGGGAATGATCATGGTTTGAAGCGAATTGACCGCGAAATGCATGCAAATGACCGTGAAGTGAAGGAAATTGACGGCGAAATGCCTCGAAATGACCGTGAATCAACACGGAATGGGTTGGGAGGACAGGGAAGTGCTTGAGAATGATCATGGTTTGAAGCGAATTGACCGCAAAATGCATGCAACTGACCATGAAGTGAAGCGAATTGACCGCGAAATGCCTCGAAACGACCGTGAATCAACACAGAATTGTTTGGGATGACAGTGAAATGCATGGGAAGGATCATGGTTTGAAGTGAATTGACCGCGAAATGCATGCAATTGACCGTGGAGTGAAGCGAATTGACCGCGAAATGCCTCGAAACGACCGTGAATCAACACGGAATTGTTTGGGATGACCGTGAAATGCATGGGAATGATCATGGTTTGAAGCGAATTGACCGCGAAATGCATGCAACTGACCATGGAGTGAAGGGAATTGACCGCGAAATGCCTCGAAACAACCGTGAATCAACACGGAATTGTTTGGGATGACCGCGAAATGCATGGGAATGATCATGGTTTGAAGCGATTTGACTGCGAAATGCATGCAATTGACCATGGAGTGAAGGGAATTGACCGTGAAATGCCTCGAAACGACCGTGAATCAACACGGAATTGTTTGGAATGACCGTGAAATGCATGGGAATGATCATGGTTTGAAGCGAATTGACCGCGAAATGCATGCAAATGACTGTGAAGTGAAGGGAATTGACCGCGAAATGCCTCGAAACAACCGTGAATCAACACGGAATTGTTTGGGATGACCGCGAAAAGCATAGGAATGATCATGGTTTGAAGCGAATTGACTGCGAAATGCATGCAACTGACCGTGGAGTGAAGGGAATTGACCGCGAAATGCCTCAAAACGACCGTGAATCAACACGGAATTGTTTGGAATGACCGTGAAATGCATGGGAATGATCATGGTTTGAAGCGAATTGACCGCGAAATGCATGCAAATGACCATGAAGTGAAGGGAATTGACCGCGAAATGCCTCGAAACGACTGTGAATTAACACGGAATTGTTTGAGATGACCGCGAAAAGCATAGGAATGATCATGGTTTGAAGCGAATTGACCGCGAAATGCATGCAACTGACCGTAGAGTGAAGGGAATTGACTGCAAAATGCCTCGAACCGACCGTGAATCAACACAGAATTGTTTGGGATGACTGTGAAATGCATGGGAATGATCATGGTTTGAAGCGATTTGACCGCAAAATGCATGCAAATGACCGTGAAGTGAGGGGAATTGACCCAAAATGCCTCGAAACGACCATGAATCAACACGAAATTGTTTACCAGATGCAATATTACATCCTCCAGTCCATTATCATATCCTTCTTTGAGCATTTCGATCAATAGAGATTCTTTATCAGATGATGATGGACAATCATTCTCAATTGACCCATACAACAACATACCCTCGATTCCATCACCATCTCCTCCCCCTTCTTCTTTTAAATCGAGCTTCTCGATCAGCGAATGGTGGCCCATCTCCTCCACTTGAAACCCTTCCCCAGTCAATAAGATTCTGGTTGATGGACCATTGAGGTACATTTTCGATATATCGATATTTACTCGATATATACTTACTTCGATATATCGAAATATCGGAGATATAATCGATAATTGCACTAAAAAAGCAGTTCGACGCTGGACATTTTCTGACAATTTCCGATATATCGAAATCTAGTCGATATATCGATACCTCGATATATCGACATCTACTCGATTATATCGATAATACAATTTAAAAAGTATTTTGTCGCTGGACAGTGTGTGACTATTTTCGATCAATCGAATAATAGTCGATATATCGGTCGGTTGTAAGGATGACTTACTAATATTATATCGACTAGATTTTGATATAATCGACAACTTACTCTACCATTAATCGATTAGGTTTCGATTATATCGAAGAGTTTCGATATATCGTATTCTATTCGATATATCGAAGTGTAATTTTTCTGTTTTTTTTCTAATATGTTTTTTTTATTTTATATGTATATATATATATATATTTGTTTTACTTTTTTAGGTTAGCTTGTTAGTACACACTCATGTCGGTACACACTCCATGTTTTCCAAGTTGTGTTCATAGTGTGCTTCTTCTAGTCTCTTAAGTTGCCCAGTCATTTGCATGCATTTTGCGGTCAAATCGCTTCAAACCATGATCATTCCCATGCATTTCACAGTCATCCCAAAGAATTCCGTGTTGATTCACGGTCGTTTCGAGGAATTTCGCGGTCAATATCCTTCACTTCACGGTCATTTACATGCATTTCGCGGTCAATTCGCTTCAAACCATGATCATTTCCATGCATTTCGTGGTCATCCCAAACAATTCCGTGTTGATTCACGGTCGTTTCGAGGCATTTCGCGGTCAATTCCCTTCACTCTACGGTCAGTTGCATGCATTTCGCGGTCAATTCGCTTCAAACCATGATCATTCTTATGCTTTTCGCGGTCATCCCAAACAATTCCGTGTTGATTCACGGTCGTTTCGAGGCATTTCGCGGTCAATTCGCTTCAAACCATGATCATTCCCATGCATTTCACAGTCATCCCAAACAATTCCGTGTTGATTCACGGTCGTTTCGAGGCATTTCGCGGTCAATTCGCTTCACTCCACGGTCAATTGCATGCATTTCGCGGTCAATTCACTTCAAACCATGATCATTCCCATGCATTTCACGGTCATCCCAAACAATTCCGTGTTGATTCACGGTCGTTTCGAGGCATTTCGCGGTCAATTCGCTTCACTTCACGGTCAGTTACATGCATTTCGCGGTCAATTCGCTTCAAACCATGATCATTCCCATGCACTTCATGGTCGTCCCAAATAATTCTGTGTTGATTCACAGTCGTTTCGAGGCATTTCGCGGTCAATTTGCTTCACTCCACGGTCAATTGTATGCATTTCGCGGTCAATTCACTTCAAACCATGATCATTCCCATGCATTTCACTGTCATCCCAAACAATTCCGTGTTGATTCATGGTCGTTTAGAGGCATTTCGCGGTCAATTCGCTTCACTTCACGGTCGATTGCATGCATTTCGCGATCAATTCGCTTCAAACCATGATCATTTCATGCATTTCACATCCCAAACAATACTGTGTTGATTCACGGTCGTTTCGAGGCATTTCGCGGTCACTTCACTTCACGCTCATTTACATGCATTCGCGGTCAATTTCGCCAAACCATGATCATTCCCATGCATTTCACGGTCATCCCAAACAAGTGTTGATTCACGGTCGTTTCGAGGCATTTCGCGGTCAATTCCCTTCACTTCACGGTCAGAATGCATGCAAATGACCGTGAAGTGAAGCGAATTGACCATGAAATGCCTCAAACGACCGTGAATCAACACGGAATTGTTTGGGATGATCGTGAAGTGCATGGGAATGATCATAGTTTGAAGCGATTTGAGCGCGAAATGCATGCAAATGACCGTGAAGTGAAGGGAATTAACTGCGAAATGCCTCGAAACGACTGTGAATCAACATGAAATAGTTTGGGGTGACCGTGAAGTGCATGGAATTGTCCGTGAAGTGGAGGGAATTGACGGTGAAATGCATGGAAATGACCACGAACTGGTTGAAATTGACCGCAAAGCGAATGAAATGGATTTTCGACCATCGACCTGATGGAATCTTGGAAAATAACTAGGTTAGTTGGCTAAAGTATCTTCTCCTACCCCAAAATCATATAGGGTACATCAAGTAACTAATTTTGGTTTATAAGATATTCTTGTTGAATGAATAGAGAAATAAATGAAAAAAAGAGAATTTTTTTTTTTATATGCTTATATATACATATTTATATAAATATGTATTAGAGAAAATTGTAGGTAGAATAAAGTTCTCCATGTAAAAAATAAAAAATAAAAAATAAAAAATAAAAAAATAAAAAAATTTGCATAGACTTTTACAGACTGCAGTTATGGCTACGGCTATAATCTGTAGCTATATCTTCGATACATATCGAATACACTTCGATTAATCGAAAATTGCAGGATTTTTTATGCAAAGTTGCTGGACAGTTTTGGACCTTTTTCGATTAATCGAAAGGCATTCGATATATCGAAGTACATATCAGAAGACCTTCGATGTATAGTAGAGGACATATTGAAAAAGCATTGGTTGCGGTTATCGCTACGGTTATAATCTGTAGCCATAGATACCAGCTCTTTTTTTTCCCTGTTGTAATCCCCACCGCCTTTGTGGGTCCTTTTATGAGGTATGTGTTATATCCAAACCGTCCATCTATTTGGCGAACTCGTACTAACGCTTGGGAAGAAAAATAAGATAGATTTAGCTATCAAGTGGACCACACTGTAAAAGGCAGTGGAAGATTGAACGTCTACCATTGAAACCCTTTTAGGGTCCCAGAAGTTTTGGATCATTACAAAATTTGTTTTTCCTCTTCATCCAGGTCTTCGTGACATTATGAATATATTGGATGGAAAATAAATGTTATGGTGGGCCCTACAAAATATTTAATGGTTAAAATCAATTTTCCCATTGCTCTTTGTGGTGTGGTCCAATTGTTGCTCTTTGCATAGGATTATTTATTTTTGATAATGCTCCGAAATGATCTCGAACTATGGATGAACGTTGTGGATATAATAAATACGTAACTGTGGGGCCCATGTAACTCTGATATCTTTTGAACCGTTCGTACAACTCGGAGTTCGAGGAGTGTCAGCGCTCGTCTTCGAGCACCACATATCCGCTTGAAGGAGGGCATTTTCGACCTTTGGCAAGCCTTCCGTACAGCTGGGGCGTATTCTCGCAAAGGAAAATGAGGTGGGCGTAGTTTCCTAAATGGGCCATAAATGGGCCGTACAGTCGCAAATTTCCCTTTGGAAAACGCTTTGTACCTCCCCTAGGTTAGGTACCTACCCAAAACTAATAGCGCACATCACATACTCACTGTTTCCTATGATGTGGCCCACCTAACAGTTTGATCATCATTATTTATGGATCCTACGACGTATCTTATGGACGGGGTGGATCTTATGAAAGTTACACCCACGTGGCTCTAGATCAGCAAAAGTAACTTAGCGGGAGGTAAGCAAGCGCGGTTCTTTTATTTTTCTTTTTTGAAGGTTGCTGGAAAGCTCGAATGCATGCTGATGTATTGCAATACGATACGTCAGGACGTTAGCTTTTGAATGGAAACGGATTGGCTACTTCCCCTGCTACCAGCCAATGGCTGTTGGTCGGTGCTCTGTGGGACCAACCATGATGTATGTGTTTCATCCATGCTGTCAATCTATTTTTCTAGATCATTTTATGGTATGAGATCAAAAATGAGGTATACCCCAATCTAGAGTGGACCACATTACAGAAAACAGTGTTGAATGAACTTTAACCATTAAAAACTTTTTGGGGGCCATAAAAGTTTTGGATCAAGCTGATATTTGTTTTTTCCCTTCACCTGGATCTGTATGACCTAATCAACATACTGGATGTCCAATAAACAGTACAGTGGGCCTTAGGAGGATTTTAATGGTGGATATCCAATGACTATTTTTTTTCCTGTGGTGTGGTCAACCTGAGATTTATATCCCTCTCATTTTTGGGATCAATCCCTAAAATGATATGCAAATATGGATAAATGGAATGGATGAAACACGTACATCATGGTGGGCCCCATGGATCATGGCAGGGGGAGTAGCCAATCCGTTTCCCCTTTGAATACGATCATCTTTCAATGAAAAGTCTTGCGTTTTATTTTAGAAAATTAATAAATAAAATATTTTAATTGGACTAATTTCAACCCTGTGATCATTTGGCTCTCTTGTTTTGAACATGAATGGTCAACATAACTTTTGTATAATTAATGGATTTAAATATTCAATCCGAAATTTATTTTGACCATCTTTCATCCAAGGCAAGTTCCATCCAATAAACGGTCTGGATCATCAAAAAAGGCCCAAATCCAATCTCTAGAATCTCTACGTCTCTTAATGTTAGGGAAGTATTCGAGCAAACCTTGCGATTGTAGCCGTTGGACTGGGGTCCTTTCCAATGACCCAAATAGTCCTCACCAAGGATAGTGCGTAACCAAAAAATCTTTCACAATCGGACATTTCATCCTTTTGATTATTTAAAAGTTTATTAGACCGTCCATATTCAAATGAAAAGTTTCAAATGATCAAAAGGTTGAAATTTATTTGAATCAAAATTTTCTATTTTTATGCCCCCATCCAAGCTGTGGCCCACCATATTTAGGTCATTGAAAGATGACCCAGGTCCATACATGTCATATTCGAAAAGTGAGGGTGTAATCCAACAAACCTCTTCAAAATAATATTTATTTAATTAGAAGAAACAATCGGGAAAATCAACCTTATCTTGACTTAGACGGTAGGAAACCAATTATCTAATCCCGGTCGGAAGCGGATTGCGTCCTCCGCACGCCTGGACGATAATCAGTCCAGGCAGGGATCTGTAGGGCCCACCTTGATGTACCAGTTCTATCCATGCCGTCCATCTATTTTTCCAGACCATTTTAGTATATGAACCCAAAAACAAGGCAGATCCAAGATACAACTGCACCACACCGTGGGGAATGAACGATCACCATAAAAATCTTCTTGGGAGCTGCAGAAGTTTTGGATGAAGCTGCTATTTGCGTGTTCCCTTCATCAAGGTCTATATGACCTTACGAACAGGCTGGACAGTCTGTGTATGACATGTACGGTTCAAAAGTCTTAGTCAATTCTAAATGAGAACTGTTTATCTTCCATCAAAGATGACACTGTGATGTGGCACCGTACCATGCATGTTTCACGTTAACATCACACTCACGTTAGACATCAGTTCTGTGAAACCGTAGGCTCGACCATGCGGGCTGCACTTGTACGTTAAGCTAGACTGTTGGTTGCCTATTACTTCTGATGTCGTGGTACACGTGATTTGAGAATAACTTTTGACTTTGTGCCCGTTGATCATCATGGCAGTGTCGTGGTACACGTGATTTGAGAGTGACTTTCGACTTTGTGGTAGTTGATCATCATGGTAGTTCCTGATGTTTTAATGGTACTGATCTCCTATATGACTGGCATTTTTCCATATAAAAAGTATTGTACCATACATTCTAGTGCCTGTGGAGAACGTACAGGATTAACAGGATTAACACGAGGAGTTACATGATACTCATGCAACGCATGACCCTTGATAAGCTAATTATACATGTGGCATGGATTAGCTGGCTCTGAACCGTGTGTAACGCACCGCCCTTCAGTCACTGGGCAACAGATTAGGTTTTACCTGGATAACACCTCAGTGGGTGTTACCCTTACCCGTAGTGCCCACCTTCGTGATGTTTTGTATATACATGCCATCCATCCGTTTCAACGGCCCATTTTAGGTAAGCAGATCCAAATCTCAGGTGGACCACACAACAGGAAACAGTGGTGATTGAGTGCGTCACCATTAAAAGTTCCAAAGGACCATCCAACCTGTTGATAATGTCAAGAGGACCCTAGATGAAGGGAAAATACGAAGATCAGATTGATCCGAAGCTTTTTTGGCCCACAAAAAGCTCGTAATTAATGGTCATGCGTCACAGTTTTTAGTGTTGTGGTCTACATGAGATTTTTATCTTCATAAGGTTTGGGAGCACCTCCTTAAATGTGATGAAAAAACAGATGGACGGCGTGGATATTCAACAAATAAACAAAGATAGAAAAACTTTTCTTCCAACCCGTACAATTCCAGTTCAAAATGGACGCGGATTACCTATGAAAGCCTTTCACACCATTTTCTGCCGTGAAAACCCAGGTGGGCCCACAGTGATATTTGTTAGACATCCACTCCATCCATCAGTTGTAAGGTCATTTTAGAACTTTAACTCAAAATTTAGTAGGCTCCAAGATTAAAATGGGCCGCACTAAAGGAAAAGGTGGGGTAGAAAAATTATTACCGTTGAAACTTCCCTGTGTCAACAGTGATGTTTACATCCCATCTATACCGTTCATAACGTCATTCCTACTGGGATGAACTGTAAACACAAATATTATACAGATTCAAAACTTCTATGGCCCTACGGATATTTTAATTGTGGACATTCAATCCTCAGGTTTTTGGGCCACCTTAGTAGTGGATCCGGTTCATTTTTGTCTATAACTCTTAAAATGAGCTCAAAAAACGGATGGACCGGATGGATGTCTCACAAACATCAAGGAGGGCTCCACCTTCAAAAGGCTTTAGCAGGAAATCCGCGTCAGTCAAAGGCGCCGTGGATATAAGCTAACGGTCGCGGTTTGGGGACGCGGTTTGGAAAGAAAGTAACGCTGCTCGGGACGTGTGCCTGTCAGATCAGTTGAACCGTGCATTAGCCCCCGCCGCTCTCCTCCCACCGAAGTTCTCAACAGCGCCTTCCAAACAGACACCGATTACATGCTAACCATGCTTGACGGTGCTATGTGGGATCCACCCGATGTATATGTTTTATCTCTGCCGTCCATCTAATTTTCAGCTCATTTTAGGTCATGATTCCAAAAATTAGGAATATTCAAATCTCAGGTGGACCACACCATAGGAATGAGTGGTAATTAAATGCCTGCAATTAAAAACTTCTTATGGCCCACAAAGTTTTGGATCAAGCTAATATTTGTGTTTTCTCTTCATCAAGGTATGTGTTACGTAATCAACGACTTGAATGCAAAATAAACATTACAGTGGCCATTAAGAAGTTTCTAATGGTTGGCGTACAATCACCTCTATTTTCCTATACAATCACCTCTATTTTCCTATGGTGTGGTTCATTTGAGATTTGGATATGCTCTGTTTTTAGGCTCATGCACTTAAATACTAATCCAAAATGGATACACTGCACCGTCACTTTAAACCGAACCCAATCTGCAACGCACATCACCTCTCCCACGCGTCCCTCGACCCTGACTAACCTTAATACTTTTACACTTATAAATTGAAGCACATTCTCCTGCTGGAATACAGAGGAGAAAACTAATACAATTTCCATGGATTGGGCATTGGTTATGTGGTTGTGGGCTTTGGTTTTTGTTCAGTACCATAATCATGGTTGTCTTGGGTGCATGGACAAGGAGAGGACTTCTCTCTTGGAAATCAAAGCTTCCATCAATTATCCGAATGGGTATTCTCTTCCTACATGGGAGGATGGGACTGACTGTTGGAGTTGGGAAGGAATCAAGTGTAACAATGCGACAGGTCAAGTGACTGAAATTTCTCTCAATTATACAAGGGAAGACGAGTTGGGAGAATGGTATCTGAATGCTGACTTACTTCTATCCTTTGGGGAACTGCGGAGCCTTGATTTGTCCGGGAATTACCTCGCTGGTTGGGTTGATCATGAAGGTACCTTTATCTCCTACAATCTTAACATTCTTCCTTGATGATTTAAAACAGGGTTGCCTTCAGTTGTCCTAATAAATTGAATTGCAAATATGTCAAGGTATGTAGTGATTTCTCCTTTCTGAACTGTAATTCTGTCAATTTCAATTTGGACCTCAAAATACAGGGCTTCAATGACAACGAGGATGACTTGGAGAAAAAAAAAAAACCCGAGTTGTTGGGATTTGAAGCCTTCTCATGCATTAATAAAGCGGAAACATTTTTAACATTGCAATTTAATTCACACCAGCATCGCCATCTGTTTCATGCTGAACAAAAGATCTAACGCAGGGTGTTGGAAATAAAGGCCCCTGGTGTTTCCTCTTCGGCATGATGCATTTGACGAAATTTATTTATTTTTCTAATGAAAGATTAAGAATGGTTGGGATTTTTCCCATTCTAAGCAGGCCCTAATACAAGACGTCACCCATATGCAGGTTTCAAAAGATGGTCCAGATTGCCCAATCTAGAGCACCTTGGCCTCCGTGATAACTCCTTCGATGAAAGCATTTTTCTCTATTTGGGTTCAATCCCATCCCTCAGGACTCTTGATCTAAGCTACAATAATATTAAAGGACACTTCCCCTCTGAAGGTAAGTTGATCAATTGTAAAGAAATTAAACCGAGATTGATAACATCAGTTTAAAACAATATTTTGAAATGGATTCAGTGGCCATGCCTCAGTCACACTTCCAAACAAGCAATCTGGAGGTTTCGGATTTGAAATATAAGAGACCGAATTGTTCACTATCCCTTCTATATAAAAGCATATAGATCTTACTGATAGGAGTCCTTCACATGCATATCAAAATGCCATTTGAAATTTCACATTTTGGAGATGCTTGTTGATTCTCGCCATCAGTAGTAGCAGATAATAATACTACATCTTCTGCCATATTATAAGCTCAATTGCGGCGAAAAACAAAGGTTGTTTTCAGTGCTTTCTTCTTCTTATTATTATTATGTTTTTAAAGGGCTTTTGTTGTCCGAGATCAGTCAAAAGAAGCCACCTTCGGCTTTAACCTGCAGTGATTGAAGAGAGAGGAAGGAGGCGAGAGGACTCAGATTCTGTAGTGATCCTCCAGTGCCAACCATTCATGCAGTCCATCCATTTTTCCAGGTCATTTTAGATCATCATTACAGAAGTGAAGCAGATCCAAAGCTCAAGTGGAGCACACCACAGGAAACAGTGGAGATTGAATTCCTACTGTTGAAAACTTCCTGTGAGCTACAGAAGTTTTAGATAAAGCAGATTTTTCTGTTTTGCCTTCATCCAGGTTTATGTGACTTTATGAACAGGTCGGATGGAAAATAAACATCCTGAGTGGGCACTAGGAAGGTTTCCACGGTGGTGTGGCCCATATGAGCTTTGGATCTATCTCATTTTTTGGTCTCATTCCCTAAAATGTGCTTGCAACATGAATGGACGGCGTGGATAAGATACATACATCATGGTGGAACCCACAGAGGTTTTGAAATTCAATTTGATAGTGCATCCAAACGCACTCGACAGGCTGACTTCTAAATTGTAATTCTATCGATTTCAAGTTGGACTTGAGAAAAACAAGCGGGCACATTTAATTAATATTAAGGCTTCAATGATAACAGCTTTAAAAACAAAAAAATTAAAAATTAAAAAATTAAAAAATTAAAAAAATAAATAAATAAAAGAAGAAAAACACAGTTACTGGGATCTGAGGCCATCTCCCACATAAATATAGGAAAACATTCTTTTTACCTTTGTATCTTAATTCACTATGGCATTGCCATCTGTTTCATGCTGAACACAATATTGGGAAGGAAGCCTGTTGGAAACAAAGGACCCTCTTTAAGTGTTTCCTTTTGGGCATGTTATGTTTTGGAGTAAATATTTTTATTTGATTTTTAACGAAAGATTAATAATGGTTAGGATTATTCCCATGTTCTAAGCAGGTCCTAGACACAGGATGTCACCAATAAGCAGGTTTCGAAAGATAGTCAAGATTAAGCATGCTAGAGCACTTTGATCTGAGCTATAACCGCTTCAATAGAAGCATTCTACCATATTTGGATGCCATCTCTTAAGAGTTTGTCTCTGAACACAAATTCATTTGGAGTTCCAGACACAAGTTTTGGAATGTTGTACAGATTGGGCAACTTAGTGGATCTGAATCAGGACCCCTGGGCTGCCATGACTGATTTGCTACTCCTCCAGGCATATTTCTTGTTGTTTTCTCTCTAACGGACTGTTTTGTCGAAGATTACCTTGTACTCTATTGCTTTGATTGTTGCTCCAGTGGTTGTCAGGCGACAACCAGACCATGTGTTGGTGGCATTTTAGTCTTGAAGAATAGCTTCTAGGAAGGTTTAACAATATTCAAACTTTTTTGGGTTTTGGTTGACCATTGGTGCATTTCCTTTATCCTTAGTTTTAGCTAACCGGTCTTTGATGATTATTCCCTTTGAAATGAACTTTTCCTTTGGGGGCTAGGGGTGAGCCCTTTGCTTGTGCTCAGTTTGGTTATTATGGACTATGTCGGACTATCGGTACCTATGACCGACTGTATCTCAATTTGCACCACGGGTGGTTTGTTGTCATAGGATGTCTTAAATCTTGGTTTTGCTCGACCAGTCGAGGGACTAGCTCGACTCGAAGTCCAGCAACGGGGTATTTGGGTTTTCTGGGACGCTCGACCGGTCGAGGGTCAGGCTTGACCAGTCAAAGGTGCCTTTCGACCCATCGAAGCCCTGGCTTGACTAGTCGAGGGTTACCCAGACTACGCACGGACTACGTAAATTTGATGTGGTTTCCGAATTTTTCCAAAGTAGGTGCGTAAGTGGAGTTTCCTAAACTATAAATAGGAGTCTCTAGGGCTATTCTAAAGTATTATAAGGCTTCCTAAAGATATTCTAAGGGTTCCTAAAAAGATTTTAGGGTTTCTAAAGGGTGTAACAAGGGTGAGATTCGAGGTTGTTCGAATTGGGTAAGTCATTTTTCTTTGTAATTTCTATTTTCATAGTGAAATTTTGTCGCTTTGTGCAGTGGTTTTTTCCCGCAAGGGTTTTTCACGTTAAATTTGCGTGTTCTCTAGTGTGTGCTTAGTGCTCTTGGATTGCTATCCTAGATCTAAATCTATGTGATTTCGCAGCACAAATCCCAACATGGTTAACCGATTGGATGTTGGCTAACCAAGGCTGTTAGATGATGTACATTTCCACATGCTTTTCCTTAGGTCATTATCATCTCAAGTTGGACTATGTTGTCGTTGGTTGCCCCGAGAAGGGGATCGCAATCAATTCCCATCACCTCCTCCTTTTTTGAGAAACGCAAGAGATCTTTGTTCATGTTCTCATGCACTATATTCCTGAGCATGTTACAATTCTTAGTAAAATGAATCTTAGTACCATTTTACTCTTCGTATATCTCTTATTTGAGTTCTTTGGTCGATGGAATCTTTTGGTGGTCTAGAAGTTTGATGAACTTGGCTTCCAATAGAATGTCTATCATCTCCTAAGAAATAAAGATATCAAAAGTATAATGCCTCGGAGTTTAATTTAGAGTAACCTTTCCTCGAGGTAATACAGGGTGAGACCTTTTACTCGACATTTTTCGAGGGAGAGCACTCACAGAGTCATGTGCCAACTATCTTGGCCATGACCGCCTCGTAACAGGCATTGTGGTCTTCATTTGACCATATGAGGACTATTTCCAATACAACCAACTGATAGTTCAGGTCATGATAAGATGTGCCCTTGGATGTGCTCATTCGTTGCCTTTTCTTTTAGATGATGTGCTCATATTGGATTGTTGTAGTTAACAACTCGAACAAATGTTCAATGTACATGCCTTCGGGCTGCTTTCCAAGCTCGAAACTCATGCCGTCTAAGACAAGCCCAAAAACTCAACCTTGGAGAGAATCACTAGACAACAATTTTTGACACTCTTGAACTAGGCGATGAACTGCTTGATCATCTCGCCAGGCAGTTGTCATGGCCTAAACAAGTCAGTTTGGTTGATACCACAAGCTTAGTTCGATGGAATTGCACGTGAAACCTCTCTTTCATATCAATCTAGGCTTGGATTGAGTTAGCAAAGAGGTTTATGTACCATGTGAAAGCGGATATTGTTATGAAATTCCTGAACAACATGATTTTTAAAAAATCATTATGAGACGACTTACCAAATTGTATAGTGAAGCGACCAATGTGATTTATCGCAGATGTCTCCCCTTCTCCAAAAAAAATAATGTGAACTCAGGAAACCTAAAATCTTTGGAAAACTCGTAATATTGATCAACCCTCTTAGAGTATCGTTTCCTATAAAACAACAAAGTTATGTGTCGGCCATTCAGTTGGACCCCATATTCCTAAATGAGTCCTATAATATCATCCTAGTCGAACAGCTATTGTGAGCCTACTAGTTCCTTGTGACAGAAGTGTCACTCCAACTACCCATGGTTTGTCCCTTACGCTGCGTGATCGACAGCCACTGGGGGAGGGGTGGCCAGAGGTTGTGATGTAGAGCGAGTCGTAGACACAATCATGGCAAAGATGGACTAGAGAAGGCCCGATCGGAGGTGGAAACTATCCAAACCGTCAAAACCTTCATTCAGTCATATCTTGCAAACTGGGATGAGTTTATATGATTTTGGGGTAAAAGGACCTACTTAAGACAAACAACCCTGCTATGCTGGGTTGCCCATACCGTATTTATGAGATTCCATCAAATTGATGCTCAAAAGTCCTGTTTAATTTTGTTTTTACTATAAATAGTAAGTTTTATTTCGGGTATAACTTTTGATCCTTTGAATTGTAGAAGTAGTGCCTAACATGAAAATGGCCTAGAAAAGTTATGATAATAGCATGGTTAGACCAAATTGGACACTTACTGTTTTTGGCCAAAAACCATGAAGTCTCGTAGGAATAGAGATTGCCTATAAATAGTAAGTTTGCTATTTATAGTAAGTCATGTTTTTAGGGGGTCTGAGTTAGAGTTTAAGTCTAAAAACATGTCCTAGGTTTGAGTTCCTAATTTAAAGAGTTGTAACTTTGTTTTATTTATTTATTTATTTATATCATCAATCAAGTTATTTCGAATTTATGAGGAATTATTTATGCTTTTATCCCTCGTGGATTTGAGGAAGCTCTGTGAGGAGTCCGGAGAGCTCCGTGGATTTAGAATAGTCATCCCCTAAGAAAGACAATGATCGACCTCTTCACGTCCCTCCCTACCACATGTGGTATCAGAGTGAAGACTCCCTTCATGCTGATGACAACTAATGATGGAATGACAAAATTCTATGAATGGTGATTCAAGGATTCATTATTTATCAGAAACAATGGAACCTTTTCACTGGGAGAGTCAATTGACCATGTAACGCCTACAGGCAACCCTCGAGCATATTGCAGATGTGTTAATTCCTTTTTGAGCTCAAGGTAATGATCAGTTGCCTGTGATCATTGTACGACACAATCTCATTTTCCATAGAGCATGTTAAGAGGCAAATCACATGGCAATCCTAGACGAGTCAAGCTTCAACAAAGAGGACGTCGATGGTGTCGTTGCTTGACTGCTGGTCCATGGAGGTGATTGACTAGATCATGCTGAAAAGACTATTGAGGTAAGGTCGAACTTCTCAATCTTAATGACTTATTGTGTATAAAAGACTTTATCGATTGGTTAGCTGAAGTAGAGTGGTATTTTAATTACATGAACATGTCGAAAGAAAAGAAAGAGAAGTTACTTGCATTCAAATTGAAATCCGTTGCTTTTGCATGGTGTGAGCAATTGTAGCTCTCACATGGCTGATAGAGCAAGTCGCCCATCCAATCATGACGGTAGATGAGATGCCTTCTTCGATTATAATTCATCCCTAGTAATTATGAGCATGTGTTGTTTTAGTAATATTAAAATTACCGGCAGGGAAATCGTACCATCACATATTACACTGAATAATTCCAGTGGTTGGCAACACAAAATGATTTATTGGAGACTAAATTGTAGAACGTAACGCCGTTCATAGCTAGTTTGCGATTGATAATTTAGGATTGAGTTTATATGCACCCGGTCGGGACCATGCATGAAGCAGTTTAGTTGGTGGGTATAACAGAAACAACAGTGGGTACAAGAAAATTTTCAAATTCTTATGGTTGACCGCTTATAAAAAACTTGCCCTTAACACCATTAGCCCGCTTGGCCATTAACAAAGGGGGCGCTGAAGGTAAGGCATAATAAGAAGGTCTTTTATTTGATGAAAATGAATAAATCGTTAAAGAAGGACCTGGTGACGATGAATGGTTCGTCGAGGATCATGGCGAATCATTAGTTATGAGGTGGTTATTGTACACTCCAAGGAAGGAGGTGCACCCATAGTGACACAATATATTCCGCACACACTATATCATCAATAACAAGTTCAGGGATGTAAGCATAGACAATGGCAGTAATGGGAACATCATCTCGAATGTGATGGTGGAAAAGTTACGACTACCTATGACAAATCATCTTTTCCCTTACTTGATTGACTAGATAGAAAGGTGAATGAAACCAAGGTAACTGAATAATGCACTGTGATGTGGTCGACATGAAAGCATTTCATATGTTGCTCGATCAACCATGGCAGTCGAGCTGTGATACGACTCACCAAGGACGAGATAATACCTACATCTTCGTCAAGGGCGATTGTAAGATGATCATTGCCCCTATGACACTAGAGAACCACTCTGAAGCTTTTAAAGTGAAGGAGAGAGGATGAGGAATTGGAGACCTTAGACATTCCTTTAAGTTTAAGGTCGTTGTTGAACGAATTCAAAGAAATCTAGCCTAAGAGTTATACGATGGATTGCCCCCATGTGGGACATCCAACATCACATAGACCTTATCCCTAGGGCTGGCTTGCCCAACTACTCTCACTATGGGATGAGTCCGAAAGAGTATGAGATACTTCAGGGGTAGGTGAAAGAATTGGTCCATAAGGGTCTTATGAGAGACAGTAAAAGCCCATGTTTCGTGCTAGCTTTATTAACGCCGAAGAATGATGGGAGCTGGTGCATGTGTGTCGACAATCGGACAATTAACAATATTACCATTAAATACTAGTTCCTGGTACCGCGGTTAGACAACATGTTTGATATGATAGAAGGTGCCAAGGTATTTTGTAAACTAGATCAGAGGAGTGGGTACCATCATATACATATCCGGCCCAAAGATGAGTGAAAAAAGACATTCAATTCCAAGAAAGGGTTGTATGAGTGGCTGTTCATGCCCTTCGGTCTATCGAACACTTCGAGCAATTTTATGCATCTGATGAATCGTTCATTGACCGATTGTTGTGTATATTTTGATGATATCTTGATATATAGTCAGGGTGAGATGGAGCACATGAAACATCTTAGGCAGGCTCTACAGGTCCTAACAGTTAATAGTTTATACTTCAACTTAAAGAAGTGCATTTTTTTAATGGATGACTTGTTATTCTTAAGATTTGTTGTGACGAAAAGGTGTGAGCCATCAAGGAATGGCCGATTCTGATAAAAATTCATAAAGTGAGGAGTTTCCACAGGTTCGAAATATATTATCGTAGATTCGTGCATAATTTCAACACTATAATTGCACCCATTACGGATTGCCTGAAAAAAAGTTGTTTAACTGGACCGATGAGGCTAACAAGAGATTTGTTGAAATCAAGAATTGATTGTCCACAACACCAGTCTTGGTTCTTATTAGTTTTAATCTCATCCATTATTAGAGGTTGAGTGTGATACCTCATATGTCAGAATTTGAGGAGTCTTATCATAGGAAGGCAAACCAATAGCCTTCTACAACAAGAATATCAACGAAGCCCAAAAGAAATGATTGGCATATGAGCTTAAGCTATATGCAATGGTTCAAGTGTTGTGACATTGGTGGCATTATCTAATTTAGAGAGTGTTTGTTTTCTAAAATGACCATCAAACCTTAAAGTTTATTAATAGTCAGGGTAACATGAACCGTGCGCACACTAGACGGGTCACATTTTCATAGGAATTCATATTCGTTCTGAAGCACGAGTCAGGGCAGCAAAACAAGGTAGCTGATGTACTTAGCGGACGTGCATCACTACTGATTACGATGAGTAATAAGGAGGTCGGTTTTGACTATCTCAAGGAGTTGTATGTCAAGGATAAGGACTTCAAAGATGTATTGATGAGGTGCTACAAGGGTTATCCTAGTGTCCTACATATCCAACATAGTTTTCTTTTCTAAGAGAATCAACTATGCATCCTCCAAAGTTCTCTAAGGGAGTAAATTAGCCAAGAGTTATATAGAGGTGGCCTTGGTGGACACATTGAGCGAGATAAGACATGAGATCTTATTGATTAATGGTATTACTGGCCACAATTGGTACGTGACATGGTTACATGTTTGTCAGACCTCTAAGGGTCAATCTTTGAATACAAGCCTCTACACTCCCATTACCTTTCCCTTACGGCCCTTGATAGGGCTTATTTATGGAATTTGTACTTGGTCTCTTACGAACATGGGTAGGGAATTGCCCCCTTAAACATAATAATTCTTTCGGTCAGGTATTCTTACTAATCATAAGATCAAACATCTTAGTTGTTCCTTATTGCCACCACTTATGGCAATATAAGTTGGCTTCAGGGTTCCTTCTGACTTGCTCTTATAGGTAACTAGAGTTGTACACGAACCGAGCTAGCTGGGTTAGCTCGCTCGACTTGGCTCGAAAAATCACGATTTGACTCGGTTCGAAGCTGAGTTTAAGCCGAGTCGAGCTGATTTTTTTAGCTTGAAAATGTGTTCGAGTTGGCCTCAGCTCGACTCGACACGGATCGAACCCAACTCGAATTGAACTCGGATCAAACCAGTTCGGTGACTCGGTTACTTTGATATTGATGTTGCTCACCAAGTGTTTGATGAAATGACTCAATGAAGTGTGGTTGGTGGCAATGAACGTATTTATATGGAACAAATATTCGTTTTTTCTTGATTTTTATGTTGCTTATAAGGTGTTTGATAAAATAACTTTAAAACCATTATTGCTATCTCAAATACAGTGAGATTTTGAAGGTACAGTCTAGGTGTTTGTGAAAATGCTACAACAGCGAGCCGAGTTCAAGCTAAGGTCAACTAGTGGCTGAGCCAAGTCGAGCTGAGACCAGCTTGACTCGATGTACACCCCTATAGGTAACTCAGTCGGTCGTTTTGCCTCCCGCTCAATTAGATGATTGGGGGGGTGTATTGGGTAATATTACTAATTGAAGGTCTATGGAGAAAACCTTCATCCAATCTCTTAAAGATCTCTAGTTGTACCTTGGTTCCTCCGGCAATCTGTTGCATATGTTCTTCAATTCTGAGAAAATCTATAACAAAGTCCTCGAAGAACGATTGAGAAAATAACCCTGCATCAACATTGACTATGGGCTTAAACTACAAGCCCAAGTGTTATTAATCTTCTACAACATCAGCAATAGAACTACATTTTTTTATTTGGGAGGTATAATATTTTATTCAGAAATACTAAAGGTAGTTTATTTGGTGCAACTGGGCTTGTCCAAAACTTTGTTTATGCAATTCAATCAAACGTAGGGTTACACATGCAAGCAAGGGCTTGTACTCGGCTAACATTTGCAATTAGGAAGTGTGGGCATGTTAGAGTCATATTCAACTCAATGATTGATTGAACACTGGTGCCCCTCATGCTGAGATGGACCGATTAAGACCATATTTGAGGATCTAGCCGCTCTATAACCACCCATTATAATAATGATCAAACGATTTGTATATGGGTTGGGGTTAGTTATTCTTAATGGATTCTTTTTAGCTTACATTCAAGACTTTTCTTTTACCTATAATTGCAACTAATATATTTTTCAAATGAACAAAGATGAAAAAAAAAAAGATAAAACAATATTAATTTTATTTATTTGTGAATGATGCTTATTACAATTAACAGATTGTCAAATAAAGTAAAGAATAGAGTAAATGAGAGATAAATATATGATATGTCTATATGATTGGATGATCTAGGAAAATAATCAGTAGGATGTGACCTAAGTATTTACTCTTCTAAGTAAGAACTAAGTTAATCGAAATTTGACAATGGATGGTCGGAGACATTTAATCTACTCTTATAGTACCGTTGCAATGATGCTGAATAGTAGTGATCTAACTAGAACTAGACCAAACTATCATAGAAAGATAAAGATAAAGACTACGTAAATGTATTGTGTTTGGTGAGGACGTCGAACTCTTCATCACGTTCTCCTTTTATTGCTTTTGGAGGTGGCAAAGCCCTCAATGGGTTTACTTGTTGGTCTAGGATCCTTGATAGCCACGACTTTTTTATGTTCTCTTCCCACAGGAGATCTCCTTAAATCAAAAAACAATTTTCAGATCTCCACTTTTATGTGGCCTATGTATATTTTGTGATATGTATAGGAACTATTTTATCTAAATTTGGCTTGACAGAGACATCTCCACTCATGGCTTATTGTTCCCTTGAATATTCATGGAATTGGGGAAATTGGATCCATTAGATCCTGATCGAGTATCGTTCTTTTAACTCTAATTTGATTAGATATTGGTCGTCTTCAGATATTCAGCACCTTTGTAATTGCTGCAAGAGCTTTGGTCGTCTTTAAGAAGATCTCCCATTTTGAAGGGATTGCAAGAGATGTCCTTAGCGAGCATATCTAGATATCAAAGGATCCTTGCCTCGGTGGGTCTTTTATGGATGCTTATTTTAATCATTGAATATCTTCATCACACTTGATAATTTCATACCTTAGGATCTTGTAATATATCACTTGATTTGCATGAGAATTAGATCGATGATGAATAACTATGTTGAGTAAAGGGATAAAGTCAATTTGGGTGCAAGGTCAATAGGATTCCAGACTTAGATGTAGTGGGGTATTATACTCAAGCCTATATGGTGGTAAAGTACCATACTAGTATCTCTTTCTAAAACCCTAACTCCTTATAAATAAGTTCTTATCCCAGAGGGAGAGTATATAGAGAACGAGAGAGCTTTAGACACCTATGCCCCAGAGGGTGTCACTGCTTAAAGAAAAAAAAAAAAAAAATGAGATCAAGAAGAGAGATTGTTATTCTCCTCCTCTTGCCCCCATCCATACGTCCACTCGCGTGGAATCCACTGAGCGTGCGTCTCTCAAGTGCATCCCTAACCCCATTTTAAGGTTTGCATGTTGGCACGTTTGAAACAAAAAGAGAGAATAGATGGTTTCTATCAAGAAATGACTACATGTATGCCCTTACACAAAAGCGTTTCATGCATTAACCAACCATATTACTTCAACATTTTTTTTCACTTGAATTCTAGTTTCCCTAATAGTATAAAAAACATCTCCAATAAAAGTTGCACAAATGTTACCAATCACTAGAAAATAATAAGTTCAAGAAAAGTCTTACACTAATAAACTGATCTCTTGAAATGGGCTTCATCAACATATCTTCTACATGATCATTGGTGTGGATCTTCTATACTGAAATATACACATCTTCTACAATGTCATGAACAAAGTGATGTTGCACATCAATATGCTTGGTTCAGGAATGAAATATTAGATTTGTTTTTCCCTAAGTATAACATGCTCTGATTGTCACAATTAATCTTTGCAACTTTCTTCTTGAATTTTAATTATTCTTGCAATCATTTCCACCAAATATCTTCCCCGCATGCTCATATAACTAACATATACTCTACTTTCAAAGTAAATAAAGTCACCACTAACTGCAATATCCACATCTAACTACTTGCACTACTAGCTAAAGAGAATGTAACCAGTGATATAGCTTCTTTCATCACAATTTTTTACATAATCTGAATCCATAAACTCAAAGAACTCTAAATTTTGACCACCATAACAAATAACTATCTTAGAAGTACTCTTTGAGTGACGATCGATCAACTTCACCACAATTCAATGATCTCTACCTGAGTTTGTCATGTATATATTATCTGCTTCTATTACTTGTGCAATTTCTAATTTAGTGCATGCCAGGGTAAACATAAGACTTTCTATCACCGATGATTATAGTACTTGGGATACATCTGCCTTTTCTGCTTTTGTGCTAGGACACTAATCTAAAATACCTTGAAATCAACCAGTAATGGAGTACTGACTTGATTAAAATTCCCCATATTGCAGCAACACAGAATTGTCCCAATACAACACATGAGTTATCCAAACTTTCTTATTCCTTCAACATAGAGCGCTTATAATAACCATTTTGTAAGGTAAAATAATTTAGTACATTGTTCATCAAATTATCCAAAACAAGGCATCGATATCAAAGAACAAAGTAAGTGCAACAGTAACAGACCTAACATACATTTCTTGATGTCTAACTACATCATATATTTAACAACACTTCATTGCTCAATGTGTAATGGCATAGTGACATTTCATTTACATCTTTCAAGGTTAAACTAGATATGCATTGAGTAATTCATGAGCTTGTGTTTATACCCAATATTGTCAATTGCAATTGCACATATGCATATGCGATCGGATATGCTCATATATGTGAAAAGATTGCATATGTCATGCTGGCAAGTATACCATAGCATACTTTGTCATGCGATCACATATGTGAGTATGCATATGCATATTGCCCTGCAACCAGAAATATTATCAGTGGGACTTTTCTTTTCTTTTCTTTTTTAATTTCAGCCTCTCTCTCCCTCTGTTCAAAGTTTTTAATAATTAATTCTCACTTAATGTAGATTGTAGATTATCTTATCAAAATTCATGTAAATATAATATAAGTAATTAAATATATAATTTAATGAAACATTCAAACAACAACGAAATAAGTAAAATATGTTATCCAATCACTTTTACTAATTAGATAATTTCTTCCCTAACTTTTTATAAATTTTTTATTTTTCTTTTTTTAGTTTTTTTTTGAAGAAAAAATAATAATAAAAGAGAAGAAAAAGTGATTATGCAATCGCAGATGCGAACAGCATATGCGGATCGCATGCAATCGCATATGTGATTTGACAACATTGTTTATACCTTTTATGCCCTTTCACAAATATATAATTTCATGAATCAATCGTCTCATAATACTCAAGTTCTAAAATATCTCAATCTTTATTTTAAAATTAGTTCCAAAATAGAGCTTGGTATCAATAGTGATGTTGAGCTTAACCAAGGGTCAATAATGAACAAACTACTTCACAAGTTGTCACACGAGTTGAATTAATTTGAGCAAAGAAATATATTTTTCATGAATAATGATCCCATGGGCAAAGTGGATGGGACCATTTCCATGAACATAGATTCATTTGAACCCTGTCATCTAACATCAAAGACAACATTAACCTGTGATTTTCTCATACCCTTCGCTAAGGCAACTCAGTAGCAGATGGACTTGCGAAACTTGCTAGCAGCAGGATCCCGAATAAAGTATATCGCTCGAAACATCTTCTTCCAAGATACATCAGAGGAATCTTAGTGATGGATAACTCTGGCCTTGGGGAAATTAGGAGGAATAAGGCTAGAAAGGGAGTGGGATGACTCTCTAGGCGCCTCCCTGCCTTTTCGATTGCTACCGCAAACTTCTTGCGCTGAGTCGCAATCAGAATTTAGTAGCAGTGGGTGGTAAGGCCAGTGTCCAGCCTCAAGCTAAGTTGGGAGCTTCCTCTGGTTGCAGAAAGTTCTTCCTGCTGGAGGTCCAGGCGCAGCTCAGGCGAATTGTTCGATGCAAGAGGTTTGCATGACTCTGGATGTTTGCCATTTGCTGCTGTTTTTTTTTTTTTTTTCTGCGGAGCTTGGGTCTGGTTCCTAAGGTGCTGGGGCGATCCTCTTCCTGAGTGGAATCTAAGCTGCAGGGATTTGTGTTGTCTCGATGGAAGGTCCTGTTTTTGTTTCTGCAGGCAGGGTCTCAGCTTCTAATGAGCTTCAGGTTGCTGGTAGGAGAGATCGGCGTAAGGAGGAGCAGGGATAGGTTTCCTCTACTGGTAGGAGAGATCAGCTGGATCATGATATGCTTCAGGGAGGTTCAAGCCTTTCCTTTTTCCATCTTGTGCATGCAATTTAGGAGATATGATAGATGAGGCCCGGAGTTTTTGTGGAGCCCATCCCAAAATCAGGATGTATATCCTCTGTTCATTCCATAAGAATTATAGGGGCGTGCCCCATCTTTAAAATAATAATAATAAATAAATAAATAAACCCTGTCATCTACATCACCTATCCAGACCATCCATTAGGTCCAGTGCACTCTTCAAAGGCTGTCTTGAAAATAATCGTACCAATTAGATTATCTAAACCATTCAGTTAGTGGCATGAAAAATGGATGTAGACGATTGTTGTTGTTGAATGACAGGCACAATCACAGATGTTTAGAACCAACTAACTGCTGTGATTTTTGCCCAATAGCAGAAGAGGGAACTGGACCTAACAGACAGTTCAGATTGGTGATGTGAATGTCAACAAGTCCAGATGTAATTATATACATGGGAAGGTTTCCATACACTTAGCCCACTAGATCATTACTCTTTGTTCATATGTATCATGGAGAAGCACAAAGAAGACACCCATATCTTGGGTTTTACCACCCTTTCTATTTGCCCATGGAAAAAGAGGTTGGCTCCAAAATATACCCAAGCATCGCATTAAAAGTGAAGAACAAACCCAAACATTACATCAGTATTTGAAGAACAATGGAACCAAGTATATCTGAACAAGGTCGTCAATATTTAAGCAGAAGTACATTCAACAAAATAAGTAGATCTAATATGCATTCATCCATTGAAGATGTACTCATTCAAGAAAGGTTGCATAATTTTTCATGAGAACATCTCCTGTTAATGCCTTATATAAATTATTTTATCAAAAATATATAAACACTCTATAATTAAATTACAGTACAAATATGCATGTCCTTCTATGGGTGATTGAACATTGGGGCCAAAACAATGTAGATCTAAGGTTGTGATTCGTGATTCAAGAAAAAAAAAATGCAAGGCAGGCCCCTACATATGCCGTCGCAGCAATGGCGCCCAATAAAGTCCAAATGACAAGCAGCAGTCACCTTATAAGATGGAAATTGCAAATAGGGCATCCACCATCTATGGTGGAACCTATCAATTACATCATTTTGATTGAGAAAACACGAGCCCACATGTACCAAGACCCAAAATGTGCTGTCCTAAGACTCCAAAATCTCTTGATGGGAGGCAGATCTAGGCTTCTTCAAGGCACTTAGGGCACCTACATCTGAAACCATAATCCGCAAGTAAAGCTTGTCTCTCTTTGTACGGAAAGTCCTCATCAATGTACGAAATGGTAATCTGCAAGCATGTGAGAATCAAATATTGTGTTTGCTCATGTTTTTATCCCCAACAACTAAGATTGTCAAAAGACATGAAAGATCATTCCTCAAGGAACTACAAGGTCCTGAAGCACTAGTGTGCATAGTGACTAGATGCATCTAATTTGTACAAGTAGGACTCGTGCCAATGATCCAGACCATTGACATGATGTTCCCCACCACGGATGGAGAATGCCCCGAAAGTTTTCTAGGTCAAATGCATATATCCATCCCACCATTTTTTTTATAACAAAAATATGGAAGCACACCACTTGTAGCTTTGTTGATATGATAACAGGATGTACAAACATTTGGGTGAGCTACACAGGAAAAAAAAAAAAGGGCCTCTGATCCATAATTCTCCCCGTCCATTTGTTCGTTGGCCACTGATCCAAGAGTTATTTATTGTTGGATAATGGGATCTACATGTAGGTTCCAACAGCACAAAAGTCAGGAACAAAATGGAGCACCAGGATATTGTTCATGTCCTATTGCATCAAGAGCATATAATTCCTCTTAGTCATCCAGGAGCCAGGAAGAGGGTTTTTTGTAATTATAAATGAAAGCTTGAATCAGAACCAGATGCCATGGCTGAAAGTGAATACCTCTTCTCCTTTCAAGATGGGCCGCAGAGCTATTATTGTTGCTTGGCCATCTCTATCCTGAGAGTGAGAATCAGCCATTCTATATGATTAAGGTGAAAAAGTAAAAGACGCATCAATAGCCATGACAAGAGCTACCAATTGTGGTATTATAAGAGTGAATCTACTGAACGAGTTAAAGGGAGTGCTATTTTTATCCATTCACCCTGTCTTTCTACTTTTTTTAGTACAATACTGCAAAGTTGTTCTACACTACTAATGAAAGTAGAAAGAGGGTGCCTCTATCAAACAGGGTAAGTGTACATATCAATTCCCTTAACAGCCTAATGTGGTGGATGTTTGGCTCCCTGTAAAAAATAACACCAAAATTCAATGATTACCTCATCTCTTTTGAATGCTTTGGCATTTGGATAGCAAGAATGATTCATACAACTTTGTATAGGAAAGAATGCAGTGCCTGAGACATAATAGGGGAAACAAACACTTGAGAAGGATATAACATCTTAAGGCAAAAGGATATAATAAAATGAAAAGTTGAAGATCTGAAATAACCAGCAATTAGCTTATTTTGCAAAGAGTAACGATAGGAACTATGAACACTAAGCAAAATATTGGAAATGAGAGGATGTCGAGGTGTCTAAGATTTTCCAAAAGTCCATTTGGAAAGCTAAATTTCGATCATAATTGCACAAAGCATGAAATGAAGAGGCAACATGTTTGGGTGACCATGCAGGGAAAGGTCTGTCTCGTCATTAGCTAGTATAAACAGTTATGAAGCAGGGAACATGAGTCTGGAGTGTGATCCATAATTCAAATACTGTTTGGATATATGTTTTGACAATATTTATAAAAAAATAAAAAAATAAAAAAATGTTTTGACATTAGACAAATTCATATTGAGCACAACTCCAAAAGTACAGTTGATAAACTTTCTAATCCAATCTATATTTTCCTTCTTCGGTGCTCATTTTGTTGGTTCATTTCGATTCACAAGTCAAATAGGAAATTACCCATTTTTTAAATAAATCAACTGGTAACTTTGTGAATTGGATCTTATAGAAGCAAACAAGGTACCCTACTTTTATTCACACAACCAATTCCAAGACAGAGAACCCCAACTTCTCATTAAGAACCCTAATAAAATTTCAAATATGCCAACAAGGATGGAATTTACTCATAGAAGGATTGAAATTCTAAGCCATACCTTGACAACAAACTGAATAATCATCGCCAAGAGCATCTAGAAAGGGCTGTGTAACTTTTTCAGCTTCTTCCTACAAGATATGATGTTATAATCCTAAGAAAAGGGCAGAAACAACACTGGAATATCTTCAATGAGCAGTCGGGAGAATTGCACTAACCTTATCAGGATGTGGGAGATCATCAATGTATATAAAATAATCCTCCACAGGTGATGCTACAACCAAATCACTACACAAATAACAAAGATGTTGTCAAGGATTTTTGTACATGAGGACAACCAATAGAGTTGGTTCGGAATGGAGTATCCCAACCTTTTTCTGATTTTCCATCCGAAAGGATTTGAATCAGAAAAAGTTGGATGTTTGGTCTCTCCAAGACGTCCAGCACCAAAGTGGAAATTCATTGAAAGGCCATCTTTCTTCAATCCATTCTCTTCCTTCTCCCACTCGTAATGAAACAGTTAGGGCTGCTGTATTTGATTCAGTTAACGCTAACACATGAAACCAGCCATTAATATATTTTACAAGATAAAGGATAGCACTGATTTACATGAGAGACCATTCAGAACTGGTTTCTCAGCAATCAGGAGACATTCTTGGCATCAGGAGACATGCAGCCCCAAGCCGATAATTTAGGATGCTTTCCGAAGCACAGCAAACCAGTTGAGAATAGTTTCCCACCAAAACACACCCCCAGATGTCCCTTTTAATGCACGCTATTATTAAAAAGAAGACTACGACATGAATATAAATGAAAACAGAAAAGGAAACATGATAATAATTCTTGCAGAAATGCCATAACTTACAGATTGTTTAGCTCAAACATGCCAATAATATGCCCATAGATTTCAAGTGAAAATACTTTAGCAGAGTCAAGGAGTCTGATAGATGAAACCCACCTGATGAATAAGATATTCACTTTTGCACACAATAAACAGAGAGCCGCTAACTTGTAAACATAAAAGGATACATGGCGCATACTCCTTGTCAAAGATGGCTTCCTTGAGAAGCTGCAGCGACTGCAAAATTAAATTGAATCCTTAGAACAAAAGATTTAAAATTTAAAAAAAAAAATCTACGTAACTCCAATTATAACTTCGATGAGAACTATAAGCCTACTTAAAGAGAGTAGAAGCCTACTTAAGAGAGTAGGATTCCTAGTCCAACTCTCGTCATGTATCCAAATGCACCACATGCATGTGAGATCCGGATTAATCCTCAGCTGGGCTCCGTTGTCTATGTATTGTGGCCCAAATTCAGGCTGTCTGGTCGTTATTTGGAACATTCGTACAAGAACAAATACAGTTTAAAACATGATGCAGAGGTATTGGGATCAACCGTTGTCACACAATGTATCATAGAGCAGACCAAGATAATGGCCACAAAGTACTGGGCTTTTGCAGCTTCACTTGAGGGTCATCCTATTCAACCTGGGAGCAATTTTTTTGCAGTATCAATAAATCGACCAATATTATCAGTATCGTATGTATCTGATATGATAAAGAAGAGGAATTATAAAATTCACCGTGTTGCACGATATTTAGCCATTTATCGTCAAAAATTCTTTATAATGTTCCCTTGAATCATTGATCTATGTGATACATATTGACAATACTCAGACAACGCTGGTACCTCCTGAAAATTCCACCAAAAAAAATATATATATACAATCAAAACCCCATTTTCCAGAGAAGTAATACTCATCCATTTTTGCAATTGTTATCATACTAGGCCTCCCTACAAATTTCAGTGTGCCCTACAACATCAAAAATCCATCATCCTGCCCATTCCACACACCCAAACAGACCGATGTCCTTCCACCTTACTCTGGCATCCAATCTAAGCCTTCAAAAACCCAATGCAAGGCTCTAAATTAGATATCAAACGATCTTACCATTTGATTTCCATCAAGCTTGATAAAAACATATCTATAATGAAAACAAACAATCCAATGGTTAAAATTCATCTAAAAACATCTGAAAAACATAAGACGGTGTTGGCCGGCTATTTTAAGCTTGATGGAGCATCCAAGAGGTAGGTCTAGCTACTAAACTTAATCCTAGGCAACAAGTGGATTCTTTTTTAAAGTACATCAAGCCTCACCTGAATCTTAACATGAGAACCCAATATCGCATGTGCCAACCAGTATGTAATATCAAAGGTGTATCAAAGACCTATATTAAGACCCCTGAAGTCCTTTGTAATCTCAAGTATGAGGACAAGTCCAGGTTAGTGCACGATTAAGTTGCTCCAGTCCAAACATGATGGGTTCTCTTGGTAAGGAGACTTCACACGATCCATCCAATGTAGATATTCAATCGAGTCTAGAACTAGATCTCAACAAACAAATGACCTGTACTATTGTCTGTGAAGGACAACAACAACCAAATGTAGATGGTGAAGATAAATCCATCCCGTTTCGTCATTGGCTAATATCACGTAGGATGACCATAAAACTGACCAGGGGTTGCCTTCCCCCACTGAGATGGTTGTGGAGAATTATGGGTACTCAAGTGTATTGAACATCAACCTCCACTAGCCAATCTGGGCTGTTGTGTCCCTTGCATTCTTTACCCAAAGGTAAAGGAATTTCAGGAGAAATCCTTACAGCCCATTAATCTGTCCCAGTTTCCAATCAAAATTAACAATAAAGCGCATAATAAAGTAGATCACTAGTGAACCTGTTCCATGCACCAAAAGAGGTCACTAATGACCAAATTCCAAACATCAAAATGATCGATTGAGTCAAATTGGCTTGAAAGGGCACACATAACTCCAACAATGGATGCATGGATATATCATGTATGTGGGGACAGAGATAATGACTATGAACCGCCTTGTAACTCCATGTGGGTTTGAGGCAAAGGTATTGTTTTCATTCTCTTTGATTTTTGGATGTATTGCTCATGTTTTATCACTTGCAGTGTATGGTTTGAACAATATGAACTCATTTTGAATATATCATATAACTGCATTGTTTTTTTTTTTTTACAACAGCACTTGTTTAGGGCCTTACAAAAAGGAAACTTATTATGTATATTTATTGTCTGCAATATTTTGATACCTAAATGTGTAAACATGTATCGTTTGACATCTCTTGAGATGTCATTGAAAAAATCCTCCTTTTCCCAATATTCCCTCAGTCATCGATACATGTAACAATACCGATACTCTGAATAGACCCTTTGATCTTCATTGAGTCTTTGCATATCACCCAATTTTGGAAGATTTCATATTTCCATTCTTGAGTCCTCATTGAGACCAGTATTCTCAACCGTATCAGGTAGTGTTGGGAATTCGACAACCCGGCCTATGTTACTTGGCATCATATGGCACAATTCACCAAAAGGAAAACAATTACAATTCAGTTGAGTCGGATCAACGAGTTGGGAGATGAATGCAAGTTCATACAAAGTTTAGGCAGTTGCACATACGTATGCCAAGTTTTTAACAATCAGCTTGAGTCGCTCTTGGATCCCCAATTTCAGACGTTTCAGATTACCCATGCTCAAGCTCCTCGCTAGCTTGGAATCCTCACCCCATAGCTAATTGCATCGTGAATTCGGTGCTATTGGGGCTTGCTTAAGTTGGTAACAGAGTAGGGTTCATTCTTCGGGAGGGAGACAATTGCAATTGTCAGATCAAAGAGTTGGAGATCAATGCAATTTTCTACAACCATTTGGTAATTGTAGATAAACACACCAATTGTTCGATGATTGCTTGATTCATGCAAATTTCTATGAAGGTTCGGTGAATTGTAGTTGTGCACATCAATTTCAACCAATAACAGTAACGATGGTAGTAACAGCCACTGTCGTTACCGTTACGATACAGGCCGTAACAGGCGTTATGGCATTTTTTATTTTTTATTTTTTATTTTGAAAAAAAAAACATGTTTCTGGACCGTTATGGGTCCGTTACAGTTACGGGGCCGTTACAGGCAATTTTTTTTGTAATGGCCACTACGGCTGTTTCAGCCCCGTAACGCGTAATTTTTATGGTTGTTACCTTTACATAATAGTTTTTGTATACCTTGCTTTCAATAAAATTGTTGGATCCACATCTAGGCTCTAAGGAGTTAGTTGCAACTACAATCTGCACATGTTCGACAGATCACTCGAACATCGACAAAGTTCTTTAGGAGGGGCGGTTTAGCTTCAAAGACTACGTGTTCGACAAATTGAATGATCCAGGTAACCTCTCCCTACAGTCTTCCTTTCTATTTCCATTTCCTTCCACAACAAGCCGCCATACCATCCGAATCCCAGCCATAAACCCCATCACGGACATTACCTGTCCATCACCAAAAATCACCTCAACCACATCCAACCAACCAAACATTCAATCAGCCCGACAAATTTCGCAAATTTGTTCATACATCCTTCATGGCTCTACATGACGAAGGTCATGGGCAACATACCGAAGACACGAAAGACAGATTGGAGGTCTCCAATAACAAATCAAACAATTGACTCAACACATTGAACTTAAAACACTATGAGCCAAGTAGATAACACAAATCTAATAGCTCGCAACCCACGTGTAGTCCATTGATCTACACACATAATCAGGTGGAAGACTGCAACCACTTGATCGTCACCAAATTCCCTATGGCTTTTGAGCATCTCTTCTATGAAGTTATGCCTCATGCACATGTGAGATAGTTGGATTTGGACAAAGCTCCAATCTTCAATGAGGTGCCTAACGAGTACCCAGACTCCATTGGAGATTTGACCTACGACAAGGCACCAGAGAAGTATCAAGACAGAGATCCATTCTTTGACAAATGGCCAGAAGAAGTGTGTAAACTCCAGTAACTATTGGCAGTTGGATCTAACAGCTCCTACTATTGCCTACTCAGATGAATATGGTGATTACGATGGTCCAGGCTAACAAGATGCTAGCATTGGTCTGCATTCATCGAATCTATGACAATGGAAATGATTTTTATGGCCCCTTGGTAGATGAGTTGCAGGAAGACATAATGAAGCAATTTCAATTACCTCCACGGGTACCCATGAGCCACAGTGCACTCAAGTTAGGCAGATAGCATTCACGGACATAAAGCTTACCCCAGGACAAGTTCTTCACAACAGGAGGAGACTGATGTAGCACATCCCTCACCACACCTTGTGTCACCAAGTAGACCATGATCATGGTCCATGAAGTGTCGGGTTTTCACAGCTTCACTTGAGGATCATTGTATTTGACTCATAAAGACAGCAAAGGACCTTGCTTGCAAGCCCCATGGGCACTGAGACATTTAGATCACCAGAAATCTTGAAGAAAACACCATTCAAGTGGGCCCATAAACAATAGGTCCCAGGATAAAGCCCGGATAGAAGAAAATTGTTGATCAATTAACACAATGAAAACAGGTGGAAATTGTTTTTTGCCAGCCTGAGATGTTTTGGAAACCATTACCAGTTGGCAGAAATCCATTTCCCACCAATCAGAAAGTCTTCTGTTTCGAGACAAGCTTGCATGTTTTGCTTCTCTACTTCAGGAATAAGTGTGTAGTTAACAACTGTTGCTATGTTTTGATCGTTTTACCGTTGAAAATAGATGCTAAGGGATTGATCAATGGTCTAGATTGCCAGTTGCTAGGGCTTAGTATATATACATCTAATGTAATATAATGGGGAGACTTTTTGCTAATGAAATGAAATTTATTTCTCTTGTGAGAAAGAGGACAAAAGATGAAGGATGGATTTCCCTTCTCCTGTTCTAAAGATCGGATCCAATCTTCAATTGAGTCAATCATGGATCGCCCAATTTTGGAGGATTCCATTTCCCATTGCTTGAGTTGCTCACTAGGACTGGAATTCTTAACCGCATCTAGTTGTTTCATGGATTTAGCACAT
This sequence comes from Magnolia sinica, assembly GCF_029962835.1. Lineage (NCBI taxonomy): Eukaryota > Viridiplantae > Streptophyta > Magnoliopsida > Magnoliales > Magnoliaceae > Magnolia > Magnolia sinica. The sequence goes on from NC_080584.1 coordinate 64,121,738, forward strand.
TCAGGCCTGCATTAAAAGCGTTGATTGACATCTAACAATTGATGCATAAATGTCACTCACTGGTCCAGATCAAACTAATTTTCAGGCCACAAGACATGCATCAGTGCCAACTTGATAGACATTCTGGATCTTGCACACATAAATGGGGAGGGCAGGACTCAAAATTGAGTAGCCATACTATATAATGATAGTGACAGTACAAGTTAATACCTTAGAATGAATCACATGCTCATATGATGACGATAAGGCAATACCAGCTCCGACGTTTATGATAATCAACATTAACAAGCGTTACAACAATCTAAAATATGCTTTGTTTGTTTTTTCAATCTATCCATCTAATTAATATATATAGAACACTAATGAGTGCGAAGCAAATAATGAACATTTCATTTACTCATATAAACTCAATCATAACTTTATTATCATTCTCCTTTTTCTTGTTTGGAACCTGAACTCACCATTCATAACTTATCATCTCCATGTTAGAACATGGGACATAAAAGTAAAAGGTGAAAAATAGAAAGGGGCCCAGATTGCAAAGAGTCCTCTATTTGACATTTCTGGGAGGACCTCATTCTAGTACTATCTCCTTGTTCCATCATCATCTACTGAAATAAGACGGTCGAGTTCTCTTAGACATTGTGGCACGATGTCTAGGTCCTGTCAGCCATCAGTTACTATAGAGTGTCTAGTTAATCTAAGTATGGTTATCTTAGGTCACATCCAATACTGTATCTGATAGCATAAACAACTCTGTGAGAGTTGCAACTTGGGGCACCCACCAATTTTCTTTTAATGATAACAAAAATTCTTTTCTTTTTTATGGATAACAAATTCTATTCAAATAAGATGAGATTACCCCACTGGCAACGAATTCCCTGTACAAAGCAATGTGCAATAGAGCCCTGTCATTGCTATTTCTACATTTCATCTTGTAGGTTTTGTTGTAGGGGTTTCTACTTCAGTTGCTGCTAAGAGTGCTGGTTTGTGTCACATTACTTTGCCGATGTTCAGTAGGGTTGCTCAGGTAAAAATACTTTTAAAGAAAAAAGACTAATGGAACTTCAATGCAATCTGCATAACAATAAAACTTAGTTTGAATAAAAACAACAGAAGTGATACATTTATACTCAAGGAGAACTATTAGTGCATCAAGTTTCAGTCATAACTTCGGAGAGGGAGGATGGTTGATGCAAGACAATTAAAAAGTTCGAACTTTTAGAGCAAGTGGTTAATTGTCCTGCATCAAATTAGTATCAGAGCAGGACATCTCGTGTTCAAGACTCCTCACCGGGGGTTATTAATGCAGGGGTATTTTCATACCAGGCTCAAGTGGGGTGGCCTATGGGATGCAGGGACACACTCAGGGTGGGAGGCCCGTGTGAAGCGGGTGGCTCGTGTAAGGCGGAACCCATACCCACGAGGGGGCAGAACCCATGTGATTTGGGCCCACGAGGAGGGTTCGGCCGAGAACCTAACCCATGGATGCGGAACCCAGGCTATGAGATAAAGGGATTAATTCGCCACGCTCTATCAGTTCGAGCTTTTAGAGCAAGTGGTTAATTGTCCTGCATCAATGGCGTACCTCTACTCATGCCCTCACACCCTCAACAGAATGGGCTAGCAAAGAGTAAGAATGGACATATCATTTAAATTACAAGATTTCTCCTTATGGCTTCATGGATGCTCAAGTCATTTTATCAGAGCAGCAGTTCTTGCAGGAGAATCAAAGAGCTTCCATGGTTTGAACAATAACATTCCATCTTTTGGTTAACAGGTAGGCATCATTAGGTTTGTGATCATGTGTACATGCACAGTAATGGATCCCAAACATGAGAGAGACAAACCTAAAACACATCAAAATTAATAAAATATTTTAATGATAAAGAAACAAAATGTTAATGTATATTTATTAGTGCCTATCTACCCTGTGATTTAGGTGTAAAACACATCCTACACAAGATCTGTACCAGTCCAAAAAACCATGCCCAAGAAACATAGATGTCCGTTTTCTCTTTCTTGAGCCTATACCTAAGATACTTTGCTGGTATCAACTCAAGTCAAAAATAAATAAATAAATAAACTAATAACAATAAACTGAACCTACTGATGCTCAATCATGCAAAGAACTAAAAAGATCAGCTTATAAAATATTTATTTCTGTATATTGTGTACACAGTTTTCCATTGAGACTAATGGGCTCCCAAAGTGATTATGAGAAAGATACTAGTGCAATTTTCAACTTCAAGGTCCTGAAGAATCAATACTGTTAGGAGGGATGCAACACTAGAAATCTATCCAAAAATGATGGTCCATGCACGACACCAGTTTCTGGAGAGCGTACCGTGAATGCAAGTTCCTTTATTTGCTGTCTAAATGATGTTTCATCATGACAATCAACATCATCTGGCAAAGCAATGCAGTCCCACCACCTACAGGCATATTATAAATACATGTCTTAATTTGTTTTAACAATAATCTTCTACTCCCACAACAAAGCAACATGAAAATGCAATGAAAAAGGAAAGAAATGAATTAAGAGTAACATCCATAATAACTGATAACTTATGATACTCAAAACTTAATGATATGCATCAATGGAACCATAACACCTTAAAATTATTGAATAGGTAAATACAAGGGAAATTATGCTGTTTCATATAATTCAATACAACATGAGAAGGTATAAGCATAAAAATGGCACAGAACACGTGTTGACGCCAATGTACTAACGAGTTATGGGACTGAGCAGGACCTAGGCATGAACCATAGCAAGGTGCCGTGCTTAACTCCAAAGAGCGGACAAGGCACCTATGTGCAGCTCCTTGTAAAAATGAGGTGCCGCATGGGGCCATGTTGGTCATTTTACAACCAGAAAAGGATAGGAATTTTTTAGAAAATATCTTTTGCAAGGAAAATTCACTCTCAAAATTTTGTCTTGATTATGGTATTCATTTTAAGTAAGCTTCTCGACACTGACGGACACTCAGATATTATACATGGAGGGACGCTAGATTGCTTTAGCCTTGTGTGTCCAAATGAATGGTTTAATTATTTAATATATGGATGTTTAATTGTTTACTTTTAATGGTTTGTATATCTCTGGTTTTTTTTTTTTTTACATGATTTAGATAAGATTGGATTTTTATCAAAGGAAAATAAAAAAAAATAAAAAAAATTGAATGTATCTTGAAAAGAAGAGAGTATATTATCGTTTGTCAGAGGAGAATGAAGCTCATCAGGTAAAGTCCCAACATGGTCCATCTAACGAACAGTTGGTGGATGTCCTTATAAAAGGTCTATCAAGGGAACGAAAGCTGTCTTAAGCAAGCTTTCGGTGCACCAAAACTGCATCTAATCTTGAAGGGGAATGTTCAAGAAATGACATGACTTAATATTTTTTTGCCTCTCATCATTTCTTCACATGAAGAGGTTAGAGAAGGGTGCATCCATCATCTGTATTTTACTAGTGGAAAAGCCTGAAAGTTCAGTTTACATGTGTAAAATGTATATCAGATTATCTAAGCCCGCACACAGCAGACAGTCATTCATGTATGTGGAGCATTGGAGCCAAGCATCAGGTGGGGGCCCCTTGTAGATGATCAGGCTCAAAAATTAAGGCTAGTCCATTAATCAGGTGGGGCACACGTGCAGTGGATGTGGATCATTAGAAAATTTTGTTAAGCTGAACAAAATTTTCCCACGTGTGACCCACCTGATGACTGGACTGTCCTGATATCCAGAACAACACATATGCCCACCTATGACTTGGATGTCCCACAAAAAGGCTAGGTTTGCATGCATGTCTGTGCGCAGTGATACATGCTGGCCTTAGGGAAGATCGTGCATATGCATGTATCAACAAGGAGTCCAGTTTTTTTTTTTTCCAAAGGTAACAAAAAGTCCATCAATAGCACTTTAATAAGATTCTTAGCTCAACAATGTCTCACATATCCATGCACAAATATCTCTACATTGTTTACATTATAAGGCAAATGCTTTGACTAAATTGATAAGCTACATCAATTGTAAGATGACAGAGAAACACGACACACCTTCTCTTGAATCCCATTGAGATTGGTTTCCAAGCCTCCAAAAGCAGACGAAATCTGGAATCATCCACTCCATTTACCATAGTAGGCTGTTTTTGGTCTTGATAACATGATTTCAACTTCTTGTACCTCAAAATCGTGAATGAGATAACCTAAAATGGAAATGAAGAACTATGATCAGGAAAGAGGTATCATTTAACTTCCATCTGTCTATATACATATCATAAAATTTTCTCCATTTGTGATATGCTTGTTTGACCCTTATCCTTTTTCAATTTACGTAATTTTGCTAGAAAAGTATGGGACGTCTTCTTGCATTAGAGTGAGCATAAAAACATTGAGAAAAGCAAAAAATAATAATAAAATAATAAACAACGAAGAAGAAGAAGAGGAAAATAAAAAAGTGAACACAACATGTTCACAAAATATTGCTCATGAATAGTGTATAGAGATGCTTACCGACCTTTTTTTTCCTTTGCTAACCTTTTAGTTAGGAAGTTCAGCAGATGATTGGGCATAAGCTTTGTGATGTAGAACGCTCAAAAAATACAACTTTGTATAGAATACAAAGGTTCTTTCACTTATTTATTTGTGATAAGAAGAAGTACTTAATCCGACCCATCATTGTCACAAGTACCCAAGGACACTTTAATCAGGGCTTCAAATTGGGCCAGGCTCAACCTGATCCCAACTGGCCCAACCTGATTCTAACTCGGGTTGGGTTGGTTTGGTTTAGGTTCAGACCGGATTCTTGTAAACTGATTCTAATCCAGATCAGGTTCAGGTTAAGTCACAACTTGTAACCCAACCTGGACATGCAGCACTCAACCCAACTTGGCTCCAATCTATAAGAGTTTTAAACCATTCGTGGCATGGTTTACGTTCCCATTTTAGCATGCAACTCGTTTCAAACCAAAACTGAGTCAAATTGGACTTGATCAGTTTGTCCTAGCAGGTCATGACAAAACCAACTCAGCTCTCCCTCGGCTCGGTTACATGCTATATTTAAAACATGATCCCTAGTGGGGATCTTCATATCAATGGTTTGGATCAAGTTTCATTACTCAAATAGAAGAATTGGGGTTAAGCCAAGTTCAAGTCATACAATATGAAAATGGGTCGGGTCAGTGTTCAAAATATCGGTATCGCATTACGTATCGCATCCTTGGGATACAAATACGCATCGGTTATCGCACGGAATATATCATTTGTATTAGATAATTTATCACACTTTTTGCAAAACATGGGGAAACATTGGTAAAATGGTTGAATTTTTCAATGAAACTTCAGGGATTGTTAAAAAAGACCTTAATACACACTTTTAAATCATAACATCTAAAAAAAGAAGTACACATAATAGGTTTTCTTCGTATAGGGTCCTAAGTTGTGTTGTCTGACTGAACTAATGCAACTATATTCAAATTGAATGCATAACATTTAGAATGTATGTGATGATCATTTAATCAAACACTCCTAAATATTTCAAAATTAGTCTCAATTGACAGCTGGTTGAAGGAAAAAGTAAATAATAATAATAATAATAATTTTTAATTAAAAAATGATTTTTATTTACCAAAAATTGACTAGGACTTAACAAATCAGTAGATCGGGCCTCATACATGCTCCGATTTCATGTTTGGAGTGCAACATTGTAAGCAATTTGGGAGAAATTGGGAATTTTTTGAATTTTTCTCAAATCGGATCACCTACACTCAAAATTTCGAAATTAGGGTATATGTGATGATCATTTCATCAAATACTCGTAAATACTTCAAAATTAGTCACAATTGACAACTGGTTGAAAGAAAATTAAAGAGTTAACCTAATGAGTGTCGGGAAAGAAAGGAGTTTAAAGAGGATACGTTGATATGATTGAGGATATGTATAAGGGAGCGGTAAAAAAAGTGAGAACCACTAGTAGATAGACAAGTGACTTTCCAATTACTGTACGCTTGCACCAAGGTCGGCATTGAGCAACCAAACAAGTTAGTGAAGCATTTCCAAAAAGAGATCCCATGCATTATGTTGTTTGCAAGTGGCATAGTTTGATTAACAAGATGAGGGAGGGTGAAGCACAAAGCTAGATTTATGGAGAGACGCTTAAGAATCTGAATGCTTTAAAATTAGTTGGTATATGGAATGCAATTTTAGTAACAATAGGAATGGAAGCAATGAATAGTTAAGATTGCCAACCAAAAAGTTTCCCAAAAGGACCACTTTCAACATTTGGGGTCAACAATTCATGAGAGTAGGGAGATTGAGAAGGATGCCCATAGAATTCAAGCTAGGTGGAAGAAATGGAGATGTGCCTTTGGAGTTTTATGTGATCATCATGTAACACTCAAACTGAAAGGGATATTTCATAAGATAGCTATAAGACCAGCCATACATTATGGGGCAAAATGTTGGGCAGTTAAGGAACGACATGTTCATAGGATGAGAGTAGTTGACATGAGGATGTTGAGATGGATGAGTGGCAAGATGAGGAAAGATAGTATTAGAAATGAACGCATACAAGGGAACTTAAAAGTAGCACCAATAGGTAATAAGATGAGGGAAAGTAGATTTACATGATTTGGTCATGTGCAATAGAGATCACGAATAGCACTAGTTCGAAGGAGTGAGCAGGTACAAGTTGAAGTCTCTCAAAAGAGGGCAAGGAGAAGGCCCAAAAGGACATGGGTGGAGCGTGGAGGTAATAACAAAATACTTGATGACCTATGGTCTAACCGAAGTTATGGCCCTTGATAGAGTGACTGATGGAATAGGATTAATGTAGCCAACCCAGATTAGTTGGGATAAGGCTAGATGGTGATGATAAGTGCTAGTGCATAAGGTTCTTGAGCAAAACTTAAAATCTCAAACAAATGAAAATAGACAAATATCATGAGTACCTTGGCAGCAAGGAGGAAAATATCATTCGTTCCTGGAAAGAAAGAAAATGATATAAAGATAATTAGAAGGGATAAAAAGTATTAGGACACAAATGTGGCTTCAAAAATGAGAAAAAGAAATTGTTAAAATGGTTCCCAATGAGAACTGTATGATTCTAATCGAGCAGAATGTGCACTGGAGTTGACATCTTACTGTTAGCATGTTCTATAAATTTAACAAGTGCTTTCTGATGTGAGGATCCTGAGCTCTCTCCAGTACATAGTAAGGAATGAAACAATTCCCAATCAGCCTCCACACATAATTTGCTACAAAAGGTTGGCAATTCAACATTACTCACAAGCATGTCAAATTACGTACCTAGAATCAAATGAAAGAAAAATAGGCATCAATCACTAAACCAAATTAAAGAATGTAGCCAAGCTCAGACAAATTACATTTGGGAAACAATGTCATGGGGTGTATCCTCCATGTAGAAATTATTGGGTCCTGATGTGTCACACCATGAATGACTGCTAATACACCTATTTTGTACAAGCAGGCTAATGATCAATGATCAAGAGTGATGATCTGATGAGGCCCAGTCTTGGGGGATATCTAAAAGATCTTCCAGATTAGAGGATCCTGAGCCATCCAAATGTTCAGCCTTGTTTTACTGACCATTGTTGTCCATTTCCATTAATTTTCTACCAAGGATGCCCGAATAGCAAATTGCCACTCCTCTTGAATCCTACCCTACTCTCGCTCAGTACTTTCTGGAACCAAGCTTTTACCTCCGCCAACTCCCTGTCACCACCATCATCGCATCCCTTTCATCTGTCAATTTTGATCTAGATATTCAGCTATTTATTAGTTACAAAATTTATTAAATGAATCTTACCCAATCAAAATTGAAGGGAAATTTTTATAGGATTGCTTTAAGACCAGTCATGATTTATGGGAGAGAATGTTAAGCAATCAAGGAACAACATGTTCATAAGACGAGTGTAGCTGAAATGAGAATGATGAGATGAATGAGTTGCAAGAAGAGGATGGATAAAATTAGATGAACAAAGATGAGAGAATTTAGGAGTAAAACTAATAGGTAAATAATATGAGAAGTCAACTTAGATGCTTTGGCCATGTGCAACAGAGACCAAAAACTGCACTAGTATGAAGTGAGTTGGTTCAAGTTGAAGGCTCTAAAAGCGCAAAGAGAAGCCTAGAAGGATGTCGGTAGGTAGTCAAATGGGCCCAACCACCTGGTCCAAATGTTAGGCTGGTCCAGTCATCATGCAGGCCACTGTTAGCAATTTATTTGATGCTAACGTTGGCGTGACCTGTGTGATTAGTGGATCACCTCCATCTTTAGGCCAGGTTATCTACACAATGTGGTCCACTTGATGCATGGGTACAGTGTCACACACAAGTGCCATTTTGAAATGATTTGCTGCTTTTTGAAGTGTGCAGGTGCATGTGAGCTTTAGCAAAACTCTAGAACAGAAACATGTTGTGTTACCAACATCTATCTTTCATTTACTAAGGTAGGAAATAACATCAGTATCCATAGAAACTTACTGACAGTAAAGCAACAGAAATTACATTTAACCATAACAAATTCTCATACAAATCCAGAAAGCTACAATCTCTGTGGAAGCCAACTATCAAAAACAACACTCAAATTTTATGGAATATACACTTAAAATATAAACCCTTGCTCAGAAGTTTCTTGCAGCCTTGACTTCTAGGCTTTCGCTATTGCTTGCACCTGTAACTATAGTTAACATGGCTCCATTTCTCTATAACTAGAATCAGTCTTTATAGGATTACATGGATTGAATACAATAGACATTTGATATGTTGGCAAGAAAGACAGTTGCATGTGAAAGTTCACAATCACATGCATCCCATGAATGGAAACTTCACCAAGAAGCAATGTGTGACATGCATCAACTGAACCCAAGCGCAGTTAAAGGAGCTGAATTTATGTCCAGTGAGCAGCCCATTGTAGAACTTTTTCCAAGAATCATAAGAATTCTTGCTTTGGATATGATTGGGAAAACGGAATAGTAATGCCAACCCCAAATAGTTGGGAGTTGGGACAAGGCTATAATGATGGGTTGAACACAATAATGAAAATTTGCACATGAGGTGCCCATATTTATTAGCTTTGTTCACCTGCAGTAATGTTCTTCTTCACACCCTTGAGGACATGGAATGACCGAAGGCAATGTAAACTGCTTAGAGTGAGGCAAAGCCAAGCTACCATTTACTAGCGCCTCCAAGACCTCTTTTGGTACAAGATTGTTGTTCTTCATATTACTTGAAGAACATGACTATACACTATCATAGTTCGCCATGAGAGTATTATCTTCTTCATCCGATAATTCAACTGGACAAGCCTCTTCTAAAGAATGTGAAGATGTCTCATGATCATGTTCTGTATTTGCTGGTAATCCCAGAGATTGCAAATAGAGTTTCCTACCAATCTGAAGTTCTATTGAACCAATATAACAAAAACAGTAGCTACATACAAGGCAGTCAACCTGCAAAACATAAGAAATTAGTGAGCGATATGTATATATGAGAGGCCAATGTAAGAAGAGTGAGACTAAACCACTGCATGACCTCCACACTTGTTGGATGGCGGTTACTCATCCACCATACACGTGGGACATGGCATATATGTATTTCAATGCCAACCACCAAAATAGTCAGCCCCACTGTGGGTGCAGCAAAGCCCAAAAATCACACCGAGTGACTGATCTTAACCACACATCCAACTAATTTGGACATTTGACCATTTTCCTCTTAGGCGTGTGTTGGCTGCAAATTGGATGGCTACATACATCCAATAAGTGCGATTTCAGGACACAATACATCCTCATTAGAACCGAGTGACCATGTATGCCACATGTACAGTGGATGAGGCACCACCATCAAGAAATCACAGAGAAACCATATAGAAGTCTAGCCCAAGAATATGAAGAAACTGCAAATTCCAAAGAAAGAATGGAAAAATGAAAGATTAGATAGAGATGAAAGCAAAAATGTGGTCATTGGCATAACCTTATTCGAACTGTGTTGAGCACCAACAAGCATTTGGTCCCTAAAAACCAACTCCCCCTCTTTGAATTCCAAGCTTGCATAGACAGCTGCAGTTGCCAATCCAAATTGAAGATATCACAATTCATGAGAAGTACAATAAAAGTGAATAGACAGTGCAAATAGATTTTGCTAAGGGAGTGTTTGGGTTGAGGGTATACTACAGAAAGCAAATAATTTTCCTTTGATTTGACATTTCCTTTTTTTTCTCTCTTTTTCGTTTTTCCTTTGGAAAGGCTTTCATTTGACATTTTTCTCTGTTTGATAAACATAAAAGGAGAAGGAAATTAATTTCCTTTGCTAAGCAAGGGAGTAAAACCTTTTTTTCAAAATATCAATTGATGGGAAAGAGGTTTCTGTATGATGTGACGCTTTTAGTACAAAATTGGAAAGAAAAATGTTTCCCTTTGAAAATTGAAATTCAAACCAGACAGTTTCTGTAGTAAAACGAACAGGTGCAAAGGTTTTCCTTCCCCCAACGTCAATCACACTTTACCATCCGCTTATGTCACACTTGTACTTTCCTTTGCCTTCCCTAGTTTACTGTCAATCCAAACACACCCTAATAGATCACAAAATGTAAAAGATAATCCTCAACATTGAAAAGGCAAAGTATGATCTACGAATTGTTTCTAGCATCATTCGTAATGCCTTTTCTAACTTTTCCAATTTTTCCTGTTTTCTCACACATTAGTAATTGAGCACAAAACTTTTTAGACCCAGTCTGCAAAAAACCATAATCTTCAGCAAAGCATTGGAATGCAGCTGCAATACACTATAACAGAACTGTACTCTATAGTATATACTGTACCGAAGCGGGTTGGATGTCATAAAAATTATTGGGTGTACACAAAAAAAAAATATGGGGGTACTATCATCGAACAGATTCTAGGCGATACACTAAGATCATATGCATATGCATCATTTCTTGCATTTGCATTTTCAAGCATGAGAATATTATCCACGTATGGAAATGTTATGAATTAGTTTATAGTCTGGCAAAGCATGACCATCCATAAGCATGCACATAGCTATTGTACACTTAGCATATACATGTATGCTGTAATTCAGTCCAAATCGCACCCAACTATAGATAGGACATGCCTCAAAATGGACACATGGACACACACTGCTGAACTAGACCCCTGGCTATTTTACATTTTAACCGTACACTTGATGGCCGCTGACTGGATATTTCAGATCATACGTTCAGTGTGATCTTTGGCTTATGAGACCCATCTACAGTTTGGTGCCACTTTCTTTTTTTGAAAGATAACGATATATATTAAAAGAGAAGGAGATACAAAAGAGGAGAATCTGATGAGAGGGCAGAAACTCCTAACAAGCCAAAAAACAAAAAACGTTACATGCCAATAAAACAAAGATCCTGACCCTTAAGCCTATCTACTTGGGACGCCCATTTGACCAATAGGCGTTAAGCTCTAGAAATAACCACATGAGCAGACATAGAGACATCCGAAAAGCATCTCTGATTTCTTTCCTCCCAAACTGCCCACCAGACCGCGAGAATGCCCATCCTCCATAGGATGGTTCTGAAATTACCGAAACTAACCCCGTGCCAGGCTTGGAGGAAAAGGGCTGCCGAGCTGGGGGCACACCAACTGACATTAAATTGGAAGCAAAACTCAGCCCATATTTGGGAGGAGAAGGGACAGTGAAGCAGAAGGTGATCCACAAACTCTTCATTCCGCATGCAGCGCAGACATATGTTGACGAGAAACATACCTCTCTTGCACAGATTATCAATGGTGAGGATTTTCTGCTTACACGCAAGCCACCGAAAACCTGGAATTTTGGCGGGACCAGGTACTTCCAAATACAATGGACCTTCTGAGCTTCAGGGACCACCGGGCTGTTGAGAAGAGAGATATACAGGGAATTTACGGAAAAAACACTATCCTTTTCCAAGTTCCAAATTAAGGAATCTTCAGCGGACTGATCTGGAGAAGCTGCGGCAACACAATTCAATAATTCCGCATATTCAGCGACTTCCCAATCCTACAAATTGCGTCTGCACGGCAGATTCCACACGATATTGTTGCCGAAGAGGTCATAGCAATCAGCTACAAAGGAGTCCTTTGAAGGGGCTAAGAGATAGATGTTAGGGAATCTATCTTTCAGGGGGGAGGAACCGATCCAAAGATCAGTCCAAAAACGAATTCTAGACCCTATACCCAACTCAAAAGCCACGCCTTTCAGGACTACTTGTTTCTGCTTTAGAATACCTTTCCAGATTGCCAACGCCTTGTAGAGTGAAGACGCTTTGGTCCACTAGCCTCCCGGAGATTTACCATATTTACTTTTAATAACCGAATTCCACAAGGCCCCATTTTCTATCCCTAATCTCCAAATCCACTTGCCAAGGAGAGCCCGATTCATAACCTTTAAATCCTTTACACCAGCCCCGCCTGCTCTGTAATGATGACACACCTCTTTCCAGTGCAAGAGGTGAAACTTCCTCTCTTCCCTGCCATGCAAAAGGAAGTCACGCCTTAATTTATCAATGGATGACATAATCGACCTAGGCATCTGAACAGGGACATATAGTAGAGCGGCGGATTCGAGAGGGCAGCCTTGATGAGGGTGAGACGACCTCCCAGCGACAGATAGCGACATTTCCATCTAGCCAAATAATTCTGAACTCTGGAGATAACCTTCTCCCAATAGAACTTTGGGGGACTGCCAATGCATAAAGGCAACCCCACAAAAGTAGACAGAGGGGCAGCAGGCGAGCAATGGAGAATTCTAGCAAAAAATTCAAGCTCATCAGGCTCTATGTTTACCTCGAACAGCTTAGATTTGACGAGATTGACTCTCAAACCCGACACGGCTTCAAAACAACAAATAGTTGTGCGCAGATTTTGCAGCAGCTCAGGGATAGCTTCAGAGAAGATCAGCGTGTCGTTTGCGAACTGAATGTGCGAAACGGGGCTGCTAATTCCTTTGATATGAATGCCTCCTAGGATGCCAATAGAAAGACCTTTAAGGAGGAGCTTTGATAGGGCCTCGACCACCATGAGAAAAAGGAAAGGGGAGAGAGGGTCACCTTGCCTGAGGCCTCTAGAGCTCTTAAAAAATCCCTTGGGGGACCTATTGAGAAGCACCGAGAAGTACGCCAAACCGATACATGCTCTTATCCACTCGGGCCATTTGTCCCCAAAGCCCATCCTCTTCATCATGTATTCTAGGGATCATAAGCTTTCTCGATATCTAATTTGCAAACAAGACTCTTCACCCCGGACCTATGGCTAGAATCCAAACACTCGTTGGCTATTAAAGCGTTGTCGATAATCTGCCTCCCAGCTATGAAGGCACTTTGGTGGCTCGAGATTACCTTGCCGATCATCTGCTTAAGTCAGGAAGCAAGGACTTTCGCCAGAATTTTGTAGGGCCCTCCAACCAGACTGATCGGTCTGAAGTCCTGGAAGGAGGCAACTCCTGGCATTTTGGGAATGAGGGCAATAAAGGAAACCCCCAAACCCTTAGACAATCTGCCTCTATCGAAAAATTCCTTGAAAAAGGTCATCACGTCTACGCTGATGACCTCTCAGAAGCGTTAGAAGAACAAAATAGGGAAACCATCCGGCCCCGGGGCCTTTTCACTGCCAAGAGAATTAATAGCTGATTTCACCTCTTCAACGGAGAACAGGGCTTCCAGTTAAGTGGCTTCATCCAACAAGATGCTTTCTATATGAAGTTGATCTAGACTTGGACGCTGCCACTCCTCTCCTTTGAGCAGAGAGCTGAAGTGCGAGATCGCCTCTTCAGCAATGGAGACTTCATCTTCAATTCTGACACCTTCCACAATAATGTTGGAAATCTTGTTACAGCTGGCATGAATGTTGGCAATTCTGTGGAAGTAGCTGGTATTCTTGTCCCCCTCCTTGATCCACTTAGCTCTTGACTTCTGCTTACAAGCAATTTCCTTTTCGAGAGCCCTTGAGGAGAGGGATTGAATCAGCTGGATTCTGTTTCTCATCAACGCAGGGAACATGGGGGAAGATTCAGTTTCCTGATCTATCCTATTCCTGTGCAGCTCGGATAACAGCATGTCTATTTCCTGTTCTCTGGCACGAAATTCCTTCTGCTTCCACAGCTTCAGACGCCCCTTCAGCTATTTCAGTTTAGAAAACAACGAGTACCCTGCAAAACCATCGTCCTGAAAGGCAGCCCACCATTCAGCTATCATCTGGTAAAATCCTTCTATTCTAAGCCAAGAGGAATCAAACTTGAAGGGCTTTGGCCCCCAATTATGGTCCTCATTCGAGAGAAAGATGGGGGAGTGGTCGGACGTCACTTTGGGAAGGACCAACTGAGAGACCGCAGGGAAAAGATCGACCTAGTCGTTAGAGAGGAGAAATTTGTCCAAGCGAGAGAGGATTGGAGAGGCTCGGCCATTGGACCAAGTGAATCTGGAGCCTAGCAGAGGAAGGTCCACTAGCTCCTGATCGTCGATCCATTGCGAGAAAGATGCCATCGCGGGAGAGCTGCGCTTCCCATGAGATTTCTCAACAACAGATTTGATAATGTTGAAGTCTCCCGCGATACAAATGGGTCCTTGGAAGCTCTGAGGAATAAGGCTCAGTTCCTCCTTGAAATTTGCCCTGCTAGCATCAAGGGTGGGGCCATAAACTGAGGCAAGGACCTGAACACCAGACGATGTCTCTTGCAAAATAGCTGAGACAAAGAAAGCACCTGTCCTGCTACTCTGCAGAGCCCACCGGGACGACCTCCATGCTAGAAGGACACCAACCTGAACTACCAGTCGAGTCCAACGCATTCCATTTTACGTCTGCTGCCCTCGATAAAGTGCCCATCAGCCTATCGTTGAAGAGCTGGACTTTTGTCTCCTGCAGACAGATAACGTTTGGGCTGTGTCTGCTACATAGATCTTTGATGAGGCATCTCTTCTACTTGGATCCCACTCCCCTAACATTCCAGGAGATGATCTTCATTTGGTAACCATGTTGCCCCGATTACCCTGATTTGCCATGGATAGGTTATCGAATTTGGCTCGCCGAACTGCGACTTGAGATGCTGTAGGTTTCTGCTACGACCTGATCTGGAGGTTCATCAACGGGGGGAAGATGAAGCTGAGAGAGGCCTCCTGTGTGATTCAACGCATTGGAATAGGGCAATGAAGTCCTCAGGACAATCCCCGAAAGACAGGCCTAAGGATCTCCCTACGTGGCCAATCGTGTCCCCGATCCACTTTTTTTTTGTGAATAGAGTCGAGGATCTTTGCTCTATAGGCAACGTCAATGAACGTGAGCCTGTCTCCTTTGACAGAGGCCAAGTCTGATCCTGCACAGCACTGGAGGGGCTTGGCTTCAATGATCTTGACACCGCAGTCCTCCTGGAAAAGAGTGAGGAGACCGTGGTTCGTCTGATCAGAGAAAGCAGAGGGGTTGGAAGGGAGACTGGAGGTTCTCCGACAACATGGAGAAACTGTCGAAATCTACTCCAACATCGGAAGACCAATATCGATTTGAATGGGTGGGATTGGGCTCAGGGATGGCACCACGGGCTATTCGGAGAGGGGACAGCAGTTTGGGTTGGAGTACTTGAGATGGAGAGGAGTCCTTTTCTCTCAAATGAAAGGGGATCGGGATACGATGAGGTTCCGGGTCTGGGGGACTAGGATAGTTTAGATTAATAAGGGTATCCGCTTCCACCGGGTTTGGACCCGACTCGTGAGACACGGATCAACCTATAGAAACATTAGCTCGGCCGGATTCGGATTCAGGTCTCACACGAAGGACCCCCGAGATAGGAGAGGTCCCACACGTGCACTGAAGCTGACTGTCGAAATTTGTTGCTGCTAACATGTCAAGATCTCTGCCCTCCTATCTGACAGAGAGGGGCGATGTGGCAACAAGGTATCGAAATTGGCGCCCGATACAGAAGTTGGGAGGACACATGTTTGGTGGAGTGTGCGATGCGGGCCAGGCGTCGACGCGTTGTCGACACGTCTCTCTTTGGGATGGGAGACTGACCGAGGCGTCAGGGGGGACAGCTATGGCAGGAGAAAATGGAAACGGTGGTCCTTGGGAGCACGGATTACGTGCACCTTCTTGGCCCTGGATCGCAGCCGACGCCATGAGAGGAAGGTCAGCTTCATTCACTCTCCACCGAGCACCCCACCTTGGAACAGGCCTGTCTCGCTCTTCCTTCTAGATAGGGAGATTAAACGGTCTTCCTTCAGCGAAAACCTAGATGTGACTGGGTAGCATCTCTCCCTTGTTCCACCGGACACGCACCCTAGCAACTCCCATCTCTTCGCCATTTTTTGTTAGGGGGTCAAGTTCGATGTAGATCCCGAGTAAGGAGGCGGCCGAAACGAAGAAGTCTCCGTAACATAGTTCCAAGGGAATCCACCAGATGAGGATCCAGACGTCTTTCTTTCCGAAGATAGAGAAATCGTCCCAGGATTGGATTCTAAGAACTGGACCGTCTGAATGTATCGCTCCTGCCATCAGTAGGCTATCAGAGCTTAATCCCGGAGCGATTTTACACCATAACTCATTGTGCCCAATTGGTCTGATGGAGTAAGAATCCGGTCGGATCCTCATGCAGCCATCGATCCACTCTCTGACTTGAGAGATGGATACCCCCTCTTTGGTGCCACTTTCAGCATCCTAAGCTGAGGAATCATATGATACATAGCCTATGTGTTTGCTTAATATACACAGATTTTCAGTTCTGAAAACTGGGACCTACAGTTCAGCAGTCCAGACAATTGGTATATTGCCTCGCACTGCTAGTGGACTACTCCCCAAAAATTTCCCAGATCGGTATATCCCAGCAACCAATCTTGGAACTTTTGATCAGCTGAATGTGGACCATTGCTGCATTTCTCTTCTTAACTATCCATTTGTGGACCACAAATCGAATGGTTAGGATTGTCTCATTGAGGAGAGTTTTATGGCTTGGATAATAAAACCACGAGTCTTACTTTTCAGAACCAAAAACACGCAGATAACATGTAAACAATTCCTCTTTCACAATATGTTCAGGACCATCCCTGAGATATACGGCATGAAACATTATATCATGGAGCCAACCTACAAATGGCTCGGTTTACATGATGGTGGGCTGCACCTGTACCATTTCTGGGCCAATTAAAACAAACGATGTTCCTCTCGATCAAGCATTATATAATCACTCTCCACAACATATTATTATGTGGAGTAAACATCGTCAGGCATGCCAAATTTACAGCAAAAGGAAGTGAATATCTACACTGAATATTACTGCTAAACATGCCATCATTTCTATTCTTGGTTATAAATAAATAAATAAAAGTATAAAATCTTTACCATAGTATAACCGAAAACAGGAAAGATAGGCGTATTAAGTAGACAGTGGGTAAAATGAGTAGACAGAGAAGATACCCTTTCCATGTTCTTCACTCTGCTTAATTTCGAGACCATGACATCGCCTTTCTGTAATAAGCTGGTCATAGTAGTCCTGTATCAAAAATAAGGGTGAGAATGTCAACTTAGGTCACAGGCAACCAAATTGATATTTACACCCGCCTTTTTATATACTTGCACCCCATTTTTTAGGCACATTGAAAAGGGGTATGTGTATAAAAACAGAGGGAGCGTTTGGAAAATAAAAATACAAGAGAAAGGTGTCGTTGGAGATGGAATGCCTGAGAAGATTGAGGAGAGGGAGGCACGAGCAGGGCTGCAATTATATCTGAGTACTCCTTGTCCAAAGGGCAGATTATACTCGCCATCCAAAGGTTTTGAAAATCCTTCGAGAGTGCCGGGAAGAATGGAAGAGGAAGCTTGCCACACGAACGCTCCAGCTCTACAAGAGATGATTAATGTGGTAGGTACATGGATAAAGAGAAGAGATCATCATTTGCTTCTCAAGTGTAGAGCTTGAATCGACAAAGAAAGATAAATTCTCTAAAAACAAGAAATGAACTTTGATACAATTGAATTAAGTAATGTTTACATCCTATACAATGGCATTGTATAAGCAAAATAAAAACTAGATCTTTGATTTGAAATAAACACTTTCCCGAAATAGTATAAATTAACAAAAATAGTAATAAGTTGTCTAATCGTTTCAAAACTCATAAAAAATCTGCAGATGAGTTAAACTCGAAGAGGTTGTTTGGCAGTGACGATTCGGAGGTATTTGGGGGTATTTAGAAGTTGTTGAGGTTTTTGGGTGCATTTGGAGGTTGGATTTGGGGTATTTGGGTTCCCCAAATCGGTGATTTTGAAAATTGCAATCCCCCTCTTGGACCGTTGCCACTATCGTTTATAAAGGAGATATTCGCGGCGGTTAGACAGAGAGATGTAGAGAGAGCGAGAGAGGTAGCAACCGGTGCATGGGAAGAGGGATAGAGAGAGAGCGGCTATGAGAGAGAGAGGGAGCTGACCTGATTACGAGCGTCGTACTTTTTGGCCGGAGAAGATGGTAGTGTCGGGTTACAAGAGACGGGAGCGGAGAGGAATGGGTTTCGGACGCGGAATGCCAGGACCACGAGGGAGGAATTTCCTGCGGTCGGAACCTGGGTGGGGCCCACCGTGATGTTTGTGACAAATCCACCCCGTCCATCTGTTTTTTCTAGCTCGTCTTAGGACACTCGCCCAAAAATGAGGCAAATATAAAACTCAAGTGGGGCACACGAGGGCAAACACTGAGTATTGAACGGCCACCGTTGAAACACGTGGACTACGTTTTGGGCGGGGGCGGATTGGGTGCTTCCCCGCCAGTACGAGGCCGGCTTCGGCGGATCCCCGGATCCACCAGGGTGGGTGGCACCCCTGACTGTGAGGCCCACCATAATGCATGTTACTACATCTATGGCATCCATCTGCATTGAGAGCTCATCTTATGTCATGATCCAAAAATTTAAAGCAGAGCCAAATTTCACATCCATGGCATCCATCTGTATTGGGAGATCATCTTAGGTCATGGTCCAAAAAATAAAGCAGATCCAAATTTCACATCAATGGCATCCATCTGTATTGAGAGCTCATCTTAGGTCATGGTCCAAAAAATAAAGCAGATTCAAATTTTAGATGGACCATTGTAGAGGAAATAGTGGTAATTGACCATTAACAAATATTTTGTGGGCCAAAAAGCTTTGGATGAATATGAAATTTGTGGTCTTCATATATGTCTTTGTGACCTTATCAGTAGGTTGTTTTTGTGACCTTATTAATAGGTTGGATGGCAAATAAATATTTCGATGGAATGCATGAGGTTTTTAATGGTGGGGTGCAATCTTGATTGTTTCCTGTGGTGTGGTGTGGTCAACCTAAGATTTGGGTCAGTTTTATTTTTGAGATCGTGCCTCAAAATGAGCTAGTTAAAATGGTTGGATGGTGTGGATTTAAGGCACATACATCAATATGAGCCCCTCGGTCCAGTCCCACCAAGCTCAATGGAGACACGGATTGGGTACAACCCCACCAGGACGTCGCTAGAGACGGCATAGATTAGGTGAGACCCCGGCTCCACCCAAGATGGTGTGGCCTTACATGGGGCCCACCTTGATGTGTGTATTCCGTATTCATTTGATTCATTCGAATTAGGGAAAATTTTATTTGCTAGCATGTAGATTTTAGGATCACTTTTGAAAGGTCGAACATGTTCAAATGAAATGATTTCAATCTTATTTGAAAGCTCATTACATTATCCTTTCAATGAGTCAAAGATCACTTCGATTTAACTTGTAACGAGAGAATTATGACAATTTTTGTAGGATTACACATTGCTATAAATGAAAGCAAACACGAACAGTTTGTTAATGTCATTATAGACTTTAAGCCCACTTTCGAAAAGCCAAAGGTATTTAAATAAGATTATTCTAATTATATTTGAAAGCTTGTCAAATTATCTTTACAATAAGATTAAGATAATCTCGATTTAGCCTATAATAAGGGAGTTATAATCATTTTCATAAGATTGCATGATGCTGGAAATGAGAGTAAACACGAGTGTACTCGCATTCGCATTTGCACTCCTTTTTAGCATCAAACGATTCCACAAAAATGGTCATAAGTCAAATTGGTGCGTTCTTGGGCTCATTATCCTTATAGTATTCAAGTGAGACAATTTTAGTCATATTTGAAAGTCTATCAAATTATCTTTACAACGAGACTAAGATCACCCAATTTGCCCTATAATAAAGGGAGTTATAATCATTTTCGTAAAATCATATTTGTGTCTTCACTTCTTTCCAACATCGAACAATCTAATAAACAACAATCATAACTCCCTCGTCATAGGTCGAATTGGAGCATTCTTAGGCTCACTATCTTTATGGTGTTTAAATGGGTGATTTTAGTCATATTTAAAAGCTTGTCAAATTATTTTTACAGTGAAACCAAGATCGCCCCGATTTGGCTTATAATATGAGAGTTATAAGCATTTTCGTGAAATCGCATGATGGTAGAAATGAGAATGAACATGAGTGTACTCACATTCGTGTTTACATTCCTTTCTAGCATCAAACAATCCCACAAAAACGGTCATAACTCCCTTGTCAATCATCATAGGTTGGATCGAAGCGTTCATGTCACGCCCCAGACATGGTAACCGGACTCACAAAAAACTCGATGACTGGTTCTTACCACAACAGCCTCCATAATACCCCATTCTCGGCTCCTAAGGCAGGTTCCGATTATGGGATCCTACAAGGAGGATTTCCATAATAGTATAATCATTTTCGATACAAGCATACCCAAAATTACAGTAAGTACATATGAGAATAACTAAAGGCACACATCACAAAATCCACCAAGAATTTGAACTTTTGCAAATATCCATAAGGTCTAAAAAGACATACACAAGATAATAGAAGAAGGAGAGGAAAGGAAAATCTGCAACACTGGGTCCTCAAGCTCAGCTCTAATTCACGCTCTGCCGCTCTATGACACCTGCCTAAGATCACTTACACACATCAATCGTGCATAAGCTTATAGAAGCTTAGAGGGTGGTGAAAGTGTGTGACAATGGTGCATAGAAGAATAGTAGGAGGTACAGGAAGGGAAACATGCTCAATGACAATATCACTAGCCTTACCAAGGCTTATCATGAATACGATGCAATGAGTACTGGCGCCATACCAAGGCGATGCATGGAGGGGCTTATACAGCCGATGCGAATGTGATGCAAAGTAATGTTTGTGCTCATAACCAGTCCACATATCAAGTACATTTCTAATCATAAGAAAATTGATGGGGTCCATTACACTGATGAATGACTGCCGCTCTACAGACCCTGCACAGTTAATCGAGTGTAAGAGACCTCACCACCCGCATGTGGACAGCCAATCACCAACAGGGCTCGACGGCAGCGAACTCATTTCATGAGCTGGTTAGACTCAGTCTAACAATGCATTCTCACACCAGGCAGGTAAGGCCACACTCCTACCCAACCGACTACACGACGGTGGGAGTCACAGCCTAGCGATATAAGACCCTTATGCGCTCATAGATTTCAATCGGTCACAGCATTGGGGTAGATCCTTGGTACCCTAAAAGTTTTGAGAATTTCACCCATGGGCATCTTATGTGCCTTGTATGCTCAAGTAATATTTTCGATGTTCACACATCCAGTCATTCAAGAATATCCCTGTGAAGGCAAGGCCCTGACAAAGTGAGGGCGGTATCATTATGAAATGCGATGCCAATGCATAAGTCACACATATAGATCATGCACAAACTTCAGGCACTCAACGTGCACAATGGAAGAAACTCTGTCCCTCAATGACCACCATATAATGCATTCAATTTACACAAATGATGCGTATGAGTCACAACGATGTAAGTGTGCTACCTGTAGAATATGCATTCCTCCTTCTCAAGGAGGGACAATGACAAGATATATATATATATATATATATATATAGACAGGTACTCTAAGGAGAAATGAAGTTCTCTTAGTGGGGCCCTCCTTATGGGCCTGCCTTAGGGCCACCAAGGAGGACATCTAACCTCAATTGGTTTCCAAAAATGTAGCCTGCTACGTATGTAAAGAAAAGTACAAGACCCAATCAATTCATGGCCTAGTGGGCCATACACTAAGCCCAATACATAGGCAACCTGGTGGGCCCTTAAGCAAGGTTAGGGCCCAACCATAAGGGTCATGAGTTCACTTATTGTAGTGGGCCTAATGGGCAGCCCATTATCCGAACATATGGAAAATCCTTATATTTAACACAAGTAAGTTGGGCCTCACATCTCGGCCCAAGTATGGATTTATTATAGTGGGCAAGCAAGGGCCCAACTACTTGAGTATTTGGCCCATAAGACCCATCACAATGGCATGGTAAATATAGGACCCAAGGGTCCAACGGGCCTATCAAAAGTTCCAGCCCAACCAAGGTTATAAGGCCCATTAATTAGCTAGAAGACTAGCCCAAGAAGAATCTAATTGGAATAGGCCTTTAATCATGCACTAATTAAGCCCAAAAATAAAATTAAAATGGTAAAACAACTGACTTAAATCCTCCTTAAATCTAGTGGGCCATATAACTCATATATCAAGTGAGTCGTGCCGTTGGAGTGTAGGCCCAGCAACGGCCTAAGACAGTGATGCCTCATGTATAGGCAGCCCTATGGGCCCGGGTATTTAGCCTAGAATCTCATCCAAATGGGCCCCAGTTGGAAACCAATGAAGGGGAAGATGATCAAGTTCCTTAAGGACCTCACATGGATGGATGATGGGATATACAACATGTCTAGGTGAGCCCACAAAGCAGACTAGACGGCCAGCCAAGGCTGGACGCCCCAGCCTGGGCATCCCTGCCTGGTGGGCCAATCCAAGTTGCACCACGGGCAGTTCAAGGACCCGATGGCTCTGAAATTTTGCAGGGTGATACTTCCATGAGTGGGGCACACCCCAACAAAATTTTAGAATTTTTGGGCATCTAAAAGTATTTTAATTAATTTAAATAAGGCAGTCTATCCAGAAAATCGGACTAACATGGAAGTCCCAACATGGTGGGCCAATCCAGCCCTTGCCACGGTGTGCATAGGGGTCCGTTGGCCCCAAAATTTGGTAGGTGGGTTCCACCATGGGTGGACCACACCTTACAAAATTTCAGAATTTTTGGATAAGTAGATATATTTTAATTTATTTTAAGAAAACAATTTGTCTTGAGATACTGCCTGATCTGGACGCCACAACATACTGGGTCGGTCCAGTGACCACCATGGTGTGTACAAGTATCCATTGACTCCTAAATTTTGTAGGTGGGTCCTACCATGGGTGGGCCACCTCTCTGAAAAATTTTAGAATTTTAAAGGTAGTATAAGTATTTTATTTAATTCGCATAAATTATGGACAGCAAGGTCCAGAAATAATTCATGCTGAAACAATGCTGCTGCCCCTGACTTGTGTACCCCATTAGAGTGGGCCCAGATCTGCCAAAATTTGGAAAAATATAGGGTCAACATCCTTGTACAAGTATACAACAAGGTGGGGTCCACAAAGGTGGCCCACCGTTTCAGAAACAAGCTGATATTTATGTTTTTACAACATGCAGAGTGGCTGGATAGTCCAAAAAATCTGGACTGACCAACCTTCTTGGCTCACCTTTTTGGGTGATCAATCAAGGGCGGATGGAGGTGGGATTCAACACACATCAAGGTGGGGTCCACATCTCCAAGAATCATCTATCAATGGGGGTGAAACATCCCTCTTATCAGTCCATAATCCTAACCCAAAAACCATCTAGCAACTGTCCAGAAAATTTCTGAACAACAACATATATATGAAATGGACTGAGCATGGGAACCAACATAAGGGGAATCTCCCCATGAAATCAATGTTGTGGTCCACCTCAGTGGGCCCCACAAACATCTAGACCAATTTTCCTTCATAAAACCCATTGCATGCATTCGATATAGAGCAATTAGGGTGCCAACATCTAAGGAATGGACAGCTAGCCATGGGCGTCCACCTTGGTTGGACGGTTTGGATATTTTAGGGCCCCCAAGTGGGCCACACACATCAGAAATGAAAGATAGAATAAAGAAAAAATGAAGGTCCGGCCACAAGAGAGGATCTCCGCCACTATTGAGACCCTCCCTTCATCACAACACATTCATGTCATCCATTGGATCATATACAATCTAGATCTAGCACATGCATGGAGTTAGGAATCAATCAAATGGTGAGAATGCCTTTCCTACCTAAATTTATAGTTTAGATGACCCCTAAAGGACATGTATTAAAGGAAAAAAGCCATGATGAGGTCCATGGAGAATGACCCATTTATGAAACTTGCATGTAAAGGAATGGACCATTGGCCTCGATCATGAAGACAAGGGGTACCTCCATCATCACTTGATAGGCCCCACAAGATCCTAAGGATGAGATGAAGGAGAATTACCACAAGAAAATCTTAAGTTAAGTGCACCCACCTTAATGGATCTTCAAGATTCTCCCATCTCCTAGCTCCTTAATCTCCAAGGGTTATAGATCTATGGTTGAGATTACTTTTCAAAGGTTAGATTGGGAGGTTTTTGAGAGAAAATGGGTTGGAGTTGCTGGAATAAAGGGGATGTTCAAGGGCTTTCTCTTGGGTTGCTAGAGGAGAGAAAATGAAGGATATGAGAAGAAGATGGAGTGTTGTTGAGAACTCATCATTGCAATATAAGGAAATCATTGCTTTTTGGGAAGAAAGCTCATCATGACCTTTTTGGGAAGAAAATCCATGATGGCTTATAAGAGAGTTGACTAGATGGCTATAAGTAATGATAGCTCTCATAGGAAATGATGGAACTAGGGTGGGTCCACCTAAGAAAACGTGCACAAGCATCAGGTGGGTCCCACATCGTGATCAATGACCCAAATAATGTGCGGCCCACAACTTTTGATGCACACGTCGGATTTATGCATGAGACGCGGTGTTGGAACTGTGGCGACGATGCGGTCGCAATGGCATAGGTCTTGGGTCAATCTGGGTCGGGTCTTCGTGACCAAACTCAAGGATGACCGCAAACACTACCCGAGGGTCGCGAGTTGCCAGAATTTGATCGGTAAGATCGTGGGACCAAAATGAACGAGAAGCATACTCACACATCCATTTTAAGGATGTGATAAAAGCGATTGATTACTCAGATCGATTCTCATGTCCCTATATCCAAAAAAGATGGGCAACTTCGGTTCGAATCTTCATCAATCAAGTGGCTTTCGGCTTAAAAGGAATAGCCCAGCTTCAAAACTAATGAGCGTGCTAGTGCGCAGCGGTTTTGAAGCAGCCAGGAAGCTTGCTGGCTTCAAAGCTTATTACTAACGTAAAATGCGCTGGCGCAACAAACTTCTTGAGGTGCGGGTAGGGCAGTTGGGGTGCATGCGGGGCCACCGAATAACCATAAAAGAGAGTGGGGCCCACTGTGATGTTTGTGTTTTATCCATGCCGTTCATCTGTTTTTGCCCGCTTATGGTACGGCATCAGCTAGAAAAAGCCGTAGATCCAATGCTGAATTGGACCACACCACAGGGAAAAAAAAAACCGTAAGATTAGTGACAACCTTTCCAGGGCCCACATTAAAGTTACTCGCCATCCAACCTTCATAAACTCACACGGACCTGTAAAAGCAGGCCTTCAATCCTCACTGTTTCACTTGAGCCATGCTTTAAAATGAGCTTGAAGAGCCGATGGACAGTGTGTATAAAACCCATACATCACAGTGCGCCCCACAGAGTTGGGTTAAGATGTGCATTCGCATGTCTGCACTCTGCCTTTCACTTTGGAAGTTTCATCTTCCACATTCCGTTTAATCCCAATGATTTTAATGCAACGCTTCCTCAACGCCTGGCCTACCTGATGAGGCCCCTGATGAATGGCTCGGATACTGCTTTCATGTGCCACATTGACACGCTTACATATTCGTATTCTGTTCCTTCCTCATCACGCTAGTTTCTTCGCGTTCTCTAGTTTTATCGGATAGAAGATGATGCACACCATTTGTTCGACGTTTGGCCTCAACGAGATTTAGTAATCTGCAGTGTACGTGTAAGCAGCAGTTGAAAAGGTAGGAGGGTAAAAGGTGTGACTTGATTGAAGAGACCTGCAGAAGAGTGAAGACTGGGACCGCATGAGAAGTGATTGATTAAATGTCTAAAAGAAGAAGAAGAAGAAGAGGAAGAAGTAAAAGACTTGGCTGGTAAAACTATCCAATTTTATTTATTTATTTATTTAATTTTTTTCTTTACATACAAAATAAATTGGAAACCTCACTTATCCTGTTTCTCACTTTCAACAATGATAGTCACAAATCTTTTATCTCAGCAATTTCTTGGGAGATTTAAATATTTTGATGGTTTTTTTTTTTTAAACGGAAAAATTCCTCATAAATCCCAAAATTACCAAGGGATTCCGCTACAAATCAAAACACCTACTAGTGCTTTTTGAGAAGGAAATTATAAGTACCCTTGTTTATTGTTTTTCTTTGGGCCTGTTGGTTCATGTAAGTGGACCATCGCTATCATTTCCCATTATCTGTTTAGACAAGTATTAGGCACATAAATCTAAATGGAGAGAGGTCACTGCAATTTTACCTCATAAAATCTCAATCTGTACAATTTTACATTGCTAAAACAAATAATGGAAGAACGTTGTTGTGATCAAATGTGACTGACATCACCAAACAAGTAAACGAAATAATAATCATTACCCATTTCATTCATTTACTAGGGTAATTGGAAAAATGAATATACCCTAAAAGTAATATAATCAGGAAAATCTGGGGACCAAATGGTTTTTGTTTGAGATCCAGCCTGTCAAGTAGACACACTCAACCGTAATAATCACATGAACTGAAAATCTTTCTGATTGAATCCGTAGATGGACCACACATGCATTTTGATGTTTTTGATTGGTGTATATTATTTATTATGGTGTGACACACATTATGCTTAGATTGACTAAATTTTTGGTTCTTTTGAACATCGTGGCAGAGTACATCAATGGACGGGTTAAATATCATAAAATTATCATCATGTGGGCCCCACATTTCTCCACTTTACCACATTCTAAAGAAAGAGGTGCACTGCACAGTGTGCATTATGGGAATATCACTACTCAAAAACAACTAAATTTCAGTTATAGAGTCATTGGGTAAAAATCCCTAATTTAAAATCTACTAATATTTAAAAAAATCTTGCGATGAAATGGTTTAGTGTATTTTGCGAGATTTTCAAAATCTCAATGACACTTGTCCCACCCAGCAGAGTGATCTGGGTGTTGAACCATCGGTCCACTAGGATTGTCCTGTCTAGGAGATTTTGTCCTAACCAGTAGAGCGATCTAGGTGCTGAACCATCGGTCCATTAGAACTGAAGAGCTTAATATATTATGCAAGAGAAAAACTTTGATACTCAGGCAGGGTATGATGGTCGACACATATAAACATATGCACTAAGAAAGCATACAAGTGGCATATAAGCAACTTAAGTTAAACCATTCAAATGTCCATTAATCATAGGATCGTATAATATCCACTGGTTGAATCAAAATAGAGATTTTAAGAAATGGCAGATTTATTCATTCTATCAATAACCGAGATAGATCTAATGTAGCATAAGAGGTTTGCCTTTTGTACCAGTTCCTATGGATTGATCAGTAAAATTCTTGAATGACATATTCAATTCCATAGATGAATGGGTTCTACCTCCTTTTTTTTTTACAAAGAGAATGAATCTTTTTATTGAAGGATAAGAAAAAATTGGTCTGATTCTCCTGCGGGAATGATTTGGAAGATGCAAAAGGGTTTTGTATTGGAGCCTTGATTTATTGAAGGCCACATCTTTTACCTCATACTCCAATAAGAAATTATCACACACAACTGTTTGTGTGGTGCAAATAGGAAATCTCTCTTCTACTAAATCAAAACAAATTTCATTACTATAGTTAAATTAAAAAAGATTCTTTGAAAATCTTCATTGAATTTGAAGGTGAAATTCCCTATTGTACCATATACCAATTGCATGTGATTTCTTTTTTTCTTCTCGAAATGTCTGCATACCCCACATGCACCTTGTCCACAAGGCATCTAATCCGTTTATCAAGTGGACCCACTGTCTTATAGATAATTGCCGAAATATCATGCCCATCCATGGATAGAATGAGGTTGACAGTACCGTACATCAAAAGAGCAACTTAATACATTTCCTATCTTTTATCCAATGAGGTACAATTTATAAGAACTTAAGAAACTATTACAGGGAATAAAAATAGTGGAAAACAAAATTGAAGATTTATCTAAACAAATAAGCAAAGAAAATAAGTAAAAATAAATCTCCCAAATGAGTTTCACAATGCTTAAATAGCTTATCCTGATACACTTTCCTGTGGGTGTAACCCAGACCCTAGGGTTCACCTCGATGTATGCATTGTATATACATGCCGTCCATCTGTTTTCTGACTTATTTTAGGGTATGGTCCAAAAAATGAAGTAGATAAAAACTTCAGGTGGACCACACTGCAGGAAAGAGTGATTATTGACCATTAAAAACCTTTTGTGGGCCACAAAAGTTTTGGATTAAGCTGATATTTGTTTTTCCTTTCATCCAGGTTTGTGTGACGTTATCAACATGTTGGATGGTCAATAAAAATTGTGGTGAAGCCTAGGAAGTTTTTAATGGTGGGCGTTCAATGAGCACTCTTTCCTGTTGTGTGGTCCACCTGAAATTTGTATCTGCTTCATTTTTGAGACCATGCCCTAAAATAAGATGGAAAAACAGATGGATGGTGTCAACAAATACAGTGCATACATCTAGGTGGGCCCTAGGGTCAGGGTCCCACCCACATTGCTCGTTCTAGGGTCGCAGCCAAGTCGCGCTCTCATGTGCTACTGTGAACAGACATGGGCTGAACTTTTTTCTAACTGCCATTTATATTCCTCAAGAGTCCTCCGATTGGGGGTAGGATCCAGCTGAGTGCTGTGACTTCTGGGTGACGACACATGACTGCGGGGCCCAAATGACAAGAAGTCTAAGTATCATACTTAGAAGTGTATGTGTTTCATTCCCCATTTGGAAATAAGAACCTGCGACGATCTTCCAAGAACCTGGGATGAGCGACAGACTGAGAATCCTTTTGTAACAGTGGGCAATCACTCACTTTTAGGCTAAAGAGTTTCAAAATCCCTAGCCTTGGAATTGCATTTCCCTCTTCCTTGATGATATCCGATGCTTGTCCATCCGCCACCTCCTCAGTTGTGATTATCTCCTCCATCTGAGAACAGTTTCTTACCTCAATCTCTTCAAGGTTCTTTAATTGCCGAAGAAGATCATAGGAGATGAGACTTTTCAACAGCACACAATGGTCCACTTTTATGGTTCTTAATTTCCCAAGGCTTTCTCCATTAAGTTTCGTTACTTCAACCGCCTCCTTTTCTTCGAATATCGCCCGCATGTTATAACAGGAGCTTACCTTGATCTCTTCAAGGTTTTCCAGCTGCGGAAGAAGATCATAAGCAATAAGACTACTCAATGGACAACCACCCACTCGCAATGCCCTTAATTTCCTGAGACTTTCTCCATTAGGAACCACTCCTTCCCAAATGCAAGTCAAGTTCCCGAGCGAATGCAGGTCCAGTTCCTCCAAATTTGGTAATATGCTACCTTGTACATCTTCTCCTTTTATTACACTGGTGATCCCACGAAAACCCTCAATCCGAACTGATTGTAGGGTTGCTAGATTGAAATTGCTGTTCTGAACTAATCCAGATATGCTGTTTAGGCCCTTACATGAACCCAACACTAGTGCACTTGTGCTGCTCAACAACACATCGGCCCCTTCCCCTGAGAGATCAACGCCACTCATAATTATGCTTCTTTCATTGTTCCACATTGGCGAGTATTCTGAAACATAGGTTCTTGGACCAATGCATATGTGGAATCTTCTCAACCGTTTCAACCAACTGAAATCTAAGGCAAGACAAGCAATGCTGTGTATCCTGATGTAAAGAACAGACAAGAACCTGAGAAAAGACAGTTCCTCAATCGTCGATCTTCCCTCATCAGCCTTCTGTTCGACATCCCAGGTGTAAGCACTCAAAGACACGTCGAATACCTCCAAACTGGACAGCCTTGATACTCTACCGGCCTTAATACTTTCTAAATTGAGCGTGCGTGATAGATTCAATTGCTTTAGTTTATCCAATTGTCCTATCTCACTTGGCAGTTCACTGATTTGGGTGCCAGAGAGATCAAGTGTTTGGAGTTCCGTGAGTTGTCCCATTGGTGGTAACTCTGCTAGAAAAGTACAATCTCTTAGAAACGTGCACGAAGCTGTCGCAGTTCTGTAAGAGAAAGTGGCAATGATTTTATGAAAGTCTCACTTAAATTCAAGACTGTAAGTGCTTGCAACCCTGTAAAGAATCCTTCTAGGATTTCTTTGACAGGATTGCTTTGTAAATGCAAAGTTGATAGCTTAGAGCATCCCACCATGCGATCTGGCAACCTTCTTATCTTGTTTTGGATGAATGAAGCTCTCTTCGTCGATTCCCACATGCCTTCCTCTGGCAGCTGATTCAATCCCATACCGGATTGAACAAAGAACTTGCTTCCATCTTCGAGTGAGGATGCTATCCAGATAGCAACATCTCGGACAACGTCATGCATCTTTACAGTCCCCTCGTGTGCGCCTTTGTCCAACAGACATGAGTCCTTGAGATTTTCAATCAAGGCAATCCCCCTATTTGATGCTGCTTCAAAATTCTGCCTCTCATTGATTAATCCCTCGGCTATCCAGTATTGTACAAGTTTGCTTGCTTCGATAGAGTAGTCTTCAGGGAATAAAGAACAATACAAGAAGCATGGTTTGATGTTCTTACCTTGTAATGAGTCATAACTCCACTTCAATGGAGAAAGGACCTCCTTTTCTATCCCTCTGATGTCTGGGACTGAGCTTCGCAGTTCTTCCAAAGCATGCTTCCACAAGTCGATCCTTGGCTTCCCCCTCATAGCCCTCCCTACGGTGATGATCACCAGTGGCAGACCGCTACATTCTCTAGCAACAGCTCTTGTAAGATCTCCTACCCTGTCCAAATCAGTCATGTCTCCTGCGTTTTGGCAAAACAACGTCCAAGCTTCTTCGTCGCTAAGAACTTCCACTCTGATGTCTTTATCCATCTTCGTGCCCCTACACACATCGAGAGATCGAGTGGTCAATATGATCTTAAAACCTTTGTGACCTTCGCCATGTGGTATACCCAATTCATCTAGATCAATTTTCTCCCAGATATCATCGAGAATCAAGAGAAATTTCTTCCCCTTCAATTCTGCGAACAACCGAATAGCAAGTTCCTGTGCGATTTCTCCCTTTCTCATCCTCACGTTCAATCTTTTAGCGACCTGCGATTGAACCCTCTTCATGTTTGAGTCCTTTGACACCGTCACCCATATGATAACATCGAAAGCATGAGCCGATGAAGAGCATTCAAGCTTGTTGTTCAAGTTTTTTACTATAGTAGTCTTGCCTACTCCTCCCATACCCCATATCCCAATCTTTCCGACTTGTTTATCCTCCAGAAGCTCCAAAATCTGTTCTAGCGTATCCATTGCCGCTCTCTGACCCATGATTGGTGGGACCGGGATCTCCTCGACTGCCCGTGCTCGGGGATTCCTTGTGACCACCCCCATTGGAAAATCAGCTAAATCTATAGCTTCTTTCACGTCCACGAGCTTTTCCACTGCTTCTTTGCTCAACCTATGCAGCATGCAGCAATTCAGAACACACCCGCTTGGATTTTCTACATTTGCTGTGACTTCTTCTTCTATCAAATTCACTTTGATTTGGATTTCTTCAACATCTTTCAGCCACTCTTTCACTCCCGCATTCGGTAACCTCCCTTCTTTATCAGCAGATTCAAGCTCTTCATTTATGGTGGTTTTCAGATTCGCAAGTTGTTTCATGTACTGCTCGAGTTCTTCCAAATTTGATCGGAATTTGATGAATATGGTGGCCATGGAGAATATGAAGCTGCAGAAATATTTTCCTGCTTGGACTGTGATAGACAGGATTATAGAACCTAAGGTTTCCATAGCCATTTCTCCCTAGCAACGATCAACTACGGTCGACGATGAAGAGAATTAGCCAAGAAGGTCTAAAGGAAAGGAATCAGAGTGTTGGAGATTAGAGATTGAAGGAGGAAAGCAGAACCGATGGTATGATTTTTGGGGTTGACCAAACAAGCTACTTGACTTCATTAGGCCAATGAAAACAGTGCTGATATCATCAGTGATGACATGGGCCAATGAAAATGGAAGAAGATGAAGATGAGCGCTGACCCTCCTCCAGCTCTGAGTTGTACTAACGGTCCAAAGGAGATCAAAGTAACATGGGCTTCACAATGATGTATTTATTACATCCACACTGTTCATCCATTCGTCGAAATCATTTTAGAGCATTAGCCAATGATTCTCACCATTAAAAACATTCGTAGGGCTCATCATAACCTTTATTTTCCATCCAATCTATTCATAAGGTCACACACACCTGGATGAAGAGGAAAAACAAATATCATATTGATCCAAAACTTCTGTAACCCCTGAAAGGGTTTTAATGATAGACGTTTAGTCTCTCGCTGCTTTTTGCAGTGTGGTCCACTTGATCTCTGGATCTGTCTTATTTTTGGGCTCAAGCCTTATGAGGAAGTTTTCAACGGTGAGCATTCTATTCCTACTGTTTTGTATGGTGTGGTCAACTTAAGCTTTGGATCCAGCCCAAAAATGAGCTAAAGAAATGGATGGACGGAGTGGATGAACATACGTCACGGTGGCCCCCACAGAACTTGAGCCACTACCAGTCAGAAATCCATGTAGAAATCCGTGTGGCAAATGCCACAGGCAATCTGCTTCCAGTGTTTAAAGAGCAGGGAGCAAGTGAGTATGGGGTCACAGCTTAAGGGGTGAGTCAATGACCCCCGGGCCCACCTTGATGTATCTGTTACATATCTATGTTGTCTGTCTGTTTTTGCAGACAGAAAATGAAGCAGATTCAGATCTCAAGTGGACCACACCTCTTGAAACTATGGTGATTGACCTAATTTTCTTTTATCATGCTGATATTTGTATTTCGTTTGTCCAGTTGTCTGATATTATCAACAGGTTGAATGGTAAATAAACATTGTGGTGGATTTGTAGGAAGTTTTCAACTGGGTGTTTAATGTGCAGGTTTATGTTGTACCTTATTTCTGACCGATCATAACAAAGCCAATAAAGAAATGACACGTGTGCATGAGAAGATTTTTTAAGATATTTAATACACCTTTTACGGAATCATAGTTGACAATGATTTGACGCTACATAATTGACAGGGTAATGTGGTAAAGATGAGTAAAAGTTTGAGGTATGATCGGGGGACAACGATGCAACCGAGAGAGCGGAAGCAAAAAGCAATTGAGAGAAGAGGGATGGCCGAAAGAGAAACGTAACATAAGAAAGATCTAGATGGCAACTCTTCAGCTGCCATAAATGACAAGTAAAAGAGAGAAACGTCTAAAGAAGGGCAGTAAGAGGAATCTATAAATAGCAAAAGGATTAGTAGAACATTACATCAAAAAAACAATTAACAAACCAACTAAAACAAATCTATCTTTTATTCCATCCTAAGAGTAGTGGTAATCCAGTATCATAGATCCTTAGTTGTAATCCAAGTCTATTCTCATATGATGGACTTGATCTTTATCCAATACAAGTAGCAGTTCATTTAGAAGACATTTTTGGAATTATTTTTTGTGATTGATTGTAAGTATTTCATTTCGTTTGATTGCACTAGTTTGCTGAAAAGTCCTTTCATATGAAAGGCAAGGCTCAACCCATCTTCGGAGGAAGAACCCTACCATCTGATTATTGCCTGATCAATACCAACATTTTGCGTGTGGTTGAGTAGGTGACTAATCTTCTCAGATTTTGGTCATATACGTTCGTATCGGACATATCTTCTTATTTGAGTGCTTGGGGTTAAAAGTGATTCGGTTTGAATTGAGTCGATGTATCGGTTCTGGCATGCCCACACACACCATACGCGACCAAAAAAAAAAAAAAACCCAAGTGCTAATAATGTTTGGCACGCCTGTTGGGACCCTGGTTACGAGTATGCTTATTGCTGCATTAGTATTCTAAAATCATGAGCCGAAGGGGTGGTTGTAACGCTACCAGTAATGCTATTGTTGTCGCTGCCAATGAACCTCTTCCTCCTGTCTAGGAGGATGAGATACGGGTTCTGCAAGTTTCCGAGCAAGTTAATCCACCACCTGATCTGATGCTTAATCCCTTAAACTGGGATAGAGCATCAACATCTCGGGTAGAGTCCCTTGAGATTTTGTCTGCTGGCGTGGTTGACATGCAAAGGGGAATACTACATGTTGTTGAGTTATCACAAATTCAAGTTGATCAATAACGAATTCAAGCTGAAACCTTTAATAGGTGGAAGGTTAGCCATGCTGAAAGCATGAACCTGTTAATGGCTATGTTTGTTAAAAGAGCACCTATTGCACCTCAGCAACAGGTTGACACTAATTCTGTCGGGAATCTAGCATCGGCACCCCCCGTACAACTAGTGCCACCGACACCTCCTCCACAGCGAAATACACCTCGTGCCCTTGTTCTAGTACAAGACGTACAAGATTCACCATAATATGTAGAATTCAAACGCCTTGAGCATGAGAATATAAACTTTTTCCCTAAAGTCAGGAATCAATGGATACCTGGGGGGCAACCTTTGCCCAAAAATTGACCTTATAAAGAACATTATCTAATTGGTCCTGAGCCACCTCCGATGGTTGGGCAACAACTTTGGGACCGTAATCAAATTTTACAGATGGTTCAAGAGGTGGTAGGCTAGGTCTTCATCCGAATTACTACTTCGGTTGATCATAAACCTTATCCTGTTTGGATCGATTAACAATATCCATTATTGAGGAATTATCGACCTAATTTCACTCTATTTACGGGAGATATTAGTCAAACGACCATAGAACACCTTGGTCATTTTATCATACAGTATGGAGAATTGGTTAATAACGATTACTACAAATTATAATTATTTGGCCATTCATTAATTGGGGTAGCTTTCACCTGGTATTTCAATTTGTTACCAAATTCTATCTAAACATGGTAGGGGAAGAAAAGTTTTATGCCCAATTCTTTTATAAGGACTATAAAATTTTCATGGCCGATCTTACACGTTTTCGACGGCTATCAGGGGAATCCTTATAGTAAAATCCAGATAGCAACATTGCGGACAATGTCATGCATCTTTTTTGTGCCCTCGTGTTCGCCATTGTCCAACAAGCATGAGTCCTTGAGATTTTCAATCAAGGCAATCCCCCTATTTGATGCCGATTCGAAATTCTGCCTCTTATCGATTAATCCCTCTACTATCCAGTATTGTACAAGTTTGCTTCGATAGCGTAGTCTTCAGGGAATAAAGAGCAATACAAGAAGCATGATTTGATGTTCTTACCTTGTAATGAGTCATAACTCCACTTCAATGGAGAAAAGACATCCTTTTCTATCCCTCTGTTGTCTGGGACTGAGCTTCGCAGTTCTTTCAAAGCATGCTTCCACAACTCGATCCTTATCTTCCCCCTCATAGCCCTCCCTATGGTGATGATCGCCAGTGGCAGACAGCTACATTCTCTAGCAACAATTAACTCTTGCAAGATCTCCTACCCTATCCAAATCAATCATGTCTCCTACGTTTTGGCAAAACAAGGTCCAAGATTTTTCGTCACTAAGAACTTCCACTATGATGTCTTTATCCGTCTTCATCCCCCTACACCCATCGAGAGATCGAGTGGTCGATATGACCTTAAAACCCTTGTGAACTTCCCTGTGTGGTATACCCAATTCATCCAGATGGATTTTCTCCCAGATATCATCAAGAATCAAGAGAAAATTCTTCTCCTTCTTCAACCTTGCAAACAACCAAATAACACCTTCCTGTGGGTTTCTCCCTTGCTCATCCTCATGTTCAATCTTATAGTGATCTGCAATTGAACCCTCTTCATGTCCGAGTCCTTTGACACCGTCACCTATATGATAATATCCAAAGCTTGAGCTGAGGAAGAGCATTCAAGCTTGTTTAAGTTTTTTTTTTTTTACTAGAGTAGTCTTGCCTACTCCTCCCATACCACATATCCCAATCTTTCCAACTCGTTCACCCTCCACAAGCTCCAAAATCCATTCTAGCGTATCCATTGCTGCTTTCTGACTCATGATCGGTGGGACTGGGATCTCCTCAACCGCTCCTCACCACCATCCCCATTGGAAAATCAGCTGAATCTATAGCTTCTTTCATGTCCACGAGCTTTTCCACTGCTTATTTGCTCAACCTATATCCCATACAATAATTTAGACCACACCTACGTAGATTTTCTTCATTTACTGTTACTTATTCCTCTAACAAATTCACTTTGATATGGATTTCTTCAACATCTTTTAGCCACTCTTTAACTCCCGCATTCGGTAGCCTCCCTTCTTTATCGGCGGATTCAAGCTCCTCATCTATGGTTGTTTTAAGATTCGCAAGTCGTTTCATGTACCGGTCAAGTTTTTCCAGATTTGATCGAAATGTGATGAATATGGTGGTGGCCTTGGAGAATATGAAGCTGCAGAGGTATTTTCCTGCTTGGAGGATTATAGAACATAAGGGCTTGTTTGGATGCCTGTAAGTTGGGTTGGTGGGAAGTGACTTATAGGGAAGTCACTTGCAGGTGCTATTTGGGGGAAGAAATTCACCCGTGAGTCACTTACACCCTGTAAGTCACATGCAAAACTGCAAGGAAACTTCCAGGGGCTAGGGGTGAGAAGTCACTTTTCTGTAAGTGACTTACAGGCCAACAATCTAATTTTTTAAATGAGGGGAAGAGGGGGAAAATGCACCTCCATTACGGCAAAGCTCTGAACATTGAAGAAGCTCCGTTAAGCTCTCTCTCTCTCTCTCTCTCTCTCTCTCTGTGCAATGGCATTGTGCACTTCCCTCTCTCCTTCTCTACAATTAGGGTTGTTGTGTGCCAATCTCTCTTCCCCCTTCTCGTTCTTTGCGTTAGTTACGGTTGTGGTTTTCTTTTTCTTTTATTGGAATCGACCGATTCAGTTAGGCTATGATACTGGTGCGCACCGTAATGTGTTTTTTTTTTTTTTGGGTATATCTATGTCATCCATCAGTTTTGCCAGCTCATTTTAGGGCCCAAGCCCAAACATGAAGTATATCAAAATCTCAGGTGGGTCACACCACAAGAAACAATGGTGATTGAATGTCCACCATTAAAGCCCCCTGCGGTCCAGTCTATTGAGATGGACCATTGTTCTTTATTTTTAAAATTTTTTTATTTGATTATTTTAACGCATCTGAATTGTGCGTCTTTTGGGCTCATTGCTTTATTATTATTATTATTATTATTACACGGGCCATATCATGCTATGTGAAACAAATTGACACCGATTTCTAGGCATTGGTATATCTATGTGATTGGGCCCACCAGATGGATGACTCTCAGATTTTTGTAGATATGCCGAGGTGTAGGGGAGCTGTGGGGTTGCACTATCGCGTACAACTAAAATATAAAAAATGGCCCACCATGGAATAACATAAGAATTGGCTTAAATATTCCTCTTGGCGGGATTAACAAAATAATATATTTGGTGTCAATATTTTTCTAGGATTATAACATCTTGAAATGATTCCCTACTCCAAGCTTTGCCTGGCTGTAAATATACAACTTTTTACCTGTTAGTAACTTATAGGCTACCTAAACACAAAAACCAATTTACCCACAAGTGACTTAGAGCTTACATCCAAACAGGATCACTCGTAAATGACTTTCACCTATAAATCACTTACTTGTAAGTCGCTTACAATTTAAAGAACTTATAGGCATCAAATATGCCCTAAGATTTCCATAGCCATTTCTCTCTAGCAACGATATCAGTAGGTAGAAAATTAAGAGAATTGGACAAGAAGGAAATTTCAAAGGAAGCATAGAGTGTTGGAGATTAGGGATTGAAGGAGGAAAGCAAGACCAGTTGTATGATTTTTGGAAGTGACTGGACTAACTGACTTCGTTAGAAATAGGGAACTTTACTATCTAATTTACAGATGTGGATTGCGTGCTCATGAGTAAACTCTGTAGGCCCTGTAATGTATGTGTCTAATCCACGCTGTCCATCCATTTTTTCCAGCTTATTTTTGGGCATAATCCAAAACTGAAGCATACCCAATCTGCGATCCATTTTTCTAGCTTATTTTTGGGCATAATCTAAAACTGAAGCATACCTAAAGCTCAAGTGGACCACACCATAGGAAACAGTGGGGATAACGATGTCCACTGTTGAAACCTTTTTAGAGCCCACAGTGCTTTCTATTTATCATCTAACCTATTTATAAGTTTATTTATTTATTTAAAAAAAAACAAGGGTGAAGGGAAAACACAAATGTCAGCATGGTCTAAAACTTTCATGGTCTCGTGAAGTTTTCAATCCACTTTTCCCTATCCAGTGGTCCAGTTGAGTTTTAGATATGCTTTGATGTTGGACGGAACCATAAAGTAATGAATGACGTGGATAAGACACATACAGGGTTTATTATGCACAATCCCGAGCTCATAGTTCACATTATGCACTCTGCGTGACCCCAGTGCTCAGAGCTCTCTGGGCTCCACCATGATGCATGTGCTTTATTCATTTTAATTGTGCTGAATGAGGCAAATCCAAATCTCAAGTGAGCTGTGCCATGAAAATAGTGTTGATTAAACATCTATAATTAAAAACTTTCTAAGCCCACTGTAATGTTTATTTTCCATCCATTCTGTTGATAAGGTCATATTGACCTGGACGAAAGGAAAACAAAAGTATCATCTATGACTCCTAAGAAGCTTTCAATAGCAGGTGTTCAATCCCTGCTTTGGATCTATTTCATTCCAGGGCTCATGCCCTAAAATGAGCTGGCAGAACAGATTAACGGTTTGGATGAAATACATACATTGTGATGGGCCCATGGAGTCGGGCCACCGGTTAATCACTGTTTGAAAAGAGGGGTATGCGATATGCTAGCTTAAGATGGCTACAGATGCACAGTTATGCTGCTACTTGTACAGGTGGCACGATCCAAACCGTAGGAATCGTGGGCAACACAATAGATAGGGACGTGGATTAGCTACCAACCGGTTCAGTAGCAATCTGGCTACTGAAGTGACATCAGCAGGTTCTGTGGGCCCCACCATAAGTCTATGTGTTGTATCTAAACCGTCCATCCATGTGGAGAGACCATTTCAAGGTATGAGACAAACAATGAGGCAGATAAAAAGCTCAAGTGGACCCCACCAGTGAAAACAGTGGGGATTGAACACTTACCATTAAAAACTTCTTGGAAGCCACAGAAGTTTTCGATCAAGCTGATATTTGTATTTTCCCTTCCTCCATGTCTTTTTTAACTTATATACAGGTTGGATCCCAAATAAACATCATAGTGGGTCCTAGGAAGGTTTCAATGATGGACGTCACTGTCCCCACTGTTTTCTATGGTGGGGTCCACTTGAGCTTTGGATCTGCAGTATTCTTTGGCTCATTCCCAAAAATAG
Source organism: Magnolia sinica (assembly GCF_029962835.1). Lineage (NCBI taxonomy): Eukaryota > Viridiplantae > Streptophyta > Magnoliopsida > Magnoliales > Magnoliaceae > Magnolia > Magnolia sinica. Next base: position 64,161,366 of record NC_080584.1, read on the forward strand.
TCTCTCCAAATGGATGGACGGTGTGGATACAATACATAGATCATGGTGGGGCCCACAGAACATAGTGACGTAATTTCAGTAGCTAGATTTGCTACTGATAGTCAGTAGCTAATCCGTGTCCAATAGATAGAGTATCATTCCAGAGAAAGACAGCTTGGACGATCCTAGTCTCTTATCAATACTCTTTAATTAGATTGCGGAATGCATATGCAAGTATTAACATATGCCTTCTCATGGCTGCACTCTGCATTTCTATTTGGAAGTTTCATCTTCAAATTCCATTTAATCCCAATGATTTTAATGCTGGCCCACCTGATGACGCCCCTGATGAATGGTTCGGACTGTGCTTTCATGTGCCACATTCTACAGATTCTAATAAATTCAGTTCATGCTGATTTCTCTGATCTATTCAGTTCTATCGCATAGAAGATGATGCACGCCATTTGTTCGACGTTTGGCCTCAACGAGATTTAGTACTATGAAGTGTAAGTTGAAGCAGCAGTTGAAAAAGTAGGCCAAACGGTGTTGCTTCATTGATGAGAGGTAAGGAAGAGGGAAGACTGGGAGCGCATGACAAGTGCTTGGTTAAATGTATAGAAGAAGACGAGGCTGGTAAAATATCCAATTTCTCTAGCTTGCATGCAAAATAACTTGGAAACCTCACTTTTCTCCTCCTTATCTTGTTTCTCACTTTGGCCAAACATAGTGGCAAATCTTTATCTCGGAAAATTTCAATATTTTGTGGGTTTTCTCAGGATATTATCATGAAAATCTCACCAAAAAAATTAAAAATATTTTTTGCAAATTCATGAATATGTTTAAATTTTAAATATATAATTACATAACAAATTCCCTATGGTTTTTACTGTTTTCTCCGTTAATATTGCAATGTTATTGTGACAAAACAGGGTATTTTAAAGGGATTTTTATGGGATAATTCCTCATAAATCCCAAATTTACCAAGGGATTCTGTCACAAATCAAAATACCTTTTAGTGCTTTTTAAGAAGGAAATTACCGAAGTACTGCCATATGTTGTTTTTCTTTGGGCTTGCTTGTTTTCCCAAATTCCATGGTAAAGTAATGTAAGTGGCTAGAGGTGGGCATCGAGTCGAGTTGGAACGGATTAGGTCCAACTCGACTCGGTCCAAAACTTTCAATGCATGACCCGAACTCGATCTGATCCGGAACCGAGTCCGGGTCCTCTGACTTGATCCGATCCGTTGCACTGCTGGCCTGACCCGAACTAACTCCGACTCGGTTAGGGAAACCGAGTCGGATCAGGTCGGGTATGGTTCGGATCAAATATTCTATTTAATTAATTAATGAATTAATTATTATTATTATTATTATTATTATTATTATTATTATTATTATTTTTGTAGTGTGGTCCACTTGATCTTTAGATCTGTCTCATTTTTCAGCTAAGGCCATAAGACGAGCCTGCCAAATGGATGGATGGTTTGGATATAACACATACCTCATGATGGGACCCACATAACTTGCTGACGTCAATACACCAGCGTGGTATACCTGCGTTTAAAAGTTGAGAGGGGTTACGGGTTACCCTCCATTAAAACATTCATAATCATTTTTTGGGCCCACTGAGGTGTGGTTCACAAATCCAGACCATCCATTATGTGTGTCCCACTCGAATGAGGGGTCATACCAAGTTTTAGATGCATCCAATTTTTAGGTGGGCCCCACCAAGTGCTTTTATATGTTTTAGGAATGTCTTCACATGATTTTCGATGGTATGGCCCACCTGAGTTCCGTATACGGCTGATTTTTGGGATATCCCATAATTGGTCTGTCTCCTAAAGTGATCTGTAAAAACGGATGGATGGCATGGATGACACGTACATTGAGGTGGGCAAGTGGCATGTTCCAAACCATTGGAATGGTGGGCTGCAACACAGTGGATGGATTATGTTTCGACAAAAAATACGGATTGGATGATCATTGCCTCCGGCGTGGATTTCCCTTTTACAGGAAGTTTCTGGGCGAGGATGCTTGGTGGGGAGATGTTTCTGAGAAATTCATCTTTCCATCTATTTTTGAGAGCTCATTTTAATACATTAAAAAAAATGAGGTGGATCCAAAACGAAAGTGGATCACACGAAAGGGAAAATTAGGAAAAGAAATTTCTACCGTTGAAACTTTCTTGGGCTCCACCTTGATGTTTATATGCCATCCAAACTATTTATAAGGTCATTACCAGTAGGTTGAAGTGAAAATACCAAAAACATTGCCTGAAACAAAATTTTTATAGCCATAAGAATGTTTCAACGATTCACACTAAATTCCTACTGTTTTCTCTTGTGTCACCCACTTAAGTTTTTGGATACACGTTATTTTTAGTGGAATGTCCTAAAATGAGCTCTCAAAACAGTTGAACTGAATTTCTCACAAATATTTCGGTCCTTATCCGAAACGGATTGGCTACTCCCCTTGCCACTAGCCCCATTGCCGGTGCTCTGTGGGCCTTAATGTATGTGTTTCATACATTCCATTCATTCATTTTTACAGATCAGTTTATGACTTAATATAAGCCCAAAAATGAGAGGGATATAAGTCTTAGGTGGACCACACCACACGAAAATAATAGTGATTAGATATCCACCATTAAAATCCTCCTAAGGCCCACTGTATTGTTTATTTGACATCCAATATGTTGATTAGGTCATACAAACCTAGATGAACGGAAAAAACAAAGATCAACTTGATCCAAAACTTTTATGGCCCCAAAAAGTTTTTAGGGCCCATTTGGACGGGTGGATTGGAAGGGATTGAATGGTATAAGGGTGGATGGCATGGATTTCAAGGCAATGATGCTAAGGCCCACTGTATTGTTTATTTGACATCCAATATGTTGATTAGGTCATACAAACCCAGATGAAGGGAAAAACCAAAGATCAACTTGATGCAAAACTTTTATGGCCCCCAAAAAGTTTTTAACTATCAACGTTCATTCAGCACTGTTTCCTGTAATGTGGTCCACTTGAGATTGGGATATACCTCATTTTCGGTCTTATACCATAAAATGATCTATAAAAATAGATGGACGGCATGGATAAAACACATAGATCATGGTGGGGCTCACATAGCACTGACCACCAGCCATTGGCTGGTGGCAGGGGGAGTAGCCAATCTGTTTCTCTTATCAATGTGAATTTGTCTGTTGATTTTGGACCGTTGGAGAATTTTAATCCAACCGTCAGTTTTCTGACGTCAATTTGGATTGTTAAATGATCCTTTCGGTGATTTTTCGAGCTGTGACGCATCAACTCTCAGCCTCACCATTCGAATGGTTTAATTCGGAATGCATATGCAAATATCAACATCTGCATTCGCATGGCTGCACTCTACATTTCTCTTTGGAAGTTTCATCTTCACATTCTGTTTAATCCCAATCGTTTTAAGGTAACGCTTCATCAATGCCTGGCCCATCTGATGAATGGCTTGGATCCTGCTTTCATGTGCCACATTGACTTGCGTACATATTCGTATTATATTCCTTATTGATCATGCTAGTTTCTTCTTTCTCGTCAGTTTTGTCGCATAGAAGATGGTGCACACCATTTGTTTGACGTTTGGCCTCAGCGAGATTTAGCACGCTGCAGTGTTGAGTTGAAGCAGAAGTTGAAAAAGTTGGCCAAAAGGTGTGACTTCGCTGAACAGAGCTGATGAAGAGTGAAGACTGGGGTTGCATGACAAGTGCTTGGTCAAATGTCTAGAAGAAGAAGAAAAGTAGAAAAAAGAAAGGGAGACTAGGCTGGTAATATCCAATTTCTCTAGCTTACATACAAAATAACTTGGAAACCTCACTTTTCTCCCCCTCATCCTGTTTATCACTTTGGCCAACCATAGTGACAGATCTTTATCTCAGCAATTTCTTGGGAGATTTTCAAAATTTGAGGTTTTTCGTGGGGTTATTATCTGGAAAATCTTGCCGAAAAAAATAAAAATCTTTATTGTAAATTAATGAATAAATTTATAATTTAAATTTATATATTTACTTGACAAATTCCTTTAAATGTTTTACTGTTTCTTTCTGTTAATATTAGGATGTTGTCGGCATGAAACATGATATTTTAAAATCTGCTGATATTTTTGAAAGTCCTGCGATAATATTATTTTAGTGTATTTCCCGATCTATGCAAGATCTTGTCGACACTTGTCTGACCGCTGCCAATAGGTTTTCAGTTCAGGCAAGTAGGGCCCATAGTTAAGCCATCCATGCCATTGGTCTTTTATATCCGATCGTGGATCGATCATGCCCCGGATTATCTCCCATGATGGAAGATCCTAGCTGCCAAGCTTGGGCCTTCTTTCAGTTGAATGTGGACCATTGTCTTTTCAATCTTCATTTTGTGGGCCACAATGTAGAAAGGCTAGGATTGTCCTATCTAGGAGATTTCCCTACCCAGCGGAGCAATGATTTGGGTGTTAAACCGTCGGCCCACTAGGTAGAACCGAAGAGCTTAGTATTTGCCTAAGAGAAAAACTTTTGATACTCAGGCAGAGTGTGATGGTTGATTCATACATAACTCATGCACTAAGTAATTGTATGTGTTGCGTATAATCAAATCAAATTAAACCATCCAAATTATGGGCCATAATTTAGACGGATCACATAAACATTGATTGAAAGATAGTTAAACAACATGACTTCAACGAACAAATGTCCATTAATCGTAGGTTTGTACAAGTTCCAGTAAGTGAATTAGAAGAGAGATTTTAAGAAATGACAATCTATTCACTCTATCAATAGCCAAGCTAGATCTGGTGTATCATGATGATTTTACCTTTTCCATTGATTCCTATAGATTGGTTCAATAAAATTCTTGAATGAGGTATTCAATTCCATGGAGGAATGTGTTCTACCTCCTTTTTTTTTGTTTTTTAAACCAATGGAATAACTTTTTATTGGAGTATAAGAAAAAAAAATCGGTCTGTATCTCCTGCAGGAATGATTTGGAAGATCCATAAGGGTTTTGTACTTGGGTTTTGATCTATTAAAGGCCACTTCTTTTACCTCATATTCCAATAGGAAATGATCACATAAAACTATTTGTGTGATGCAAATAGGAAATCTCACCTATGCTAAACCAAAGCAAATTAGTTAAATTCAAAACGATTCTTTGAAAATCTTCTTGAATTTAAAGGTGAAATTTCCTATTGTACCATATTAGAATTACATATGATTACTTTTTTAAAAAAAATCTTTTTCTTCTCAAAATGTCTGCATACCCCACATGCACCATTTCCACAAGGCATCTACTCCGTGTATCAAGTGGATCCACTGTCTAGATAATCTGGCCAAAATATCATGCCCGTATATGGGGTTGACAGTATCGTAAACGGAAAGAGATTAACTTAATACATTAGCTATGTCTGATCCAATGAGGTAGTCATTTACATCACAATGTATAAGAACTTAAGAAACTATTACCAGGACTAAAAATAGTGGGAAAGAAAATTGAAGATCTATCTAAACAGATAAGCAAAGAAAATAAGTAAAATAAATCTCCCAAATGAATTTCACAGTGCTTAAATAGGTTATCCTGATACAGTTCCTGAAACAAAGACATGAGAAACAGAAAGTTCTAAAATCCAAACTTTAGTTATCAAGCACTCAATCTCTAAACATGTGGTAGTAAATCTATCATGTGCTACTGTGAACAGATGTGAGCTGCACTTTTTTTTTTCTAACTGCCATATATGATCCTCAAGGGTCCTCCAATTGGTGGCTAGGATCATCCAAGTGGTGTGACTTTCGGGTTATGGCACATGACTGCAGGGCCCAAAAGACAAGAAGTCCGAGTGATGTTTGCATTCCCCATTTGGAAATCAGAACCTTCAAGAACCAACAGACTGAGAATCCTTTTGTAACATCGGGCAATAGATCACTTCAATATGCTGCCATGGCAATGCCTCCTTGCAAACATCAATTAATTTAGATAAGTTAATGAGTTTCAAAATTCGTAGCTTTGGAATTGCATTCCCCTCTTCCTTGATGATATCTGATGCTTGTCCACGCGCCAGCTCAGTTGCGATTATCTCCTTCATTTGATAACAGTCTCTTACCTCGATCTCTTCAAGATTCTTTAATTGCTGAAGAAGATCATAGGAGATGAGACTTTTCAACCGCATACAATAGGCTACTTTTATGGTTCTTAATTTCCCAAGGCTTTCTCCATTAAATTTCATTCTTTTTTTTAGTATACTTTAAGTTTACAATAACCCCCCCTGCCTGGTTTATCTCTGGTACTTCAAACACCCACTTTGCTTTGAATATCGCTTGCATCCAATCACAGGAGCTCACCTTGATCTCTTCAAGGTTTTCCAGTTGTGGAAGAAGATCATAGGAAATGAGATTCGTCAATGATGGACAACCACTCACTCGCGACGCCCTTAATTTCCTGAGGCTTTTTCCATTAGGAACCACTCCTTCCCAAATGTACCTCAAGTTATTGAGCCAATCCAGGTCCAGTTCCTCTAAATTTGGTAATATGCTACCTGATACATCTTCTCCTTTTATTACACTGGTGATCGAATGACAATTCGCAATCTGAACTGATTTTAGGGTTTCTAGATTGAAGATGCTCTTCTGAACTAATCCATATATCCTGTTTAGGCCCGTACATCTATTCAACACTAGTGCACTTGTGTTGCTCAACAACATGTTGGCCCCTTCCCCTGAGAGATCAATACCACCCAAAATTGTGCTTTTTTCATTGTTCCGCATTGGCAGGTATTCTGAAACATAGGTTCTTGAACCAACAGATATGTGGAATCTTCTCAATCTTTTCAACCAACTGAAATCTACAGCAAGACAAGCAATGCTGTTCATCCTAATGTAAAGAACAGACAAGTTCTCAAGAGACCACAGTTCCTCGATCATTGATCTTCCCTCACCAACCTTCCCTACCACATCCCAATTGTAAGCACTCCAAGACATGTCGAATGCCTCCAAACTGGACAGCCTTGATACCATACTGGCCTTAATACTTTCTAAATGGAGTGTGCGAGATAGATACAATTGCTTTAGTTTATTCAATTGTCCTATCTCACTTGGCAGTTCGCTGATTTGGGTGCCAGAGAGATCAAGGGCTTGAAGTTCCGTAAGCTGTCCCATTGGTGGTAACTCTGCTAGAAAAGTACAATCTCTTAGAAAAAGTGCACGAAGCTCTTGCAGTTCTGTAAGAGAAAGTGGCAATGATCTTATGGAAGTCCCACCTAAATTCAAGACTCAAAGTGCTTGCAACCCCGTAAAGAATCCTTCTAGGATTTCTTCGAGAGGATTGCTTTGTTAAAGCAAAGTTGATAGCTTAGAGCATCCCACCATGCGATCCGGTAACCTTCTTATCTTGTTTTGGATGAATGAACCTCTCTTCGTCGATTCGCACATGCCTACCTCTGGTGGCCGACTCAATCCCATACCCGATTGAACAAAGAACTTGCTTCCATCTGCTAGTGAGGATGCTATCCAGATAGCAACGTCATGGACAACGTCATGCATCTTTACTGTCCCTTCACATGCGCCATCTTCCAACAGGCAAGAGTCCTTGAGATTTTGAATTAAGGCAACCCTACTGTTTGATGCTGCTTCTAAATTCTGCTGCTCATCAATTAATCCTTCTGCTATCCAGTGCTGTACGAGTTCACTTTCTTGGATAGAGAAGTCTTCAGGGAATAAAGAGCAATACAAGAAGCATGGTTTGATGTTTTTACCTTGTAACGAGTCGTAACTCCACTTCAACGGAGAAAAGACCTTCTCAATCCCTCTGATGTCTGGGATCGAGCTTCGCAGTTCTCCCAAAGCATGCTTCCACAACTCGATCCTCGTCTTCCCCCTCATAGCCCTCCCTACGGTTATGATTGCCAGCGGCAGACCGCAACTTTCTCTAGCAACGGCTCTTGCAAGATTTCCTACCCCATCCAAATCAATCATGTCTCCTATGTTTTGGCAAAACAATTCCAAGCTTCTTCATCACTAAGAACTTTCACTCTGATGTCTTTATCCGTCTTCATCTCCCTACACATGTTAAGAGATTGAGTGGTCAATATGATCTTACAACCTTTGTGAACTTCCCCATGTGGTATACCCAATTCATCTAGATCGATACTCTCCCAGACATCATCGAGAATCAAGAGAAATTTCTTCGTCTTCTTCAGTCTCTCAGACAACTGAATAGCGCCTTCCTGTATGGTTTCTCTCTTGCTCATCCTCATGTTCAATCTTTTAGCGATCTGCGATTGGACCCTTTTCTTGTCCACATTCTTTGACACTGTGGCCCATATGATAATATCGAGGAAGAGCGTTGAAGCTTGTTGTTCAAGTGTTTTACTGGAGTAGTTTTTCCTACTCCTACCATACCCCATATCCCAATCTTTCCGATGTGTTCATCCTCCATAAGAACGAAAATCTGCTCTAGCGTATCCAGTGCTACTTTCTGACCCATGATCAGTGGGACAGGGATCTCCTCGACCGCCCGTGCTCGGGGATTCCTTGCCACCTCCCCCATTCGAAAATCAGCTGAGTCTATAGCTTCTTTCACGTCCACAAGCTTTCCCACTGCTTCTTTGCTCAATCTAAATTGTATACAACAATTTAGACCATGCCGACGTAGATTTTCTTCATTCGCTTTTATTTCTTCCTCTAGCAAATTCACTTTGATATGGATTTCTTCAACATCTTTCAGCCACTCTTTAACCCCTGCATTCGGTAGCCTCCCTTCTTTATCTGCAGATTCAAGCTCTTCATTTATGGTGGTTTTCAGATTCGCAAGTCGTTTCATGTACCGGTCAAGTTCTTCCACATTTGATCGAAATTTGATGAATACGGTGGCCTTGGAGAATATGAAGCCACAGAGGTATTTTCCTGCTTGGAGGATTATAGAACCTAAGGTTTCCATGGCCATTTCTCTCCAGCAACGATCAAGGATCGATCAGTCAACAACAAAGAGAATTAGAGAGGAACGAGATTTCAAGGAAAGGAAGCAAAGAGTGTTGGAGATTAGAGATTGAAGGAGGAAACCAACATCAATGGTATGATTTTTGGACTTTACTCAACTAGCTAGTTGACTTCATTGGAAATATCTTGCTTAGTTTGATCATATAATTTAGTTCCTGATCAGCCAAAACAAGCAATGCATTGGTTTTTCTTGTGATGGTGGGTCGCTCATCAGGTGGGTCCCACTTGTAATGGATGGTGTTGAGAGCTAGGTCAGTATGATCATTTGGTGGGGCATGAGTTTACGTTGAATGTGATTCTCTTTGACTTATATGTTATGTGACCCACCTGATGATTGAAAATTCCTACAGTTGGGACCATCCATAAGCGTCCAAAATTGAGGAGAGCAGTGTCATCCTAATGGTCAGATCTTCAATATCTTACAAAGGATTACTAATCCTCTTTTATAGACTGATCTACTGTCCTAATGGTCAGATCTTCAATCCCTGGAGAGAAAAGCCCCTCTTATGCTTTGAAAATGTTAATCCATATAAACCCCTGATTTGAGCGGTTGATAACCAATATTTGAAAGTAAACGATATTTCAAAACAGTTTTAAACGTGTAGATTAGCAAACCCACTGTGGGGATTACAGAGGTCTCCAACACAAACGATCAGGACAAAGAGGGCCTCATTTCCATTGATCCAGCGTTGACTAGACTAGCTTCTGAGTTTTGTGGGCGACAGAGCATACTTGGTGATGTTGATCAGACGAACTGTCCAGACCATGAGCACATCTGCCCAATGGCATTCATGGGGAGAGGAGTCGGACGCCTACTTACGAGTTGCCTTTTTCATGGAGGTATTCATGTGTTTTATCCATGCTGTCCATCCATTTGCCACCTCATTTTAGGGCATGTGCCCAAAAACAAGGCAGATCCGAATCTTAGGTGGACCAAACCATAGAAAACAGGGGTAATTTAATGCCCACCATTAAAAACTTCCTAAGGCCCACTAAGGTTGCCATCCAACCTGTTGATTAGGTCACAAATATCAGCTTGATTCAAAACTTTTGTGGCGTTCCAGAAATTTATAATGGTGGATGTTCAATCACTCATGCCCTAAATGGGCCACAAAATCAATGGACAGTGTGAATGTGAATTTAGAATTGAATTCATGTGGATGTGGATGTGGGCGTAGATGTTGATGAATGTGGAGGTGAATGTGAATGCTGAATTGAAGATGTGGATCTGCATGAAGATATGAATATGAAAATGGATGTGGATGCCACTTGAGATACTTTACAACTCACCTGAGAGGGGTGGATCTCACTTAAGACACTTTGGATCTCACGTAGGGGGTGTGGATCCCACTTGAGGGTTGTGGATCTCACATGGGATTGGTGGATCTCACTTGAGCACCATGGATCACACTTGGGAGGAGTGGATCCCCCATGAGCACTATGTATTGCACTTGAGACTCCCAGGTGAAATCTATAGTGCTTAGGGAGAATCCACCTCTCCCAGGTGTGATTCATAGTGCTCAGGGGGATCTACTCTCACAAGGTTCACATCCACATTCACCTCCACATCCACCTCCACATTCCCATTCACTTCCATATTTTCAATTATTCAATTCAATATTCACATCCATATTCACTTCTACATTTACATTCATTCAATTCAACATCCACATCCACTGTTGCATTCCATGCACTTCCATATTTTCATTCATATAATTCAAAATTCATGACCACATTCACATGCACTTCTACATTTTTATTCATATACAATTCAGCATTTATAACCACATCCACATACACACCATACAATTTAACATTCACACCACATTCACATCCACAATTCATCATTCACATTCACTTCCACTTCCACATCTACATGTATTTCCACATTTGCATTTATACAACTCAACATTCACGTCCACAACCACATATACTTCCATATTTTCATTTATACAATTCAAAATTCACAACTACATGCACTTAAACATCCACATTTATACAATTGAATTCGAATGAATGAAGATGTGAATATGAGTGTGGATCGCACCTGGAGAGGTGGAGCCTACCTGAGCACTGTAGATCTCACCTAGGGGTGGATCCCCCTGAGTAGGTGCGATCCACAATGCTTTTGGGGGATTAAAGAGATCTATAGTGCTCAAGGGGATCCACCCCCTTAGGCCTTAGGTGTGATTCATAGTGGGCATGCACATGCATTTACACATTCATATTCATTCAATTCAACATTCACAACCACTTCCATATTCACATTTACTTCCACATTTTCATTCATATAAATCAAAAATCAAATTCACCTCCACATACACATGTACTTTCATATTGCTCAGGGGGATCCACCCCCTTAGAGATTTATAGAGATCTATAGTGCTCAGGGGGATCCACCCCCTTAGGCCTTAGTTGTGATTCATAGTGGGCATGCACATGCATTTACACATTCATATTCATTCAATTCAACATTCATAACCACTTCCATATTCACATTTACTTCCACATTTTCTTTCATATAAATCAAAAATCAAATTCACCTCCATATACACATGTACTTTCATATTTTTACATCGTCCAATTTGAAATTCACAACCATGCACTTTTACATCCATATTTATACAAATCCACCTCCACCTCCACATCCACATACACATCCACTTTCACATTTTTATTCATATAAGCCAACATTCACATCCACATGCACTTACACATTCTCATTCATTCAATTTAAAATCTATATCCACTTCCACATTAACAACCACATCCACATTTGCATTCATAAAATTCGACATTCACAACCCACATGCACATGCACATTCATTCATTCAACATTCACAAAGGGTGCCCAAGAAGGACTCCCAGTCACCAAGTGGGATCTACGGTGGGCTAGGTAGGATCCTCAGTGCTCAAGTGGGATTAACATTGGCCAGGGGGATCCATAGTGCCCATGTGTGATCTATAGTGGTCACCTTTTAAAAAAAAGTAAATATTTGTATTCTTACCTCTAACCACCATATCAATTGTTAGAAATAAGGAAAAGCTTCAAAATGCGATGGAATAACACTCACTGAGAGAAAAAAGCTTCAAAATGTTACTAAAATGAAGGTATTATCATCGTAAACATGGCAGACAATTGCCGGAGTGGGTCCTGGGAGGTGGAAGCAACGGTCTTAACTGCTTTTTTTTAGTGGTGGTCCCCTCTCCCTCAAATCGTTAAGTGGAAAACACATCAAAACATATATCTAAAGCTTAATTTGTATAGATGTTCTTCAGGTGTCCTAATTCTACTTTTCAACTTGATGACATAAGTGCCCCTTAAAATAAAATAAACTACAAAAAATGCAAACAAATACCATCTATATAATATATCAAAGACGTAGATAGAATCAACTCACTTCTTAACCAATTTGGTCAAAGAATATGTCAATATAAAAATGTTTCACCTACAGTTTTTTTTTTTAAAATTTAAATATTTATTTTTTATAATAGATGTAACAAGGCTTGTTATTTACATTTTATGTTTAGAGAAAGCTTCAAAAGGTTGCAGAAAACGTGTATAAAAAAAAAAGGAAAAAGTAAATTCAAGATGTGGCTCATACCTTAATTACTCAACTTTTATGCCATGTTCTTTTTTATATTGAAATTGGTGAACTCCAAACAAGCATGGATGAAATGTTGTGGATAAATGCATTTAAAAGCAAGAAAAAATTGAACTCTTAGATTTTTGTCCTATCGTGGTATGGATTGAAGGTGGAGGTTAATATGAATGTTGAATTGAATATGTGGATATGTATGAAGATGTGAGTATGTGTGTGGATCTCCCCTATGCATTGTAAATCTGACCTGGGGTGGGGGTGGGGGGCACTATGGATCCCCCTACTACCTCTACTCTCTATATCAGTCGCTAGAATGAAGAAAAGCTTCAATATGTCACCGGAATGACACTCTCTGCAAAAAACTCTTCAAAATATCTTCAGAATGAAGGTACTTTCACCATAAATGTCATTAGAGGATTATCTGAGTGGGTCCCATGGAGGTGTAAGAAACGGTTTTAACCACCCGATCTGCAATGGTGGTGGTCCTCTCTCTCTCTCTCTATTCAATGGTAGTGGTGATCTCATCTCTCTTTATTTAGTGGTGCTGGTGGTCCTCTCTTTATAAACAAAGCTCCGAAAACCTGAAATGGGTTGGAATGTGGGTTTGGCCCCACATATACTTACGGAATGATATTGTGGGGCCCATCGGGCATCTCCATTGAAATCCCACATGGCCATTACCTTTGGAAAATAATTTCAGGGCATGGGTTTAAAAATTAGGGAAGAAGACATCATGGATAGACGACACTAGAGGAATTATGCCAATGGAGAAAGCCAGGAGAAAACCATTGTTATCTCTATTTGGGGCCATAGAGGCCTCGGATGAAGATGAAATCAACGCCCTCCAATGTCTTAATATGCCCCGAAGTAAACGAATGAATTAGATCTATGAAGTAGTGGGCCCATATGTGGTTTCGTGGGTTTCACAATCTCTTTTTCGAACTTCTATTGCAAGCCAGGGCCATATGATGCAGCAGGGGGGTAGAAGGGTAGTTTCGTTCATAAGAAGAACAAAATCTCATCTCGGGGTTAAAAAAGTAATCCCACAAAAATTAGTCATTTTCATGCTTTGGTCATTCTATAAGGTTATTATCATAAAAATCACCATCGACAAAAGAGGAGTGGATTATGTATTTATCGGGTAACACATTATTGGGTGTTACTCTTATCATGGGGCCCATCTTTAAGGTTGAGGTTAATATGAATGTTGAATTGAATATGTGGATGTATATGAAGATGTGAGTATGGGTGTGGATCTCCCCTATTCACTGTAAATCTGTCCTAGGGTGTGTGTGTGTGTGTGTGGATCCTCCCTGTGAAATGTGGATTTCCCCCTACGTATTCTTACATCTTCTCAGTAAATTAGTCGTCGGAATGAAGAAAATCATTAATATGTTGCTGGAATGACTCTCTGCGAGAAACTCTACAAAATATCTTCGGAATGAAGGTCTTTATTTATTAGCATGATTCCTATGGTGTGGTATAGCCATGATGTCTTCTTCCCTGATTCTTGGGCCCAAGTCCCGAAATTATTTTCCCAAGGTAACGATCATATGGGATTTCAATGGAGATGCCCGATGGGCCCCACAATATCATTCTGTAAGCTTATGTGGGGCCTAACCCACGTTCCATCCCATTTTAAGGTTTTTGGAGCTTTCTTTTTTAGAGGGAGGGAACCACTACCACCACCAAATCGAGAAAGAAATAACCACCACCATTGAAGAAAGTGGTTAAAACCGTTTCTTACACCTCCATGGAATCCATTCCGAAAATCCTCCGAAAGCCACTGTTCTCTCTATTTTGGGCCATAGAAGCCTCGGATGAAGATGAAATTAATGTCCTCCAATGTCTCAGCATGCCCCGAAGCAAACGAACGAATTAGATCTACCAAGTAATGGGCTCATATGTGGTTTTCTGGTTTTTGCAAACTCCTTTTTGAACTTCTATTGTAATTTAGGGCCATACGATGCAATAGGTGGGTAGAAGGGTTATTTCATTTATAAAAGGAACAAAATCGCATCTTGGGGCTAAAAAGTATAGTCCCAAAAGAAAGTAGTCATTTTCATGTTTTGGTCATTCTATATGGTGATTATTATAAAATGACCCTTGATAAAAAAAGAGTGGATTAGGTGTTTACCAGGCAACATATTAGTGGGTGTTACCCTTATTGTGGGGCCCATCTTGATGGTGGAGGATAATATGAATGTTGAATTGAATATGTGGATGTGTATGAAGATGTGAGTATGGGTGTGGATCTCTCCTATGCACTGTATATCTGACCTGGGCAGGGGGACCCTTGCATACTGTGGATATGTGGATCCCCCATGCACACTATGGATCCCTTGGAATGAAGAAAAAGTTCAATATGTCGCCGAGATGACACTCTCTATGAGAAACTCTTCAAAATATCTCCAAAATGAATGTACCTTCACTGTAAATATCGTCGGAGGATTGTCGGAGTAGGTCCCATGGAAGTGTAAGCAATGGTTTTTACCCCTTTCTTTAATGATGGTGGTTCTCTCTCTCCTTCTATTTGATGGTACTGGTGGTCCCACCTTCTCTCTCTATCTCTCTCTCTCTCTCTCTCAATTTGGTGGTGGTGGTCCCCCCTCTCTAGAAAACAAAGCTCCGAAAACCCTGAAATGGGTTGCAACATGGGTCCGACCCCACATATATGATTACGAAATGATATCGTGGGGTCCATCAGACATCTCCATTGAAATTCCATCTTACCATTATCTTAGAAAATTAATTTTAGGGCATGACCTCAAGAATCGGGGAAGAAGACATTATGGATGGACTACATCAGAGGAATCATGCCAACATAGAAAGCCAAAAGAAAGCCACCGTTCTCTCTATCTGGGGTCACGAGGGCCTTAAATGATGATGACATCAACGCCCTCCAATGTCTCGGCATGCCTTGAAACAAACAAATGAATTAGATCTATCAAGTAGTGGGCCCATATGTGGTTCCTAGGGTTTCACAATCTCTTTTTCGAACTTCTATTGCAAGCCAGGGCCGTAGGATGCCGTTAAAAAATAATAAAAAATAAAATAAAATCTCATCTCGAGCTAAAAAAGTATAGTTCCAAAAGAAATTAATCATTTTCATCTTTTGGTCATCTTATGAGGTTATTATAATAAAAATCACCCTGATAAAAAAGAAGAAGAAGAGTGGATTAGGTGTTTATCGGGTAACAAATTAGTGGGTGCTATCCATACGGTGGGGCCCATCTTAATGTTGTATTGTATATAAATGTCATCCATCCGTTTCTCCAACCCATTTGAATACATTGTACTAAAAATTTAGCAAATTCAAATCTCAGGTGGACCACAATGTAGGAAACAGTGATGATTGAATGCTTCACCATTAAAAATTCCAAACGGACAATGGTAAGGTTTTGTTTATGTTTATTTGCCATCCAATCTCTTGATAATGTCAAGCAGACCTGAATGAAGGGAAAATCCAAAGAGCAGCTTGATCCAAAACTTTTGTGGCCATATTTTTTTTAATGGTCATTCGTTACTGTTTCTAATGGTGTAGTCTACCTGAGATTTGGATCTTCTTTAAGGTTTGTGATTGCGCGCTAAAATAAGATGGGAAAACATATGGACGGCGTGGATATACAGAAAATATATCAAGGTGGGCCCACACGGTTAGGGTAACACCCACTAAGATGTTACCCCGCTAACAGCTAATCCGCTCCTGCAAGAAGATATCCATTGCTAACCCTAGATGCACCACATCCATTTTACACACGTGTGACTCAATCTTCCATAACGGTAACATGGCGATCTAGACCGTTGATATGATGGGCCTATTTATAGATGTAGTATGGGCCAAACTCTTTCCACGTTAGCTAATTCTATCCATCCGGTATATGAGGCAATTGGATAGGAGGAGTATCCGAATCCGAACTCCTTAGAAGTCGGATCCAACTTTCTGGTATTGAATATATTGGCTAATCGGGTTAGTGGACCTGACTACTGGTCGGTGCTTTGTGCGCCCCCACAATGATGTATGTGTTTTATCCACACCGTCCATCCATTTTTTCAGATGATTTTAGGGCTTGATTCAAAAAATGAGGTAGATCTAACTCTCAGGTGGGCGACACCACAGGAAACAGAAATGATTGAATGTCTACCATTAAAAACGTCCTATGGCCCACTGTAATGTTTATTTGACATCCAACATGTTGATTTGGTCATACAGACCTGGATGAAGGTAAAATACAAATATCAGCTTGATACAAAACTTTTGTGGCCCTGAGAAGTTTTTAACGGTGGGCGTTCAATCAATGCTGTTTCCTGTGACGTGGCTCACTTGAGATTTGGATCTCAATAATTTGTAGGTTCATGCCATAAAATTATCTGAAAAATGGATGGACGGTGTGGATAAAACACATACATCATGGTGGGGCCCACGGAGCACTGACCAGTAGCTACTGGCAGCGTAGTAGCTAGACCGCGTCTCCCTACTTATGATTTTTCGTACGAGCAGGGACCGCCCATAATCAGTAGAGCTGCGAATCGAGTTGAGTCGTACCGAGTTAGGGCTGACCCAGCTCGATCTGGTTTTGAAATAGGCCTGATCCGAACTCGACTTTCTAGGCACCGAGTCCAACATGCTTGATCGGGGTCTAGCCTGGACTAATCCGGACTAAGTCCTACCTGGTCAAAAGTACCAAATTAGGTCGAGTTTGCATTGACTCGGATCTAGAGATGAGGGAGGGAGGGAGGGAGGGAGGGGGTAGGAGAGAGAGAGAGAGGACGAGGAGGGTGGTGATGTTGATGGGTGGATACCGGGCTTGGAAGAGGAGGGAGAGATGGAGGGAGGGAGAGGAGAGAGAGAGGGAAAGAGAGGAGGGTGGTGATGAAGGTGGGGGGCTGTCAGGCTTGGAAGAAAAGAAGGATGAAAGAGGGAGAGAGAGAGAGAGTTTGGGATTTGGTTGGGATTGGGTGCGGCAAGTAGGGTTAGATATACTTAAAAATTAGAGTTTTTTTATTTATTAAAATTAATTAATTAATTTTTTTATTACATATATACTCGAATCCGCGTCAAGTTGGATTTCAAATTGAGTTAAATATGATCGGATTGAGTTTCGGGTCGAGCCAGTTCGAGTTACTGAGTAACTCAAACTCGACTCAGTTTGACTTCGAATTGGGCGAAGCCTACTCAGTTCGGACCGATTCACCCATTCAATTCGGGTCGAGTCGAGTCTGAATGAGTCGGACCTGACTCGAAGTCGAGTCGTCCCGTGCCCGGCTCTAATCATCAGCAACGATAATGGCCATTCATTGTGGTCCCAAAATATTCCGTATTTTCTTGATGTTTTCCCATTTCACCACCACATGAAACTTACACCAGTCGCCCTTATAAGATCATAATACCATTTCTCAATTCTTGGTTGAATCTGGACCGTTGGCAAGTCTTTGTAAATCGTAGATTTTTATTTTTTAAAGAGTAGACTGCTTGTAGTGAAGTAGGCGGCCTTGATCTGCAATGTGGGGCCCACCTTGTGCATGATGAACATGTCCCATGCGGTGGTAGCTGTGTTTAACAGTGCATGTGGGGGCAAGCAAGCAATGGGATAATCTCAGCCAACCAGCCATCACCTTCATATATCATTTGCGGCCCACCTTTTCATGGCACACCAAATAACCACTCTGAGGATTACATTTCAGCGAGAGCGGATTGGCTAGTGACACTGCCACTAGCTATTGGCTAGTGGTCGGTGCTCTGTGGGCCCCACCATGATGTATATGTTTCATCCATGCCGTCCACATATTTTTCTAGATCATTTTATGGTATGAGCTAAAAATTGAGATATATCCCAATCTTAGGTAGACCACATCACAGGAAACAATGTTGATTTAACGTCCACCATTAAAGACTTCTCAGGGGCCATAAAAGTTTTGGATCAATCTGATCTTTGTTTTTTTATTTTTATTTTTTCCCTTCATCTAGGTCTGTATGACCTAATTAACAGATTGGATGTCAAAAAACAGTACAGTGGGCCTTGGGAGGATTTTAATGGTGGACATTCAATCACTAGTGTTTTCCTGTGCTGTGATCCACCTGAGATTTATCTCCCCCTTATTTTTGGGATCAAGATCTAAAATGATCTGTAAAAATGGATGGACGGCATGGATAAAACCTATCACTAGCCACCGTGCTGGTGGCAGCGACACTAGCCAAACCGCGTCCCATTTCAGCTGGGTTTTCATTGTCCAACCAAACATTCTCGCGCACACAATCCGGTGATACTTCGTGGTACGGATGGGCGAAATAGTGACTTCAGGGCCATCCAAACAGGCCCAATGCAGTATTTAGGAAGAGCTAGACTCCTGTGTTAGTTTTGCACCATTTAGGAAATGTCGTTGACAAGTCCTCTCACATGTGGCACTGATGGACAGTTATCCGTGCAGTCCAACTTCTAGATCCTATTGTGGATTGAGCAAGTCTGAAAAATTCCACTGATGAAGTAATCCTAGATAGTTAAATATAAAATAATTAATGGTCCAAAATCTAAGGGAGAAATCTTTTACTTTTTTTTGGATGGTCTGGATTTCTTTAATTACAACAATGACATATTTTATATGAAAAAATGTCATTTGAAAATTTTAAAATGTCATTTGAAAATTTTAGAAAAATAAAGGGAGTGGTAAGGACAATTCCTCAATAAGAAATACCACACGTGCATGAGCACCACAAGAAAACCATATAGAATTAAGATATCTTCACATCTCCGTTGAATATTCTAGATACATAAAGAATTGGATAAGTTAGGCCTTACAATGTTATTTAAAATGAACTTGCCTTCATCCACAAAAGGTCTGTTTGATTTGTCGGAATTACATATAAATTAAGTTATTTGATTACTCATTTTCATAGTAACCATTTTGTAATTAATTACATATTATTATTCTTTTTGTATGTTTGAAAGCTGGTGAATATTTAGCTTCAAAAATTGGTTCGGAAAAGGTTGGCTTAAATTTGAGGGCTCCATCTATGCTGTCCATCCATTTTACCATAACATTTTAGGACATGAGCCCAAAATGCCGCGGATCTAATGCCCAGATAGTCCACAACACAACAAACAGTGGTGGTAAACTTCCACTGTTGGAAGTTTTACCACCTAAGGCTGGCAAAATTATTAATTTGTCATCTAACTTATTCATAAGGACATAAAAGCATGGATAAGGGAAAAACATAAATATAAGCTTGATCCAAAAATATCAGCTTATCCAAAACTAATGCTTTAAATTCCACTATTTCCTATTGTATGGTCCACTTAAGCACTGAATTAGCTTTATTTTTGGGCTCATGCCTTAAAATTGGCCAGGAGAATGAATGGATGACGTGGATAAGCCATGTATGTGGGCACCACATGAAATTCACATCCCTTCTCGATATTAATGTTAAAAAGGCAACCTGTCAACCTTTATATTGAAAATGGGGCTAGAATTATATTAGTAAATAATTATTATCTATTTATATGTATTTATAAGCAGTGAATTAAAAAACAAAGAGCCCGAATTGTATAATGATTGCAAATCACTCGCTTGTTTACTGAAATCAAATGTTTTTTTACCATTGATTCTCACATTTAGTATATTAGTTGTAAAATAATAATGATTACATTTTTATATTAGTTCAATGTTAAATTATTACTAAAATAAACTATTTTCATTAGTTGATTTAAATTTTTTTCCAATAATCACATGAAAAAGTTCCATGATTAAAAATTCCTTATTTCCTAAATGCATATGCATTTGACCCACCATAATTATGTTTGATTTTGGCATTGATAAAATTGCCGTAATGACATATTTATTTATTTATCAGGAATTTCGATGAATTAAACAAGGATTAAAGAAGTCCCTCAATAAGATCCATTCAAATTACATCAATTCCATACATGTACAAGAGCAGAGCATCAATAGAATATATATATATATATATCTCGTAGGATAAAAAGATATATATTCCAACACAAACCACAAATTAAATTATAAAAAAGAGCCCATTTATATATCAAAATAATATATGGGTGTGATTTAATCCATCATCGATTGACCTGAGCATGTAAATCCTCTTATTTATCTTGAATCCAACTTGAAACCGAGATCAAAATACCTGATGGTCAACTGAAGCCATCCAAAACTGATCAAGGTCTTTAAGGAGTTTGATTTGATGGTAAATGAGTAATCATTATTACCCATGTATTTACAATTAGCAATTGCCAGGTTGACATTGACAGCAGCTTGTTTGCAAAGATTACACGTGAAGATTACATTCAAACAATTTCCACATGTAAAAGTTGTGGGGCCCACCGTAATGTATGTATCCTATTCATGCCATTCATCCCTTCCGCTAGCTCATTTTAGGTCATGCGCCCAAAAATGAGATAGATTTGAAGCTCAAGTGGACTGCGCCATAGGAAATAGTGAGAATTAAATACCTAATGTTGAATACTTTTTTAGAGCCAGGAAAGTTTTCTATCAAGCTTATATTTGTGTAGACTCTTCATATATGTCAATGTGATCTTATGAACACATTGGATGATTAGATGCACATCTCCATGGGCCCTAAGAAGGTTTCAAATTTGAAGCGAACATCATTAACACTCCTGTGTCATGTGGTGCGGTCTGTTTGAGCTTCTAATATGTCTCATTTTTGAACACATGCTCGAGAATGAAATGGCAAAATGCATGGACAGTATAGATCACACACAAACACACATATCATTGCGAGGCATATGGATTTTAACGATACCCAAGTCCTCTTTAATACCATGCACCTATAGTAATTATTTTCCTCTCAAACAAACACCCTTTAAAAGTAATTATTACCTATTTATCCAATAAAAATGTGTACCGCGGGAGTAAGAGTGAGGTTAGAATCAGGCAAGATTAGAATAATCCAATTAGGCTAAGTAAAAGTACTATAGGACCCAACTCCAACCATACCTTAATTTGAGGTTTGACCACAGCTGCCAAATGAGTGCCCAAGATCTAGGAAGTGCCACATTGGCCCTTAAAGTCCCCAGGTGACATTAGATATGTGGTCCTGTTATGGTATCTGTAAGGTACTTTAGGTGAAGGGAACGAGGGGCACTATTGACATTTACAACAGCTTCGTTGTCAATTCGTTAAGGTATCAGGAGATGTTTGTAATTTAGTCAGTGTTGCACCATCTTTTAATATTTTTAGGGGTGTGTTTGGTATGACATGCACTTCATAAACGCTATTTCATCGAATGAAAAATATACCTTTTTTCTTCCTTCCGCAACCTTCATTTCAAGCCAAACAAAAGCTAAAAAAACAGATAGCACATTCCCATCTCTCTCTCTCTCTCAAAACCAAGATCACATTATAAAATATTTTATAGAAGAAGCCAGGTGTTCCGCTGGACTACCATAACAGTAGCACGTGTGACCTCCACCATAAATGAGGCCCACTCACAGGTGATCTGGACCGTTTATTTGGTGGACCACATCATGGATGACACATTGATGACAATTAAATGGGTTGGGCCTGGGTCTAGTCCAACCCAACCTGACCCAGCCCACCCATATAGCACATCCTCAATGGCTACACCGAATGACCTGACCCATAACTCAAAAGAAAGGTATGCCCATCCCTTATAAATGCATGCCATCAAGGTAAGATCAATGGTCTATGAAGGAATGGTGAAAGAGCAAGAACCATATTGCTTTATACATACGAAAGAAACCATGAACTGCATTTGAAGGAGGGCAGGTATGTTGAGCTGACCTGATTAATTACTAATAAATTGGTTAGGTTGGGCTCAGGTTTAAGAAATTTAAGTAGGGTTAGGTTAGGGCGAGATTTCTTTGCCTGTCTGTTAAATGAGTTGGGATTGGATTGACCGTAGTCACGGACACGGATTGCGTCCTACCCCCGCCAGTCTCCAGCTCAGAACGGGCAGGAGCTTTGAGTGGCCACCGTGATGTATGGGTCTTATCCACACCGTCCATTAAGTTTTTACTATCATTTTAGGGTATCAGCCCCAAAATGAGAAGGCTCAAGTGGACTACACAATGGGGATTAAAAATCTTACCATTGAAAACTTCTTGGAGGCCATTGAAGTTTTGGATGGAGCTGATATTTGTGTTTTCTCTTCATTCAGGTCCATGTAACTTCATGAATAGGTTAGATGGCAAATAACATCACGTGGGCCCTAGAAAAGTTTGAACAGTGATAATTTCTTCTGTTGTGGTCTACCTGAGCCTTTGATCTGCCTCATTTTTTAGATCAAACCCGACCTATTGCGAGGTCTAGTTTTGGGTCTCAAATCAAAGGCATGGGTATTGCACTATCTGGGTCCGAACCTAATTCTCAAGCCCAATTAGAAATCATGTCTCAAATCCTATCCTGGCCTATGGATAATACCATCAATTTTCTAAGGAATACAAATTTGGGTAGTCCTGCAGACCACCAAACCAGTCCTAAAAAATAAAGTCCCCTATTCCATCTCCACCGAATCGACCTGATTTCTCTCAGTCGAAAGTCCTTTTCTCAAACAACCTTCGCCAAACATACAATTTCTTGCTCGGAAATACATCGAACAACGGCGCAACATCGCCTCAGTACTAAGCAATGGTAGGTAACCGATAGCTACATTCATCACCTAAACTCCCTTCCTTTTACAGCATTCCAAACATTTTCTCACCATTCTTGAGTTGGGTTTCTCAAATTCAATCCAAACAATCCTCCTACTGCTCCAAAGATCCAAGATTTCTACATTCATAACATTACATTCTGTCTTTTCCTCTATAGACCAAAATGCAGCTCCATATTTCTCCGAGCTTGCGGCACGTAACAGTTTTACCAGGCAAAGGAGTCAGGGATTTCATCAAAGTGAAGGTTGGATCGCGGCGTGTTTCTTATCGGATGGTGTTCTATTCATTGCTGCTGTTGACATTCTTGCTTCGGTTCGTGTTCGTGTTGACGGCCATGGATACGATCGACGGAGAAACGAAATGTTCGTCGATAGGTACGATGCAATGGGTGTATTTGTTTTTTGTATTCTCATTTGTTCTTTGGTTTAATCTATAAATGCATGGATTTTCAGTAATGGAAGACAATATCTTATTATATTCTGAGATTTGGAGTATAGTGTATAAATGGTAAAAAAATAGATGTTTCCTATGTATAGAAACTATAGAGTATAACTGGGTCTATAAATGTCTACATCAATCTGAACCTCCCATTTGATTGGCCAAAATCAAGAACACTCGTACTGATGGAAATCTATCATAAGAACTCTAAAATACTAGTTTGACTCAGCTGAGTTCAGACGACTCGACCAGACTTCGTCAAGACGGAAAACTCGGCAGTCAATAGGGTTAATTTGTTCCACCTGACTCGATGATACTCAGCACAACTTGGATTTTTTTAAATCAATATCTGCTGCTAATATTATCGAGTCCTGGTATTTCAATGGAGTTCCAGTCAATGAAACTCAAGAGTAACTCCTTTTTTTTAAAAAAATTTTTAAAATGTCTTTTTAAAAATATCTACTTAAGTTAGAGTGTATGGAATGGTCTTAACCATCTTAGAATTGGATTTTAATAAACAGGAAGCTTTAAATTAGTAGAATTTGTAGGCTATGATCAATCGAGACAAGTGGCCCATTGTGATGGTTTGATGTACAGGCACTTGCTAAAAAGGACTATATATTTAGCTATGGCAAATGAGGAATGTTATGTAATTTAATTGTTTTATGTAATAAAAATAATCATCAGCTTGTGTTGACTATATCCCCTCCTTTATTTACACTCACATTCAATACCACTAAAAAGCACTAATGATAAAGATAGCATTGAAAATAATGATTATACCGGTACTAGTGAGTTTTGTCGACCTCACTTGCATGTGTGTGCCACCACATATCATGGAAATTCATTGGGAGATTCTAAGATTTTGTCCTTCTCTTGCCATGTGATCAGAAAATCTTGCTGAAAATAAAATATTGAAAGTATTTGTTGTAAATTAATAAATAAGTTATATATATATATATATATATATTTTAAATGAGTAAAATTGAATAAATTTAAGATTTTAAATATTTATTTTCTTCACATTGTGATAATTAACTTTGAGATATAATAGGGAAGAATTAAAACTGCCAATATTTTGAAAATATGGAGATTTCCTCATGATATAATAGTGAAAAATTAAAACAGCCAAAAATTAAAAAATCTTGCAATGTCCTCGCTATAATATCATTTTATGAATTTTCCACAAAAATATACCGATATATACTTCCAAAGTTCAGATATGTTTGTCACAGTTCATGAATCTGGCCTGGTTGATGAGTGGATTGGCCTTATTCCCAGATAGGGCCACATAGATATCAAATGTTTGAGATCAAAAATAAGATGTGTATACCTCCCATCACCAACAAATGTGATGATGGCCCATTCTGGATTTGAATTAGCCCTGGCATTTTATTGATTATTCTAGCAGTTGCAAAGGAAAAAAAAAGATTATTCTAGCAGTCTAAGCCACAAACCTTTGCTTGTTGGAGAAACACTTTTTAAAATTTTATTTTATTTGTGAAATGCTGATTGAACAATCATGTCATGTAATTTGCAATATGCAACAATTCTATAAATTATCTCTAGTGTTGGATAACCATCCTCAAATGAAAAGATGATAGATTGAACGGATCACGAAAATTTCTCCTGAATTATAGTCTGGTCAATCGGTTGCAGCGCCCACCAAAAGGAGCATCCATGCCATTTGTCGATTCACCACGTGTATTGGAAAGGTTACAGCAGTTCATAGATGGGTTTTGAAAGAGTGGATTTATCTGTATTATAGGTAGTATACATCCAAGCTTTTAAACTCTCATATTACATTTAAAGTTGATAAAATATGGGTAACATATTATTTTCTAACAACTACTAACTCATGCATTTGGATCACACTTGTGCGGTTTAAAAGCTAGAATGTATACTAGTTATGATGAACATGTACATTTATGCATTGTAGCAATGTATGCTTTCATTCAACCGTTGGATCCTATTTAATATGTATGATTTGATATGGTAAATGCCAATTTTCTTATTAACTATCACATGGCATATCAGTGGTCTACTTGGAGTAATTTAATCTTCTTAAAGTAAGGTTGTGTCTTAGCTATGATGCATATGAGTACACCCTATCAAGCCTTAACAAAAAGATTGAGAATTTTCACATGTTTTATTATTGTAAAAATTAAATAAATAAGGTAAATTTATTTAAATTAATTAAATTTTTTTTTGATAACAAAAACAATATTTAATTGAATAATTCTAACTTTGTATTGTTCTTGAATTCATGTAGGATGCGTTGGGAAAAGATTAGGACCAAGGTTTTGGGGAAGAAGGCTTGAATCAGCAGTAATCTTCAAAATCCAAATTCTAAAAATTGTATTTAAATCCTAATAACAAGGTTTTAGATAAGAAGGCTTTTTCAATAGTTTAGTAGTCCAACCTACAATCCTATTGCTAGTCCCTCCGGACTTATGCCACACGTGGGGCCCACCTTTGGCAATCAAAACGGTTCATTTTCTGGGCCTTGCTATAGATTGCAATTCTGATGTGAAAAAAAAATGTACCCATTGGTCAATCTCAACCGTTCAAGTAATGGAATTTTGGTGGTTGGATGTGAATGGTTCGCAAATCCCAGCCGGTCCACCAATTGTTATAAGTGTTACTTTAGAATCATAAGCTTGGATTCAAAACTCGACTCGACCGAGTCGGGTGACTCAGCTGGGTGATTGGTGGGGTCCATACAGATGTGTTGGGCTGAGGCTGAGTCAGCTGGGATAGTTCGCATCTGACTCATCCGAGTCACCAATCCATGATCATGAATGTGATGGCTTACCAAACCTTTTGGTGCATCTACAATGGATGCCCTGCGGACTATAGTTTGGTGTACTCGTGCGAGTTACCCATCCTTTTCGCTGTTTGTAAATTTGAAAAGGTGAATTTGTTGTTGTTGATAAATGTTGAAGGTACCGGAAGAGATCTATAGAGTTTTGGAAGAAAGCGGGAGCACCGAAATAAAAGGTAGTACGGCGGATGTCCCACAATCACTTGAAGAGTTTGTAGCTGAAATGAAGAGCAACAGATCTGATGCTAAAACCTTTGCTTTAAGGCTAAAAGCTATGGTAAATCTGATTCTCTCTTTCGTTCTTTCGTTTGATGTAAGCTAGTCAAAGTGAAACCATTTCTAGCCATTGATAGGAGGATCCTTGGTGATCATAACGGTCCACTGTAGGAATTTTAACCATTTGTTGATATTCCTCCAATCCATGGCTAAGATCATCTGAATGGTATGCTATCTATGGTACGGTGAAACAGATGAACGGCCTGGATCTCATATGCATGCGCTAGATGTGTATAGATATGGAGTGCTTTATAACTAATTTAGATCTTAGAATCCCTTCTAACGGATCTTGTTGTGGATATAGATCAACCTTCCGGATTCTAAGGTGTAGATTCTTTATCTTTGGATTCAAACTGATCTGACCATCAGATGGTCCACATGTGTGCATTGAATGTAAAGCGTTGATTAGTCTCATCTGAACCATTCATTCCTCTTCTTTATGAAAAAGGCATCCACCAAGTGGGGCCCACTCGAGTAAGGCTTAGATCAAGGACAGGCAGTCCCATAGTTTGAAATAGCATTTTAAAAGTGCCACTGGCATTAAGCCTAGAAGTGGGCCTGGCCTGGGCCCATCAAAATCGAAAATATGAGAATGGATCCATCTAGAAGACCTTGCCGGATAGTTCAAAATTGAGGCCCGGGTCCAGCCCATTGCTGGACTGAGATGGAGACTGAAACCAGTACTACTAGCTTATGTTTCACGTTTTAGCATTTTAATCATGTTTCAATCTAGTGGGCCACCTCAATGCTACTGAAACAAGAGGATACTGATACTGAGGTCTTGGCATCGATTGAGGATACTGATACTGAGGTCTTGGCATCGATTCCCTAGGAAGGGTGGCTAAAAGAGGAGTGTGAACTGACCGTGGGTGTACTAACAAGTTTTTTTTCTTTATTATTTATTTATTTATTATTATTATTATTATTTTTAACAAAAAAGAAAAAAAACCAGTCCTCACCAGGGGAGGGATTCTCAATCGAGGTACCTGGCTGGGAACGAGGGTGAGATCCTGACCGTGGGGTACCACCTTGATGTATCGATTGTATATCCATGCTGTCCATCAGTTTTTTT
Organism: Magnolia sinica; assembly: GCF_029962835.1. Taxonomy (NCBI): domain Eukaryota; kingdom Viridiplantae; phylum Streptophyta; class Magnoliopsida; order Magnoliales; family Magnoliaceae; genus Magnolia; species Magnolia sinica. Next base: position 64,189,206 of record NC_080584.1, read on the forward strand.
CAGATTATTTTAGAACATGGTCTCAAAAATAAAGCAGATACAAATTTCAGGTGGACCACACCACAGGAAACAGTGGTCATTGAACACCTACCATTAAAAACTTCCTATCATCCACCATCATGTTTACTGACAATCCAACCTCTTCATAAGGTCACATCGACCTAGATGAAAGAAAGAAAAAAAAAACAAATATCAGCTTGATCCAAAACTTTTGTGGCTCACAAAAGGTTTTTAATGATCAATAACCACTGTTTCCTATGGTGTGGCCCACCTGAAACTTATATCTGCTTCATTTTTGGTAACATATCCTAAAATAAGCTGTTAAAACAGATTAACGGTGTAGATATTGGTAATAATACTTCAGGCCAATAAAATCTTTGGGCCTTTTCTATATAAGCTTGGCCTGCATGCCGAGTTGACTTGACTGAGTCTGAGTCAACTCGGACGAGTTAGCAATCATACTTCAATTTCTAACCACCCATTTCACTCAGGTCACTCTCCTAGAACAGAAGACTCGGACAGCCAAAATCCAAGAATATCTATACCGCCACGTGGCATCCAGCAGCATCCCCAAACAACTCCACTGCCTAGCCCTTAGGTTAGCCAACGAACACTCCAACAACGCCGGCGCACGCCTCCCTCTCCCTGCGCCGGAGTGCGTACCGTACCTCGTCGACAACTCTTTCTTCCACTTCGTCCTCGCCTCCGACAACGTCCTTGCAGCCTCCGTCGTCGCCGCCTCTCTAGTCTCCAACTCCCTCCGCCCCAACAAGGTCGTCCTGCATTTAGTTACAGACCGAAAGACGTATGCAACCATGCATGCATGGTTCTCGTTACACCCGTTAAACCCGGCTATCATCGAAGTGAAGGCGTTGCACCATTTCGATTGGTTTTCGAAAGGACGGGTCCCTGTTTTGGAAGCAATGGAGAAAGATCAACGGGTCCGATCTCAGTTTCGAGGTGGGTCATCAGCGATTGTAGCGAATGCGACTGAGAAACCGTATGTGATTGCGTCTAAGTTGCAAGCGTTGAGTCCGAAGTATAACTCGGTGATGAATCATATACGTATACATCTACCAGAGGTGAGGATTTCAAGCTAGCTATTTCATTATGTGAGGTTTGTTAAGCCCACACGCGTTTAGAGCTGTGTTCATCTAGAGCCGAGTCACGACTCAGTTTGACTCGGTTTAAATAGGTCTGACTCAGTCAGGTTGAATTATTCATGGTGTGGATCACTGATTAGATATTCTGGTTATAAAATCAGGAGGTTTTGATTCCTGAGGAGTCAAATGGACGGCTAATATCTGTCCATGCGTTTGTTTTGTACAACGTGGCCCAAATGAGGAGTCAAATGCACTGATTTTAGGGAAACGGATTGGCTACTCCCCCTGCCATCAGCCAATAGCTGATGGTCGGTGCTCTGTGGGACCCACCATGATGTATTTGTTTCATCCATGCCGTCCATCTATTTTTTTAGATCATTTTATAGTATGAGACCGAAAATTAAATACAATACAAATATCAAGTGGACCACATTACAGGAAACAGTTTTGAATGAACGTTGACCATTAAAAAGTTTTTGGGGGCCATAAAAGATTTAGATCAAGCTTATCTTTGTTTTTTCCATTCATCTGGGTCTGTATGACCTAATCAAATGTCAAATAAACAATACAGTGGGCCTTAGTAGGATTTTAATGGTGGATATCCAATCACTATTGTTTTCCTGTGGTGTGGTCCACCTGAGATTTATATCCCTCTCCGTTTTGGTATTAAGCTCTAAAATTATCTTTAAAAATGGATGAACGGAATGGATGAAACACATACATCACTGTAGGGTCCACAGAGCACCGACCACCAGCCCGGTGGTCTCCTATTTTAGGCGGGAAGATCTATGTGGGCCGGTAAAGATGGAACGCTTGGTCTTGCACACGTGTCTTTTTTGGCACGTGTGCTTGGATGTGGATGGTCAATGCTCTATGTGCCTACGGGCTCAACAAACCTATATCTAGAGAAGAGAAGACGTGCCAGGTTAGCACCTGATGGTGCAAAGGCTAGAATGGGGGTAACACCTTAGCAGGTGTTGACCTTACTATGGGCCCACCTTGATGATATGTTTTATATCCACGCCGTCCATCTGTTTTTCCAGCCTATTTTAGGATGTTTTTACCAGAAATTAAGAAGATCAAAATCTCAGGTGGACCACACCACATGAAACAGTGGTGTTTGAGTGCCTCACCATTTTTGCCCATCTTAAGGTTTTTTAACTTTTATTTACCAGGTTTTTAATAATGTCAAGAATAACTGGATGAAGGTAAAATACAAATATCAGCTTCATCCAAAGCTTTTGTGGCTCACAAAATGTTTTTAATGGTTATTTATCATTTCTTTTTTCTAGTGGTGTGGTCTCCCTTAGATTTGGATCTTCTTAAGGTTTGGGATTGAGCTGTAAACGGAGATGGAAAAACATATGGACGGCAATGATATACAAATAAAAGCATCAATGTGGGCCCCACACGGTTAGGGTTACACCTGCTAAAGTGTTACCCGAGTAACAGCTAGTCCGCTGATTCCGCTCTGGACGGACGCGGATTTCGTTTATGGGCCAGGCCCAGGACCATATAAATCAAAATGTACAATAGATGCAGCCCAACAGTTGAAAACATGGGCCCGAATCAAGTTCCTGGCCCACCCATTCCTAGCCTTTCATTATTTCATTCTTGTATTTGAGAAGCTAACATTTCTAGAAATTTTGAACAATGCAGCTGTTTCCTAGCCTCAAGAAGGTAGTCTTCCTCGACGACGATATCGTCATCCAGAGCGATCTGTCGCTGCTGTGGGACATCGATCTCGAAGGAAACGTTAATGGGGCCGTGGAAACATGCAGTGGCGACGACAAGTTCGTCATGTCGAAGAGACTCAAGAGCTATTTGAACTTCTCCCATCCCTTGATTGCAGAAAACTTCAATCCCGATGAGTGCGCGTGGGCCTATGGGATGAATATCTTTGATCTTGATGCATGGAGGAAGACAAATATAAGCCAAACATACCATTATTGGCTTCAAAAGGTAAGCTAAATATCATTGAAGATTCTATTTTGGGTCTGGGCCAACAATCACAGGCCCACCAAAATAGTGGAGGCCCACAAAAATACTGGCTGGTCATGGGCCTTTAAAGCTAGGCTTACAAGTATCCAATGTAATTGGAGATTTACTAAGCCCACACGTGTGTGCAGCTGTCTTCATTACATGCCAGTGCACATACTATTGTGTCGCACGTGCAAGGTCTGAACAGTTCATCGGGTGGGCCACAGTGCATAGAATCAATGAACGGTCAGAGGGGACACCTTAATGGACTGCTCAGATCTTCCACACGTATGCCATATCGGAAAATGCAAAGGCGTGCTTAGAGGAGCAGGTGAATACATGCATGTGGGCATAACCTCCCGTTTTCTATCTTCCTCCTGGATACATGGGGACACATAGACAGTCCAATATATCAATCTGAACCGTCCATTAGGCCCAAACCGTCCGGGTCGAACAATTCAACGGTTAGAAGGGAAAACATGTGCGATGGAGCAGTCCCAATCCGTAAACGGGTCATATAGTGACTAGATCCTGAAAGGCCACGGGTTCGGGTCAAAACGGGTCCGACCTGCCTGTCGGGTCTGGGTTTTGAGAACATCGTACATACCTGAAATATCAAACTGAGCATTTATCATGATACTCCCAAAAAAAGCAAGATGTGGACTTGGGCTTACTGTGATATATTTTCCTTAAATCCACACCGTTCATCCATTTTGACAACTAATTTTAGTGCATGATCTCAAACACGAAGAAGATCCAAAAATCTTAGGTGACCATACCACAATAAACAGTCGTAACTGACACCCAACATTAAAAATTCACCATCCAACCCGTTGATAACTTTCGTGGCCCACGAGAAGTTTTTAATAGTCCATTACAACTGTTTCCCGTGTTATGGTCCACCTGAGATTTAAATCTGCTGATCCCAAAAATAAATTTTGAAAACGAACGGACGGCATGGATATAAGCCACATACATCACGGTGGGTCCCACCCACCACGGATCCACGGCTAGAAAAATATCAATCAGGCTGTCCATTTGTTTTGAACACTGCCTACTTTACGAGCAAGATTTCAAGAATAGGGTGAGTGGGGCCCATATCAGCCCTAACTCGACTCAGGACCAAACGAGTCGATCACAGCCGCAAATCTTTTCATGATTATTGGGCCAGATGATCTAAACAACGTGGCCCATCATAGAAAAAGCTTAGACCTTTTGAACATGCATCATATTATCTTTTCACAATTTCTTTTGGCATCATATTATCTTTTCACAATTTCTTTTAGATTTTTTTTTTTTTTCATTTGGTTTTCTTGTTTATCACAGAACTTGAAAGAAGACCTGAGCCTGTGGCAATTAGGAACATTGCCACCGGGTTTGATCGCATTCCACGGCCACGTTCATATCATCGAGCCTTTCTGGCACATGTTAGGTCTTGGATATCAAGATAACACTAGCGTCGTAGAAGCTAAAAGCGCCGCCGTTATTCATTTCAACGGCCGTGCTAAGCCGTGGCTGGAGATTGCATTCCCGAAGCTCAGGCCTTTGTGGGCGAAATACGTAGATTTCTCCGATAAGTTCATCAAAACATGCAAAATCACAGCTTCTTAGCACGCTCACGAGGAAGATGAAGATGAAGAAGATGAGACGACGACTACGGAGGATGTTCATATATATCAGAAAAAAGGGCCTGAGAGTGCTCGACTTCTTGTGTGAGATAAAGAAAGAAATTGGAGAAGAGAAATGGGTCCTTCTTTGTGTTATGGAATTGCATTCCATTCCCTTCAAAGCTATGCTTTTTTTTTTTTTTTTTGTTTACTACACAGAGAGAAGATTTCTAGAGTTTTTGGGCTAATCCAATTTTGGATTTCTATGCAATGGAGAGGAAGTCATCGTTGTATACAAGATTGCAATCGAAGCATAACGTCAATAACTTTGATCATTTGATCCTGGCCATCCACACACATGAAAACGTGCTAATGTGGTACATTTGTGCAAGAACTGGCTTTCCATCGGGTGGATAGAGAAAAAATTGTCTTAGCTGTTCATTTTCTTGTCCACTTGAGGAATGGAAGGGCACTCTCTTTAAGCTATAAGATCCAATCAGTGGGCCCCACATGATGTACGCATCAAATTTAGCAGAGCTATGCTATATTGTCATGTGTTCTTGCATGTGAATAGCAGGGCCCTGCGTACGTTTGTGTTTAGCATATCTTCATCATGTGCATAGACCATGCAGCGCTTGTATTTAAAGTTCAGCAAACTTATAATTATTATTGTGTGTTATGCATTAAACCTTTGAAAATGGAAAAAGATACAAGATAAATAGAAAATTCTCAGATGAATGCAAATATACGCATACATGTACACACATGTGCACCAAAATCCCAGGTCATCATTACATGCATTATTAATTTTCATTTAGTATCTCATAAGGGATTTCTGTGATCACATATAAGGAAGATCAATCTGAGTCTATAAACCAAATTGCTATGGTATTTATCGTATATCATTTTCTAATTATCTGATAAACTATCAACCAACAAAACCCCTATTTAAAAAAGCATATACGATGGACAAAAACTAATAAACTTTATGTGTTTATATGTTCTTAGAATCTCCTCTCTTTTTCTAGGCTTTATCTATTTATTTATTATTTTTTTTATCTCTCATCTGTTTTTCTTCTGTTTCCCTTTGAGTCAATCCCTCAAACTCTCTCTCAACGAAAATTTAAGGTCATTACAACTGAGTCTTCAACACCTTACACCTTTAGAGAAGCACTGTGATGGGAATGAAAGCTTTTGTTGTACGTAGACTCAAGGATTGAGCCCTATTTATATAACTTAGAGGGTTGAGGGGTTTGAAACCCATCAAAACTTCTCTCCCTAAGGCTCCACACGAATTTGATAATCCTAGTCCAACTTAAACACTTTGTAGCGCATTACTCCTTACGCGATTTTAGATGTATCAGAGCTGAGTGGAGTCCATTGGTATTTTCGATCACACCATCCAATCCTTAGGGCAATCCAAACTCTTGACCAATAAGGCCCACCTTATAGAATTCTTATAGATATACCATTGTGAATACAACACTTTGAACCATGGTTTCCACGTGTGCAAGTATATGTGCACACCGCAAAGCCGAGCACACATTCATCAAGGTGAGCCCCGCCGTTATAGATGGATTCTTGACTCAACCAAAGGGTTGGGTCCTCTCATCTCCCCCTCCCTCTCTTATTTATAAATAAATAAATGTAGGGTAATAGAAATGACTACCATTTTGAAGGTAGCGGAAAAGGAGTGGCCATATGCGGCCCACCTTGATGTATGATTTGCATATCAACGGCGTCCATACGTTTCCCAGCTCATTTTAGGGAATGAGCCCAGAAATGAAGCAAATCCAAATCTCATGTGGACCACACCATATGAAACAATTGTGATCGATTATTAAAACTCCTCGTGGGCACAAAAAGTTTTGGATTAAGCATAATATTTCTCTTTCATCTAGGTCTGTTTAACCTTATCAACAGGTTGGATAGCAAATAATCAAGATGGTGGGCTCTAGGAAGTTTTTATTGGTGGGCATCCAATATTATCACCAATGTTTCCTATGTTGTGGTCTACCATCTTACTACAGTTTATATGAGTGGCAACAACCCTATGAACGGTTAGGGTGGCATACAAACATCAAGGGCCTCCAGGAATGTTTCAATGGTGTACATTTTAAATCTTGCTTTTTCGTGTGGTGTGGCCAACCCGAGTTTTTGATCTGCCTGTTTTTTTAGATTACTGTCGTTTTGTGGTCCTTAGAAACTGATAGACGGAGTAGATTTGTCACAGGAATCTCTACGAGCCTCACATAGCTTCCGACTGCAGGAACTTCCCCTGTTGGGGGCACAGGCAACTCCCATCCTCTGAATACTCTACTCTGAAACATGGCCCCCTATTTTGCAGACCGCAAACCTAATGTCCTTATGGCATTGGACCTTATTCCAATTCTCAGAGACACATACATGAAGTGTATGAATTCTCCTCTGTGTTATAAAATACTAATTTCTGATTTTCCAAGACAATTAAGGCAACAATCCCATTCTTTGTCACCTATTGCTAATGGTTTTCCACACGCAAACTGGACCGTGCACACGCAGGACTACGTTCCAGTATGAAATAGTTGTGCAAGATCTGAGCTTTCCATCAGGTCACTTACACCGTTTGGATCTTCTTTTTTAAAATTCAGGCCTTTTCACACCTCAGATGGACCACAGAATACAAAACAAATCAACAGCTACAAAAATTTCTAACGGTGCACCACATCTTCTGGCCCACCTGAGAAGTAGAAAGCCCTTTTGTTTAGAGGCAGATGATCTAAGCATTATTTCCAATATGAAGAGCTCAGATCTCACACATTGGCACGTGCACCTGTGCATGGTATTAGAGAGAACCTCTCCATTTCCAAACCATTAGAAGCTGTCATGAAATGCTGTTACCTGTATTTTCTTCTAAAACAATGTTAATAAAGATAAAAACATCTTAATCTCCCTTCCCTTATAAATATCTTCTCTATGCATCAACTTCAAGTGTACCAACTTCATAGACCAAAATGGCTAAGTCTCATGCACCAATAGCCCTAATCACATTAGTGAAATTGCTTGTGCTATTTTTTGTCATGACCATGATGGGTGGCTTGGATGGCCAGATCTTGGGCCCAAAGGAGACCCACATGGTATTCTACCTTCAAGATTGGGAGACTGGTAATGCGACCTCCGTCCCGGTGGCTGGGACCAACGGCACCCTATCGAGCGTCCTAAACTTTGGAACCATCATGGTGGTGGACGATGCCGTAACAGACGGCCCAGATCGGCAATCGAAGCAAGTTGGACGGGCACAAGGGATCTACGTGAACTCAGCCTTGGATGGATCCGATCTCCACCTTCTATTCTCTGTTGTCTTTACCAATGAGAAGTACAATGGTAGCACTCTAGAAATCCAAGGGGCTGATAGGTTCTTTCTGAAGTATAGGGAGGTTTCTGTGGTTGCTGGGACTGGCTTGTTCCGTTATGCTCAGGGCCATGCAGTCTTAGAGACGGTCTATCTGGATCTTCCCACTCTCAATGCAGTGATCAAGTTCAATGTCACCGTCCATCATTATTGATTTTGGTCATTATGTTGGCTAATGTTAATATATGAAATAATTACCTTTCAAGTTCTATAATAAATTTGGGATTTTTACGCCAAAATTCCTCGAGGAATTGGATTTTACCAAATAGTGAATACTATTACAAGAGAAACCACGTTGCTGCCCTCTTTCTTCTTTTTTCTTTACAATAAATTGAAAAGTTGAAAGTTGTAGCATATGCAGTATGTGTCTCACATTCAACTCATCTAATATGCACACCAACATTATTATTGGACAAACAAAAAAATATGATAGATCCAATCATAAAGTGGACCAATTTATAAAAAATAATGTATACCATTCAAAATATCAATTCAAGTGTAGGCACATTTGAAGTTGAAATTGACAATATGTTTCATGTCATCAATAAGAGAACATGCTACTATGATTCACGAGCTTTCAATTTTCATTAGTTTAAAACATCAAATTCTCTACCTTTGTACTTCACAAGTGGCCTTTTTTTATTTTTTATTTTTTATTTTTATTTTAAGTGGACCGGAGTCACAAATTCATTGATCCAGAGAAACTATACAGTTTGTCAAGCGGGCCCCGACAAAAAGGTTTCGGGCCTCGCTCGTATAGACAATCAAACAAACAAAAAAAAAGGAGAAATCCTGGCAGGAAGGAACGGAGGCAGCAGCTGAGAGAAGGGGATTTCTAGATCATGAGAGTCTAATAGCCCCGATGCCAGCATTGTCTAAAACAATGGTACCCTTCACTAGCCTGGGTAGAACTGACCAGGAATCATAAATTCTGTTTGGGCATCCATTACTGGCCCGTCTAGCCAATGCATCAGCCGCCGAGTTCCCTTCCCTAAAAATGTGGTTGAATTTGATATTAAGGCTCTCGCGCATTTGCTGGATAACACCTAGGTTGTACCAGATGTTCCAAGATGAGTTGGCGTGTGGTTCATCAATCGCTTTAGCTAAAATTTTGGAATCAGTCTCAACAATAATGTTAGGCAGGCCTAGTTTGTGCTTGATGGTTTAATAATATGCCACAAACAGTAATCATTCTTTGTTAGGCAGGCCCAATAATCATTATTTGTAGAAAGTCTAGTCCATGACATCTTCTATATGAAACATCTTTTACTCTTTAAAGTTTTGTCAGAAATATATTTATGGTTGGAAACTTGCTTCCTGAAAATATCTTTATTATGTCATAAAAAATTGAAAGGAATTTATGAACTACTTCAGCTCTTATCCAATCATCATCAAAAGGCAACTACTAATACACACTATCACGCTCCACATAGTGAAGAATGCATCCCTGAATCTAACATTTTGTAAGTTGAATTCCAACGTGTCATGACATCCAGTTTCATCGTTCTCTGATGTGACAAATTCAACCATTTCACGATCTTATTTCAAGTATTTAATCGTGAAGGTGACCCTCATATATATTTTATACTCTCTCTTATGTTATCGATCATTAGCTCAATTGTTTTAAACACATCTTATACAATCAAATTTAGGATGTGGGTATAACACCTAACATAAAATATTTTTTCACCGAAATATAAGTCACCGGTGGCCCTAAACTAGTTCCATTAAATCATTATCACACTATTGTTTGCAGAGTCATTATCTAAAGTTATCGAAGAGATTTTCTTCTCAATGGCCTACTCCACAAGGAATCTGTAGATGCAGTCTCAAATCATCAAACTAGTGTAAGGAGGCGCAAGATAGTAGAAGTTTATAACTTTTTTACAGAGTGTACATTCAACATCAATGTAGTGGATAGTTAGTTACATATACCTCTTTCTTTTATCAGATGCCATCCACAAATCTGATATTAGGTTGATTCAGAAAATCAATGCCAACTATCATTTTAACTTGACCTTCTTACTTGCATACATCTTAATGCACACTATCTTTATTATTGTACGAAAGATATTCTCGTATCTGCGGTTAAGGCCTTTAGTTAATTTGACAAAAGATGAACTCTTTACCATCTGAAATGATTTTTCATTTGTAATAATAAATCTGGCTGTTAACTCATTCACATGGTCCCTGTTATACTTATAGGTGGACAAGGTACCTTGCGATAGATCCACAAAAGATTGAGTAAATAAAAGTTTTTGTTGGCATAAGGTGTGGCTTCTCACTTTGTTTTATGATACTTCAATAGGTGTTTTTTCAAAATTATGGTCAACCTGTTTACTTGTTTAGTATATTAAGCTTTGTAGTACTTGCACTGTATCTTCATTGTGTCGTTCTTTAATATTACTTCTTTAAAATCTTCCCACACTACTGATTTTTTCCTTTTACTAAGCTCTAGGAGTCACTAATCTCAATGGGCACTTCTTCATCTTTTAGATCTAATCCTTCATCCAAGATCATTAGAAAAGTGACTGATAAACCGCTGGAGGTATTGGGAATTTCCTCACCAGTCATTTACTAATGGAAAGATATTAAATCAGACTAAGACTATAATGCCTTAGAAGTATATACTAAATCCTAAATTAATCACTCATCCAAGTTTGGATAGATTGTAATACTTTTACATTTATATTTAAACGGCCACGCTGAAATTCTAGCAACATCTCTCCATGTTTTTCTAGATAAGTTGATCTTCCATTTCATTCTCATGCCAAATATATATGCAATGTGAAGATATTTGACATGAAAAATAAATATGAAGAAACATATCTAGAGAGAAATGAAGAGATAGAACTTAGAATAAGCATGAGCATTTAAATAGTTTAGATGAAAGCATACTATCTATTTAAGCTTAAACTATCTAAAATGAGATAATTTAAACAATTTTTATGCCACCAAAAACACATTATATTTATGTCTGGCTACATAGAAATTATCAAATGGCCATCTAATTATCTAATTCACAAAAATAAACCACATTAGATTAACTGTCTAATGCATAATAATAAACTAAGCAACAAGCAATGTAATCCAAAATTCACAAAAACAAACCATTAATTGGCTAGTTCAAAAAATAAAACACATTAGCTATTTAAGGTTTAGGGATTAGGTTTTAGGTTTAGGGTTTAGGGATTAGGGTTTGGGGTTTAGGTTTTAAGGTTTATACTTTAGGTTCAGGGTTTAGGAATTAGAGTTTGGGTTTAGGGTTTAGATTTGAGGTTTATGGATTAGGTTTAGGGTTCAGGTTTATGGTTAGGGTCTAGTGTTTGGGTTTAAGGTTTAGAAATAGCTCAACCTAAGCCAACCTAGACACACCATAACCATCCATGCCACACCCGAGTTAGCCCGGACGCACCCGAGCCAGCTCGGTTACACCACACATTCCATGCCCAGCCTATCCCCACTCAAGCCAACCCATTCCCTAGATGCACCCGATTTCAACCCTATATCCCTACCCGACCCCAATTTCATAATCCCTCCCCCAAAATTAGAAATTAATAAATGAAAAACTATGAAAATTAGTAAATTACCTTAATTAGAAGTAGAGTTGGGTGGTTGAGTGGGTGCGATCTGTCCAGACGAGCTACTACCTGAGTCGAGATGAGTGGTTATCGGGCTCAGTAGATGAGAGAGAGAGAGAGAGAGAGAGAGAGAGAGAGAGAGAGGCCTGACGGCTGGTGGTGGTGGGTGGCTGCTGGGCTCAGGAGAGGAGGAGGAGGAGGGAGGGAGGTAGAGAGATTGGGTTGGGTGTGGTTGCGGTAGGTAGAGGGAGGTAGAGGGAGGAGGAGAAGGCACGGATCCTTTCCCGTGGAGAGGAATGAACAACAAAAATATACGGACATTGCAAACAAAAAAGGCATAATCGTCGGAGTTGCAAATTTCCAATACCTCTGAAATAATGTCTGTTGTAGTGCATTTTTTGTAATACGACTATGAATGTTATACATTTTTTATAATACAACTATGAATGTTATACATTTTTTATAATACGACTACGAATGTTATACATTTCTTGTAATACATATGTGAATGTTATACATTTTTTGTAATACATCTGTTGTTTTCTTTGAAATTGCGAATTTCTTACCACAACAATTCAAATTTTCAAAAAGACATTCAGTTCACAATCAATTTCATGCATTTCATGGTCAATTCCATGCATTTCAAGGTCATTTCCCTTCACTTCACGGACAATTCCATGCATTTTACTATCAATTCTCTTCACTTCACAATCATTTCCATGCATTTCATGGTCAATTCCGACAATTTTGCTTCACTTCACGGTCAATTCCATACATTTCACGGTCAATTCCCTTCACTTCACGGATAATTCCACGCATTTCACGATCAATTCCCTTCACTTCATAGTCATTTCCATGCATTTCACAGTTAATTCCGATGATTTCGCTTCACTTCATGGTCATTTCCATGCATTTCACGGTCAATTCCCTTCACTTCACGGACAATACCATGCATTTCACGGTCATTTCCCTTCACTTCACAGTCATTTCCATGCATTTCACGGTCAATTCCCTTCACTTCATGGTCATTTCCATGCATTTCACGGTCAATTCTGGCAATTTTGCTTCACTTCACAGTCATTTCCATGCATTTCACAGTCAATTCCCTTCACTTCACGGACAATTCCATGCATTTCATGGTCAATTCCCTTCACTTCACGGTCATTTTCATGCATTTCACGGTCAATTCCGACGATTCCGCTTCACTTCATGGTCATTTCCATGCATTTCACGGTCATTTCCCTTCACTTCACGCATTTTCATGCATTTCACAGTTAATTCCGACGATTCCGCTACACTTCATGGACAAATCCATGCATTTCACGGTCAATTCCCTTCACTTCACGGACAATTCCATGCATTTCACGGTCATTTCCCTTCACTTCACGGTCATTTCCATGCATTTCACGGTCAATTCCCTTCACTTCACGGTCATTTCCATGCATTTTACGGTCAATTTCGACGATTCTGATTCACTTCACGGTCATTTCCATGCATTTTACGGTCAATTCCCTTCACTTCATGGACAATTCCATGCATTTCACGGTCAATTCCCTTCACTTCACATGGTCATTTCCATGCATTTCGTGGTCAATTCTGACGATTCCCTTCCCTTCACGGTCATTTCCATGCATTTCACGGTCAATTCCCTTCACTACACGGACAATTCCATGCATTTCACGGTCAATTCCGACGATTCTGCTTCACTTCACGGTCATTTCCATGCATTTCACTGTCAATTCCCTTCACTTCATAGACAATTCCATGCATTTCACGGTCATTTCCCTTCACTTCATGGTCATTTCCATGCATTTCATGGTCAATTCCCTTCACTTCATGGTCATTTCCATGCATTTCACGATCAATTCTGACGATTCTGCTTCACCTCATGGTCATTTCCATGCATTTCACGGTCAATTCCCTTCACTTCATGGACAATTAGATGCATTTCACGGTCAATTCCCTTCACTACACGGTCATTTCCATGCATTTCATGATCAATTCCCTTCACTTCACAGTCATTTCCATGCATTTCACGGTCAATTCCGACGATTCTGCTTCACTTCACGGACAATTCCATGCATTTCACGGTCAATTCTCTTCACTTCACGGACAATTCCATGCATTTCACAGTCATTTCCCTTCACTTCACGGTCATTTCCATGCAGTTCACGGTCAATTCCCTTCACTTCACGGTCATTTCCATGCATTTCACGGTCAATTCTGACGATTCCGCTTCACTTCACGGTCATTTCTATGCATTTCATGGCCAATTCCCTTCACTTCACGGACAATTCCATGCCTTTCACGGTCATTTCCCTTCACTTCACGGTCATTTCCATGCATTTCATGGTCCATTGCCTACACTTCATGGTCATTTCTATGCATTTCATGATTAATTCCCTTCACTTCACAAACAATTCCATGCATTTCATGGTCATTTCCCTTCACTTCACGGTCATTTCCATGCATTTCAAGGTTATTTCCCTTCACTTCACGGTCATTTCCGTGCATTTCACGGTCAATTCCAACGATTTTGCTTCACTTCACGGTCATTTTCATGCATTTCACAGTCAATTCCCTTCACTTCACGGCCATTTCCATGCATTTCACGGCCAATTTCGACGATTCTGCTTAACTTCACGGTCATTTCCATGCATTTTATAGTCAATTCCCTTCTCTTCACAGACAATTCCATGCATTTCATGGTCAATTCCCTTCACTTCACGGTCATTTCCATGCATTTCACAGCCAATTCCGACGATTCCACTTCACTTCATGGTCATTTCCATGCATTTCACGGTCAATTCCCTTCACTTCATGGACAATTCCATGCATTTCACGGTCAATTCCCTTCACTTCATGGACAATTCCATGCATTTCACGATCATTTCCCTTCACTTCACGGTCATTTCCATGCATTTCATGGTCAATTCCCTTCACTTCACGGTCATTTCCATGCATTTCACGGTCAATTCCCTTCACTTCATGGACAATTCCATGCATTTCACGGTCAATTCCCTTCACTTCACGGTCATTTCCATGCATTTCACGGTCAATTTCGACGATTCCGCTTCACTTTACGATCATTTCCATGCATTTCATGGTCAATTCCCTTCACTTCACGGACAATTCCATTCATTTCACGGTCATTTCCCTTCACTTCATGGACAATTCCCTGCATTTCATGGTCAATTCCCTTCGCTTCATGTAATTTTCACGCATTTCACGGTCAATTCCGGCAATTTCGCTTCACTTCATGGTCAATTCCAACTGATGCATTAGTAAATTGAAATCTAACTACCAGTCTTATAAAGTGGAAATAACCAAACTGCAGTTTTCTATCTTGGCATTCATGAATCCCCAAACTTGGCTCCAATTGCAATTGTGTTACTCTCAAGTTGAAGTAAAGAATGTAGCATGAATTTGAGGGCTATTTCCTCATTGTGCAACATCATTAATTTTTGTCATTTCCTCTTGCTGAATCTGAATGTTCTTGATTCAATACACTTGTGCTTCCAAACACAACCCAGGAGTCTAGGATTATTAGCTCATTACAGTGAATGGAAATGAGCATGAGCAAAACTATGAATTTTAGCGACTCAATCACCAGGTAGAAGGTAGCATCAATCTGAGGGCTATTTCCTTGAATTCCAACTATCATTAATTTTTTTGCATTCTACTGGGGATGCTTTTGCATCTGCAATCGACTTTAATTTCTACTATTAGTCTAACAAAATGGAAATAACCCATTTTCAGTTTCCATTCTTGGCATTCATATCGAGGGGCTAAGATCTAAATTGCAATTTCAGACTTCCTGTGGTTTGAGGAAAACTTCGATATTGGATCATATCTCCCTATATCAGGCCAATACAATGGATGAAACTAGTTTCATCAGGTGATAGATACTGGTTTCAGATGATACTAAACTCATTGGCACTGTTTGTATATAAAGGGCAATTAGAGTTAATACTGAGAGGTGGTAAAAACTCAGATAGGAAAGTCTGTAAACACTAAACACTAAGCACTAAGCACTTTGAAGAAAATCGTTGATCCTTGAAAGTAGCATTGTCCTATAATTTAAATGCGAGCAATACACGCATTGTCCCAAATAGAAAGTCCATGCAAGAACAATCGACGCGACGCCTATAATTTAAATTATATAGTTACAAACTAAAATTATCATCATTCATTCATTAATTCACCAGGGAATAATCAAAATTACTACCCCAAGTTTGGGTAGTATAATCATCATCTAACAAAAGAAGAAGAAGCTCTTTACGGACATACAATATCCAAAAATTTATAATTAACAACATTTTTCAACTACGCATCAAGCTGGGCTGAAGGACCGGCACCGTGTGGCACGGTGTCATCTTGTCTGCATGTGATCATCGATATTAGGTCCTGTAACTTTTTCTCCACTCGCTCGATAGCTTCTTTCATCGCAACTACAATCTTCTCGATCTGCGACAATCATTGATCGTGATGACGAAGTCATTCATCTTGCTGGCGAAGATGATACATAATCAAGGTTCGACGTTCTGGGTGGCTAGCATGACGACGAGTATGTGGATCGACGAGAACGTCGGGTCACTGTGTTGGGGCCTCTCATCTTCAGTGTTCGCTGCCTCGGTGTCCATCGCTTCAGTCTCAGCTCCTTCAGCTTCAGTTTCGGCCATAGTATTAAGTGGAGCAGAAGAGGAAACTGGTGTGTTAAGCGTAGCCATTCTTTTTATGTTTAATTTGGTAAATTTGTGAGGCTCTTGGGGACGGTTAGTGGTGGGAAGCAATCCCACATGTCGAGACAATAGACATATAAGATGAGGGAATGGAATGTACACCTCTCTAGTGGATTGGATTGCCACGGCCAGCTGATGCAACATGAGAGTAGGCAGACACAGTTTCACTTTTTGGCTGATGGCATAGAAAATCCCCTACATAAATGGGGTAAGATCAGACCTGTTGGTGCCCCTGGGATAGACGTTTGTACAAAAAATTACTTGAAGAATGCGGAATTGTGTAGACATATGGGTGGCACGCAGGGAGTTACCCTCATGCCAAGGAATGTCTTGGCCATTGCATACATGTTTTGTAATTTTTGAACGAACTTCGAGTGAGTTAAAGTCGTAGTCTGTAAAACCTTGAGATTTACACGGAATTCCAATTAATTGATCGATAATGGTAGGAGTGATGTGAGTTGTGGTTTGGCCAATGGTGACATCTATGGCTGGGGGGTTAAATACTGGGGAATGACAGTAAGCTAAAAACCTGTATATTTGTTCATTCCGTGTCACTCCTCCAAAGTCAAGCATACGAGACCAGCCAATGGCCTCGAGCATTGGTACAATCCCATATTGAGCTAGACAAGACCTATCAACTTGTCTTTCGTAATCCATCTTTCTTGCCATAAACTTTTGATACAGATCCTCAGGAGGTGGTGGCACATTAGGTATTAGAAGTTCGGGTGCTAGATCGTTTCTAGGTAGTGGAGAGACATTTTGGGTCGGTGGTTGACCATTTTTTCTCCTGGTAACTATTTTAACACGTTTTGGCCTGGGATTGGAGGATTCTCCATGATGAACCGATTTACTCTTCTCTTTTCCCATGTAGATGAAAACTTTCAGAGGATATTCTGAAAGAAACGAAATGGAAATCTAGGAGATTGAAGAAGAGGACAACAAGTAGGGATGAACAGCAAAAGGAAAATGTAGGAAAATCTAGGGTTTTGAATGATTGACCAGACAAAGCGATTTACCAACCTTAAAAGCTTCGGAAAATGGATCGAATTCATCTCCACCAACTTCTGGGAGAGGATGCGTCACAGAGGAAGAAGAAAACGGAAGGAATGAAGTGGAATGGATGCGGTGTATTTTAAATACACACAAGCCTTTCGATATATCGACGGACAATTGATATATCGAAGGGAGTCCAACGGACGGGCAAAGGGTTTAGGGTTTTTCAACTTTTTCAATCGAGCCCACTTCGAGATATATTGAAAAGTCCTTCGATATATCGAACGTTAATCGATATACTCAAAAATTCGTTTTAAATTAGCATTCATCCCTGGACAATTTTGGGTCATTTTCAATATATCGTATACCGTTCGATTTATCGTCCCATACATATCAAAGTATAATCGATATATCGAAGCGCAATTGCCATTGTCAACTTTGAGTTGGCAAAAAATTTCTCGGTTTTTGTAATCGAGTACAATTCGGGTGATATCGAAATCTCTTTCGATAAATCAAAGTGGTATCGATATTATCGATAATTCGTTTTAAAAGAACAGCTTGTCTCTAGACAGTTTTTTTTTTTTTTTAATATCATTTTCGATATATCGAATTTTAGTCGATATATTGACATATGACATATCGAATTAGAGTCGATGTATTGTTCTATTGCAATGATGGTTTAGTTTGATAACATTGATTAGAATTCGATGTACTCAACAACTTAAGCCCGATGTCATCGATTAGCATTCGATAACATTGATGAGTACTTTGTACTTTTACCTTCAAAAAATTCAATAGATCGTGTATTTGTAATCGAATACCTTTCGATTGATATCAAAATTTCTTTGATATATTGTAACTCACTCGATATAATTGCAAAATCATTTTAAAACAACATAATGTCTCTGGACACTTTTGGACAATTTTCGACATATCATCTACCTTTCGATATATCGAAAAGAAACATATCGAAAGGGCATCGATATATCGAAGATGAATTTTTACTTTTACCTTTGAATTCAAGGTCTTTGTAATCGAGTATATGTTGATACATATCAAATAGTCCTTCGATATATTAGAAGCTAATCGATATATTCGAAAATTCGTTGTAAATGAACATAAGGTCTCTGGAGACTTTTGGACCTTTTTCGATAAATCTAATCCTATTCGATACATTGAAGAAGAGTATATCGAATTGACTTTGATATGTTATGGTGAGCTGTGTCTTTTAGTTACAATAACATCGAATAGTGTTTGATGTTATCGATAAATTAAGTTCGATAACATCGAATGTACTTCGATATAATGTATAATTCATTTTAAATTAACTCAAGCTCTTTGGAGTTACCGGAACGATAATCTATATCTAATTTAATTCGATATCGTAAAATTTAGTGAATTGGAGGGATTTATAGTTGAGAGAAATCCAAATCATTCTAAATCCACTTGATTATGTATAGAACAAAATCCAGTTGATTTCATAGGAGTTCAAATCCACGGTGCCAAATGAGCCCTTGATTTTTCCTTCGTTTTGGGGCTATTACAGACTTTTGTTTCAGTGTTTAGAGGGCAGGGTGATGAGATGATCACATCTGCTGTTAGTCTCGAGTTCATTTGCTTTTACTGTGGATGTGGTCTAGGATCATTTCATAGGCACTATTCTTGTTATACTAATCTCCAGTCATGTTCAGTTGGTTCACACTAAATATGCTAGAACTGTGGATGTTGCTAGAACAGTTGATGTTTATCTGCCTCTAGTCTTGTTGATCATAAGCCTTTATGCTCACCTCTTCGAGAGTGCGAAAGATGGTGCTTTCCGTGAATAGTTTTGCCATTTTTGATGCATCTCCTATTTGTTAAACAAATCTTTGATAGAACTACATTTGCTAGATTTTTTAGAACATGGGCCATTTCTGCTTGATTTATTCTACTGTCCACTTTAGTTTCAGCTTCTGAGAATGCTGCTTCAAAAATCTTGATACTTTGGAGTGAATATTGGGTTCACAATTCACAGGAAAATTAATTGGAGGTCACAAGGATCATCATCATCATAATCTAAAGTGTAAGACTTAGGGAAAATAATTGGGGTTGCATGAATCCTGTTCTGCTATTCCACTCTATCAACATTCAACTTTTATGCCCTAGCATGAGTTTGGAATGTCATATTGTTTGGATTCAGGGGTTGACCGTAAAGTGAAGGGAATTGACCGTGAATTGCATGGAATTGACCATGAAGTGAAGGAGAATCGGTAGAATTGACCGTGAATTGGAGGGAATTGACCATGAAGGTGAAATGCATGGAAATGACCATGAAGTTAAGGAAATTAACAGTGAAATGCATGGAATTGACCGTGAAGTGAAGACATCATTGTCGGAATTGAGCATGAAATGCATGGAATTGATCGTGAAGTGAATGGAAATGACCGTGAATTGCATGAAATTAACCGTGAAGTGAAGATATCATTTACCGCAAAATGTATGGATTCACCATTCATAATGAAATCACTATTAGGAAGACATCATTTGCTACAAAATTTATACAAAATATACAACACATTATTTATATCATTTCGCCATGAATGTTTTACAAGACATCATTTATAACAATTTATAACATTTCACAAAATTTTTCGATTCTTCTCATGCCTAAGACAAATATATCATATTTTGAGATCACTCAGGCAATCATAGGCTATTAACTTCTTAAAGCTGGGAGTGAATTGTTGCAAGTCTCTCCCTAACAAAATTTGATCGCTGCACAAAATATCGATATATTTCATGACAAAAATGCCATAATCATATCCGTTCGTCTGCTTTGGTATAGAAGTATCTTCTCTGACCGTCCAAACATTTCCTTCCAATGCAGGCATATCTCCTGCAACATAGAATATTATAGGCAAGGTCTCCTTCATCAGCTCGATATGTTTCCTGTATTGATTGAGTGCCCTCGAGTATAAATTGTCAAGTATAATGATTTCTCGGTCTGGAGGGTGGATGATCATCAGGTACCAATGACTATTGGCATGATTGACTGGTACGTATGCCTGTCCATATTTGGCAAGATAAGATATCAATATCCAAAAATTATAGAAATGGGTATTCCTAGCGTTAATAACTTGTAACGACACCATTACCTCTTCATGCTGCCACACGGCCTTCTACCTGTCACGAGGCTTAACAATGCTGATCACAGTGAGTTTTTCAAGCCTTTTGAATAATAAACGGGCTTCGTCATTGCCAACATCCCGTTACATTCTCAATGTTGAATTTGCATGCCGATACATGGCTATTACAGACAACATACCAAATTAGAACATAGATCATATAATGAAATAACATAATAACCATGATCCAATTCATACAGTTACCAGAAAAAATGTGGGACAGAACTTGCAATCCTTTGTGTATAAAGTAGGAAATGATCGGTGCCTTCTCTCTTAGAAATCGACGTACTTGTCGATAGTCTAATCAATAAAGATGAAAAATTAAGCTCTACTCTAATATAAGTGTTCAATAACCATGTATGCATGTGTGTGATTTACTTACCACGCTATCAACCCATGCATTTTTCTCCCATATGGACTTGAACTAAACAAATTCTGGTGATTCTTTGTTTGCGTTGGCCCAACTTTCCAATTCATTGAGTTATTCCTGCGATATTACCCTAAATGGATCGATCTTGGCCTCGAAGGGTATCAGAGAAGTAGAAAATTCTCTCCATTTCTCATTATCGGCGGTGTTACTCGGAGTGGTTTGCATGACAGAGATGGAAGTAAATGGAGAACACTTGTAAATAGATGGCTTCATCACCCTTTTAGGTCTCCTCTTATATACCGGAATGGAATGCAGTGATTTCTTGCATATATCAATGCCTAAACCATCCTCATCCTCCTTCTCAAACTCTTTCTTCTCATTCTCTAACTCCTTCTTCCAAAAATGAATCTTCTCTATACAAAACGCCTCTATCTACCTCTTCAACTCTGCCTTACCCACCTCTAACTCTTCCCTCTCCTTCTTTAGTTCTTCCTTCTCCCTTACTAGCATTTCCCTCTCCTTCTTCAAAATCGCCCTCTCATTCAACTTTTCCTTTTCTAACCTCAAGGCTTCTTTCAGTTTTAGCATTAGTTCAACCTCCTTCAGTACTACTTCTCTCTCCTTCTCTATCGATTCTCCTCTCTCTTTTAGCGTGCATTTGAAAAGCTTCAACTCTTCCCTCTCTCTCTCTTCAACTGAAGCATTTGCACCTCCAGCTCCTCCCTTCACTCCCCAGTCAATTGAAATCCCACTCCCTCTCCTTCTCCCTCATCAGTACTCTCTTCCTCTCCCCCTTCTTCTCCCTCTCCCTGTCTTGATCTCTCTTCCATATCTTCATCATCTTCATCTTTAGTGCCTTGCAAAATGAAGCAATGTATGTATCATATTATATAACACATCTAATTAAATACAAAATATCAACATAAAATAAGACGTTTCTGACATCTCACGTCAAATCTATCTTGAACCAAACGAACGACATCCGTCTCTAGCTCATTGGTGGTAGGCTCTAAGATAAGAACGATCTCAGTTTGCAAGAAAATATCTTCGTTTTTATGTACAGAATATATATATATATATAGAGTTGAATGAGTGACCACTTAGCTTCATAGAAATTGACTTACATATTTACTCTCTAGAATTTGATGAATCTTCTTATACCTCCAACCCTTCCATTCCCGATATTGTATGAATTGTGGAATTTGGGAGGGAACGTATGAAATTATACATTCTCGGAGAGTCGGTACTCTCTCAAGGGCCCATATCAGTTACAATGAAATGACAAGACGATCTTAAATAAATATACTTTGCTATAAACTATGAATTAAAATAGACATAGAAAGAATCTTTACTTGTAGGGAAAATATGCAACCGGTGACATTGTAATGAGGCCCCTATGATGCCATCAAGGCACTCTCGATCCCTTCCGTCATTGTCTGGAAGACCAAACTACCCCAAGGGTAGATATTAAAGTCTTTCAATGAGTTGACAAGGTCGATAAAGTCTGTACAACATATAATCTTCGTGTCAGTTCCCCTAACAAACCACTCTACACATAATATTAGAACTACCTTCATGACATCTTTGTGCTTATTGCTATCTACCATCCTATTGAACACCTCCTGTATATATTTCTTTAGAATAAGATATTCATTGAAGTATTTTTCTCTTATTGTCTTCTTCGAATGATGGATACTGGGTATGTAGAGGTCACCAGTCTTCAGCCCTATTATTAGGGTGAAGTCCATCTCGAAAATTTTTTCACGGTTCCCTGTATCTTAAATACAAGATTACCTATATATCTCTTAATAAGTGAGTGAAAAATAGCTCCTACAAACCTAAATGATGGAATGTGTAATAAAAATGAGAATGATGTCTGCCGAAATATATTTAATCTAGTGTTATTCATTTCCAACCCACACTTCACACTATCAAACCACCATGTCAAAGAACACCTGCATGAGATGGTGGGGGCTGACTCACTAAATCCCTTATGCAAGGGTTTGTCATCTGCAAGGATGAATTGAAAATTATATCAACGATAACATTTAATATTTAATGAAATATAATGTGAAAGTTGACTTGTTGTGGTGAAAATTCATAAAGTATGGTGTGAGTCTGTCGAGTCAGCGGTCAGTTTTTGGCAAATTCCAAATGGAAATACAAGACTTATTAGTGAATTTTCACAAGTTTTGGGCCTATTTCACTCGCTTTGGGCCTGTTTCACTCATTTATCAGTCAATTTCATGTAGTTTGTCGGTAAATTTATACCAAGGTTGTCAGTGAAAAATATGTTAATATCAAGCAATCATCGGCCATTGTGACGAATTCCATGTCAAACGGTCGACTTATAGGTGACATTCAACAAGTCGACAGCCAATTTCACTAAGTTATGGGTTAATTTTCAGAGTTATATGTTGCATTTTGGCCGAGAACATCGTGAAATTGACCGTTAGTGGAGGGGATTGACCGTGAAATGTATGGAATTGACCGTGAAGTGAAGGAAATTGTCCGTGAAATGAGTGGAATTGAACGTGACATGAAGGAGATTGTTCATGAAATGCATGGAATTGACCGTGAAGTGAAGGGGAATCACCGGAATTGACCGTGAAGTGAAGGGGAATGGCCGACAATGACAGTGAAATGATTGGAAATGACCGTGAAGTGAAGGGAATTGACCGTGAAATCCATGGAAATGGCCGTGAAGTGAAGGGGAATGGCCGAAAATGACCATTAAATGATTGGAAATGACCATGAAGTGAAGGGAATTGACCGTGAAATGCATGGAAATGAATGTGAAGTGAAGCAAATTGACCGTGAAATGCATGGAAATGACTGTGAAGGGAAATGGCCGGAAATCACCATTAAATGATTGGAAATGACCTGAAGTGAAGGGAATTGACCGTGAAATGCATGGAAATGACCGTGAAGTGAAGCGAATTGACCGTGAAATGCATGGAAATGACTGTGAAGTGAAGGGGGAATGGTTGCAAAATGACCGTGAAGTGAATCGAATTGACCGTGAAGTGAATCGAATTGACCGTGAAGTGCAGGGGAATGGCCGAAAGTGATCGTGAAATGATTGGAAATGAACGTGAAGTGAAGGGAATTGACCGTGAAATGCATGGAAATGATTGTGAAGTGAAGCAAACTGACCGTGAAATGCATGGAATTGACCATGAAGTGAAGCGAATTGACCATGAAATGCATGGAATTGACTGTGAAGTGAAGGGGAATGGCCGAAAATGACCGTGAAATGCATGGAAATGACTGCGAAGTGAAGGGAATTGACCGTGAAATACATGGAAATGACCGTGAAGTAAAGTGAATTGAACGTAAAATGCATGGAATTGACCGTGAAGTGAAGGGGAATGATCGAAAATGACCGTGAAATGAAGGCATTTGTCTATAAAATGCATGGAAATGACCGTGAAGTGAAGCGAACTGACCGTGAAATGCATGGAAATGACCGTGAAGTGAAGGGGAATGGCCGAAAATGACCGTTAAATGATTAGAAATGACTATTAAGTGAAGGGTATTGACCGTGAAATGCATGGAAATGACCATGAAGTCAAGCAAATTGACCATGAAATGCATGGAACTGACCGTGAAGTGAAGGGGAATGGCCGGAAATGACCGTGAAATGCATGGAAAGGACTGTGAAGTGAAGCGAATTGACCGTGAAATGCATAGAAATGACTGTGCAGTGAAGGGGAATGGTCGAAAATGACCGTGAAGTGAAGGGAATTGACTGTGAAATGCATGGAAATGACCGTGAAGTGAAGTGAATTGACCGTGAAATGCATGGAATTAACCGTGAAGTGAAGGGGAATGGCTGGAAATGACCGTGAAATGCATGGAAATGACCGTAAAGTGAAGGGAATTGACCGTGAAATGCATGGAAATGACCGTGAAGTAAAGTGAATTGACCGTGAAATGCATGGAATTGACCGTGAAGTGAAGGGGAATGTTCGGAAATGACTGTGAAGTGAAGGCATTTGACCGTGAAATGCATGGAAATGACCTTGAACTGAAGGGAATTGACCGTGAAGGGGAATGGCCGGAAATGACCGTGAAGTGAAGGGAATTGGCCGTGAAGTGAAGGGGAATGGCCTGAAATGACCGTGAAGTGAAGGGAATTGACCGTGAAATGCATGGAAATGACTGTGAAGTGAAGCGAAGCGAATTGACCGTGAAATGCACGAAAATGACCGTGAAGTGAAGGGGAATGGCCGGAAATGACCGATAAATGATTGGAAATGACCATGAAGTGAAGGGAATTGACTGTGAAATGCATGGAAATGAACGTGAAGTGAAGCGAATTGACCGTGAAATGCATGGAAATGACCGTGAAGTAAAGGGGAATGGCCGGAAATGACCGTGAAATGCATGGAAAGGACCATGAAGTGAATCGAATTGACCGTGAAATGCATGGAAATGACCGTGAAGTGAAGGGGAATGGCCGGAAATGACTGTGAAGTGAAGGGAATTGACCGTGAAATGCATGGAAATAACTGTGAAGTGAAGCAAATTGAAAGTGAAATGCATGGAATTGACCGTGAAGTGAAGGGGAATGGTCGGAAATGACCGTGAAATGCATGGAAATGACCGTGAAGTGAAGCGAATTGATCATTAAATGCATGGAATTGACCATAAAGTGAAAGGGAATGGCCGGAAATGACCGTGAAGTGAAGACATTTGACCGTGAAATGCATGAAAATGACCGTGAAGTGAAGGGAATTGACCGTGAAGTAAAGGGGAATGGCTAGAAATGACCATGAAGTAAAGGGAATTGACCATGAAATGGATGGAATTGACAGTGAAGTGAAGGGAAATGGCCAGATATGACCGTGAAGTGAAGGGAATTGACTGTGAAATGCATGGAAATGACTGTGAAGGGAAGCGAATTGACTGGGAAATGCATGTAAATGACTGTGATGTGAAACGAATTGACCGTGAAATGCATGGAAATGACCGTGAAGTGAAGCGAATTGACCGTGAAATGCCTAAAAATGATCGTGAAGTAAAGGGGAATGGCCGGAAATGACCGTTAATTGATTTAAAATGACCGTGAAGTGAAGGGAATTGACCGTTAAATGCATGGAAATGATCGCGGAGTGAAGCAAATTGACCGTGAAATGCATAAAAATGACCGTGAAGTGAAGGGGAATGGTTAGAAATGACTATGAAATGATTGGAAACGACCGTGAAGTGAAGGGAATTGACCATGAAATGACGGGGAATGGCCGGAATTAAGTTAGTTCACGGTCAATTTAACTCAGTTTACGGTGATTTTAGCTCAATTCACAGTCATTTTAGCTCAGTTCATAGTCATTTTAGTTTAGTTCACGGTCCTCATCAATAACTCAGTGGGTCCTCGGTCTGTTAACTCAGTCGGTGCTCGGTCTCTTTCATGGTTTTCATTTAGTTTCACATCTCATTTCATTCTTTGTTTAAAAAACCCTCAATGTGGGCCATTTGAGTCCTAGTTTTGCTCATTTATCAGAATATGCCATACCATTCAGTATTTTTAAAAAATGAAAATGGATTGGGAATTGTGCGCATATATAGTATAATATACAGTGGGGTCCACACAAAGAAAGCTCAATAGTTTTTTAAAAATTAAAATGGATTGTGGACCGTACACATATATAGTATAATATATAGTGGGGTTGACAAAATGAAAGCAGGGATTTGAATATACCTGCCATTCGAAGCTTCTTAGCTGGGGGGACCATTTTTCGTCCTATCTTAGGTTCAAAAAAGTTGAAAAGGACATGTGTAGGGTGTGTATTCTTGACTAGATAAAGGGGAAAGAAGAAAGCGGTAAAAGAAGAGTTTTACTGCTTGGGTGGACAGTCACAGAGGGGAAGAAGTAATCAGAAAATGATAATCTACAGCTACGATGAAAGACCAGGAAGAAGAAAGAAAAAAAAACCAGGTTTTTTGGGTGGAGAAGCGGCTGGCAGCGTGAATAAGGTGCGTCTAATATAGGAGGGGCATTTTTGACCTTTGGGAAGCCGTCCGTACATATGGGGCTTATTCTTGAGAGGTAAAAAGAAGTGGGCTTTAAAATGTGATTGGGCCATAACTGGGTTGTACAGTTGTTAATTTCTCAACATGGAAACGGATTGGTTACTCCGCCTAACACCAGCCCTTGGTGGTCGGTGCTCTGTGGGCCTCACCATGATGTATGTGTTTCATCCATTCCATTCATCCATTTTTAAAGATCCTTTTAGGGCTTGATCCTAAAAATAAGAGGTATATAAATCTTATGTGGATCACACCACATGAAAACAATAGTGATTGGATATCCACCATTAAAATCCTCCTAAGGCCCACTATACGGTTTATTTGGAAAAAATCCTCCTAAGGCCTACTGTACTGTTTATTTGACATCCAATCTGTTGATTAGGTCACACAGGCCCAGATGAAGGGAAAAAACAAAAAATCAGCTTGATCCAAAACTTTTATGGCCCCCAAAATGTTTTTAATGGTCGAGGCTCATTCAACACTGTTTCTTGGAATGTGGTCCAATTGAGATTGGGATATACCTCATTTTTGGTCTCATACCGTAAATTAATCTCTAAAAATAGATTGACGGCATGGATGAAACACATACATCATGGTGAGCCTCACAAAGCACCGACCACCAGCCATTGGCTGGTGTCAGGGGGAGTAGCCAATCCGTTTCCCTGAAACATGACCCCCAGTTGCGCAAACCGCGAACCAAGGTCTGTATGGCATTGGACCTTATTCCAATTCTCAAAGACACGTGCATGAAGTGTATGAATTCCCCGAGGCATGTGTTATAAAATACTAATTTCTGATTTTCCAATACAATTAAGGCAACAATCCCATTCTTTGTCACCTATTGCTACTGGTTTTCCACACGCGTGGTGCAAACTGGACCCTGCACACGCAGGACTACGTTCCAGTATGAAATAGTTGTGCAAGATCTGAGCTTTCCATCAGGTCACTTACACTCCTTGTATCTCCTTTTTCAAATTTCAGGCCTTTTCACACCTCGGGTGGGCCACATAATACAAAACGAATCAACAGCTACAAAAATTTCTGACGGTGCACCATATCTTGTGGCCCACCTGAGAAGTAGAAAGCCCTTTTATTTTCGAGGCAGATGATCTAAGCATTATTTCCAATAAAATGGAGAGCTCGGATCTCACACATATTGGCACGTGCACCTGTGCATGGTACTAGAAAACCTCTCCATTTCCAAACCATAAGAAGCTGACATGAGATGCTATTAACTGTATTTTCTTCTAAAACAAGATTAATAAAGATAAAAACATCTTAATCTCCTTTCCCTTATAAATACCTCCTCTATTAATTGTATCAACTTCAAGTGTACCAACTTCATAGACCAAAATGGCTAAGTCTCATGCACCAATAGCCCTAATCACATTAGTGAAATTGCATGTGCTATTTTTTCTTATGACCATGATGGGTGGCTTGGATGGCCAGATCTTGGGCCCAAAGGAGACCCACATGGTATTCTACCTTCAAGATTGGGAGACTGGTAATGCGACCTCCGTCCCGGTGGCTGGGACCAACGGCACCCTCTCGAGCGTCCTAAACTTCGGGACCATCATGGTGGTGGATGATGCCGTAACGGAAGGCCCAGATCGGCAATCGAAGCAAGCTGGACAGGCACAAGGGATTTACGTGAACTCGGCCTTGGATGGATCCGATCTCCACCTTCTATTCTCTGTTGTCTTTACAAATGAGAAGTATAATGGGAGCACTCTAGAGATCCAAGGGGCAGATAGGTTCTTTCTGAAGTACCGGGAGGTTTCTGTGGTTGCTGGGACTGGCTTGTTCCGGTATGCCCGGGGCCATGCTGTTTTAGAGACGGTCTATCTAGATCTTCCCACTCTCAATGCAGTGATCAAGTTCAATGTCACCGTCCATCATTATTGATTTTGGTCATTATGTTAGCTAATGTTAATCTATGAAATAATTACCTTTTAAGTTCTATAATAAATTTGGGATTTTTACCCCAAAATTCCTCTAGGAATTGAATTTTGCTAAATAGTGACTACTTTTAGAGAGAAATTATATTATTGCCCTTTAAAAAAAATTTAATTAATTAATTAATTATTATTATTATTCTTTTTTTTATTTTTTTTATTTTACAGCTAAGTAAAAAGTTGAAAGTTGCGACTTATGTGTTATGTATCTCATATTCAACTCATCCAACAGATGTACACCAACACTATTATCGGACAAACAAAAAAAAAATGAAGGAGCTGATCGTAAGGTGGGCCAATTCATAAAAAAATAATATACACCATTCAAAATATTTCAAATCAAGTGTAGCCCACCAGATGATTTGAATGACCTGATGTTTGTGGTGCATATTTATACACATATCATGTGGGCCCCACAAGTTTGGAGTCTCATTACTTTTAAAGAAAAAAATTTAATTGAGGGCATTTTTGTAATTTTAACCCTTAAAAGTACCTCCAAAGTGATTTCTAGTTGTAGGGGTATGTATTATTTGAT
The DNA here is from genome assembly GCF_029962835.1 of Magnolia sinica. NCBI lineage: Eukaryota > Viridiplantae > Streptophyta > Magnoliopsida > Magnoliales > Magnoliaceae > Magnolia > Magnolia sinica. The sequence goes on from NC_080584.1 coordinate 64,218,660, forward strand.
AAAATACTCATATACACCACTCAAAATATCTCAATTCAAGTATGGCCCACCTGATGATCTGATTGACCTGATGTTTGTGTTGCATATTTATACATATATGATGTGGTCCCAACAAGTCTAGAGTCTCATTACTTTTAAAGAAAAATAATAATTATTGAAGGTATTTTTGTAACTTTTACCCTTAAAAAGTACCTCTAGAGTGACTTCTAATTGTAGGGGGTGTTATTTGATGAAATAAACCCCTCCCTACCCCTTCCCTCTTTTTTATTAAAATTAGGCAGATCCAGTGCTCAAGTGGACCACACCAAATAGTGAGCTTGTGTCGCATTAAATGCAAGAGCCATCTCTGGTGTGGTCCACTTGAGCATTGGATCTGCCTCATTGTTGGGCTCATACCTTAAAATAATATGAGAAAATGGATGGACAACGTGGATAAACAGATACATCACAGTGGCCCCACAAGAACCCTTATATGGATACATTATTGTCCTAAGATGCAATCCGCTTCCCGTGCTTGCAGCTTTCAGTGGCATATTATTCAGTAAGACTGGCCCCCAACCCATTTAATTTCAAGGGATGACATGACTCCCAGTCTCAACTACTTAGCGCTGAAAGCTATAAATTGGTATGGACCTGGCTCAATGTGGGCCCTTAAGCTATAAATTGGTATCAGACATGGCCCAACCCACAGCTTTCAGAAATATTCCTCTTCCTTCATTGTATCCCCATGATTAATTAAGGACCCAATACAAGAAGTGATCAAACATGAGTCCGACCTGAGCCATTTACAAATTAGGCTTGAAATCCAGGCTCAGACATTTGGGTTCTAAAGAAGACCAAAGCCTGGCCATAGATGGTTGGGCTGGGAGATCGATGGGTCAGCCCAACCATTGCACAAGGGACGACCAACCATACTGGCAGAATATATGTATATCAATCAAGACCATTCAAATTGTCAGCCTCATTTGGAATAGAATATAACCTGAAAATTGTGTAATTGAAACTATGCATTTGTTGGCCACCAATTGGACCGTTAAAAATATCCTAAGTGTTATTTTCTATCTCAATTCAAACACAGTGACCTCATGATTTGGACCATCTGGATTAATCATCATCTCATAGCAAGTAGACTGCCATCATTTCCCTTACAACGAATCCACTTTCCATTTAAGTTGATAGTGAGTGGCCAGCGAGAATTTTTGTAACACGTGTTGACAGTTGCAACAACATATTCATATCCAGGCACCAATGATAGAAAACTAGCCGCATGTATTATCGTTGTTTAAGAATGTTGCTTTTAATAAAGAAATAAAGCAAAAAATGATAAATATCACGGACAAAAAGTAATGGGAATGTAATCTGAGAAGCTGAGGCACATTACAATAGCTGTATTGAAGACAAATATACCTCTACAAAAGTGAGTGAAATGGATTTCAACAATACAATTGCTCGCATCCCGTATAAACCATTCAGATGAGGTGCATGCACGATCTCAAATTTATTTATTATTATTATTATTATTTTAAGAATATGTAGTGAGAAACGAGAAGCTTTTACAAAGAGGTAAGATGTAGACTCGAGGAGCGTGATGTCATAATGACATTTTGGTACATGTCAACTCATTTGTTATTGTGCATGACAGCTCATTGCTCATGCATATATACATGCAGCGAAACTTATGCAAGAAAAAAATAAAAGAGGCCCCGTCTAATAACATACAAATCATGCTGTGCATGGCTAAAAGTTGCTCTCATGGCATATCCTTGTTCCTAATAGAAACAATAAACTAAAGAGTCTTTTATAAAAATTTTGAATTTTCAACTCCTTTTCAATGAGGTAGATCCAAATCTTAAGTGGACCACAAATAAGAAAACAGTATTAACTAAATTTCCACAATTAAAAACTTTTTAGAGCCCACTATAATGTTTATTTGCCATCCAACATGTTGATAAGGTCACACAAAACTTATTGAAAGGAAAACACAAATATCAACTTGCGACGGGCATTTAATCCCTAGTGCTTCCTTTGGTGTAGTTTGCTTGAGATTTGGATCTACCTAATTTTTGGTATCATACCCTAAAATGATTTAGGAAAATGGATGGATGGCTTGGATAAAAGGGATAGATCATGGTGGGCCCACAGAGCTTTGATATCTCCTAGTTGGGTGGTGTTGGGTCGGTTGTGTCATGGGAATATATTATGATCAGTATATTTTAATTAAAGTGTTCACCCATGATGCATAAGTAGCATCCAAACTGTGCATCTTGTCCGAGCATGAGCACACTCCCAAAATAATTCCTAAAAGTATTCTACTACTAGATGGTTGTATTTTTTTTTTAATTATTTTTTTAATAAAAAAGTCCCTATCTCATAATTTAGGTGGAAACAGTGTACAATCACACCAAAATTGCATGTATATTCACTTTCTTTCGCCCCTCCTAAGGTTTTGGTAGAACAGCGTGTCTTGGTTACATCCTCAGAACCAGCCATGTGGGTGGTACATGACCACACACCCACCCTGATGTATGGGTTGTATATCTACACCTTCCATATGTTTTTCCAACTCATTTTATGATATGACCAAAGTACATGAAAAGAGGTCATTAAATGCCCACCATTAAAAACTTTCTAAGGCCGATTGTAATGTTTATTTGCCATCCAACCTGTAATGTCATAAAGATTGGGATGAAGGGAAAACATGAATATTAGCTTCATCCAATTTTTTTTTGTGGCTGATAAAATTTTAAATGGTCACTCACCACTGTTTCTTGTGATGTGGTCCACCAACGCTTTGTATATGATTCATTTTTGGGCTCAGGCCATAAAATGAGTTGGCAAAATGGATAATCAGGATAGATATACAAAGCATACATTGAGGTGGGCAATAGTCCATAGCTCAACTGGCAGACTGAGTGGAGATACCTCGTTTCAACACTTGAGGTCTTGGTATCGATCCCTAGCGGGGATGGCGATCCATAGCTCAACTGGTAGACTGAGTGGAGATACCTCGTTTCAACACTTGAGGTCTTGGTATCAATCCCTAGCGGGGGTGGCTAACATGGAGCGTGTGTACTAACATGGGTGTGTACTAACAAGCTAACCTAATTTTTTTTATTATTTTTATTTTTTTTTAAAAGGTGGGCAATGGTCAGGGTACTATCCACGTAGCTGGTTTGAAGGTCCTACCCAAGCTAGCCATTTTGGAAGCTCTCAGGTTCCAGCGTCCCTTCATCTTGGTGGAGCGAACCTGATGATTGGGATAGACCACAAACGCACGACATGGTGGCCTTACGTGTCGACCATCCTCCTCCTCATTGCCTCCATTCTTACCATGGCAACGTCCCCATTCTTACCTACTTTTTTTTTTTTTTTTTCTCTTTTAAATTTAATTTTTATTTTAATGCCCTAAAACTTCCTCCAAATTTCGATCTGTTACTCTTTACTCAGGTCGTTTCTTGTTCATATACCTCTGACTCTCTTTGACATTCTTTAGCTAGTGATGTTGTTACCTAGCAAGAGTGGCTAGTGGTCAGTGCTATGCGGACCCATGTATGTGTTTCATCCCCAGTCCATTCATCTTCTGAGATCATTTTCAAGGTTGATACAAAAAAATGAGGTTGATGTAAATCTCAGGTGAACCACACCATAAGAAAACAGTAGTGATCACGTCAGCCGTTAAAAACCTCTTCAAGGCCCATCGTAATGTTTATTTGATGACATCCAACTTTGATTAAGTCATACCAACTTGGATAAAGAAAAAAAAAACAAATATAAGCTAGATCCAAAACTTTTGTGGCCCCAAGAATTTTTTAATGGTAGGAGTTCAATCAACACTATTCTTGTGATGTGGTCCACTTGAGATTTGGATATATCTTACATTTGAACTCATATCATAAAATAATCTGAAAAAGAATTAATGAATGACAAGAATGAAACATATACACCATGGTGTGGGCCACATAGCACCTACTACTAACCATTGGCTAGTGGCAGGGTCACTGGACATTCTTACCATGTAATTGCCGGGTTGGATGGGTATGGCCAATTTCTGCACCAGTGACCTAGGTGGGGCTATGGTGATGTCTGTGATAAATTCACTTCATTCTTCCATTTTAATTATGAGCTCATTTTAGGACATAATTTATAGAAAAAAAAAAAAAAAGAAGAAAAGAAAAAAAGAAAAAAGATAAAAAGAAACAACTGATCCAATGCTAAAGTGATCTGCACTAGAATAAAAGTTGAGTAGGAACCATTGAAACCTACCTGTGGTTTACAGTGATGTCTACATTCCATTCAATATTGTTCACAGTGTCGTTACTACTAGGAAGAACTGAAATGACAAATATTAGCCTGGTTCATAACTTCCGTGGCCTGCAAATATTTCAACCATGGAAGTTCAATCCTAACCTTTTCAGCCCACTTGAGTACTCGATCTTGTTCATTTTATATCTTTTAGTATTAAAATGAACTCATGAAACAGTAAGGAATTGATTTATAACAAACATCACGGTAGGCCCCACCTAGATTCCTAGCGCAAGGCTTTAATAGGAAATCCGTGTGTGTTGGGTGGCACTCATACATTACAGTTCATCCAACACAACTAGAATGCATGCCGACTAATGATCTAACGAGCGATGATTCAACGTTCCATGCACGTTATTTTCCGCTTTTCACCGTGGACACGGATCCGACGGAAACAGATTGGCTACCCCCTGCTACCAGCCAATGGCTGGGGTTGGTGTTCTGTGGGCCCCATCATGATGCATGTGTTTCATCCATGCCGTCCATCTATTTTTCTAGATCATTTTATGGCATGAGACCAAAAATGAGGTATATCCCAATCTCATTTGGACTACATTACAGGAAACAGTGTTGAATGAACCTCTACCATTAAAAACATTTTGGGGGCCATAAAAGTTTTGGATCAAGCTGATCTTTGTTTTTTCCCTTCATCTGGGTCTTTATGACCTAATCAACAGATTGGATGTCAAATAAACACATATAGTGAGCCTTAGAAGGATTTTAATGGTGGATATTTAACACTATTATTTTTCTGTGGCATGGTCTACCTGATATTTATATTTCTCTCTTTTTTTTGAATAATTCATAAAATAATCTGTAAAAGTAGATGAACACATACATCATGGTTGGGCCATAGAGCACCGACCGTCAGCCACGGAATGGATTGGCTACTCCCCCTCACACCAGCCTCGGGGCTGTTGGTTGGTGCTTGGTGGGCCCCACCATAATGTATGTGTTTCATCTATTTTTACAGATCATTTTATTGCTTGATCCCAAAAATGAGAGGTATATAAATCTCAGGTGGACCACACCACATGAAAACAATAGTGGTTGGATATCCATCATTAAAATCCTCATAAGGCCCACCGTATTGTTTATTTGACATCTAATATTTTGATTAGGTTATACAGGATCAGATGTAGGAAAAAAACAAAAATCATCTTGATCCGAAACTTTTATGGTGACAGAATGTTTTTTAATGGTCGACGCTCTTTCAACACTGTTTCATGTAATGTGGTCTACTTAAGTTTGGGACATACCTCATTTTTGGTCTCATACCGTAAAATGATCCCTAAAAATAGATGGATGGCATGGATGAAACACATGCATCATGGTGAGTTCCACTTAGCACCGACCACCAGCCATTGGATGGTGTAAGGGGGAGTAGCCAATCCGCGTCCGTCAGCCACGGGCTGGTGGCAGGGGAGTAGCCAATCGTTCTCGGATGTAACACCCACGTCTGACGCGGTTCTGTCATTCAACCACTAAACAGTGGACACGTGGCAACACCTCAGCCACTGCTTTCCTACACCTCTAAGAAGCAGCTGCCAAGCACGCACTCAGTTTTGTAGGTGTACATGGGACCTATATGCCAAAAAAATATAGCTCTTACTTCGGCTAAAATAGAAATAACTAATTTCAACTGAAAAAGGTCTTAATACCGACCGTTAGATCTTCAAATTCTCATCCTTTTTTGTCATGTACATGAGACTCAATTAATCAATTGCATGGATTATTGAATTATGGGTCCAAATTGAAATGTAAACCAGTGTTTACCTTCGGGAGGCAGATTGGGTACTGTGATGTACGGGTTTTATCCACACTGTTCATCCATTTTCCCATATCATTTTAAGTTCTAAAAGAAAAAATGAGGCAGATCTAATGCTTAAATAGACCACACGATGAGAAGCAACGATGATAATAACAACCACCGTTGAAACGTTCCTAGGGCCCACCGTGATATTTAATTGCCATCTAATCTATTCATAAGGTCGCATAGGCCTGGAGGAAAATACAAATATTATCTTGATCCAAAAACTAGTGGCTATCAATTTTTTTTTAATGGTAGGTGTTTAATTCCTATTGTGTGGTCCACTTGAGCATTGGAACTCCCTCTTTTTTGAGCTTGCATATTAAAATGTTATAGAAAAGTGGATGGACGGTGTGGATAAAACCCAAGGGGGCCCTCAAATCGCCTGTACATTTGTTCCTTCGGCTTCCAAAATTCAGTTCGGGTGGCCCAAGTATGTACGGTGATGCTGACCTATGGGTACGTGAGTAGAGCTTTAATGACATCTATCCTACCTATCGCATATACAAGGTACACTGCCTCATGTTCACCCAGGAACCTATGAATCATGATAAAAAAAGAAAAATTCAATTAGGCCGTTATCAGAAACAGTTGAGGATTTCCTTGAAAGCCAAGGATGCTGGGTGGGGCCACTGTGATGTTTGTGAGAAATCCAATCTGTTAATTCATTTTTTGAGATCATTTTAGTACATGCAACCAAAAATATTGTAGATCCAAAACTTAAATGAGTCACGTGGGAGGAAACAGTGGGGATTTAGTGACCACCGTTGAAATATTTATATGGTCACAAAAGTTGTAAGTTGTATCTGTCTAAGTTCTTTGGGCCCACCATGATGTAGGTTGGCTTCTGAACTAGATGAATTGTACGTCACCAAGTTCTTTGGGCCCACCATGATGTATCTGTTGTATCCACACCATCCATCCATGTGGAGAGATTGTTTTAGGGAGTAAGCAAAAGAATTAGGCAGATCCAAAGTTTAAGTGGACCCCACCACAGAAAATAGTGGGAGGTGATGGCCACCGTTGAAACCTTTCTGGAGCCGACCATGATGTTTATTTGAGATCCAACCTTTTTATAAGTTAAAAAAGACATGAAATAAGGTAAAGCATAAATATTAACATGATCAAAAGCTTCGGTGGCCTAGAGAGGTTTTAACGGTAGGCATTCAATTTCCATTATTTTCTACAGTGGGGTGCACTTGAAATTTGAATCTTTCTCACTCTTTGGATTATGCCCTAAAATGATATCACGAAATGGATGGACAGTGTGGATACAGTACATACATTATGGTGGCGCCCATGGAAAGTGGTGACGTCACTCCCGTAGGGGAGCAAAGAAAGCGTGCACCCGGCAAGGAGAGAGACGTCTAATGGAACTCCAAGGAAAAGAGCATTAATTGTAAGGGAGCATGCTATTAGTATTCAACCAATTGTAATCCACCATGTCACTTCAGTAGCGTTTTGTCTACTGAAGTGTTCAGTATCCAATCCGCTCCCGACCAGAAGCTGTTTCGTTGCCTGTTTTGAGCCCAAAGACCTTGGTGTTCTAATCAGGACTCAAAAGGTAAAGAAGTTGGGCTTGACAATCATCTGATGAGTCAGATGTTGATGGGAGATGCCAATAGAACATCTTATTCACTTCTCAGGGCTTCCTTGGGAAATGTTCAGGGGTGGGAAATGCAGGTTGGAAAAATTAGTTGCAAAAATCATTATAATTCTTTCCAATAGCCTTCCAGAAGAATATTATATGATGGCAAATGTTTTCTCCGTACCAAACTCTCCTCGCAACATACTTGGTAGCCCTAACCATTCACACAGGATCCAAATTTCAACTAACCATTTACAAGAGAAGGCCCTCTAAAGCAAGTTTACTTCTCTAATGTCCAATGTCTGGTATATTCACTTTCATGAACCTTGCTACGCTGGATGAAGTGGAGCCCCTCCCTGTTTTTATCTCATACGCAAAGGAATCTTTTTTTAACAGTTACACACAAAGGAATCTTTTCAAAGGTTTTTCCCCCGAATTTCAGGCTGCATACTTGACTACAAATCTACCATGAAGCCACAGCCAACAGTAATGACAAAACAACAAATAAAAAGATAAATATATGGAATCGTGCCACAAAATTCTCAAGGCATTGCACCAAAGAGGCTCTAAAGGTATCACACCAATAGAAAATCAAATCTATGAAAGGAAACAAGAAAATTGACTCAATTCAGTCAAAATATCATCATAGTCTACTACTCCAGAAGTCCATACATATAGCTCAACAAAGCCTATTGGTCCACAAAAAGTGGTCTTCCCTAAACTATCTCTAAAGAACCTGGTTGAGCATTTTCCTCAAAATATGCAACTACGGAATACCACGCGATTGATATTTATGGTCATTTAATACTACCAAAGGCTTTGATTTCCACCATGCTTCTTGAATAACAGATGTATGGTCTTTATATATTAAGCCTATTGACAGGATCTGCTGTGGTTGAAATGCAACCTCTAAAAGAGGACTCAGTTGATATCGATTATTTAGAGACAATTTGCTGATGTACCATCTACTGATAACTGTATGTTGCTGTAGAGCTGTACAGCAGATGATAATAATTACAAGGAAATCTTACTGTTATTGTCCTGGTGCAGGTTTTGTCCATTTTCGGTCCTGTATAAATGCAAGCTTATTACCTCTTGAGCTCTCTGGAATGCACTCTGTCTCATACTGGTCAATGATTTCAACAACCTGAAAGTGAAAACTACATATTTACAAGTAAGCAAGACATTGACTCATTTACTTTATAATGGACATGAATAACTTTCAAGCTTGTCATGGATTCCAAAAATATCACCTATTTGCATGCTAGTCCCATTACCATTTAATACCATGTTTGTAGTTCATAGAGTGGATGATAGGTGGTGATCATTGAGGATATCAGATAACGGAACAGTCATCAAGTCTGTTTAACAAAGAGGAGAAAGCATTTGAACATTCCATTGCTTACCATCTAAAAGGAGTACTAGCTCTACACCAGATTGCATTTTTTCATAACATGCATTGTCAGTCAAATTATGATGGAAACCCAAACTGTTCATAGATACCCAAATTATGATGGAAACATTCATCAAATTAGTTTCCATTCATTGCATGAAGCTCAGTCAAAAGAAGAAGAAGAAAAAAAAAAGATTGCTACCTTAATAACTAAAACCATAAGCTTTGCATACATATCAATAACAGCAAATGAGAGATGCTGGACTTGTTGTAGCATTTGAAGAGACAATGAGCTTGGATTAATCATGTCAGTGGCCAAACAATTTGCTTCAGAAATTTCCTGAAATTATAGGTGAAAGAGAAGGAAAACTCTTAACATAATAAAAACCACGGAAAAAGTTTACCATGAGGATTCGGAAAAAGCGATCCGTGAGATCATCCCCTTTAAGCAACCAACTTTGTTGTAACTGTGAGATATAATGGGTATAAGCTACATCAGTATAATTAGTTTCACAACACATAACATCAACTTGAAAGGAAATCATAAGTACAAAACAGTAGTTTTCCAAGAAGTTATGGACACTAAAATTTGGTAGTCTAAAATGGCTGTATATTCTCCACTGTACAACTTAACACAGTCCACCATGTACAGCTTTTAGTTTCCGTACTGAAAACTAAAAAACAAAAAAAAACAAAAAAAAAAAAAAAAAAAAAACTGTACAAGTATGGAGCATGCTAACTTGTGTGTGATTTGGAGAGGATTAGATTGTCATATCACTTCCCAGTTCATTAATGACCATATCTAGTCTAGTCATAAAATCTGGTAAGAATTGAACAGAAGCAGCATCATAAAAAGGAGTAAGAACAGAATTCCGACCAATATGAATATTGGGTCGTTCGTCTAATCCATGTTTAACTCCTGATCCATAGCAATTGGATCAACTGAATGAAGAGTCTAGATCTCACTGAAGACTAATTACAATATGGGAGGACAATGACTTCCATGCTACTGGGAGCTGATTAATGGAGCCCATATATATTATGAGGAAGAGCTCGGTTTTTTGTTTTTTTTTTTTGTTTTTGAAGCAAATAGTGAGGAAGAGCTTTACTAAGCCCACAGACGAGCACAGTCAGCTCATGTTCACACTAGAACATGTGACAGCATGACACATATGTATGATCCAATCCATCCAACAGAAGGATCCCACCATCTTGATGCCCTATACAAAGAGTCAGATCGATCTAGGCACAACCTTCATATTAGAAGCTGAGAACTAGTAATGGAAGAAATTCACATACCATGAAAAGAAGAATCCGATATGCATCTTTGCAACAAAAAAAGTTCAAAATTTTAAAACTACACAAACAGAGAGAATGTCATACTAAAGAAACTAGTTAATGTTTAAAAAAAATACCGTGAATCAATTTCTTCAGGCACCTTTAGTGGCTCTGCAATATTCGTATATCTCAGTTAAAGAAATTGTTGATGGGAAGTCTTCCAAAAGGATTACCCAGAAGAGAATGTTGTTTTAATATCAGAATTATTCAAATGAAGGTTTTCCATGGACTGTTGTTAATGAAAAACATGCAGATGGATTTGGAACATGACTGAGTCGGCTCGGTATTGCTAGGCTCCAAGTATACCAACAACAACGGTTAACTCAGTCCGGTTACAAGTCAAGCCATGATGAGTTTTTGAACACTACGTACACCTGTAGATTCAGCATGCCAAATTCTAACATGTAAATATAGTTTGCATATCTTACCATTGTTCTCATGTTCAGTTAAACAGCCAGTCAATAGTTCAGTGAAGCTAGGAGGCAAAGCTGAGAAAACAGTTCTGAAGTTGTTGTCAAGTAATGGCTACTGAGAACACTAAAGTTGCTCACTGTCAACTCTTGAAATAGGCATCTCGGTATGATAACTAACATCAGGTTTTACAAAGCTTGACTCCTCATCAATTCTGCAAGACTAAAGAATTTGTATGACTAATGCTCTTTCTTTTTATGTTTTACAGAAACTCAAATTAATCAGCCAAATGGAGTATAAAGAAAACAAAGATGTATCAAATCCTTTGAAAAATTCTATATTACCACACTAAAGCATCAAAAAGTATTTACACTTAAAAAAGTAAGAAAGAAAGAAAAAGAAAAAAAAAAACTCAATTACTTTACAGAAAGTAAAAAGTAAACAACAAATGTTATCTAATGAACATTTATGTGAAAAATAACATTAACTAGTAAAAAGGCCAACTTAATGGCTACAATAATACCTTTAGGTCATTGAGCTCTCAAAGATGTGGCAACCCAGTGATTTTGGTTTCCATTAGAATTATCAAATTGCTTATTAATGTAAAATACCATTAGCCTTGGAGAAAATCTTTGGTGTGATTGCATTAAGAAGCCAGATTCTTCTAACTATACTCTCCTCCATATTCATGAACCACATACATGTATTTATCAATAGAAAAACCAATTTCTCCAGACACATGAGTTGCATTAAGAAGTCGGATGATTTGACCTATGAGGTTTTGCATCGAGCAATACTTTGGCAAGCTTGCATCTCATCACCATACATTCAAAACATGAAATAATTTGTAGGATATAACCACCTTATTAAGTCAATTGAAATATTCAGCAGACAAAACCAATTCAGGGCTAGTAAAACAAGGCCAACGATATTTAGTCCAAAAAAATTCTGCCATTTCTTACACATCCACTCTCCTCTAGATTCACTATATATATTCTTGAGTAAAAGGGCATTACGGTAGGATAATGATCGAGGGACTACTACTTTACTCTGTATCATTACCAATACTGCAACAATAGATTTTTATTTTTAATTTTATTCATAAATGTGTAAACAACTCCCATAGGGCTACGAAAAACAGCTCATTACCCTAAATCTCCAAATATAATTGAATCCCCATCAATGAATGACAGTGCCATGGATAACAATCCCTCGACTCTAGCTGTTGAACAATCCATCCAAAGAACATAGAGGAAATCAATTAGATTATAGAGCCACCCTGTAAAGCCTTTCCCTAACGATTCTAGAATTCCTCTCAAAAAACCCTCACATTATATCATGGCCAAATAATTGAGTCTTGGGATTGGAAAGGATGTCACGTCCATCTAGCAATGACATGGAAAATGGACACATTTAAGACCCCAAAATAACATACAACCCATGAAGGTAGCCCCAACCCCATTTAAGACATTCCCCATGGATTTGGATTTGGCAAAAAATTCCCCACCACAAACTATGGAGTTTGTTTCTCCAAAGAAGGTATTATTTGGCAAATCAACCAAACCCCTTCTAAACTCTAACTTTTGATCATTGAGGAAATCAATTGAATTACAGAGCCAATTTACAAAGTCTTTCTCTCAAGGATTCTAGAATTTCTCTCCATAGCCCCCACATTATACCATAAGGAAGAATTTGCCAAATAATTGATACTTCGGATTGGAAAGGACTGCACGTCTATACAACAAAATGACATGGAAAAAGAACCAATTTAAGATCCACAAACCCTTTACATGGACAACTCCAACCCCATTTAAGAATCTCTCTATGGATTTGGCAAATTCCCAACTCCACAAATCCATGGATTCAAAGCCAAAAAATTTCCTCCAGGAAAAAAGAAGAAGAAGAAGAAGAAGAAGAAGAAGAAGAAGAAGAAGAAGAAGCTCATTGCACTAATTCTCCATACGCAATTGAATCCCAAGCACTGAATGCCAACACCATGGATAACCCCCTTAACTCTAGCTTTTGAACAACCCACCAAAAGATCATAGATTTTTTTAAAAAAAAGGTAAATGCACTTTTATTGAAGAAGTGCCAAAAGGTGAAATATTACCAGAAACGCCCAACCATCTCAAAACCAAACACTATAGTTGGATGGATGACATTAATGTAAGCTACTTCAATCAGGGGATCCATGGAAGCCGCACCCCTTCTTCTAGCCCTAAAGAGGATTTTACTTTTTAATGGTGGGCATTTAGTTACCACTCTTTCCTGTCGTGTGGTCCACACATGATTTGGATCAGATTTCCATTTTGGGTTCATACCCCATATTCATATGAAAAAATAAAATAAAATGGATGAACGTTGTTGATATAACATGAACATAATGGGGAAAGTGAGTATGTGATTGCAAATAGAAATCAGCAAGGAAACACCTCAGTAGGCATTACCCTCAACTTTACATTCCTGCTTCAGGTATTGTACACAAGTCCAGGGAAGATAACTAATTAGAATCAATTTATGGAGAATTACTACTGAGTTAAGAAGAATGTTCTTCTCAATATTACCTATAATCGGGTTCCTTATACACATGAGGATCATTATTCTGCCTCATCTCCTTTTTGGCCACACAACAGATCTGGAATCGGGAGGTCAGAGATGGGAAGCTGACGTTCTTCACCCTGCCAACAGAGACCAACCTCAAACTGGAAATCCTTCCAACTATCTGACTCTGATTCGCTTGCTGTAACGAAGATCCGAACCGGATGGAAGTCGCAGAGACGGATGCCATTGATGCAAGGACTAACAAGAGAGGGAGGGAGAGGATTTTCATAGAAAATGAAGGGCGAAAAGAGAGCCATTAAAACATATATATCATTCATAAGAATAAAAAAAAAAAACCTAAAATAAAATTTATAAAAAAACCTAATCCAATTCCACAAAAAAAGACAGCAATATAAATATTCAAAAGAGAGAGAAAAAAAAGAAGAAAATCATTTTACATACTTAAAATGGACACGGATTATGGCGTCGGAGAGGGAAGTCTTCGTGAGATTGAGAGAGAGAGGATGGTTAGGGAGAGAAGAGGGGTTCGTGAAAGGGGAGATCGAGAGAGAGAGAGAGAGAGAGAGAGAGAGAGAGAGAGAGAGAGAGAGAGAGAGAGAGAGAGATGGATGCAGAATGGGTTTGGAGTGGAGGGAGATAAAAGGTTTATGTAAGGGGGGAAAGAAAAAGGGCAACGTGGGAAGATTTTTCGCATTTTTACCTACTACGGCCTCACTAAGGTTTTTAATCCGTAGTTAAAAGCAATGGTCTGTAGCCGTTTACCGCACATCCACTTGCTACAGTTTTGACGGTCATGGACGAATGACCCTCTTAAGGGCAGCTTTGTGGGATCCATCATGATACATTTCATATATTTAATCCATTCATTAATTTTTTAATTTTTTATATGGATTGACCCCAAAATATAGGAAATTTTAAGTGAACCACACCATTGATCAATGGTAGGTATTTAATCTCCACTGTTTCCTACCATGTGGTCCACTTGAGCCTTCGAACTACTTCCTTTTTTGGGCTCTTGCCCAAAAATGCTCTTTCAAAATGAATAGACGTCTTAGATGGAGCACACATATTTTAATGTGTATCGTAGAGTCTCTTATGGGGTCATCTAAGGTTGTAGGCATGAGTGGTGGTGTTAGCTTTTAGCTACGGTTCGATTATTATTAGCTACAGATTTAAGCCATAGCAACACAGCTATGGTCTATATCCATAGCCAAAAGCTATCATAGTTCGTAGCCTTTGATCGTTTTTTTGGTAGTGGATTCCCACTGTTTCCAATGGTGTGGTCCACTTGAGCTTTGGATCTACCCCTTTTTTTGCTCATGCCCTAAATTCAGCTAGCATAACAAATGAGCGGTGTGGATACGTCACGTACATCACGGTGGGCCCCACATTGATTTTGTAAATTTCTCGATTTAAGTGTTAAAAAAGTAAGTTGTCACATCTATATTGGAAAAGATGTGGTAATTACCTAGGTGAATAATTGTTACCCATTTACATGGTAATTACAACCATTTACATGAAAATTACAATTGAGCCCAAAATTCAAACACACACTCACTTTGCACTCATTTTCAATCACTTCAGGACCGAGAAGTGAGTGAATTCAATATGAAGTGAGTGAACTTGCCCTAGAAGTGAGTGAAATTGACTGCGAAGCGAGGGAAAATCATCATGAATTGAGTGGCATATTTGAGAATTTTGAAAATCTGACCGCTAAGTCGATCATATTTTAGATAGTGCAATGGTGGATTTCATACTACTTGATCAAATCCACCTTATACATGTGAATACTAAACGAGTTATATTATTGTGTTTGTTTTCAGAAAATGGCTTCGATAATGGTCATATCCTCATATGGTGGGGAGTTAGTGAAAATAATCGATACATGTACAAGGGTGGTTACTCAAAACCTACTGTCATGGGAGTTGACACTACATATGAACATCTTGTATCGAAAATGCGCCAAGTTGTGAAGACTACACCTGAGCATTACGATATAAGGTTGAAAGTATTGTACCCTTACACAAACAAATTAGCCCCTCCAGCTATAATTGAAGACGATGAAGATGTGAGAATGTTCTTGGTAGCACAGCTGAAGCATTCGAATCACTACATCCTTCTATTCATCGAGACAACGCAGCGCGTTAATGAGGCAGTACTCGAAGACTCGGTGGCTTACAGTGCGTTCGAACATGACACCCCAGCTGTTGTAAGTTAAGGTGAGGAACATCGATGGAAATATGAAGACATGACATTATCTTCACAGGTTCCTCTAAGCAACACTCCAATACCCGAGTTGGCTCAGACATCAAACCTCATGACAAGTCAAGTGAGGGCGTCGGTTGACGTGAATCTCAGAAATGAATATACGGCATCACCTTCATTTACAAGAGTAGACTTGCCCTCAACATCTAATGCCAGAAACGTAAGTGGAAGCGACATTCCATTGCACGAACAGGCTCGAACATCAGACTTCACCATTAGGCTTCCCATTATGCCTTTTGAGGATGCTGGTTACACCAATGCAAACCTGTCATTGTATTCATATCTACTTGATGACCCGATTGATATAGTCGTTGGCCAAACTTTTAAGGACAAGAGCCGGTGTAAGTATGTTTTGAGCCAATTTGTAATTCGCAACAACTTTCAACACAAGGTCCTGTATTCCACATCTAAGAAATTCACTGTGGCGTGTATGAAAGATAAGTGTGAATGGAGGGAGGGTACATGCATCTAGGGTGAATGAAGCAGAGATATTTAAGATTAAGACTTTCAGGTCCATACATACATGTGGAATGTCATGGATGAAGAGAGATCATCAGCAAGCAAGCAGTAAGCTAGCCAGTGAACTGGTTGTCAATCGCATTAAGTAGAGCCTGGGGTTAAGGTCAAAGGACATTATATTCGTAATGCAAGAGAAGTATAATATTGTTATTGGCTATCAGAAGGCATGGCGCGCTAAAGAGATTGCAATCGATTGCGTAATGGGGTCTTATGAAGACTCTTACAAAGAACTCCCGATGTACTTGCATGAGTTAAGGATGGCGAAGCCGGGAATAGTGTCTGCCCTATTTATGAGTAAACAGACGATGAGGTTCAAGAGATGTTTTGTTGCACTTGGACAGTGCGTCAAAAGTTTTCAAACATCTCTATGAAGGGTCTTGGCCGTTGACAGGATGCATCTAAAAGGTAAGTACAAGGTGTTCTGTTCGTTGCTACAACTTTAGATGACGACAATCATATCTTTCTAGTCACTTTTAGTATCGAAGAATCAGAGAACAACAGCAGTTGAAACTGGTTTCTTACCTACCTCAGCGATTCATTAGGGGATTACCCTGATCTTGTGATCATATCAGACTGACATAAAGGTTTAATGAAAGAAGTTTTCTAGTCCTTCTAAGCAGTAATCCATGGGTACTGCACGTGCCATATATACCGAAACTTGGTGGACACGTTCAAAGATAAGTCCTTAGAAATCTACTACTGGTAAGCTGTAAAGACTCGTAGGAGGGTTGAGTTCAAAAAATTAATGCATGATATTGAACATGCCAACCCCCCGGTATATGCATGGTTGAGGGAAATAAGGTATGAAAAGTGGGCATCTTCGCACTTCCCAGGAAAAATATTCAATTTGGTCACTACAAACATAGTTGAGTGTGTTAATGTTCTATTTAAAGAAGCACGAGAATATCCCGTTACTATGCCGCTAGAGATGGTCAGAATAAAAATTCAAGAGATGTTCTATCAGAGAAGAGAATCAGCAGCATTATTCGTTGACACCATGGGTTAAGAAACAATTAAAGGATCTCATACCAAAGGCACGAGATGTTCGTTGCCACACAATTTCTCGAGACGAATACTATATTGTGAGAGACTACAATGATACTGTCAAGCTCAATCAGCTTTCATGTACATGTCGCGAGTTTGGAGTAAAGGGATACCCTTGTTTTCATGTTATTTTACCACGTATAAACTATAATCTTCCTCATTATTCATATTGCTCCCCGTTATACACGGCCATGAATTACCAGATCACGTATAAAGATTCCATGTACCTAGTACGGGATAAGAGTCAATGAAAAATTTCTTCTGGATTCAAGGAGTATTGTTCGAATATTACGCCCCCGCTACAGATGAGGTCAGCTGAAAGACCGAAGAAGGCACGGATCCTTTCCCTTGGAGAGGAACGAACAACAAAAATATGCGGACGTTGCAAACAAATAAGGCATATTCGTCGGAGTTGTAAATTTACAATACCTTCGAAATAATGTATGTTGTAGTGCATTTTTTGTAATACGACTGTGAATGTTATACATTTTTTGTAATATAACTATGAATGTTATACATTTTTTGTAATACGACTGTGAATGTTATACATTTCTTGTAATACATATGTGAATGTTATATATTTCCTGTAATACATCTGTTGTTTTCATTGAAATTGTGAATTTCTTACCACAACAATTCAAATTTCCAATAAGACATTCAGTTCACAGTCAATTCCATGCATTTCACGGTCAATTCCATGCATTTCATGGTCATTTGCCTTCACTTCATGGACAATTCCATGCATTTTATGGTCAATTCCCTTCACTTCACAGTCATTTCCATGCATTTCATGGTCAATTCCGACAATTCTGCCTCACTTCATGGTCAATTCCATGCATTTCACGATCAATTCCCTTCACTTCACGGACAATTCCATGCATTTCACGATCAATTCCCTTCACTTCACGGACAATTCCATGCATTTCACGGTCATTTCCCTTCACTTCATGGTCATTTCCATGCTTTTCACAGTCAATTCCCTTCACCGTCATTTCCATGCATTTCACGGTCAATTCCGATGATTCCGCTTCACTTCACAGTCATTTCCATGCACTTCACAATCAATTCCCTTCACTTCACAGTCCATTCCATGCATTTCATGGTCATTTCCATGCATTTCATGGTCAATTCCGACAATTTCGCTTCACTTCACGGTCATTTCCATGCATTTCACGGTCAATTCCCTTCACTTCACGGACAATTCCATGCATTTCACGGTCAATTCCCTTCACGCATTTTCATGCATTTCACGGTCAATTCCGACGATTCTGCTTCACTTCACGGACAATTCCATACATTTCACGGTCAATTCCCTTCACTTCATGGACAATTCCATGCATTTTACAGTCATTTCCCTTCACCTCACGGTCATTTCCATGCATTTCACGGTCAATTCCCTTCACTTCACGGTCATTTCCATGCATTTCACGGTCGATTCCCTTCACTATACGGACAATTCCATGCATTTCACGGTCAATTCCCTTCACTTCACGGTCATTTCCATGCATTTCACGGTTAATTCCGATGATTCCGCTTCACTTCACGGTCATTTCCATGCATTTCACTGTCAATTCCCTTCACTTCATGTACAATTCCATGCATTTCACTGTCATTTCCCTTCACTTCACGGTCATTTCCATGCATTTCATGGTCAATTCCCTTCACTTCACGATCATTTCCATGCATTTCACGGTCAATTCTGATGATTTCGCTTTACTTCATGGTCAATTCCCTTCACTTCACGGACAATTACTTGCATTTCACGATCAATTCCCTTCATTTCATGGTCATTTCCAAGCATTTCATGGTCAGTTCCCTTCACTTCATGGTCATTTCCATGCATTTCACGGTCAATTCCGACGATTCTGCTTCACTTTACGGATAATTCCATGCATTTAACGGTCAATTCCCTTCACTTCACGGACAATTCCATGCATTTCATGGTCATTTCCATGCATTTCATGGTCAATTCCCTTCATTCCCGGTCATTTCCACACATTTCACGGTCAATTTTGACGATTTCGCTTCACTTCAATGTCATTTCCATGCATTTCACGGTCAATTCCCTTCACTTTACGGACAATTCCATGCATTTCACGGTCATTTCCCTTCACTTCACAATCATTTCCATGCATTTCACGGTCAATTCCCTTCACTTCACGGTCATTTCCATGCATTTCATGGTCAATTCCGACGATTCTGCTTCACTTCATGGTCATTTTCATGCATTTCACGATCAATTCCCTTTACTTCACGGTCATTTCCATGCATTTCACGGTCAATTCCCTTCACGTCACAGACAATTCCATGCATTTCACGGTCAATTCCCTTCACTTCACGGTCAATTTCGATGATTCCGCTTCACTTGACGGTCATTTCCATGCATTTCACAGTCAATTCCCTTCACTTCACGGACAATTCCATGCATTTTACGGTCATTTCCCTTCACTTCATGGACAATTCCATGCATTTCATGGTCAATTCCCTTCACTTCACGGTAATTTTCGTGCATTTCACGGTCAATTCCAGCAATTCGGCTTCACTTCACGGTCAATTCCGACTGATGCATTAGTGAATTGAAATCCAACTACCAGTCTTATAAAGTGGAAATAACCAAACTGCAGTTTTCTACCTTGGCATTCATAAATCCCCAAACTTGGCTCCAATTGCAATTGTGTTATTCTCAAGTTGAAGTAAAGAATGTAGCATGAATTTGAGGGCTATTTCCTTGTTGTGCAACATCATTAATTTTTGTCATTTCCTCTTGATGAATCTAAATGTTCTCTATTTAATACACTTGTGCTTCCAAACACAATCCAGGAGTCTAGGATTATTAGCTCATTACAGTGAATGGAAATGACCGTGAGCAAAACTATGAATTTTAGTGACTTAATCACCAGGTAGAAGGTAGCATCAATCTGAGGGCTATTTCCTTGAATTCCAACTATCATTATTATTATTATTATTTTTCAATCGACTGGGGGTGCTTTTGCATCTGCAATCGATTTTAATTTCTACTATTAGTCTAATAAAATGGAAATAATCCATTTTTAGTTTCCATTCTTGGCATTCATATCGAGGGGCCAAGATCCAAATTGCAATTTCGGACTTCCTGTGGTTTGAGGACAACTTCGATATTGGGTCATATCTCCTTGTATCAGGCCAATATAGTGGATAAAACTAGTTTCATCAAGCGATAGATACTGGTTTCAGATGATACTAAACTCATTGGCACTGTTTGTATATAAAGGGCAATTAGAGTTAATACTGAGAGGTGGTAGAAACTCATATAGGAAAGTCTGTAAACACTAAGCACTTTAAAGAAAATCGTTGATCCTTGAAAGTAGCATTGTCCCATAATTTAAATGTGAGCAATACAAGCATTGTCCCAAATAGAAAGTCCATGCAAGAATCAACTGACGCGATGCCTATAATTTAAATTATATAGTTGCAAACCAAAATCATCATCATTCATTCATTGATTCGCTAGGGAAGAATCAAAATTACCACCCCAAGTTTGGGTAGTATAATCATCATCTAACAAAAAAAGAAGAAGCCCTTAATGAACATACAATATCCAAAAATTTACAATTAACAACATTTTTTAACTACGCATCAGGCTGGGCTAAAGGATCGGCACCGTGTGGCACGGTGTCATCTTGTTTACATGTGATCATTGACATCAGGTCCTGTAGCTTTTTCTCCACTCCCTCGACAGCTTCTTTCATCGCAACTGCAATCTTCTCGATCTACGACAATCGTTGATCGTGATGGCGAAGTTGTTCATCTTGCTGGCGAAGATGATATATAATTGAGGCTCAACGCTCTTGATGGCCAGCATGACGATGAGTATGTGGGACTGGCAAGAACGTCAGGTCACTGTGTTGGGGCCTCTCATCTTCAGTGTCTGCTGCCTCGGTGTCCATCGCTTTAGTCTCAGCTCCTTCAGCTTCGGTTTCAACCATAGTATTAAGCGGAGCGGAAGAGGAAGCTGGTGTGTCAAGCGTAGCCATTCTTTTTATGTTTAATTTGGTAAATTTGTGAGGCTCTTTGGGGATGGTCAGTTGTGGGAAGCAATCCCACATGTCGAGACAATAGACAGATAAGATGAGGGAATGGAATGTACACCTCTCTAGTGGATTGAATTGCCGTGGCTAGCTAATGCAACATGAGAGTAGGCAGACACAGTTCCACCTTTTGGCTGATGGCATAGAGAATCTCCAACATGAATGGGGTAAGATCAAACCTGTTGGTGCCCTTGGGATAGACGTTTGTACAAAAAAATACGTGAAGAATGCAGAATTATGTAGACATATGGGTGGCACGCAAGGAGTTACCCTCATGCTAAGGAATGTCTTGACCATTGCATACATGTTTTGTAATTTTTGAACGAACTTCAAGTGAGTTGAAGTCGTAGTTTGCAAAGCCTTGGGATTTACACGAAATTTCAATTAATTGACCAATAATGGCAGGAGTGATGTGAGTTGTGGTTTGGCTAATGGTGACATCTATTGCCAGGGGGTTAGATACTGGGGAATGACAGTAAGCTAAAAACCTATATATTTGTTCATTCCGTGTCACTCCACTAAAGTCAAGCATATGAGACCAGCCAATGGCCTCGAGCATTGGTACAATCCCATATGGAGCTAGAAAAGACCTACCAACTTGTCTTTCATAGTCCATCTTCCTTGCCATAAACTTTTGATACAGATCCTCAGGAGGTGGTGACACATAAGGGATTAGAAGTTCGGGTGCTAGATCGTTTCTAGGTGGTGGAGAAACATTTTGGGTCAGTGGTTGAACATTTTTTCTCCTAGTAACTATTTTAGCACATTTTGTCCTAGGATTAGAGGATTCTCCCTGATGAACCGATTTCTCTTCTCTTTTCCCATGTAAATGAAAACTTTCAGAAGATATTCTAAAAGAAACGAAATGGAAATCTAAGAGATTGAAGAAAAGGACAGCAAGTAAGGATGAATAGTAAAAGGAAAATGTAGGAAAA
Organism: Magnolia sinica; assembly: GCF_029962835.1. Lineage (NCBI taxonomy): Eukaryota > Viridiplantae > Streptophyta > Magnoliopsida > Magnoliales > Magnoliaceae > Magnolia > Magnolia sinica. The sequence continues at coordinate 64,240,894 of NC_080584.1, forward strand.
TCTAGGGTTTTGAATGATTGACCAGACAAAGTGATTTACCAACCTTAAAAGCTCCGGAAAATGGATCGAATTCACCTCCACCGACTTCTGGGAGAGGATGCGTCACAAAGGAAGAAGAAAATGGAAAGAATGAAGTGGAAGGGATGCGGTGTATTTTAAACACATGCAAGCCTTCGATATATCAACGGACAATCGATATGTCGGAGGGAGTCCAACAGACGGGCAAAAGGGTTTAGAGTTTTTCAAAATTTTTTAATCGGGTCCACTTCGAGATATATCTAAAAGTCCTTCGATATATCGAACGTTAATTGATATACTCGAAAATTCGTTTTAAATGAGCATTCATCCCAGGACAGTTTTGGGTCATTTTCGATATATCGTATACCATTTGATATATCGTCCCATACATATCGAAGTATAATCGATATATCGAAGCGCAATTGCCATTGTCAACTTTGAGTTGGCAAAAAATTTCTCTGTTTTTGTAATCGAGTACAATTCGAGTGATATCGAAATCTCCTTCGATAAATTGAAGTGGTATCAATATTATCAATAATTCGTTTTAACAAAATAGCTTGTCTCTGGACAGTTTTTTTTATCATTTTCGATATATCGAATTTTAGTCGATATATCGACACATGACATATCGAATTAGAGTCAATGTATCGTTCCATTGCAATGATGGTTTAGTTCGATAACATCGATTAGAATTCGATGTACTCGACAACTTAAGCCCGATGTCATCGATTAACATTCGATAACATTGATGAGTACTTTGTACTTCTACCTTCGAAAAATTCAATAGATTGTGTATTTGTAATTGAGTGCCTTTTGATTGATATCGAAATGTCTTCGATATATCATAACTCACTCGATATAATTGCAAAATCGTTTTAAAACAACATAATGTCTCTGGACACTTTTGGACAATTTTCGATATATCGTCTACCTTTCGATATATTGAAAAGTAGCATATCGAAAGGGTATCGATATATTGAAGAGGAATTTTTACTTTTACTTTTGAATTCAAGGTCTTTGTAATCGAGTATACGTCGATACATATCGAATAGTCCTTCGATATATCAAAAGCTAATCGATATAATTGAAAATTCGTTGTAAATGAACATAAGGTCTATGGAGACTTTTGGACCTTTTTCGATATATCTAATCCTATTCGATACATCAAAGAAGAATATATTGAATTGACTTTGATATGTCATGGTGAGCTGTGTCTTTTAGTTATGATAACATCGAATAGTGTTCGATGTTATCAATAAATTAAGTTCGATAACATCGAATGTACTTCGATATAATCTATAATTCATTTTAAATTAACTCAAGCTCTCTGGAGTTATCGTAACTATAATCTATATCTAATTTAATTCGATATCATAAAATTCAGTGAATTGGAGGGATTTGTAGCTGAGAGAAATCCAAATCATTTCAAATCCACTTGATTATGTATAGAATAAAATCCAGTTGATTCCATAGGAGTTCAAATTCATGGTGCAAAATGAGCCCTAGATATTTCCTTCGTTTTGGGGTTATTACAGCCTTTTGTTTCAATGTTTATAGGGCAGGGTGATGAGATGATCACATCTGCTGTTAGTCTCAAGTTCATTTGCTTTTAGTGTGAATGTGGTCCAGGATCATTCCACAGACACTACTCTTGTCATACTGATCTCCAGTCATGTTCAGTTGTTTCACACTAAATATGCTAGAACTGTGGATGTTGCTAGAACAGTTGATGTTTACCTGCCCCTAGTCTTGTTAATCATAAGCCTCTGCGCTCACCTCTTTGAGAGTGCGAAAGATGGTGCTTTTTATTGGCGATACTATCCGTAGACAGTTGACAAAGATGCAACATGAATAGTTTTACCATTTTTGCTGCATCTCCTATTTGTTAAACAAATCTTTGACAGAACTACATTTGCTAGATTTTTTAGAACACGGGCTAATCCTGCTTGATTTATTCTACTGTCCACTTCAGTTTCAGCTTATGAGAATGTTGCTTCAAAAATCTTGATACTTTGGAGTGAATATTGGGTTCACAATTCATAGGGAAATTAATTGGAGGTCACAAGGATCATCATCATCATAATCTAAAATGTAAGACTTAGGGAAAGTAATTGGGGTTGCATGAATCCTGTTCTGCCATTCCACTCTATCAACGTTCAGCTTTTATGCCCTAGCATGAGTTTGGAATGTCATATTGTTTGGATTCAGGGGTTGACCGTGAAGTGAAGGGAATTGACTGTGAATTGCATAGAATTGACCGTGAAGTGAAGGAGAATCACTAGAATTGACCATGAAGGTGAAATGCATGGAAATGACCGTGAAGTAAAGTAGAATCATCGCAATTGACCGTGAAATGCATGGAAATGACCGTGAAGTGAAGGGAATTGATCGTGAAATGCATGGAAATGATCGTGAAGGGAAAGGAATTAACCGTGAAATACATGGAAATGATCATGAAGTAAAGGAGAATCACCGGAATTGATCGTGAAATGCATGAAATTGACTGTGAAGTGAAGGGAATTGACTGTGAAATGCATGAAAATGACCGTGAAGTGAAGCGAATTGACCGTGAAATGCATGGAAATGACCGTAAAGTAAAGGAGAATCGCCAGAATTGACTGTGAAATGCATGGAAATGACCGTGAAGTGAAGGGAATTGACCGTGAAGTGAAGACATCATTGTCAGACTTAAGCGTGAAATACATGGAATTGATCGTGAAGTGAATGGAAATGACCGTGAATTGAACAGAATTGACTGTGAAGTGAAGATATCATTTACTGCAAAATGTATGGATTCATCATTCATAATAAAATCACTATTAGGAAGACATCATTTGCTACAAATTTAGACAATATATACAACACATTATTTACATCATTTCACCATGAATGTTTTACAAGACATCATTTACAACAATTTACAACATTTCACAAAATTTTTCGATTCCTATCATGCCTAAGACAAATATATCATATTTTGAGGTCACTCAGGCAATCATAGGCTATTAACTTCTTAAAGATGGGAGTGAATTGCTGCAAGTCTCTCCCTGACAAAATTTGATCGCTACACAAAATGTCGATATATTTCATGACAAAAATGCCACAATCATATCCGTTTGTCTACTTTGGTATAGAAGTATCTTCTTTGACCGTTCAAACTTTTCCTTCCAATGCAGACATATCTCCTGCAGCATAGAATATTATAGGCAAGGCCTCCCTCATCAGCTCGATATGTTCCCTATATTGACTGAGTGCCCTCAAGTATAAACTATCAATTATAATGATTTCTCAATCTCGAGGGTGGATGACCATCAGGTACCAATGACTGTTGGCGTGATTGACTGGTACGTATGCCTGTCCATGTTTGGTAAGATAAGATATCAATATCCAAAAATTATAGAAATGAGTATTCTTAGCGTTGATAACTTGTAACGACACCATTACCTCTTCATGCTGCCACATGGCCTTCTGTCTGTCACGAGGCTTAACAATGCTAATCACAGTGAGTTTTTCAAGCCCTTCGAATAATAAACGGGCTTCGTCATTGCCAGCATCCTGATAAATTCTCAATGTCGACATTTGCATGCTGATAGATGGCTATTATAGGCAACATACCAAATTAGAACATAAATCATATAATGAAATAACATAATAACCACGATCCAATTCATATAGTTACCAGAAAAAACGTGGGACAGAACTTACAATCCTTTGTGTATAAAGTAGGAAATGATCGTTGCTTTCTCTCCAAGACATCGACGTACTTGTCGATTACCTAATTAATAAAGATGGAAAAATAAGCTCTACTCTAATATAAGTGTTCAATAACCATGTATGCATGTGTGTGATTTACTTACCACGCTATCAACCGATGCATTTTTCTCCCATATGGACTTGAACCAAACAAAATTTGGTGATTCTTTGTTTGCGTTGGCCTAACTTTCCAATTCATTGAGTTCTTCCTCTAATATTACCCTAAATGGATCGATCTTGGCCTCAAAGGGTATCGAAGAAGTAGGAAATTCTCTCCATTTCTCATTGTCGGCGGTGTTGCTTGGAATGGTTTGCACGGCAAAGATGGAAGTTAATGGAGAACGCTTGTAGACAGACGGCTTCATCACCCTCTTAGGTCTCCTCTTATATACCGGAATGGAATGCAATGATTTCTCGCATATATCAACGCCAAACACATCCTCATCATCCTTCTCAAACTCTTCCTTCTCATTATCTAACTCCTTCTCCTTCCAAAATTGAATCTTCTCTATACGAAACGCCTCCATTTGTCTCTTCAACTCCTTCTTACCCACCTCCAACTCTTCTCTCTCCTTCTTCTGTTCTTCCTTCTCCCTGACTACCATTTCCCTCTCCTTCTTCAAAACCACCCTCTCATTCAACTCTTCCTTCTCTAACCTCAAGGCTTCTTTCAGTTTTAGCATTAGTTCAACCTCCTTCAATACTACTTCTCTCTCCCTCTCCATCGATTCTCCTTTCTCTTTTAGCGTGCGTTCGAGAAGCTTCAAATTTTCCCTCTCTCTCTTCAACTGAAGCCTCTGCGCCTCCAGCTACTCCCTATCCTCCCTTGACTCCCCAGTCAATTGCAATCCCGCTCCCTCTCCCTCATCAGTACTCTCTTCCTCTCCCCCTTCTTCTCCCTCTCCCTGTCCTGATCTCTCTTCCATATCTTCATCATCTTCATCTTTAGTGCCCTACAAAATGAAGCAATGTATGTATCATATTATATAACATATCTAATTGAATACAAAATATCAACATAAAATAAGACGTTTCTGACATTTTACGTCAAATCTATCATGGACCAAATGAACAGCATCCGTACCCAGCTTGTCGGTGGAAGGTTCTAAGATAAGAATGATCTCAGTTTGCAAGAAAACATCTTCGTTTTTATATACAGAAACATATATATATATATATATATATATATATATATATATATATATATATATATATATATTTATATAGTTGAATGAGTGACCACTTAGCTTCATAGAAATTGACTTACATATTTACTCTCTAGAATTTGATGAATCTTCTTATACCTCTAACACTTTCATCCCCGATATTGTATGAATCGTGGAATTTGGGAGGGCACGTATGAAATTATACATTCTTGGAGAGCCGATACTCTCTCAAGGGCCCATATTTGTTACAATGAAATGATAAGGCGATCTTAAATAAATATAGTTTGCTATAAACTATGAATTAAAATAAACAAGGAAAGAATCCTTACTTGTATGAGAAATATGCAACCGGTGACATTGTAAAGAGGCCCCTGTGATGCCATGAAGGCACTCTCGATCCCTTCCGTCATCGTTTGAAAGGCCAAACTACCCCAAGGGTAGATATTAAAGGCTTCTAACGAGTCGACAAGGTTGATAAAGTCTGTACAGCATATAATCTTCGTGTCGGTTCTCCTAACAAACCACTCTACACATAATATTAGGGCTACCTTCACGACATCTTCGTGCTTATTGCTATCAACCATCCTATTGAACTCCTCCTGTATATGTTTCTTTAGGATAAGATATTCATTGAAGTATTTTTCTCTTATTGACTTCTTTGAACGATGGATATTGGGTATGGAGAGGTCACCAGTCTTCAGCCCTGTTATTAGGGTGAAGTCGATCTCGAAAAATTTTACACGGTTCCCCTATATCTTAAATACAAGATTGCCTATATATATCTCAATAAGTGAGTGAAAAATGGCTCCTACAAATCTAAATGATGGAATGTATAATAAAATGAGAATCGGGTCTGCCTAAATATATTTAATCTAGTGTTATTCATCTCTAACCCACACTTCACACTATCAAATCACCATGTCAAAGAACATCTGCATGAGATGGTGGGGGCTGACTCACTAAATCCCTTATGCAAGGGTTTATCATCTGCAAGGATGAATTGAAAATTATATTAATGATAACATTCAATATTTAATGAAACATAATGTGAAAGTTGACTTGTTATGGTGAAAATTTATAAAGTATGGTGTGAGTCTGCCAAGTCGGCGGTCAGTTTTTGGCGAATGCCAAATGGAAGTACAAGACTTATTAATGAATTTTCACAAGTTTTGGGCCTGTTTCACTCGCTTTGGGCCTGTTTCACTCATTTATCAGTCAATTTCATGTAGTTTGTCGGTAAATTTATACCAAGGTTGTCAGTGAAAAACATGTCAAAATCAAGCAGTCATCGACCATTTTGACGAATTTCATGTCAAACGGTCGACTCATAGGTGACATTTAACAAGTTGACGGCCAATTTCACTAAGTTATGGGTTAATTTTCAGAGTTATATGTTGCATTTTGCCCGAGAACGTCGTGAAATTGACCGTGAGTGGAGGGGATTGACAGTGAAATGCATGGAATTGACCGTGAAGTGAAGGAAATTGTCCGTGAAATGAGTGGAATTGAATGTGACGTGAAGGGGATTGTCCATGAAATGCATGGAATTGACCGTGAAGTGAAGTAGAATCACCGGAATTGACCATGAAGTGAAGGCGAATCACCAGAATTGACCGTGAAATGTAAGGAATTGACTGTGAAGTGAAGGGGAATGGCCGACAATGATCGTGAAATGATTGGAAATGACCGTGAAGTGAAAGGAATTGACTGTGAAATGCATGGAAATGACCATGAAGTGAAGGGGAATGGCCGGAAATGACCTTTAAATGATTGGAAATGGCCGTGAAGTGAAGGGAATTGACCGTGAAATGCATGGAAATGACCGTGAAGTGAAGCAAATTGACCATGAAATGCATGGAAATGACTGTGAAGTGAACCATGAAATGCATGGAAATGACCGTGAAGTGAAGGGGAATCTCCGGAAATGACTGTTAAATAATTGGAAATGACCGTGAAGTGAAGGGAATTGACCGTGAAATGCATGGAAATGACCATGAAGTGAAGTGAATTGACCGTGAAATGCATGGAAATGACCGTGAAAAGCATGGAAATGACCGTGAAGTGAAGGGAATTGATCGTAAAATGCATGGAAATGACCATGAAGTGAAGTGAATTGACCGTGAAATGCATGGAAATGAGCGTGAAAAGCATGGAAATGACATTGAAGTGAAGCAAATTGATTGTGAAATGCATTAAATTGACCGTGAAGTGCAAGGGAATGGCCAAAAGTGACCGTGAAATGATTGGAAATGACCGTGAAGTGAAGGGAATTGACCATGAAATGCATGGAAATGACCGTGAAGTGAAGCGAAATGACCGTGAAATGCATGGAATTGACCGTGAAGTGAAGGGGAATGGCCGGAAATGACCGTGAAATGCATGGAAATGACCGTGAAGTAAAGGGAATTGACCGTGAAATGCATGGAAATGACCGTGAAGTAAAGTGAATTGACCCTGAAATGCATGGAATTGACCATGAAGTGAAGGGGAATGGCCGAAAATGACCGTGAAGTGAAGGCATTTGACCGTGAAATGCATGGAAATGACCGTGAAGTGAAGGGAATTGACCGTGAAATGCATGGATTTGACCGTGAAGTGAAGGGGAATGGCTGGAAATGATCATGAAGTGAAGGGAATTGACTGTGAAATGCATGGAATTGACTGTGAAGTGAAGGGGATTGACCATGAAATGCATGGAAATGGCCGTGAAGTGAAGCGAATTGACTGTGAAATGCATGGAAATGACCGTGAAGTGAAGGGGAATGACCGAAAATGACCGTGAAATGTATGGAAAGGACCATGAAGAGAAGTGAATTGACCGTGAAATGCATGGAAATAACCATGAAGTGAAGGGGATTGACCATGAAATGCATGGAAATGATGGTGAAGTGAAGCGAATTGATCATTAAATGCATGGAATTGACCATAAGTGAAGGGAATGGCCGGAAATGACCGTGAAGTGAAGGCATTTGATTGTGAAATGCATGAAATTGGCCGTGAAGTGAAGGGAATTGACTGTGAAGTGAAGGGGAATGGCCAGAAATGATCGTGAAGTGAAGGGAATTGACTGTGAAATGCATGGAATTGACTGTGAAGTGAAGGGAATTGACCATGAAATGCATGGAAATGACCGTGAAGTGAAGCGAATCGACCATGAAATGCATGGAAATGATCGTGAAGTGAAGGGAAATGACCGTTAAATGATTGGAAATGACCATGAAGTGAAGGGAATTGACCGCGAAATGCATGGAAATGACCGTGAAGTGAAGCGAATTGACCGTGAAATGCATGGAAATGACCGTGCAGTGAAGAGGAATGGCTGGAAATGACCGTGAAATGCATGGAAAGGACCATGAAGAGAAGCGAATTGACCGTGAAATGCATGGAAATGACCGTGAAGTGAAGGGAATTGACCGTGAAATGCATGGAAATGACTGTGAAGTGAAGCGAATTGACTGTGAAATGCATGGAATTGACCGTGAAGTGAAGGGAATGGCCAAAAATGATCGTGAAATGCATGGAAATGACCGTGAAGTGAAGGGAATTGACCATGAAATGCATGGAAATGACCGTGAAGTGAAGCGAATTGATCATTAAATGCATGGAATTGACCATGAAGTGAAGGGGAATGGCCGAAAATGACTGTGAAGTGAAGGCATTTGACCGTGAAATGCATGGAAATGATCATGAAGTGAAGGGAATTGACTGTGAAATGCATGAAATTGACCATGAAGTGAAGGGGAATAGACGGAAATGACCGTGAAGTGAAGGGGAATTGCAGGAAATGACCATGAAATGATTGAAAATGACCGTGAAGTGAAGGGAATTGACCATGAAATGACGGGGAATGACCGGAATTAAGTCAGTTCATGGTCAATTTAACTCAGTTCACGGTGATTTTAGCTCAGTTCACGGTGATTTTAGCTCAGTTCACGGTGATTTTAGCTTAATTCACAGTCATTTTAGCTCAGTTTACGGTCCTCATCAATAACTCAGTGGGTCATCGGTCTGTTAACTCAGTCGATGCTCGGTCTCTTTCACGGTATTCGTTTAGTTTCACATCTCATTTCATTCTTTGTTTAAAAAACCCTCAATGTGGGCCATTTGAGTCCTGATTTTGCTCATTTATCAGGACATGCCATACCATTCAGTATTTTTTTTTAAATGAAAATGGATTGGGGACCGTGCGCATATATAGTATAATATACAATGGGGTCCACACAAAGAAAGCTCAATATTTTTTTAAAATGAAAATGAACTGTGGACCGTGCGCATATATAGTATAATATATAGTGGGGTCGACAAAACGAAAGCAGGGATTTGAATATACCTGCCATTCGAAGCTTCTTAGTTGGGGGGACCATTTTTCGTCCTATCTTGGGCTCAAAAAAGTTGAAAAGGACGTGTGTGGGGTGTGTATTCTCGACCAGATAAATGAGAAAGATGAAAACAGTAAAAGAAGAGTTTTAATGCTAGGGTGGACAATCATACACGGGGAGAAGTAATTAAAAAATGATAATCTATGGCTACAATGAAGGACCAGGGAGAGGAAAGAAGAAAAAATCAGGTTTTTTGGGTCGAGAAGCGGCTGACAGCATGAATAAGGTGCGTCTAATATAGGAGGGGCATTTTCGACCTTTGGGAAGCCGTCTGCATGTATGGGGCTTATTCTTGAGAGGTAAAAAGAAGTGAGTTTTAAAATGTGAATGGGCCATAAATGGGTTGTACAGTTGTAAATTTCTCAACATGGAAACGGATTGGCTACTCCCCCCAACAAGAGCCCCGTGGCTGGTGGTCAGTGCTCTGTGGGCCCCACCATGATGTATGTGTTCCATCCATTCCGTTCATCCATTTTTAAAGATCCTTTTAGGGCTTGATCCTAAAAATGAGAGGTATATAAATCTTAGGTGGATCACACCACATGAAAACAATAGTGATTGGATATCCACCATTAAAATCCTCCTAAGGCCCACTGTACTGTTTATTTGACATCCAATCTGTTGATTAGGTCATACAGGCCCAGATGAAGGGAAAAAACAAAAATCAGCTTGATCCAAAACTTTTATGGCCCCCAAAATGTTTTTAATGGTTGAGGCTCATTCAACACTGTTTCATGTAATGTGGTCCAATTGAGATTGGGATATACCTCATTTTTGGTCTCATACCGTAAAGTGATCTGTAAAAAAGATTAAGGGCATGTATGAAACACATACATCATGGTGGGCCCCACAGAGCACCGACTACCAGCCATTGGCTGGTGTCAGGGGGAGTAGCCAATCCGTTTCCCTGAAACATGGCCCCCAGTTGCGCAAACCGCGAACCAAGGTCTTTAGGGCATTAGACCTTATTCCAATTCTCAGAGACACATGCATGAAGTGTATGAATTCCCCGAGGCATGTGTTATAAAATACTAATTTCTGATTTTCCAAGACAATTAAGGCAACAATCCCATACTTTGTCACCTATTGCTAGTGGTTTTCCACACGTGTGGTGCAAACTGGACCCTGCACACGCAGGACTACGTTCCAGTATGAAATAGTTGTGCAAGATCTGAGCTTTCCATCAGGTCACTTACACTCCTTGGATCTTTTTTTAAAAAAAGATTCAGGCCTTTTCACACCTCGGGTGGGCCACATAATACAAAACAAATCAACAGCTACAAAAATTTCTAACGGTGTACCATATCTTGTGGCCCACCTGAGAAGTAGAAAGACCTTTTGTTTTCGAGGCAGACGATCTAAGCATTATTTCCAATAAAATGGAGAGCTTGGATCTCACACATATTGGCACGTGCACCTGTGCATATGGTACTAGAAAACCTCTCCATTTCCAAACCATAAGAGGCTGACATGAGATGCTATTACCTGTATTTTCTTCTAAAACAAGATTAATAAAGATAAAAACATCTTAATCTCCTTTCCCTTATAAATACCTCCTCTATTAATTGCATCAACTTCAAGTGTATCAATTTCATAGACCAAAATGGCTAAGTCTCATGCACCAATAGCCCTAATCAGATTAGTGAAATTGCATGTGCTATTTTTTCTTATGACCATAATGGGTGGCTTGGATGGCCAGATCTTGGGCCCAAAGGAGACCCACATGGTATTCTACCTTCAAGATTGGGAGACTGATAATGCGACCTCCGTCCCGGTGGCTGGGACCAACGGCACCCTCTCGAGCGTCCTAAACTTCGGGACCATCATGGTGGTGGATGATGCCGTAACGGAAGGCCCAGATCGGCAATCGAAGCAAGTTGGACGGGCACAAGGGATCTACGTGAACTTGGCCTTGGATGGATCTGATCTCCACCTTCTATTCTCTGTTGTCTTTACAAATGAGAAGTATAATGGGAGCACTCTAGAGATCCAAGGGGCAGATAGGTTCTTTCTGAAGTACCGGGAGGTTTCTGTGGTTGCTGGGACTGGCTTGTTCCGGTATGCACGGGGCCATGCTGTTTTAGAGACGGTCTATCTGGATCTTCCCACTCTCAATGCAGTGATCAAGTTCAATGTCACTGTCCATCATTATTGATTTTGGTCATTATGTTAGCTAATGTTAATCTATGAAATAATTACCTTTTAAGTTCTATAATAAATTTGGGATTTTTACCCCAAAATTCCTCCAGGAATTGAATTTTGCTAAATAGTGACTACTTTTAGAGAGAAATTATATTATTGCCCTTAAAAATAAAATAAAATAATAATAATAATAATTATTATTATTCTTAAATTTTTTTTTTTTTTTATCTTACAGCTAAGTAAAAAAGTTGAAAGTTGTGGCTTATAACTCATCCAACAGATGTACACCAACACTATTATCAGACAAATAAAACAAATGGCGGAGCCAATCTCAAGGTAGGCCAATTCATAAAAAAATAATATACACCGTTCAAAATATCTTAAATCAAGTATAGCCCACCGGATGATCTAAATGACCTGATATTTGTGGTGAATATTTATACACATATCATGTGGGCCCCACAAGTTTGGAGTCTCATTACTTTTAAAGAAAAAAATTTAATTGAGGGCATTTTTGTAATTTTAACCCTTAAAAGTACCTCCAAAGTGATTTCTAATTGTAGGGGTACGTATTATTTGATAAAATACTTATATACACCATTCAAAATATCTCAATTCAAGTATGGCCCACCTGATGATCTGATTGACCTTATGTTTGTGTTGCATATTTATACATATATGATGTGGTCCATCAAGTCTAGAGTCTCATTACTTTTAAAGAAAAAAAAAATTATTGAAGGTAATTTTGTAACTTTAACCCTCAAAAAGTACCTCTAGCGTGACTTCTAACTGTAGGGGGTATTATTTGATAAAATAAACCCCTCCCCACCCCTCTTCTCTTTTTTATTAAAATTAGGCAGATCCAGTGCTCAAGTGGACCACACCAAATAGTGAGCTTGTGTCGCATTAAATGCAAGAGCCATCTCTGGTGTGGTCCACTTGAGCATTGGATCTGCCTCATTGTTGGGCTCATACCTTAAAATAATATGAGAAAACGGATGGACAATCTGGATAAACATATACATCACAGTGGCCCCACAAGAACCCTTGTATGGATAGATTATTGTCCTCAGATGCAATCCACTTCCCGTGCTTGCAGCTTTCAGTGGCATATTATTCAGTAAGACTGGGCCCCAACCCATTTAATTTCAAGGGATGACATGACTCCCAGTCTCAACCGCTCAGCGCTGAAAGCTATAAATTGGTATGGATCGTGGCTCAATGTGGGCCCTTAACCTATAAATTGGTATCAGACATGGCCCAACCCATTAACTTTAATAAATGTTCCTCTTCCTCTGTTACTCATGATTAATCAAGGACCCAATACAAGAAGTCATCAAACATGAGTCCAACCTGAGCCATTTACAAATCAGGCTTGAAATCCAGGCTCAGACATTTGGGTTCTAAAGAAGACCAAAGCCTGGCCATAGATGGTTGGGCTGGGAGATCGATGGGTCAGCCCAACCATTGCACAAGGGACGACCAACCATACTGGCAGAATATATGTATATCAAATTTGGAATAGAATATAACCTGAAAATCGCGTAATTGAAACTATGCATTTGTTAGCCACCAATTGGACCGTTAAAACGATTCGAAGTGTTATTTTCTATCTCAATTCAAACACAGTGCCCTCATGATTTGGACCATCTGGATTAATCATCATCTCAGTGCAAGTAGACTGCCATCATTTCCCTTACAACGAATCCACTTTCCATTTAAGTTGATAGTGAGTGGCCAGCGAGAATTTTTGTAACACGTGTTGACAGTTGCAACAACATATTTATATCCAGGCACCAATGATAGAAAACTAGCCGCATATACTATCTTTGTTTAAGAATGTTGCTTTTGATAAAGAAATAAAGAAAAAAATGATAAATATCACAGACAAAAAGTAATGGGAACGTAATCGGGAAAGCTGAGGCACATTACAATAGCTGTATTGAAGACAAATATCCCCCCTACAAAAGTGAGTGAAATGGATTTCAACAATACAATTGCTCGCATCCAGAATAAACCCTTCGGATGAGGTGCAGGCACGATCTCAATATTATTTATTTATTTATTTATTTATTTTAAGTATACGCAGTGAGAAACGAGAAGCTTTTACGAAGAGGTAAGATGTAGACTCGAGGAGCATGTAGGTGATGTCATAATGACATTTTGGTACATGTCAATTCATTTATTATTGTATCAGTGCATGATAGCTCTCTGCTCATACATGTATACATGTAGCGTAATTTATAGAAGAAAAAAAAAATAAAAGAGGCCGAGTCTAAGACATACAAATCATGCTGTGCATGGCTTAAAGTTGCTCTCATGGCATATCCTTACTCCTAATAGAAACAATATACTAAAGAGTCTATTATAAAACTTTTAAAATTTCCACTCCTTTTCAAAGAGGTAGATCCAAATCTTAAGTAAACCACAAATAAGAAAACAGTATTAACTAAATTTCCACAATTAAAAACTTTTTAGAGCCCACTATAATGTTTATTTGCCATCCAACAAGTTGATAAGGTCACACAAAACTTATTGAAAGGAAAACAAAAATATCCACTTGTGACGAGCATTTAATCCCTAGTGCTTCCTTTGGTGTAGTTTGCTTGAGATTTAGATCTACCTCATTTTTGGTATCATACCAGAAAATGATTTAGGAAATGGATGGATGGCTTGGATAAAAGGGATAGATCATGGAGGGCCCATAGAGCTTTGATATCTCCTAGTTGGGTGGTGTTGGGTCGGTTGTGTCATGGGAATATATGATCAGTATATTTTAATTAACGTGTTCACCCATGATGCATAAGTAGCATCCAAACTGTGCATCTTGTCGGAGCATGAGCACACTCCCAAAATAATTCCTAAAAGTATCCTACTACTGGATGGTTGATTTTTATTTATTTATTTTAAATCAGGGTCCCTATCTAATAATTCAGGTGAAAACAATGTAAAATCACACCGAAAGTGCATGTATATTCACTTTCAATCACCTCGCCTAAGGTTTTGGAAGAACAGCGTATCTTGGTTACATCCTTAGAACTAGCGATGTGGGTGGTACATGACCACACTCCCACCTTGATGTATGGGTTGTATATATAGCTGTACACGAGTAGAGTAAGCTCGGTTACTCGCTCGACTCGACTCGATTCGGCATGCATTTGAGCCGAGCACGAGCATGAGTTTGATACTCGTTTTGATTACGAGTAGAGTACGAGCTGGGCAATACTTGACTCGGTACTCGACTCGATACTCGACTCGTGTGCTTGATTCGTACTTGACTCGGTACTCGACTCGTACTGTGTGGTGTTGATTTATTATTATTAGTTTTTTGTATAAATTGTTAATATATTTCAGAAATTGATATCATATATTGCTAATATATGTCAGAAATTGTTAATATATGTTAATATAGAAATTATTAATATGTTAATATAACTAATATATGTTAAATTTGTTAATATATGTTAATACAGCTAATATATGTTAAATTTGTTGCTCGAAAACCCTGCTCAAATTGGGCTTAAATTCGGACTCGGACTCGAACTCGACTCGAAAACTCGGACTCGACTTGTCTCGATTGCTGCTCGTACTCGGACGAGTAGAGCACGAGCAGGGAATCCATGCTCGATGCCCAAGCAGAGCCGAGTACGAGTAGGACTCGGGCAGTGCGAGCCGAGAATGAGCTAGGCAATACTCAGCTCGGCTCAACTCGTGTATAGCTCTAGTTGTATATCTACACTTTTCATATTTTTCCAACTCATTTTATGATATGACCACATTACATGAAATAGAGGTCATTAAATGCCCACCATTAAAAACTTTCTAAGGCCTATTATAATGTTTATTTGCCATCCAGTCTGTAAGATCATAAAGATTGGGATGAAGGGAAAACATGAATATTAGCTTCATCCAATTTTTTTTGTGGCTGAGAAAATTTTAAATGGTCACTCACCCCTATTTCTCGTGATGTGGTCCACCAAAGATTTGTATATGATTCATTTTTGGGCTCAGGCCATAAAATGAGTTGGCAAAATGGATAATTAGGGTAGATATACAAAGCATACATTGAGGTGGGCAATGGTCAGGGTACTATCCACATTGCTGGTTCGGAGGTCCTATCCAATCTAGCCATTTTGGAAGCTCTTAGGTTCCAGCGTCCCTTTATCCTCGTGGAGCGAACCTGATGATTGCGATAGACCACAAACACACGACATGGTGGCCTCACGTAATCAAATTTCATCTCATAAGTTTCTGTGGCGACCATCCTCCTCCTCAACGCCCCCATTCTTACCTTGGCAACGTCCCCATTCTTACCTACCATTTTTTTAAAATGTCCTATAACTGCCTCCAAATCTCCATCTGTTAATCTTTACTTGAGAAATTTACAGCCGTACAACCCATTTATGGCCCATTTACCTTTTTAAGCCCACTTCTTTTTACCTCTCAAGAATAAGCCCCATGCGTACGGACGGCTTTCCAAAGGTCGAAAATGCCCCTTCTTTTCCTTCCGCAAGAGGATCGGCTGGTGCTCGAAGACGAGCGCTGACGCGCCTCAAACTCCGAGCTATATGAACGGTTCAAAAGAGATCAAAGTTACGTGCCCAACAGTTATGTATTTGTTATATCCACTCCGTTCATCCATAGTTCGAGATCATCTCGGAGCATTTTATATGTATATAAAAATTCATATCCAAAGATCAACTGGACCACACCACAAAGAGCAGTGGGAAAATTGATTTTCACCTTTAAAAATTTTGTAGGGCCCACCATAACATTTATTTTCCATCCAATCTATTCATAAGGTCACAAAGACCTGGATGAAGAGGAAAAACAAATTTCATAATGATCTAAAACTTCTGTGACCCCTAAAAGGGTTTCAATGGTAGATGTTCAATCCTCCACTGCCTTTTACAATGTGGTCCACTTGATAGCTAGATCTGTCTTATTTTTTGTTTCAAGCCTTAATACTAGTTTTGCAAATAGATGGACGGTTTGGATATAACACACAACTCATAATAGGACCCACAAAAAGCGGTGGGGATTACAAGGGAAAAAAGAGAGTAAAAAAGTCATTAACCTATTGCTACGGATTTCCTATAGCTATGGATTATAACCGTAGCTATAACCGTAGCTTCCTACTATTTCTATATGTCCTTTGATATGTATCGAAGGTCTTTCGATATGTACTTCGACATGTATCGAAAGTCTTTCAATATGATTGAAAAAGGTCCAGAACTGTCCAGCGAGTTTGCCTAAAAAATCCTGCAATTTTCGATACATATCGAAGAGTATTCGATGTCTATCGAAGTTATTTTCCTATGGCTATGGATTATAACTGTAGCTATAACTGTGTCCGTTGCAATCTATGCACTTCCTTCTTCTTCTTCTTCTTGTTTATTATTATTATTATTATTATTATTATTATTACATGGAGAACTTTATTCTACCTACATTTTTCTCTAATACATATTTATATAAATATGTATATAAGCATATAATTTCTCTCTCTCTCTCTCTCTCTCTCTCTCTTTTCATTTCTTTCTATATTCATTTAACAAGAATATCTTTTAAACCAAAATTAGTTACTTGATATACCATGTATGATTTTGGGGTAGGAGAGGCTACTTTAGCCTACCAACTTGGTCATTTTCATAGATTCCATCAGGTCGATGGTCGAAAATCCATTTCATTCACTTCGCGGTCAATTTCATTCATTTCATTCACTTCGCAGTCAATTTCATTCACTTTGCGGTCAATTTCAATCAGTTCGTGGTCAGTTTCATTCACTTCGCAGTCAATTTCAATCACTTCATGGTCAATTCCATGCATGCATTTCATAGTCAATTCCATGCATTTCACGGTCAATCCCGGCAATTCCCCTTCACTTTACGGTCAATTCCATGCATTTCATGGTCAATTCCAGCGATTCTCCTTCACTTCACAGTCATTTTAATTCATTTCGCCGTCAATTGCCTTCACTTCATGGTTAATTCAATTCATTTCACAGTCAATTTCCTTCACTTCACGGTTAATTCCATGTATTTCATGGTCAATTCCGGTGATTCCCCTTCACTTCACGGTCAATTCAATTCATTTCACGGTCAATTCCCTTCACTTCACGGTGAATTCCATGCATTTCATGGTCAATTCCGGCGATTCCCCTTTACTTCATAGTCAATTCAATTCATTTCACGGTCAATTCCACTTCAAGGGCTATAAAGAAGAATTGGAGCCCAAATAGCTTTCAACCGAACGGGGTCGACCCCATCTAGACCTGGTTAACCCCATGAAATGCATGAAATTGACCGTGAAGTGAAGCGAATTGACCGTGAAATGCATTGCAATGACCGTGAAGTAAAGGGAATTGATCGTGAAATGCATTGAATTGACTGTAAAGTAAAGGGAATTGACCATGAAATGCATGGAATTGACCGTGAAATGAAGTGAATTGATCGTGAATTGTATTGAAATGACTGTGAAGTAAAGGGAATTGACTGTGAAATGCATTGAATTGACCGTGAAGTAAAGGGAATTGACCGTGAAATGCATGGAATTGACCGTGAAGTGTAGGGGAATCGTCGGAATTGACCATGAAATGCATGAAAACGACCATGAAGTGCAGGGAATTGACTGTGAAATGCATTGAATTGACCATGAAGTAAAGTGAATTGACCATGAAATGCATGAATTGATTGTGAAGTGAAGGGGAATCACCGGAATTGACGGTGAAATGCTTGGAATTAACTATGAAATGAAGGGAATTGATCGTGAAATGCATTGAATTGACCATGAAGTAAAGGGAATTGACCGTGAAATGCACGGAATTGACCGTGAAGTGAAGCAAATTGATCGTGAAATGCATTGAAATAACCGTGAGTAAAGGGAATTGACCATGAAATGCATTGAATTGACTATGAAGTAAAGGGAATTGACAAAGAAATGCATGGATTTGACCATGAAGTGAAGCGAATTGACCATGAAATGCATTGAAATGACTGTGAAGTAAAGGGAATTGACTGTGAAATGCATTGAATTGACCGTGAAGTAAAAGGAATTGACTGTGAAATGCATGGAATTGACCGTCAAGTGAAGCGAATTAGCCGTGAAATGTATTGCAATGACCGTGAAGTAAAGGGAATTGACTATGAAATGTATTGAATTGACCGTGAAGTAAAGGGAATTGACTGTGAAGTGAAGGGGAATTGCCTGAATTGACCGTGAAATGCATGAAAATGACTGTGAATTGAAAGGAGTTGACTGTGAAATGCATTGAATTGACCATGAAGTAAAGGGAATTGACCGTGAAATGCATGGAATTGACCGTGAAGTGAAGGGGAATTGCCGAAATTGACCATGAAATGCATAGAATTAACCATGAAATGAAGGGAATTGACTGTGAAATGCATTGAATTGACCATGAAGTAAAGGGAATTGACCGTGAATGCATGGAATTGACCGTGAAGTGAAGGGGAATCATCGGAATTGATCGTGAAATGCATGTAATTGACCATGAAGTGAATAGAATAGACCGTGAACTGCATGGAATGACCGTGAAGTGAAGAGGAATCGTCGAGATTGACCGTGAAATGCATGGAATGACTGTGAAGTGAAGGGGAATCGCCAAGATTGACCGTGAAATGCATGAAATTGATCGCGAAGTAAATGAAATGAATAAAATTAACTGCGAACTTATTGAAATTAACCGCGAAGTGAATGAAATGGATTTTCAACCATCGACCTGATGGAATCTTGGAAGAGAACCAGGTTGGTTGGCTAAAGTAGCTTCTCCTACCCCAAAATCATATAGGGTAGGTTAAGTAACTAATTTTTGTTTAGAAGATATTCTTGTTAAATGAATAAAGAAAGAAATGAAAAAAAGAGAGAATTTTTTTTATATGCTTATATATACATATTTATATAAATATGTATTAGAGAAAATTGTAGGTAAAAAAAGTTCTCCATGTAAAAAAATTAAAATTACATAGACCGCCATTGACTACAGCTATGGCTACGGTTATAGTCCATAGCCATAGGGAAAAATTCACCTTTGATACATCTCGAATACTCTTCAATATATATCGAAAATTGCCGAATTTTTTATACAAACTCGCTAGACAGTTCTGGACCTTTTTCCATCATATCGAAAGACCTTTGATACATATCGAAGAACATATCAAAAAAGCCGGGGCTATGGTTATAATCCATATCCATAGAAAACCTCAGCTTTTAGAATACACATTTCTGAAAAAGTAGGGGCATTTTTGACCTTTGGCAAGTCATATGTACGTATGGGGATTATTCCCGCAAAGTAAAAAGAAGTGGACTTAAAAATGTAAATGGGCCGTACAGTTGTAAATTTCTCCTTTACTTGGGTCATTTTTTGTTCATGTACCTTTGGCTCTCCATTTGACATTCTTTGGCCGGTGATGTTGTTACCTAGCAAGGGTGGCTAGTGGTCAGTGCTACGGGGACCCATGTATGTGTTTCATCCCCAGTCCATTCATTTTCTAAGATCATTTTCAAGGTTGATCCAAAAAAATGAGGTTGATGTAAATCTCAGGTGAACCACACCAAAGAAAACGGTAGTGATCACGTCAGCCGTTAAAAACCTCTTTAAGGCCCATTGTAATGTTTATTTGACATCCAACTTGTTGATTAAGTCATACCAACTTGGATAAAGGGAAAAAAACAAATATAAGCTAGATCCAAAACTTTTGTGGCCCCAAGAAGTTTTAGTTGTAGGAGTTCAATCAACACTATTTTTGTGATGTGATCCACTTGAGATTTGGATATATTTTATATTTGGACTCATATCATAAAATAATCTTAAAAAAATTAATGAATGACAAGAATGAAACATATACACCATGGTATGGGCCAGAGAGCACCAACTACTAACTATTGGCTAATGGCAGGGTCACTGGACATTCTTACCATGTGAATCTTAATCCCCCATGTAATGGATGGGTTGGATGGGTATAGCCAATTTCTGCACCGGTAACCTAGGTGGGGCTATGGTGATGTTTGTCATAAATCCACTTCATTCATCCATTTTAATTATGAGCTCATTTTAGGACATAATTTAAATAAATAAATAAATAATAGAAAACTGATCCAATGCTAAAGTGGGCTGCACTAGAATAAAAGTTGAGTAGGAACCATTGAAACCTACCTGTGGTTTACAGTGATGTCTACATTCCATTCAACATTGTTCATAGTGTCGTTACTACTAGGATGAACTGAAATGACAAATATTAGCCTGGTTCATAACTTCCGTAGCCTGCAAATATTTCAAACATGGAAGTTCAATCCTAACTTTTTCAGCCCACTTGAGTACTGGATCTGGTTCATTTTATATCTTTTTGTATTAAAATGAACTCACGAAACAGTAAGACAAATTGATTTATCACAGACATCATGGTGGGCACCACCTAGATTCCTAGCGCAGGGCTTTAACAGGAAATCCGCGTGTTGGGTGGCACTCATACAATACAGTTCATCCAAACACAACTAGAATGCATGCCGACTAATAATCTAACGAGACCTAATTAAAAGATTGAATGTCAAATAAACAGTACAATGAGCCTTAGAAGGATTTTAATGGCAGATATTTAATCACTATTGTTTTCCTGTGGTGTGGTCTACCTGATATTTATATTTCTCTCTTTTTTTGAATAAGCCATAAAATAATCAGTAAAAATGGATGAACGGAAAGAATGAAACACATACATCATGGTGGGGCCACAGAGCACCGACCGTCAGCCACGGGCTGGTGGCAGGGGAGTAGCCAATCGTTCTCGGATGTGACACCCACGTCTGACGCGGTTCTGTCGTTCAACCACTGAACAGTGGACACGTGGCAACACCTCAGCCACTGCTTTCCCACACTTCTTAGAAGCAGCTGCCAAGCACGCTCAGTTTTGTGGGTGTACATGGGGGACCTATATGCCACAAAAATATTGCTCTTACTTCGGCTAAAATAGACATAAGTAATTTCAACTGAAAAAGGTCTAAATACCGACCGTCAGTTCTTCAAATTCTCATCCTTTTCTGCCGTGTATATGAGACTCAATTAATCAATTGCATGTATTATTGAATTATGGGTCCAAATTGAAATGTAAACCAGTGTTTACCTTCGGGAGGCAGATTGAGTATTGTGATGTACGGGTTTTATCCACACTGTTCATCCATTTTTCCATATCATTTTAAGGAATAAAAGAAAAAATGAGGCAGATCTAAACTTAATTGGACCACTCAACCACCGTTGAAACGTTCATAGGGCCCACCGTGATCTCTAATTGCCATCTAATTTATTAACAAGGTCACGTAGGCCTGAAGGAAAATACAAATATTATCCTGGTCCAAAAACTAGTGGCTATCAATTTTTTTTAATAGTAGGTGTTTAAATTCTACTGTGTGGTCCACTTGAGCATTGGCACTCCCTCTTTTTTAGCTTGCATATTAAAATGTTATAGGAAAATGGATGGAAGGTGTGGATAAAACCCAAGGGGTCCCTCAAATCCCCTGTGCATTTGTACCTTCGGCATCCAGAATTCAGTTCGGGTGGCCCAAGTATGTACGGTGATGCTGACCTATGGGTACGTGAGTAGAGCTTTAATGACATCCATCCTATCTATCACATATATAAGGTACGCTGCCTCATGTTCACTCAGGAACCTATGAAGCGTGATAAAAAAAAAATTCAATTAGGCCGTTATCAGAAACAGTTGAGGATTTCCTTGAAAGCCAAGGATTCTGGGTGGGGGCCACTGCGATGTTTGTGAGAAATCCAATCTGTTAATTTATTTTTCGGGATCATTTTAATACATGCAACCTAAAATATTATGGATCTAAAACTAAAATGTGCCACGTGGGAGGAAACAGTGGGTATTTAGTGACCATCGTTGAAATATTTACATGGCCACAAAAGTTGTAAATGTACAATTTCTTATTTTTAATTTTTTAGTTTCATTTTTTATTTTTTTTGTTGCGTGTTTTCACTTCATCCCAAAGAAAATGACCTTATAAAAGATTTTGATGGCATATAAACATAAGGTCGAGCCAAGGATGGTTTCAACTCTAAGAATTTTTTTCTTACTGTTTTAGCTTGTATGGCCCATTTGAGTTTTAGATACTCAATTTTTGTTGCATGTTTTGAAATAAGTTTGAAAAATGGATGGATAGGTTGGATTTCTTGTAAACAACAAGGTGGACCCCACCTTGCTTCATCGCAGCTGCGTTGTAGGAAGCGGATTAGCTAGTGTACCAGACACCACCAACGTGGCTGGCGTGAATACCTGTCTTGCCAGGAAAAGCGCTGACGCTGCTCGAGCTCCTAGTTGTAGGAACCGTTAAAAGGATATCAAAGTTACGGGGGCTCAAAATAATGTATTTATTATATCTATACTGTTTATTAATTTGGAGAGGTCATTTTAGAACATTTACTAAAAAATGAGTAATATCTAAAGCTTAATGGACCACACCACAATTAGCAGTGGGACAATGATTGTCACCGTTAAAATATTAGTAATGCCCACCATAATGTTTATTTTACATCCAATTTTTTCATAAGGTCACATGGACCCGAATGATGAGTAAAAACAAATACCATATTGATACAAAACTTTTGTGACCCCGAGAGGGTTTCAATGGTTGAAGTTCAATCCCCCATTTTTTCCCGCGTGGTTGACTTGATCTTTGAATTTGCTTTATTTTTGGGAGAAAATTATCACTATAAATCTCACCTTTTATCTTGCATCTTTTATGAAAGATCTAAAACTTACCTTCTCAACTTAGACCTTGCCTGTACAGGGCATTTGAGGACGAAAATGGCCCTACTGATGATATCTATGGCTACGGTTCGTAGCCAAATGTCAACGGAAACATAGCTTTGAAAAGGATGGGTATTTTCATTCTCAAATGCTCGTACCGTACGTGCAAGGTCTAAGTTGAGAAGGTAAATTTTGGATCTAACTTAAAGACGCTGGATAAAAGGTGAGGTCTACAGTGGTAACTTTTTCATTTTTGGGCTCAAATATCATAACACGATCGCCAAATGGATGGACGGTTTGAATATAATACACACCGTATGATGGGACCAACGGAACTTGGCTCAAGCATTAATTGAAAAGCTATTAGAAGCCACTCTAATATTTATTTGACATCCAAGTCATTGATTAAGTCATACAGGATAAATAAAAACACATTTCAGCTTAAGACAAAACTTTTGTTATACCAAATAGTTTTCAACGGTGGGCATTTAATCAACACTATATCCTGTGATGTGGTCCAGTTGAGATTTAGCTCTACCTCAATTTTGAACTAGTATCATAAAATGATAAGAAAAAATGAATGAACAACACAGATGAAACACATCCATCGTGTAAGGCCTACAAAGCAATGACCCACTATCACTGGATAGTGCAACGGTCACTAGTCTATTGGCGTTATTTTCAACCCATACGCGCGTGTAAGCCTAGCCACCTAGGCGTCAGCATACGCAGTACTATGGAAATTTTGTGAAAGGTGAATCGCACTTCATAAACCCAAGAAGAAAAAAAGAAAAAAGAAAGAGCAAGTCTACAGCAGATGCCGATCTAACCGTCCATTTATTTCATTATTTATGGCCCCACCTTGTCTGAGTTTTTGCACACATGATCTACTGGCTGCTGTTGTCCTCGCGAGTGCAACGACCTTGCACGAGTTTTCAGGAAAACGGATCGGCTACTCCCCCCGGTGGCACTCATGGTCGGTGCTCTGTGGGCCCCACCATGATGTATGTGTTTCATCTATGCCGTCCATCTATTTTTATAGATCATTTTATGGTATGAAAAAAAAAAGAGGTATATCCCAATCTCAAGTGGACCATATTATAGGAAACAGTGTTGAATGAACGTTGACCATTACAAACGTTTTCGGGGCCATAAAAGTTTTTGATCAAGCTGATATTTCTTTATCCCTTCATCTGGGTCTGTATGACCTAATCAACAGATTGGATGTCATATAAACAGTACAGTGGGCCTCAGGAGGATTTAAATGGTGGATATCCAATCACTATTGTTTTCCTGTGGTGTCGTCCACCTGAGATTTAAATGCTTCTTAAATTTCTAAGATAGAACCCTAAAATGATCTGTAAAAATAGATGAATGGAATGTATGAAACACATACATCATTGTGGGGCCTTTTCTCTCGGTGCAAATCAATTCCTGCCCACCCACTGGCTCCACACAACCCGACATTGATCGCTACGCGAGCCAAACACGGACGCCTCGTGCGGGCGCCATTTTAGTCAACACCTGACCGAATTCGGTTAGGTCGTGACCGTGGGGCCCACCTTGATGTACTTTTTGTATATCCACGCCGTCCATCCGGTGTTCAATATTATTTTAAGATTTTTAACAAAAAAGGAAGCAGACCCAACTCTCAGGTGGACCACACCATAGGAAACAGTGGTGATTGAACGTATACGATTAAAAACATCCTTCGGCTCACCCTAATATTTATTTCCCATCCAACCTTTTGTTAAGGTCAAAATGATCAGTATGAAGGGAAAGTGCAAATATCAGGTTGATCCAAAACTTTTATGTCCCACAAGAAGTTTTTAATTATTAACTACCATTATTTCCTCTAGTGTGGTCCACCTGATTTTTTGATCTGCTTATTTTTTGGACATACATTCCAAAATGAGCTTGAAAAACAAATGGATGGCGTGGATATAAAACATATTCATTAAGTTGGGCCCTACGTTCACGACCTGACCAAAATCGGTCAGGTCCCAACGAGGCTGAATCCGTGCTGACGTGTAAGATAGTTTGTGGCTAGAAGAGGAGACTTCCGGTATGTCACAATGGATATTAGTCCGTCAATCTCACTCATCACACGTATTCCTAGTCATTAAATCCGACCATCCATCAGGTGCTCCACACACAAAACAAACAAATTACGAAATGGAGATCCAATCATCTGATTGAAATTGTCTTTAAGTTATAAAATCTGTTTGAAGGCCATGGATTGACTAGATGGATATTTCTCATATAAAATAAACCATCTAAAGAAGGAATAAGTAAGGCCCATTAGAGGAAAAGGGAAAAACGATTGATCGTACACCAATTAACGGTTGAGATTACTAGAGACGAATAAAAACTTAGTTAAGCGCGACGAACAAGAGCTATCCTCATTTCCTAAAAGTCACGGCTTCTTTCAGATAAGCGTGTCTGTACGGAAATTCAGGGAGCGAGTAAAAGGGCTACGACCGTTAGAGATCTTTCCGAACCCAAGAAATGCCACGTCTCAAAACCAGCTCTCCCAACCGCTACTGTATCGCCACGTGGTAACCATTTTTTTCTGTTGAGAGAAGGAATAAAAACGAGGACCCTAAGCCATCGTTTCAGCTCCAAAGCTTACACACCAAACACCAAAAGTTCACAGACAGAGAAAAAGAAATCTGTGTGATCTTCAAATGTTTCCTTTTTAATCTGATCTTTGTATGTTCAGATCAGATGGCTGAGAAAAACCCACAAAAAAATCGGCATTTTTTGGTGTTTTCCGGTGCTCTGATGCTCTGTTCCTCTGTTTCTTCCCCGAACTGAATTTCCCAATTCATATTTTCTCTCCATGAACTCATCAAGAGAAATCTCAACCGTATAATCGAAGATTTCTTTCATGGGTCGGATACATTCATTCTGTTGGTGCAGGATTGACCGTTGGATTCAGTAGATCTTTTGTTAATTATGGATCCATTGTGCGATTTCTGTGGAGTGCAAAGAGCGGTGGTCTATTGCTGATCGGACGCGGCCCACCTCTGTCTGTCTTGCGATGGATGAATACATTCGGCAAATGCGCTTTCCCGCCGCCACCTGCGGTCGCTTATATGTGACGGGTGCAGCTCGCTGCCTGTGATCATTAGGTGTTTGGATGTTAAGGCCTCGCTGTTCCAGAACTGCGAGAAGACATGTTGCTCAAGTGTGGTGCCGGCACACCAGCGGCAGATGGTGAATTGCTACTCAGGTTGCATGTCTCCTACAGAGATCTCGAGGCTGTGGTCTTGTGTGATTGATTTTGGCGATTTGAAAGAGGCGGATGGAAGTTGGGGAATGGAAATTGTGGCAATGAATGAGAATTATGGGAGCAGCGGATGGGCGCAAGATGAGAAAGGAAGTTCGGTTGTGTTGAATGATTTGGATTCTTGTGGGAAGTTGGAAAGTTGGATGGGTCCGTCTTCTATTATGCAGAATGCGAACTCAATGCCCGTCGGTGGAGATCAACAAGTGTTGTTGCAGAAGGAGCCAAACCCTTCAAAGGTGATTTCTTTATCTTTTTAATATGATGAATGAATTGCTAGAATTATAAATGACCGTGTTTGTTCGTTGGCTATGGGTGTGTTTGGATTCTCAATCAAAGTGAACTGCAATATATTCAATTTGCTATAAAGAAAATGGGCAAATTGTGGTGCGCCATTTTGATTCATGATTACAAGCCGAGCCTCATTTGCAATTCTAAGTATTCAAGACTTACTTGCAACTATAATAATTGCAAATTGGGTGTGAATCCATCTATCTTATCAGAATGGGGCTAATCTCGCTCCTCGCTTTGTTTATTTACTCCATTCAATTGGTCTATTGCAATCTATTTCAATTGAACATCCAAACATGGCATAGAATGAAGACATTGTTATGCAATTTCGGGAGCTGCAACGGCTTTGTGTTCTAATCTGTTTATGATTTAAAATACAGTGTTTGTTCAAGCAATTTTCTGAGCCAAACAAACAGTACAAGTGGGGAAAATTTTTTCTGATCAAAATTGTTCCTGTGATGGGCCCCATTGTGGATTGAAGATGCATCAAAATCTTCCGATTGGGTGGTCCTAACCATCCAATCAGTCCACCCTCAAATGTGGACCTTTGGTTGTAGTTACCCATTTGAAAGCTAAAAAGGGGATCGCAATGAGCATCCATTTTCGGGTAGATTTGTTCCCTCTCATGATTGAATGATTGAGATTCACAAAACTGGGTCCCGCCGAACAAGCTCTGGTTTCCTTTTAGAGAGCAGAGCTTGGTGCATGTTGTTTATATGGCGTCTTCACAAATCACGTTTGATATGTTCATGTGTATTACTAGAAATCTCTGAAATGATCAATGAAATGACAGTATGTGTTACAATGTACTATGGCCACGATCAAATTTTTTTTTTTTTTAATAGTCCGAACGGACTTGGTTAATCAATTAATTAGATGTTGTTATTGTGGTTTGATCTGAGCCACGATTGCTTTTACTGTAATGTGCAGGCGGGCTGTCTTCCTCTTAAAGAGCTTGGGGTATTCGATGATGATGATTTTTGTGAAAGTTTTAACATTGATGACATCGATTTTAATTTCGATAACAGTGATGAGATGTTAGGCTGTGTACAAAGTCAGTCGAGACATCTTTTTGAGGATGCAGGTATGGACTGCTTATTCATGGATAACAACTTCTCAGTTGCTGAATCGAGCAGGCTGAATGAAAATGTTGTAGAGGTTTGCTTCATTTCTCAAATTTCATGCTTTTCATTTACTTCTTTCAGCTTTTTTTTTTTGGGCCCAAGCTTTCCCCTTTTTCTGACATCAAGACTTCAATACTCTATTTCACATCTTTATTTTCACAAATTTCTTGAAAGTTATCTTCAATAGTTTCATTTATTCTCCAAATTAGTTTTCATTTTGGATAGTTTAATTATGTATGGGGTTCGTCATTTCTTTTTTAAATGTCTATTTGATGTTTTCCGATTGGATGGTTGGGAACTATGTCTGAATTTACTGGATATGCTTCACCCATGGGGTGGACGCATGATTTGGATGGTTCTGAATCAATGTGCATGTATTCTACATGGTGAGTCATCAGCAGTCAGGAAATTGTAGAAAATGCACAATAGTAGTCTATCCCATTTTGAATTTGTTCTGTCTTCTGATGACGTTTGGATGGTTTCAAGGATATTGTGTACTCAAAATTGTGATATTGTCCTCCAGAATAACTCGGCATAGAGAGAGGTCTTATGCTGAATAAAGGGAGAAGAACAAAGAAAGGGTATGAAATTAGAAGAAAGCACACATGCAACCTGTACGGTGGATAACAACAAATAAAATCTCTTAAATTGGATTATTTCCACCATTTGAAATTTGGCCTTTTGCTTTGAAAAAGGGATGGTGATTATAACCTTTGTGAAATCTAAGGTTTGATATATTCAATCTAAGAAATGTTTTGGGCATTCCCAATCAAAATGGAGCCCTATCATATAAACAGCTCGGGTTATTGGAATAAAAACCCTGATTCTAATGGATAAAAGCCCTGACATATCACATTGCAATACGCCTGCAAATAAAGATGTATTCGATCAAACAACTTTGTAGAATCTCAAATGCTTGTCTATTTGTGTAGGAATCACCTACAAGCTAGTGGGCCATAATATAAATCCTAAAATTCTACCTGATTGGGAGATCCCAATCCTTCAATTGATAGTGATGGCTAAAGAAATATACAACAACGGTCCAACTTCAGATTCAGCCAGAAAAAAAAAAAGAAGCCAAAGATTGATGGGTAGAATCTTCCAATCTCGGTGACATTTGGGGCATCCTCCATCCATGGTGGGGCCAATCAGACCAACTTCTGGACTCAAGAACTATGGGTCCTATCCCCATCCTTCAATTGATGGCCTACAACTAGATGGCTAAAGAAATATACAACATTCAGCTTCAGAAAGAGCCCAAGCTCAGATGGTTAGATTCTCCAATTTCAGTGACATTTCAGGCATCTCGCATCCATGGGGCCCATTGTACCAGCTTCTGGATTACTGAACTATGGACCCTATCGCAATCCAGCAATCAATGGCCTACAAATAGATGGCTAGATAAATATACAACAATGGTCCGAATTTCACATTCAGCTTCAAACTGAGACAAAGATTGGATGGCTATAATCATCCAATCTTGGTGACATTTGGGACATCGCCCATCGATGGTGGGGTCTGCCAGACCAATTTCTGGACCAGCAACCTATGGGCCCTACTTGTAAGGGCAGAAGTGCAGTAGGACAGTAAACATCCTGCAGAAAGAAATAGGATGCCTATGTATATTCAATTTTTTGTGCAATTGGAACTTGGTTGTGGAGTTTTCCATGATTTCCTCATCAAAAGTCTTGAAAATGAAATCTGTCATAGCTAAATCTTCTATGAGTAGTGTCAAGTTTCTACGTGTCTTAGGAAATACTGAAATCATTGGACTTTACCTTATATCATATATGGCTGATTTTCACTCTTCTGTTTTCTATCAGGCATCCTCTTCAATCCAACATGATTGCGTTGGCCTTCAATCTTCCCGTGTTCTTGGGCTGGCCGGTACTATTCAAGCTGTTTCCAGTGGTACGGATAGAGTTCTGTTCAATCCATGTGGAAATAGAAACTTCAACCTCTGTTTCCCTACCACACAGGTCCAGTCAAGCATGTCGCTTTCAGCCTCCAACCTCACTGGAGAGAGCAGTGCCACTGATTATCAGGATTGTGGAGTATCCCCGATGTTTCTCACTCGCGAAATGCCTTGGGATTCGAACTTGGAAACTCCTTGCCCACAGGCCAGGGACAAAGCAAAGATGAGATACAATGAGAAAAAGAAAACCCGAACGTATGTATCTCAACCTCATAGTAATAGATCTAGTTGTCCACTCTCATTTGAAAACCATTTTACTATGATTTCTTCTAGAGATTTGAATGAAGATATTTGAACATGATTTCTGATAGATGATTACAGTGTGCAAGATCCAGGCAGTTCACCAGCGGGGCTCAATGTAAACATACCCTGGCCCAAAAATCAGACTGGCCTACTCATGAGGTTTGTCACACATATGAGAAAAACGACTGACTAGAATGAAATGGAGACTGATCCATAATCAAGGCAGATGTGTGGCCTACCAAATGAAGGACTAATCTGAATTTAGGCCAGGGCATTTTCACTGCAGACCCCCAGCTGAGGAATGACCTACACATTTGCATGATGCCATGATGGCACATGTGAAGTGAAGAAAACCTTTGATATCTTCATGTGAACCCCCATAGCCTTACACATAAATTGAATTTTAAGTTTCTTACCTTTCTACTTATAAGAATAGCCGCCTATCTGTAGTAGGCTATTCAATTCAGATTAAGCATGACTTTATAATTAAATTTCATCTTATTACTAAGTTGGCTCCTATTTCGATGAGTGGGGAATCGAATGGATTTTGTGAATGTATATCCAAACACAACATGAAAATGGGTCTGGCTCAGTAAGGGCATTTAGGCATCAAACTCCCCTTTTGGAGGTGTGTCCAAACCCGCCCTAAAAGTAGGAAACAAAAAAAAATCCAATTATACATTAACAGTAGTGTGTACATTTTTGAAAATTTGAAATATTGGGAAATAACTAAGTACTTTTTTGCTTGTATGTCCTCAAAACTAAAATCTTAGGATGTTTTTTTTTTCTCTCCAAGGTCATTTCATAATTTCTAGAAAATAGAGGAATCTTAATCCAGATGCCTAGTTTTACTTGCCAAAACAGAAATATGCCACATTTGCCAATGGGGCAGTGTGCTGGATCTGGTGTTCATTACCACATTTCTGTTCCTTTCAAAAAATAAAAAAATCTATCCAGTCTACTTATCAGGTGGGCCATACCTGTATGTAGAAATGGATGTCTGGAACATGTTAACCAATGGTCTATGATCAACATGCATTTGATGCTCATCCAATGAGTGGGCTGCTCTTGTGTTTTAAGAAGGGATATGTGCACTGAGGTGACTGTCTGATGACTATCCAGATCCCAAACAAGTGCCACGATGGCACGTGTTGTACATTTGTATTTTGTACTTGCAGATGAATCCTGTGGAATTAGCATACATCCTAAAGTGCAATCTTAGTAAAAGAGTTGAAATTCTGGCTTTTCCCCCTTTGGGATCACAATAAGTTAATCATGTTCAAAATTTGCTTTCAAAAAGCCAAAATACTTGCAGAATCTGCTAGTTGTAAAATAACAAATTCTACTTTTGTGACTCCATTTAATAGTTTGGACGAGGAATTCTACGCCTAATTTGGATGATTGGTGAATTGCCCAAGTGCAGGTGCACTTCTGTGATGTGGGAATGGGCCCCACATGGGCACTTGATCAATCATGGCAAGCCTAGAGGCAGTTTCAGAGGTGCGAGATTTGAGCTTAGATATGTTGTTGGAAATTTGATCATCTTCATGAAGATTATAATATCATATATCGTAAATTCTGCTCATTAAGTTTTGTAAAAATAGCTAATGTATGCATTTTTACAGGTTCGGAAAGCAAATACGATATGCTTCTCGTAAAGCAAGAGCAGATACCAGAAAGCGTGTGAAGGGCCGGTTCGTGAAGGCTGGTGAGGCTTATGACTATGATTCTCTAGTATCAAGAAATTGCTGATTTACAAGATTTCTTTGCCTTAGGTTTTTTTTATTTTTTTAATTTTAAATTTTTTTTACAAGGCCTGCTTGTATGGAGGTAGCAAAACCGCCTGCCGCCAACAAGTCTCAAACATTCATTCTCCTCTCCTCTATAGTTAAAAATATAGCACTAGGTTCATCTACAAAAAGTAGTATCTTTAACAAAAAAAAAAGAAGATGATTGATTGCTAAGGTAGCTTTATTCATTTAAGCTTGTAAGAAGGAAATCCAGCTATCTTTCTCCTTGGTTGGGATATAAAGCTTTTAAAAGATATGTTTTGTTTCCCAAGTGAGTCACTTCTATTTCATTGATTTTAGGGTGGTTGTCCTTTTTTTTTTATATATTACTTTTAATTATTTTGGCTTGCTCGTTGGCTCAGCCTGGCTTTTGGGGTATCCCAATTTCATGGAGGGGCCTGTTAGACTGATTGGATGCTCCACACACACCATTTTGGGTCCATATACAATTAGTTACATGAACATTTCATCAACAACTAGTGTTGATGTTCTAGACATGAACTTGGTCAGAACTATTGAAAAGGGTGAGCTCTCAGTCCTGGGGCGTGTGAATAGGATTATGCCAAAATAAAAAAATGCTGAACAGAAATATTAAATATAATTGAATCAATCAAAGATCTCAATTGTAATTGTATTGAGAAATTGATTCAAATCTTGTTCAAAGGACAACCTTACACCAAAAACAAATGTTTATGGTAGGACAACCTGATTTCTTACATTTATATACATAATATTCACATTAAATGTTAAGTAGGTTTACTTACACGAGTACCCAACTCTCTTGATTTCTAAATATGTTGCAAGTATTAGATCCAAACCCAACCCAAAACCTTAAGTACAAAAATGGATCAAGATTCATTTAAATTATGCCAATTACCAGCAAATCTGAGCACTCATTAGCAAACCTTACTTCAAGAAACATACCTTTAACTGTTTCAAGTCCATCAATGGATAAATTTTTATTTTCAAAAGCTAAGGTTGAACCATGGTAATTTGGATCCGACCCATCAATACATGAGGCTAACCCTTGGGCTGTGCCCACTCACCTGGGTTCGAGAGTAGATATAGTTACACCATTCTTAGAATAGATTTTAGCATTCGCAGAAGATTTATCCGATTCAACAACAGCCCTTGGAAAGAAAAATCCTGGCTGTGTAGGTTGGGGAAGTTTCATAGATTCACTTCCGAGCATAAGAATGACGGAAGACATGGTGGGCCTATCTGCTGCATCTTGTTGAACACATAACAACCCAATGTGGATCCATTTGAACACCTCATTGGTGGGACATGACTCCGCTAACAAAGGATCAATCAATTCCATCGCTCGTCCATCACACCACAATCCCCATGCCTGCAATGTCAAACTTCATATGAGAAAATAAAAATAAAAAGGCAAATTTAATTTCTTTTTAAGTAAAGCCTACACAAATTAGGAGGCTTTGAGCGCCATTGGGGAGATGCTGACTGTTGTTCCTTTTTCCGCTTATGATCTCCAACAGTAGAACTCCAAAGCTGTAGACATCAGATTTCACAGAGACTAGCCCTCCCATTCCATACTCCGGTGCCATGTAGCCACTGTTGGCAATGAGCAGATGCAAACATGGATTAGAAGTATTATAGCTATCAAAGGGGGAATGGACCTTAGATTCATTCACATGTGATAATATGCATGGCAAAAGCGTCTTCCCATTTATCAGTTGAATCTCACTATTTCAATACCATGGTTAGGAAACCAGACAGGTACAATCAACTAGCATGTTACACGTTTATGTTGAATCACATAGGTTCAATCAGCTGATGAGAAACGAGTCTTGCTAGCAAAGCTCATGGGGCATTAAATGTATGTGGAGAACTAGAACGTTGCATGAGAACTTACTATGTTCCGACGGGTCTATTGGTATTGACCTGACTTTGATTCCCACCCAAAAATCGAGCCATGCCAAAGTCAGAAATCTTCGGGTTCATCTCATGGTCTAACAAAACATTGCTAGCTTTTAAATCCCTGTGGATGATTCTGAGTCTTGAGTCTTCATGGAGATAAACAATGCCCTTTGCAATTCCACTTACTATGTTACGACGTGTTTCCCAACCTAATTGAGCACTCTTGATTGAATCTAAAAACAAGGTGCAAATCAAGTCAGATCATGTTTAAGTTGTGTTTCTTAAAATGCAAGTGTAATTAAATTTTTTTAGTTGTGTATCTTAGAAACGCAAATTGAATGAAGGGCATGTTGAGATGTGGAATCTGTGCCACGACAGCTGGGGCTATTTGGATAGACAGAAACCCACAGATTTTATGACACAATGGTTGGAGTTATCTATAGTGGCAATTCCTTGGCAAAAGAAACATGATGAGTGTTGTATAATAAAAATAGAATTTCCATTTGTATCCAAATTACTCCCTTAATTTTAGAATCAAATTTTCCACATTCATGATAAAACTTATAGCAAAAGTTTCCAGCGCGAAACAACCCTCCTTTATCTAGGCTTAGGAGTGGCAATTAGAGCACAATACTCCCATGAGCTCTATGTAATATAGATTAAAATCCGAGACTTTAATGATCAGATAATCATTACGTTATTGACAGAATCCAAAGTCACATGTGTCAGTTGATTTTGGCCAGTATATTCCCCTGCTATATCCACCTTTCAAATGGTCATCTAGAGTGATTGGAACAAATCATTTGGTAGCTCTCAATTAGCGGCAAAAAGAAATTGCATCATATAGTCATTAGTGCACAAATGGAGGCTAAGGAAATTGCCTAAAGTTCATTTATTTATAGGTTAATCATCTTTAAGCCGCTACAACATTTTGTTGCATACACTGGGTCCTTCTTTTTCCATCCTCCATTGGTGGCCTTCTGTTCCTAGATAGAGTGGGCCTTGGCTCGTGGGCCTGCTTCCTTTTCTTGGTAGGCCCTCTCGAAAAAAAAAAAATTCTATGCCCACACAGCTGTACTTACATATCCTATATATTCATATATGCTGTCTTTAAAAAAAAAAAGGTGGTAGAGAGTTGGGAGAGATGTGACAATTCAGATGATCTGAGCAAACTAGAGTTTTAGTGAAATCAGGTGGCGTTGTTGAATTTTGGGGAATTTCAGAAAATAGCTACTGGAACAGGAAAGTCATTATGATTAGACTCTAGGTTGGTAAATCAGGAAAGCCATTATGATTAGACTCTAGGTTGGTAATTCTGCTACAGGTGGTGTTCTAGCTCTCAAAAGTTGTCCCAACTGCTGCAACACAGTGCCAGTTCTGCTATCATTTCTAAATAACCCAGCAATAGCTGTTGTTGCTAGCTTTGGGGCCCTGTCGAGTATCTCCAGTCTACTTAGAGTTGGGGCTCCTGACTGTCGGTCCAAATTTTTTTTGTTTTTATATAGCCCTGTTGTGAGGTGTGGCTCAGCTCTTTTGCCGGGAGGGTCTTTGGAAGTAATTAAGAGGTTTGGCTGCTTTATACGATATGTGAGGTCCGTTCTTTTTGTGGCACCCGCTTGAAGATTTGTAGAGCACCTTTTTCTTTTTTTTTTACAATTAACAAAATTACGGGTGGTGTACTCCACGTTTCTCCAAAAATAAAATAAAATAAAAAATAAATAAACAAATAAGTGATTTTTTAAACACTAGCTATGTTGTGAATATTTTAGGCCCCATTTCACTTGGATGTATTGTGTGTAGTGAAATTCAGAACTAGAGAAGGGAGTAAGAGTCCAAACCAAAGAGGAAGACATCAAGGCTGGTATTTGGCATGTATTCATAAATGAGCAATTTCTCTCCTCTGTCCATGCAGCAATACAAGAGCCTCACAAGGTTCCTGTGTTGAAGTTTGGCAATCAATGTGACTTCATTCTTGAATTCTTCCAGACCTTGCCTTGAGCTCCTTGATAGCCTTTTAACTGCTATTTCCTTCCCATCAGATAGCTTTCCCTAAAATCATTTTCAATCCAATGGTTGGTTAATAAGAAAAATCTATGTATCCTATTCTATTTAAGCAGTTCTCAACTACTAATAAGTAATCTTGCTTTTGGATGCCCAAGCAACTTGAACTGCAAATGTTCAATTGAGTTAAAATGGAATAACATAATTAATGTGGTTTTCTACCATTCATAATAAGGTAATAGCCCTTAAATTATTCCAATTACATTGAAGCTTGTTTGGATTGAGGAAAACAAATGAAAGGAAAGGAAAAGTAAAAACTTTCTTCACTTATAGGATGTTTAACTGTGATTAATAAAAAAACCAACATTGGATTCCAGTAGCAATCAGTACACTTTTCCATAGTCAATTTCCCCAATAAAATATATGAGGTGAGTATTGCCTCATATAAATAAGATTTTCACTCGGTATCCAAACAAATCTTGAAAATATGCCTGGCAAGTGATCGAGAAATTAAAACTTGCCATATTTCTATTTCCTAAGGTAATAATCCATACTGAGTTCGATTGTGCATCGAAATCACCTTAAGAGAAATGCATTTACCTTATATACAGGTCCAAATCCACCTTCTCCGAGCTTATTTTCATCGGAGAAGTTGTCTGTAGCAGCTTGTATTGTAGCTAAGTTAATGATTGGCAATTCTGAAACTTGATCATCATCCATGGCTGAACCATCTGGAATACCCAAGTAATGTTCTAATTCTTGGCGTTCTCCTTTCTCTGATGTAAAAATGTGAAATTGTGATGTTAGTCCTTACAAGACGATGATTCCACTAGATGGTGATTGAGGTCCCTTGCTTACCCTATCAATGGGCCTATGGCTACATGCTTTGATGATCTAGACCATTTATATAACTCTTAGTGTTATTGGTGCTTCATTTTGGACCTTCAAAAAATGATGACAATCAATGTCTATTTACAGCAGGAAACTAGTTCCTTAGATTTATCATCCTATGTTTCAAAACAGGTCTATCATGGAAGGGCTCAACACATTGATGGTATCAGTCTTCCATATTTCAGCTTCGGTGGGCCTCATCATGGATAGGTCAAGTGGAAAGGACGACAAGCACAATTAAGGCAAAATATATATGATCTTTAACAAGTGCATTCTAAATCTCTAAATGATATGGCCAAGGTCCTCAGCTGGCAAGCTTGGGTCGGGCCAAAAGTACATCCTGACGCCTTCCCATTGAATTTCAGGCCTGAAGTTTAATATAGGCTAAAGATTGGGCTAAGAAGATGTAAATGTGCCTAGCTTCAGGCATGGGCTTAGCTTTGACTAGAGAATGTTGTTAAATTAAAATATGAGTGCTTTTTATTTATGTTCTAGGTCCAGAAATAGAACCTTAGCCTGGCCCACTGGGCTAAATGTTAAACCCTATTCCAGCCCAAGGGTGATTTTCTTGATATATATATATATATATGTGTGTGTGTGTGTGTGTGTGTGTGTGTGTGTGTAGGCCTAGCCTATTGAGACTTCAAGGAGGCAATGACAATATATAAGTTTATTTAGTTGCTTTACCTTTGTATGGTATCTTTCTTCGCCATAAGTAGTAGCAAATGCAAGAACTAGAGAGAGCCAGTCCCAAAACTGAAGTAACAACGATGATGATTATAACCCTTGATTTGTTCCCTGTTGTAAAAGAAACCATTAATCATTTCCAATGCAAAGCACATAGTTACGGCTGCGTTTATTTGTTTACTTAAAAAATGGTGCAAACATGGGGAATTAGGCTTTGTGCGGCTCATGGAACCAAAATTGATAGGTGTGTGTACACATACTTTGGTGATGGTGGTGATTAGTTACCTCATTTACTCCTAATCAATGAGAAAAGAAAGGGGAGAAAAACGGGTGCTCAGGAGAAAAACGGGTGTTCTCAAAACATTATAGAGAACCTCATCAGTGAGACATAAACGGATCGAGCATAAGGCCTTTTTATCAAGAGTATTCTAATCTTCATCACTCATAGTCGGCTTTCGCTTCTCACGAGCACCATCTTCACCTTATTTGGTTAAGGAACTGATCATCTTGATCTTCCATAACTCAAAATTATTTTTACCTGGGTACTTTTCAATATCATGCCTAACGCTTCCCATTATTGTCAATCCTGCAGATTCAAGCCTGTGCCTCGACGATTGCTTTGATACTACTTGTTGGGATAAAGGGCAGAATCACACAGAGATGAATCTAGGATCGCAATCCAAAAGCACCAAGCAAACACGAAGAGAACTTAGTGATTTAATGTGGAAAACCCTTTCGGGAAAAAACCACGGCACAAAGCAACAAAAATTCACTATAAAAGCAGAAATTACAAAGAGAGAAGGCTTACCCAATTCAATCTACCTCGAATCTCACCCTTGCTACACCCCTTTGAAACCCTAGAACTATTTAGAAACCCTTGGAATACTTTAGGAAGCCTTAGAATATAGCTAGGAGCACCCCAGGAACTCCTATTTATCGTTGGGGAACTCTAACTTTCTCATCGTCTTGTAATAATCTAGAAACCACATCAAATTTACGCAGTCTCGCACAATTTGCGTAACCTTTGACTGGTTGAACCAGAGCTCGGGCTAGTCGAACGACACGTCGACTAGTCGAACTTTTCCTTCGACTGGTTGAATTTCTCGGAAGTTCCAAAATAAATTGTTGCTAGATTTTCACCTGAACTTTCTCGGGCTAGTCAAATTTTCTCAGATTTAAGACATCTGTTAACAACAGTGAATTATGCCATAAGTGTAATGAGACCAATTAACTACGAGCAGAGATATCAAAGGGTGAGACAAGTTTGGACACATGCCACTTTAAAATGGGAGAGATTATGCCACGACCGGAACTAGCTTCGAGGTTTGGAGGGGTTATTCTTTTGTGTCGATTGGAAGCTTCCACAGCCTTGCCTGAAGCTCCTTAAATAGTCGCGAGGAGCTCTTTGAGGACCAATTTTATGAAAAAATCTCTACCAGCCGCACTATGAAGCTACGCCGAGAACCAAGAGCAAGGCATTCAAAGGCATCAGAGTCTCTTATTGGACCACATGAAAGCTATACACAGAAACGGACCTTGGAAGATCGTTTTACCTAGAAGCGGGCTTTCCTGGTCCATTTTTAGGTAAATAATTTGTTCCAGTGATCTGTGTGCGTTAATTGGTGCTCATTCAAAATTGACAAGTAGGATTTAATCTCACTTAAGGTGGGGGGGCCACAACAAGAAATGGACCATGCAGGATCGGTTCACCTAGAAACAAACCGTGCAGGACCGTATCACCTAGAGACAATCGTTGCTGGACCGTTATCACCCAAAAAAAAATCATTACAGGATTGTTATCAGTAGGGGTGTACATCGAGTTGAACCAAGTCGAGCTGGCCTCAGCTCGACTCGGCTCGGCCACTAGCTGACCTCAGCTCGAACTCGGATCGGCTCGGTCCTTGAGCTTAATTGGCCAGCTCGGCTCGGTTCGATCAGCAACTCGGGCCAGTTCGAGCTGAGTTTATCATTGCAACATTTTCACAAACACCTGGACTGCACCTTCAAAATTTCACTGTATTTGAGAGAGCATCAATGGTTTTATAGGTATTTTATCAAACACCTTCTAAGCAACATAAAAATCAAGAAAAAAAGGGTGTTGGTTTCATATACATACCTTCCTTGCCATCAGCCACACTTCTTTGAGTCATTTCATCAAACGCTTGGTGTAACGTCTCGGGAAAATCCGTATAAAGACCTGAGTATCACCTCAGGCAGAAATCATTAAGGACCGAATTCTGTAGAAATTAGACGAAAATTAATTAAGTACTAAACTAAATTAATCGGTGAATTAGCTCGAACCATTATCTATACGAACTGAAAGACCCAAAACCATTAAAATCACTGACTCAACATTACCTAAAAACCTAGGAGAAATCCCAAAACCCAGTTGCTCTCGGGAGTACATTGAAACTTCGTATTGGACTTAGACCGCACATCAAAAGTCCGATTACCGCGAAACTATAAGGTTGTTACCACCTTATTGGGCTTGACAACCATTGCGAGAATCGAGCCCAAATAGTATCCAGAAACGCACAACTAGAC
The DNA here is from genome assembly GCF_029962835.1 of Magnolia sinica. Lineage (NCBI taxonomy): Eukaryota > Viridiplantae > Streptophyta > Magnoliopsida > Magnoliales > Magnoliaceae > Magnolia > Magnolia sinica. Next base: position 64,280,839 of record NC_080584.1, read on the forward strand.
CCGTGATTAAAGTGTGTGAGAAACGCGAATATCTTTTGAAAATGAGGCAGAACTTAAGTGAATTGGATCATTCGCTTACGGGCGAAATTAAAGGTTTCAAACCGTCAGTTTCTGACCAAACTATACTCGTAGATCAAGAAAATTTTCCTGCTCGTATCTGTATACTTGTGGCCCTGATCGAGGAATGACGACTGTTGAATAGATACAGGTCTGCCACGGTTGATCGACCTATCCAAATGCGTTGAAATCGCATCCTGGCCTAGATACATGGTTAGGGAACTTACGTTATAACATAGACAGGTAATGGACCTCTATATGAGCTCCGTTTGCCTGAAACAGACGCCTTTTGGCTATACCCTAAGTATACCATGGCCCTAGGGCCATTGACATTACTACTGAGCCTATATAAGGCCCTTAAACCACCTCACCCCTCTCTCATATGAATTTTCTCAAACCCTAGGTGAGAGAAGAGAGAAAAGAGGAGAAAAGAGAGAGAGGAGAAGAGTGAGAGTTTAGGAGATCGTGGCAGTATTTCTCTCTTGCAACTACACGCACTAGATTGCCTCTACATCTAGCTACACGAATCTTTCCAATGACGATTTGGGTAAGAAATCTTAACCCTAATTTTGTTTTAGGAATCCAAATAGAAGAATCGACGAAATAGCTAACCTGTTTTGTGATTTAGGTACTCGTTGTGCTATATTCTGGAACGTAGTGTACGAATCGAGTTCGTAACGGGCGTACTGACGAAAAGTGCGGACTATAAATGTTTAGGTTATGGTTTTTAAGGCTTTCAATGTCAGTTAATGATTTATGACTGACTTGATTGCTACCATATGCACTTAGATACGACGCTTTTCATATATCACACATGTATAAACTATGTTGAATATATAATGCATTCCATATGTTTGTTGAAATGTTTAAATGAAATTGCTATTATAATTTGTGCTTGCCATGACTATTAATCTAGGTAATATGTTTGTTGTATGTAGGACAACTCCTTTGTGAAAGAATTTGTCATAATATATACTATAACTAATTTAAGTCATGTATGTAATAATGTATAGCCTAAGTGTTTGATAAAATGTTTGAATGAGAAATTGTTGGACGAATTCCATTTAATAAGGGTGTTGAGATAGGATTCTCAATTACCTTATCTATAGGTACAGTTTCCTTCATGTAATCTATCTTGCTACTGCGTGATTTATGGATGAAATGCATATGTATGATAACATGTTTAGTATGTTTGTTAAAATGCTCAAATGAGAATTTTATTTGAATTGGTTGTTAAATGCTGTTACGACTATCACATGTGATCACCTATTGCAATTGAGTGTGATTGGGACTACTACGTAGTCCAGGCAATCGGTAACGGTTCTTGATTGAGTGACCGAACTAGTCTCGCCACACTGGATAAGTTCAATGAATCCGAGTCGTATGGTGATTGTCGACAGTGGTTAGGCCACGTAGAGTGCTTATGCGCTCCATGTTAATTAATTCAGCGTGCGTTCATACCAATCGAACTTGTCAAAAACCCGATTGGCCTATCGTATGTTTACCATGTATGGACGCTCTTACTTGAATCTAAGGTACCACTTACCAATGCAAAGCCCATTTCAACCATGGTACCTTGATCCGCTAAGACTCATGAGCCGGGCATGATGGTGTGGGATACCGTGGTTGAGCTGTCGGCCTACGCTGGGGTGACGAGTCTCCCCGTAATGTCCAGTGAGCAACCCAAACTCGTGAGCCGAATACAGTGGTATAGGACACTGTATTCGAGCTGTTGGACTATGTTCAGGTGACGAGCCTCCCGTAGTGACCTTGAGTATAATCAATTGAACTTGCCTGTCCACTGCTTCCACTAGGAGTGAGGCCCTACAACTTGTCTATCGTATGTGATTAACTAGGACTGACGACCCTAGATGGATCCCCGTTTGGATTAATGATATAAAGGGAGGTACCTTAGCTTCCCGAATCTGCTGTATGAATAAGCCTGATCAATTACTCGGCTAACACGACCATGCACCACATTGCATGTACTTTGGCGAGGAAGCGTACGTTTAGGGAGTTTGTCATGCGTGACCTTGAGATGAAGTCGCTAAGGGAGTGCAGGAGAGGGCATGCATCATTACAGCATACCATTCCTGTATTAACAAGAGTACTTAGGATATGATTGTTGTACTGCTTTATCATTACTACTTGACTAAATTGATAACATGTTAACATTTGCCTTATAGTACTACTGAGTTGATCACTCACTCCCACGTTGGGACGGTGTTTTAAAACACCAACTAGACTCTGTTGTAGTTGCAGATGATGATAAGGCTTACGCGACGAAGCCGAATTTCTTTGACGAGGAGGATGAGTTTTCCTACGTGCAGCTCTCAGGCGAGTCTATGTACACCTAGAGCTGCGTCGCTGGGATTACAGGGCTATAGATTAGTTAGACATTTACACTTGATATTTTGTGAATTTTAAAATCATACATGTATACATTCAGCCTGGTAACATACTCGTACTCTGGGGATTGAGAAACACTTATATACTTTATATATGTATCTCAGTCTTCTGCTTGTCTAATTTAATTATCTCTGAAGTATGATAAGCTGATTTAGTATAATCCCACTCATGATCAAGGCACTAATATGGACAACATTTAAACATCATTATCTATTTTGCATAAGTGATGCGTTGGATCTCGAGAGTTAAGCTTTGCTCGACCCTCAGAATTCAGGGCATTACACTTGGTGAGCAACATCAATATTAAAGTAACCGAGTCACCGAACTGGTTCGATCCGAGTTCGATTTGAGCTGGGTTTGATCCGAGTCGAGTTGAGCTAGGGCCAGCTCGCCCGAACTCATTTTCGAGCTCAAAAAATCAGCTTGACTTGGCTCAAACTCAGCTTCAAACCGAGTCTAATCAAGCTTTTTCGAGTCAAGTTGAGCGAGCTAACCGAGCTAACTCGGTTCGTGTACACCTCTAGTTATTAGGTAGAGTGGGGTGTCTACGGCCCCTAATTACTATAATTCTTTTCCATAGACAAGCTACATTTCTTGCACTAGGACTATTCACATGGTAATCAAAACATGCAATTACATGAGATACTTATTCTCTCACAATTTGACTAAAATTCAGTTAAGAAAATTATTATATGTGACAGAGGTCGGATCCAATACACAACCTTCTAAGTTAAACTTAACATTAAAAAATAAATAAAATGAATGAGAGTGCATCTAATTTCATTTAAATGTGTCCAAGTCTGATTTTTGAGCATGTCTAATTCACCAAGGTGCAATCTACTTGGATGCACTTATACAAACTTTTAAAAATCCATCCCTAAGTTATAAAGGGGTACATGTAGGGCCACCAACATGAACCACCTAATAAAAATCAAATCTTGGGTTACAAGAAGGCATATTCAAGATAACTAATGTAACTTATCCAAGTCTATATAACCCAACAATGGGTCATTCTTGTTAAACCATATAAGACTACATTATTAAAATTATAATTAATTTTATTTTATTAATAATACAGAAAATACATAGAAGAGATGAAAATTTTGTAGAGAACTTGAGAGATTTTAGTAAATACAAAACTTTAACAAATATAAAATATCCTAATATATAAGAGATTTTAGTAAATACAAAACTTTAACAAATACGAAATATCCTAATATATAAGATTACTGTAATTCATTTTAACATTTTCCTCAAAATCAAGTTTCTCTATAAAATATAATGTGAATTTTGAATTTTGAATGATATAATAAACATATATTCAAAATTAAAATAAGAAAACAATAAATAGTATGTGGCAATGAAACCACGAAAAACATGAGGTAAGTATGCACCTTTGATGTCCACTACGATGTGTATCATTGACACTTATATGGATGGACGGATGATCTAATGGAACTTTCTGTGGATGAGAGTTCATCTGTCACCCATTCGATGGCACACTAGATGATTTGACTTAAAAAAGAAAAAGGAAAAAAAAAAAAAAAAAAACAACTCGGTTCCAAAGTGGCTGGTACAATTACAGGTATTGTCCAAAACACCTGCTACAAATGAGTTGGGAGAAAAAATAGAGATTTTGACTGTACCGGCCTAGATGTATGGTCAAATTCTCAAAAGATCGTAGACATTTCAAATATTCCGAGGGTGGGCTTCTGATAAGCTTTGAAATTCCATCGGACCAAAATGCCCTTGTCCTTGGTTCAGTAGTCGTACGATTTTTGAGTGAATAAGAAGTTACGTCGTATTTAATTTTTGAGAAAGTGAAGTGGACAGAAGCCTTTTTGAGTGTGGGCAAGGCCCAACTCGTGGGGCCCACATTGATGTATGCGTATAATTCACGCCGCCCATCCTTTTTGCTATGTCATTTCAGGGCTACGACCCAAATATCAACCTAATCTAGAGCTCGTGTGGGTCACATAATAGAAAATAATGGTGACAATGGCACCCATTGTTGAAACTTTATAGGCTCACTGTGATGTTTGTCAGAAGTGAACACTACCCAAGTAAGGACTTTTTAGGCCCGCGGCGAGTTGGCCAACATGGTCGACGGAATGGATCACCCTATTGTGGGCCTCAATCCCTATTATTTGTAAATAATCAAGTTATTAATTACATCAAACTAGCAACTACAACCCTTACTACATTACAACCGTGACCTTTACCACATTACAACCACTACCCTTACCAATCGAACCTACGGAGAGATGGATGGTCTTATTGGGCCCATTGTGATATATATATATTTTATCCACGCCATCCATTCATTTTAAAAGATCATTTTAGGGAATGAGCCAAAAAAGAGCCATATCAAAGGCTCATGTGGACCACACCATAAAAAGCAATGAAATTAAAAACCTACCATTAAAAACCTTTTGGGGGCCATAAAATTTTTAGATGTAACTCAATTTTTAGCCCATGACATTAAATTAAATTCTAAATTTAATGGATGGATTCGATTCGACACATAAATCACGACAGGATCCATGACCCTTATAGTATGACAACCTCAACCCTTATTACATTACAACCACGAACTCTACACGCCACATGACAACCTCGACCCATGTAACATGATAATCACGACCCATATAACATGATAACCTCGACCCATATAACATAATAATCTCGACCCACTGAATAATGATATGTAACAATTTAGTGCATCACCCTTTATGGTCTTTTAAAAATGGTGAATCAATGTCACACCATTGACTAATACGGTATCAAGTTTAGAATAGAATTCTGTGAAGTATGTTATAGTTCTCCCGCTACCATCATACCTCTTGATCTTAGGTGCCTCTCAAAAATTTTGGGTACCAAAGAATCTATGAAGGGACAAAAGGTCCCTAAAATTTATGAACGGTATATTTATGCTTTGTTACCTCTGTGGCATGTTCTCCATGGCTCCAAACTATTCTTAAATATGCTCCCAGAGTGGTTCGATCTCCGAGGAGCTAGACTGAAGGGGTGTTGCACCTTTCAATTCTTGCATCACTTCTTCATAGTGCTCGACTGCGTTGATGCCACTATGGCTCTGTTAGGGGGACAGTGGATGTGACTCTCATTGGGCGGAGGTTGTTGAACTCTCCCAATTGCTATAGGTTAAGACTGGAACTGACTCTCAGTTGCTATAGGATGTTGCAACTGCATCTCGTTAGGGAGATAGACCTGGATCTCATAGGGGGAAGATATTGGAACTAGGTAGAAGTAAAATCGAAAACTAGGGTAGAAGTAAAGTTGAAAACTTTGTTAGAAGTAAGAGACAATGTAAGAACTAGAAGAGAGTATGATGAGTGATTGATTGTAGCGCTTAATGTTTGCATCGGCGTAGTTTAGCCAACTGATATGGCCCAGCCCTAAAGGGATCGTGTCATTCGGTCCTCAACCCTTTTGATATTGAGGGTCATGTTAGCCAGGAAGAGCTTGTTGAGGACTCATCAGCCGGATGCCTCGATAATTCCAGAGCAGATGAAATTGCAAGCATGTCCTCTGTTATATGATGTCCACACGAGATTGAGTGACGATTAATGAATCATTACTACTGACCATGAGAATGTGGAATGCATAAATTGTTTTTAGATACACACGCACACAGACCTATGTGGGCCCATGATGATTTGCATATATATATATATATATATATATATATATCACACACACATACACCGACCTATGTGGGCCCATTATGATGTGTGTCAAACATCATCCCTGTGCATTTGGTGGGTCCCCTTTAGGTTATGGGATATTCCAAAAATCGGCCATATATGGAACTTAGGTTGGCCATACCATCTAAAACCGTGTTAAGGCATGCCTAAAACATGTAGAAGCACTTGGTGGGGTCTACTTGAGTCTTGGATGTGGCTGAAACTTGGTATGACCCCTCATCCAAGTTGGACACGTACAATGTGTGAGCTGGATTTTTGAACCACATCTCAGTAAGCCCAATACATGGTTATGGATGTTTTAGTAGGAGGATAACCCAGCTCAACTGTTGTATGTGATGTGGCCCACCCAAGTTATGTATTGACTTGATTTTTAAGACTGTGGCCCACCATGGAGGAATGATGTATCTGACTGATGGGGTTGATGCTAGACACACATCACGGTGGGGCCCACACAGTTCGACCTCATGGGAAGTTCCCATGAGGTCGACCTCATAGTACTATTTCCATATATATATATATATATAGAGAGAGAGAGAGAGAGAGAGAGAGAGAGAGAGAGAGAGAGAGAGAGAGAGAGAGAGAGAGAGAGAGAGAGAGAGAGAGAGAGAGAGAGAGAGAGAGAGTCTTGGTCTCCTGCGCACCTTATCTATGGTCTTAAGGTGTGCCGATAGAAATGTGCCTCCCCATGATGTTTAAATGAAATCCAATCTGATCACTAGGTGGGTCACCCTATTTTAACTGTAGGGCCCAAACGACAATCTGGTTCATAATTCAGGTGGGCCAATCAAAGAGGAAATAGTTTGGTAGAGGGATGGCCCCCAAATTGTATATATACATCATCGCAGGGTTCTCTCGGTTGGCTATTTTTTTAGCCTTTTGCCTAAATTTGGATTACTCTCCTAATGCTTGGAGTGGATGTTTCAAATACATAATACCAGGGCCCACATGAAAAACCACCGGTTATGGTCATTCACCAATCCCTGACCTGCAACTAGTTGGGTGCTAAAAAAGCTCCTAGGGCCCATTATGAGCTAGGGCATGATCCCAAAAATGAGGCATATCAAATATTAAATGGACCAGACCACTTAAAAAAAGATGATTGGACAACCACCATTAGAAACTTTTTGGGAGCCACAAAAGGTTTGGATCAAGCTTATATTTGTGTTTTCCCTTCGTCCATGTTTATGCGACCTTATCAACAAGTTGGATGACAAATAAACATTACAGTGGATCCTAGCAAGTTTTTAATAGTGGGAATTCAGTTACCACTTTTTCCAGTGGTGTGGTCCACCTGAGATCCAAATATGCCCAATTTTTGGGCTCATACCTTAAAATGGTCCAGAGAAATAGACGGGCCATGTGGATGAAAGACATCTATCATGGTGGGCCACTGAGCTTTTCTAGCACTGACCTACCGGCACATCAACATGCATGTTAGGTATGCCAATGGATGACATTTATGGAATGGCTTATATCGCTCAGGTGGGCCCCACCATTACGCATATAAAAAATCCATTCCGATCATCAGGTGATTCAACCAATTTTAAGCATAGGGCTAAAAAACCAGCTATTCAAGTAGACCACATGATTAGAAACAGTGTAGAAGGCCATGCCCACCCTTCAAACTGTTCTCATTAGTGTGGCCCACCTAAATCACGATGGATCTGATTTTTTAGACTAAGACTGAAAATTTTGTGTGCAATATAAAGGTTTGGATAATTTCACACACAATCATCACCATGGGCCTTATAAAAAAAATCAATGGTGCAACTATTTCCTTTGATGTGCCCCACCTGAATCTATCTGGGCCCTAGCTCTAATACGAGCTAACACAGCTGATGGTAAGAATATATTATCGAAAACATTGTAGTAGGGCCAACCCAATCCACCAGTCAATCACCTCTTGGTGCGCACAAAAGCAAGTTGCGGCCTAACGGCAATGTTATATATATAGATATATATATAGGTCTAGCTGTGTGGGCCCCATCATGATGTATGTCAAACATCAACACCGTGTGTTTGATGGGTCCCCTTTAAATTATGGGATATCCCAAAAACTAGCTGTATAAAGAACTTAGGTGGGCCATACCATCTAAAATCATGTGAAGACATGCCTACAACATATAAAAATACTTGGTGGGA